>NC_136867.1:10665219-11865219 GCF_951799975.1 Gobius niger
GACATAATACGGTTTGCAGAGGAGATTGGATAACCTCAATCATTGCAGCCTGAGTGATTTGCTAATTGCAACCGTTCAAACTGTATTCTCTTCAGTGCAAGTAAAAAAGAGAGAGAACGCTTCATCATGATTCATGCCAGATGAATTTATTGACTAAATATACAGTACACATGAAAATCCCATAGCATTCTGCGCCACTGCTCAGCGGCATTGTGTGCACTGACAATTGCTTTTGTCAGATAGTCTATTTAGAAATGTTTACCCATATACCCTCAGATTGAAAATTCACTGGCTGAGTAATTTCCCAATATTCATTACAAAGTGGACAACACACAGTCTGGAGTATTTACTGACAGAGTTTGCCAACTGGGAAAGTAAAGCTGACAGAGGGTGATAAAAGGTACAGTAAATGTCAGTAGTTCCATTTGAATTCAGGAGCTTGGCCTTTTTGAAGTGCATAAAAGTCTTTAGAGCTTTCCTCTTCAGTTTGTGGAAAGGTTCAGTGGGAGTGTTGTGGCACAATGATGATTCAGTTCAGATAAATATATAATTTCAGTTCCATCCAACGCAGACACAGTCAGCAGTTTCAGTGTTATGAGAAGATCTGGGCGACACCTGTCCCGTGGTCCTCCCTTATTGCCCCCGTGTCTGTCATATTGCATCCCTTGGGTCTCGGTGCTATACATGCGCAGGTTTGGACAGGTAGGCGATGAGTGCCACTACCACACCCACATACATCCCCGTTCCCCACTGTGATGGAGAGGGCGGCCAGGAATAGTGCTCTTCGAGAGCTCATTCCGGCTCTGGAGAAGTCTCCCTTTGAAATGGCCTTGCCGGTCTGACAAAACAAAGCACACAGAAAGAGAGAGAGTGGAATAAGCCCGTGTTACTCATCATTGCTGAGTGTATGAGTAGGTGTTAAGCTCTGGTTTAAAGAGAGAAAACAAGAAATACTCTCAGGGAGCCATTAGTTACCATGGCAATTAGGTCATTATTCGTCCGACATTGACAAATGTGTTGTTTGGGTGTTATAGTTTCCCATCAGAAAACTGAGCCTGGCCTTTATTATTCATTCTTCTGACATATTATTATTCCCCCGTATAATTTTCTGACATAATTACGAGCCGAGGTGTAGCTATATTTACATATGAAGCGCACTGTCTGTCTATGCAGCACATTACTGTCAAAACACTTTGCTCATATATTACAGCGGCAATAAACCCAGGCCTCCATGATAAGGAATTCCCGAATAGAATACAAAAGATTATGGCATTGTCTGAACAATATCATGTTACATGGCCAGCCCTGTGTGTGATTTGGCGTGTGGGGAATGTGGAGTGGTAGCACTTGCGTGTGCTCCTGTGCTCACTGACCTTAAGCAGAAGGTGGAATAATAAGAGCTAATGACAGGCTGGAGATGTGCGGGCCCTTACCTTGTGAGAGTAGTAAAAGGCAACAATGCCCAAGGGCCAGAAGCAGCAGAGCATGGAGAAGATGGCGAGACCCAGGTAGTCCCGCGGGGGCAGCACAATGAAGTTATCCTCGCTCTCGCTATCACTGGAGCTGTCACTCTGAAAGGCAGCGGCAGATAAAGAAAAAATACATGTCAGGTCGCCTGTGTGTTCTATAAGTCAGACAAATGGGGAGAGAGTGTGACACCTAAATAATAATGGACATGTAGGCACTATTGTGTATGTTGGAACATCTTTACAAAGAAGACGGCTTGTCCACGGCCGACATTGTGCCCTTGTCCATCTCGTCGCCTGGAAAACACGTGCCTGGTGAACCGCGGCGGATTTGGTGGCTCTGTCAACAGGCATGAGCGGGCTGACAGATAACGCAGGATTAACGGATTGGTCCATCATTGCATGCTGACAGGGGAAACAGCCAGAAGACGGCGTCATTTATGTGCTAAATTGCTTCTAGTGCAACGAGAGACCTCCACTGTCTCTCCCCTGCCTCTCTGTGATGCGGACAGGGGCGCTCGACAGGCCCCCGCTACAGTGTCAGCTCGGTTCACGCAGGGCCACAGGGGCCGAGCCGCCTAATGAACGATAGAAAATGCCACTCAAATGTGCGTACGGCGAGCAGGTGACCTTTAACAAAAACATGCAGCGACTCGGGACGTCTCGGAGACATATTGGGTGATTGTCTAAATAAATAGTCAACAAAACACGCCAGTTTCATTTGTCGGTCTTGTAGCCTGCAGGGATCAATCAATGCACGGGACAAGAAACAGTACAAAACAGAAATCAATACGGAGGTGGAGCAGAGGAACAAGCCGCTTTAAAGGTAATTAAAATACAGTCTGGAGGCAAGAAAGCAGGAAGGATCTGTGCTTCTGACTCAATAAAAGGGCAGTCTTTTAATTGTTTATTTATATCTGTTTAACAGCTAAAAACATGAGAAGAAAATACTATAGGCATCCAGTACTGACTTACTTCTCACACAACAAAAAATGCTTAAAAAACATAAAATTGAGATTCCCCCCCCCCATACTCCCCACTCCTCGCCTCCTGTGATCCATCTCTCCTATAACCGTACGACAGTCCAGCATTGTGCACAAACAGAGTAATCCGGCTCATCTGATAAGGCTAGAGCTGATAAGAGCAGAGACTGGACTCACAGGGGGGCGGCCAGTGAGAGCTTGTGTCTGGGGACGCTCTCCTTTCCACTCGGGGGGGGGGGGCCTCGTTATCCTCGCCAGAAGAGGGACAGGCCAGGGAACACACAGCCCTGCGCCCCGTTAGCAGAGCGAGCACAGCAGCACCGATCCACCCACCTCAGGATGCTGAACTCTCTGCCAGTTATTTCCCCCAGTCACACTGATGTTAAGCACAAACTACATGTGCGCTACTTCAAGTTTATGTTTGCTGCTTTCAAAAGGAAAGGGCAATGGCATAAGGAAATAAAATTCCATATTTCTTTTTTTTTATCAACGTTCATATCCTATGGCTTTATAGTATTATTGTACATTTGAGGTATGTTGTAATTATAACAACAGTACATGTTCTCATGCATAGGTTGTGTCTGCATCCAAAAAACAGATGAAAACATAATGGTCTGAGTTTCTGCAACAGGTACAGTATTATAGTGATTTCTAAAGTTACCAATAACAAGTAAAAGGTGGCTAACTTTTTGAACCATTTGATTCTTGCACTTTGTAAAGTTAGTAAATGGAGAAGACTCTTCAGTGAGTTTGAGGAAAGTCATTCTCTGCTCTGAGACACACAAACCTGGACACAGGTGGGAAAAGTCTGGAAGCGCAGGTGCTGAGAGACATGTCTAATATCCCGGCGAGCGAGCCCAGTCTCATCTGAACACTCCTCATCAGGTTCATTTGCTCTGTGCAATTGACATGGAAAAACTTGAGCTGCTGGCTCACCTGCACGGGCTCACTCTCATCAGTCCAATCTCCCCTAATATGCTTGTGGCGTGGCATTACTTATGATATTATGGCGATTCCCGCCACGTTTCCATCTATCTGCCAGGCCTCCGAGTGACAAGAGGCAGCGTGATCATCATCCCAGTGAGGGTGCCATACTTCTTCCTCTGCCAGCTCAGAGCTCGGGGTATTTCACAAGCATCCCTGGGTGAAATGAGATTTTCACCACTTCAGAAGAGCCTTTGCTCTTTTGCTGTCTCAGTTCTCCACGGAGGATGTCGTTATGGATTTAAAAGAACAACTGCCAGGCGAGATAAAATCAGATGTGTCATTTTCTTTGAGCGCAATTATGTTGGAAAAGCGTACAATTACCCTGCACTCGGTTTGAAAGATACTGGTAAATTGACCATTTGTGGAGGAGAGGAGAAAGTGTATGATGCACACAGGCAGTCTATTAAAGAGGCAGATGAAATAATAGGCATTTCAGCCACTGCATTTGGTTTAGAGATGACCCCGACCACTTCACAGTTAATGGTGTCAAACCCAAAGGGCCAAGAATACCCCACTTGTGTTAAATATAACATTCTGTAAGGAATGCACAATATCTTCAAATCAATCTACACATCAACTGGGATTTCCATTTATCTTAAAGGGCTACTTGATATGAAAACACGTTCTTTATGGAAATTGGAGAAGAATGACTCAGACCACTCAGACTGAGCATACAAAACACATGGATTCTGCATATCCGGCAGAGGGAGGCAGTTCAAATAAAGCTAAAAACAGAAGCTGCAGGCTATCAGCAGGAAACGATTTGTAATGGAGCCTTGAAAATGATCAGAACAAGAGAAAAGCACCATCGTATGACATCAGCAGGAGTCCAAGTGTCTAAGGAACAATGGAGATTATTAGCTCAGTGCCGACTACTGACCAAAGAGTGAATATTTCAAATGAAAGAAATGACCAAGTCCTTGGAAAATACAGTGAGAAACATTATTGGAAATTTGACTCACCTCATATTCGGGAACATGCTCCTCCTCCACGTCGTAGGACACAGTCTGGATCTTGACGTCCTTCTCCCCCTGCGTGCTGTCCAGGATGATCTCGGTGGTGACCGCGTCCGGCGCCCCGTCCTTAATTTCGGTGAACGTCGTCTCGAAGCTCTCGCTCTTGGAATCCTTGCTGTGCAGGCTGACGTCATCCTTGTACAGAATGAAGCCCGGTTTGTAAAAGGCCTCCACCGCCACGTGCAGGGAGGTGGCATCGAGGTACTGCTGAGTCTTGTGTTTGCCGTTGGTCCCGGTGTAGTAGTATCCGATGAGGCTGTCCTGATAAGGCTGGCCCGGGTAGTCGCACTGGTAGCCCTGGTAGTCGTTGTTCACCACTTGCCGGTTGGTTTTGTCCAGTAGGGGATTCTGCAGTTCGCTAAGGCTCTCCATCACCAAAGAGCTGGTTAAATCTCGCTCTAGTAAAAGGGTAGTATCCGAGGTTGATTCAATATTTCGGGGGCTGTGAAGAAAATAGAATTAAACGCACCTTTAAATTATAGAAGCTTTTGTTTCTCTTGCAAAACGCGAGGAGCTGCCCGTGAAGAGGTAAAGGTGAGGGCAAAATGGCCGCGTTGACTGCTATTGACACAAGTTAACATGACTAGATTGCTTTTTAAAACTGTTACGGTAAAATCAATACTGCAGGTCCTCTCCGTGTCAGCGCCAACAGAATATGTTACAGGATTCTGTGGCTGTACAAATACACTCCAGCAATTACGCCCAGTGGAGTAATATTGCATGAGAGGGAATGGTAAGGATGTACAATTGATCGCCATCAAAACAAGTTTGCAATCTTTTTGGTATCTTTTTGGTCGTAATAAGCAAACAAGCAAAAGTCTCTGAAAACATGTTCTTGTTGTTGGACAAAGAATAGTTTGAAGGACAAGTTCTGCAACAAACTGTTTGAGTTCATGCAGAAACAGACTCTGTAACAGCTCCCATCTAAATCATAGCTTGAATGGTGTGCTGTGAGATTCTGGAGAGATATCCTTAAAGTCCTCTTGTTCTGACTGAGGGCTGGCCTGCAGAAACCAAGGTCAGGTGAGGTCAGAAAACCCAAGTGGCCAATTTAGACATCCTTGCCATTTCAACAGTACGTAACATCCAGGCCTTATAATGGCCCAAAATTTCCCCTGTGTTGTGGCCCAGACATAAAAATGTACTGTCTACAAGTTCTTATGCAGTACACTGGACTTGCTGTACACAATAGAACAATGGAGGCAAATAATGGACGTTCTGCCCGCAGCAATTTGCCACAGCGAAGTGGAATTAAGGCCAGATCAATTGCAGTTGCACCTCAACATGAGTAATTGTCTCACCCCGGCCACCTCTATGAGAAGTAGCGTGGCCCCGGTGTCCCAGACCTGAATTGAATGTACGGGGGAATTAATCTCCTTCAGAAATCAGCATTCTTCTCACTTGCTCTCGCAACACTGAACCATAAAATCACCATCTGCCGTATGTACAACTGTTGCCTCTATCCAGCCGTCTCCCTTTCCAATATAAATGCACGGAAGGCTGTCTCGCTCATGTCATGGTCGTTCACTCAGTACTCCCAAAGTAGAGTAGCCATGACGGGTGCTATAGTGTCAGCCTGATACCCCCTGCATGTTTGTAGCCCACGGAAAATGGAGGGGTCATGGTGCCGGGTGGCGGCTGACGGAGTGAAAGGGAGGAAAATTAGCGGTGCATATAGAAATGAAACTGACAATGCAGCAGACTGGGCTGTGATGAGTAAATCCCTGTGCAATGACTATGCCATTACATTTTGTATAAACACCATAATTAGGGTCTAAAAATAGGCAATAGCCCATAATTGAATGTGATATTTTGCTTTTCAAAACCCTTTGTTTAGCACAAGCGACTAGGAATACATTTATGTTACAATCAAGATTCAGTTTACAGAGCATGTTATCTAAATACAAGAGTCACATGCATTTGTAGATGTCTAAACTAATAACTATAAACATGGCTTATACACTGGGACTGACTCTATACTCAGGGGTGGTAAGCTACTGTTGTAGCCACAGCAGCCCTGGGTTAGACTGACGGAGGCATGACTGCCAAATCTGAACCATCAGCCCCTTCAACCACCACAAACCACTCATTGGGTGCCTTGCATAATGACACAAGGGTTTGTAAGTTGGAACAGGGATCATAAACACCGACCAATGGATTTGCCACTGATAAATACGATGTATCAGGATATAAACATAAAAAAGACCGGTTGGAGACAGGAAATTTAGTTTGTTTCAAATTAAATAATTGCACTTGGACTTCTTATTTGAATTCACTGAGACAAATAGATTTGCAATTTCATGTGTAAGAATTGGTATTAAAAGTGAGTAAAATATTGCACCTGAGGGTCCTAAATAGCCTATCTGCAAAAATAGAAAGTATACATTTTGAATGGCCACATCATTTATTTAGTTTATGTATATATTAACCCTCACGCTTTATCCCCTAAAGGTAACACGCACAACTCCCAGTACAGCTGACTTTTGAACTCTGACACACGAAGCCATTGAGTCATAGCAGTTCAGGGGCCAGTGGCAAAGAGAGCGAGCCCACGGCTCGGACTGCTCCCCATGCACCATCGTGCGTGTCTTCAGCGCACTGCCAGCCCTTCACGTGCTTCTGAGGCTGAGCACCCACTCTCCCTCCAGATAACAGAGAATTCCATTACACACCACATTAGACAACAAAAAGAAGGGGCCCAATCCACAAATGATTCGTATGACTGGAGGAGATTGGACTTGGCAGTGAAGAGGGGGGTGCATTCAGGGCCCTTTACCACAGACTAATAATATGTTTTACTGTATTTAATTGCATTATAGGCTATTTTACGCAATCAAGTCATTCAATCATGTTGCTATTAATTTTAGAATCATAAAGGCGCAAAGAAATGTGATATATCCTCCCACAAAACAACAATAAAAAAAAAAGCAAAATATTGTTTTTGTTTGTTTTTAAGATAGCATGTTCTACTGTGATAACTTAGCTTGCTCAAAATGTATTAAAATAATAATAAAAAAGCTACAGTAACACCATGCATGCAGCGCAATGAAAACACATCTGAGTTGAGACTTACCTGTGTTAGAAAACCCTCTCGTTTCGCTCATCGTTCCGCGGACGCAAAACAACTCGACGGACTCGGGCGCCCCTGTCTGCTTCACATCACCCTCACCTGGCCGAGACCATTGCTTTACGACGTCCGTTGCGCACTTATTCCGTGTTTGCCCAGGAGAACGGACTTCGCTCCTCCGCCTGCCATGCCACCCCTTTGACAGGACTTTTCGCTCTGAGCTCAGGCGCCAAACAACTCCAGTGGCTGATTCCTCTCCGCGCCCCTGATTGGCTGCGTTGGTGCGAAGGTGCGCGCTCCGATCCACTCTGTCCCTCTATTTACGCGCACGGAATACACACATTCGGGACTTTTTCCCCCCGTCTTTTCTTCTTCTTCACAATTGTCTATTAGGGTGTGCTGCTATTCCGTCGCCGTGCAACATATCAGCCCGGACTCCCTCTTCTCACACCGCGCCTCTCGAGTGGAGAAGTGATTTATTTTTATCCAAAGCGCGCGTCTTTCCACTTCCCACTGGAAATAACATTGTGTAGACGTATCGCAAGCTGTTTCGCCGTTGTATCCCACCGAGGACGCCCACAGAGCTACAGGCACAACACTCAACAGAGACGATGATGCATTTGGTATCTACTATTTATCTGCAGCATAAACACTGGGATTACCCTCTTTCTTACCAAACATGTCATCTCACCTTAATCCACAATAACAGGCTCAACATGACGGGCCGTGTGTGTGTTTATAATTGCTTTCAAAACATAGCCCCAGAAAAAGCCTCTGTTGAATCCATTGCACATTTATATTTGATTAATATTTTAGAACAAATTCCATGCATTTATCATGAGCCTGCCAATTTGGGTTTGCCTTTAACCTTCCCTCTGCTAAGCTGCTTATGATTCCCTGCCACAATTTATCACTGTAAACACTCTTTACATAATATTAATGTGGATGTGTTTGTCGCCAAGGCGCCGGGATAATACGATTCAGTTCTAGGCTATAGAAAGAGTTTGTCTTTCCAAATTTCCAAACCAGTTTAAAGTGTTGCCTCTTGTTTTTCCGAATATACAAGGGAAACAACAGTCCATTGTGATCTGGCTCTAATAGGACCAAATCAGGACTACAGTAGAGGTCTCCAGCAGATCTAAACTGCTGGAGACCTCTACTGCCATGCAAGACTATGGCAATAGTTGGGTTAAGTGTCTTGACCAAAAAACCTGTGCACTGATAGGAGCCGAGATAGAACCTCCTTTTTGCACCATGCTCTTGTACAGCTGCCGCAAGTTCAAAAATTTATCCAAGTCTCGTCCAAAACAGGGCCATACTCTATGGGGCTCTCAAACTGTGGTATGTGTACCACTGGTGGTACTTGGGCTTCTTCTGGTGTCACAGGGTCATCTGCAATGTTAGGACTTCATATCCATTTAAATTACAGATATTAGACATTTCATTTATGCTTGAGTAATGCATTTGAATTGGGCGTTTGGCATGTTTTACACACAGTTTAGACATACTTTAATCCAATTAAAATCTTTTTCAGACCCTTTTTAGACTTGGTTTCGCACTAATTTGGACCTGATGTGGGCCGCATGGTACTTGGAAGGTCAAATATGTTATGAGGCGATAAACCACACTTAACAAGATTCAAAGACTCGAGGATAATTCCGACCAGACCAGCCCTAAACAGAACAAAACTTGTAACTTAACCAAATGGGGCAGGAGCTAGCAAACTACAAATTAAAATTCAAGGCAGAAAACAATTTCAAAATCCAAGGCAGGCATAAACCTTTATAGCCCTAAGTGCCATTAGAGAACTATTCCATCAGTGTTACCCACACATCGAGTGAACCTCAAAGCAATAAAGCCCACACGT
Source organism: Gobius niger (assembly GCF_951799975.1). Classification (NCBI taxonomy): domain Eukaryota; kingdom Metazoa; phylum Chordata; class Actinopteri; order Gobiiformes; family Gobiidae; genus Gobius; species Gobius niger. The sequence goes on from NC_136867.1 coordinate 10,674,606, forward strand.
CCCAGTGAATACACAGAGGAAACCGAAAAGCAGTTATTCACAGTTATGTAAAGACTAAAAGCAGAAATGCAAAAAAATCAAAGCGGTGATATGAAACTACAGCACACGCACGCACACACACACAGAGATACATATCCTATTCAGGAGGGGCACTCTGTTCCACGCGCTCATAAACGTGTCTGAAGTTAATAATGTGCGCGCCGGTCGGGCCTGTGTCACTTTCACTGGGAGATGCATTAAGGTGTTGATGGACACTTTATGGGAGGGACATGGGGCTGCATTCAGACGACACTGTCACCACCACTTCCCTCCCTCTCTCGGAGTCACCTTGTGTTGACTTCACACGCCCGTATGGTGTAACAGCCCTGCCACAGCGGTGATGGATACCGTTCCCTCAGGAGATGAGTATATTAGAAGGTGGAGGGGGGGGGGGGGGGGGGGGGGGGGGAGGAGGAGACACACCCCAAAACCTGTATCCTGCTCCTCCCCTCGCTTCATCTCTGTCTCCCTCCGTTCTCCTCCCTGGCATCCACCGGGTTCGTAATGAAGATCTGTTGCGCAGGGGGAAAAAAAAAAACTTCCAAATCACGAGCCGACCAATTTGGAGATTTGGAAGTAATCTCCTGTGGGACCACACTCCTGCCAGTCCTCTGTCGATGGGCCTGTGAATATTTATGTCCTTTCTTGTGCTCCATTTGTGCGCCGCTATTTTTAGCCACAATGTCACTAAAAAGCAGATGCGCTATTTGTCAAACATTTCCCATATTACATCCTATATCATGCATTATTCGAGGCTTTCAAACCTCATCATTGCTCTGTCATGTCTTATGCCCGAAACGATGATCTAGTATGGAGAAGTATGGAGATGGAAAACAATTAGTGAGCTTTAAATCACAAATCTAGTAGGGCTGCATTATATGAATAAAAAGTAACAGTCATGAATGTTGCGACAATATTATTCCAGAAGAAACATCGATTAGTTATTTTGCAAACTTATTTCATGGGCTTGTCCTTTGCAGTCACAGTGGGGAGTGAAGCAGTGTCTGGACATTCAAAAAGCAGACCACCTCATGACATCAGCAGGTGGAACAGAGGGTACTTAGCTTTTGAGAAAGGGATAGATGGATTATTGAGGGCGGCACAGTGGCTGCAGGGGTTTGAAAATAAAAAAACTACAGGCACATTTCTAATCAAGCAACATCTCCCCAGCCTGATTAAGAAAACGTATAAATAAAAAGCGAGCGGAATACGGGCCCTTTAAGATTTCCAGAAACAAAGTAATCATTAGAGCCGAAACAAGCAGGTAATTGCTTTGGCTGCGCTCTTTCATGCGCTAACAACTGAGGCACGCAAAATTGTTTTACAGCCACCTACCTATTTGACTCACGTTAGTCCAGGCCTTTGATACCGGTGCCAGCTCTTGACACCGTGAACTTTCCCGGGGTCCATTAACCAGTGCTAATCGTTTAAACTCTTCTGGGAATTAATAGGCCTAATCCGATTGGCAAAGAAAGCATCCAAACCACTTAATTTGATCTGGCTTTTGCGCAAGAAAGGGAGGGGATTTAAGCTGCTTTCCCCGCATGGCCGTTTGTATGTTACTTCCTGTTTGATAAAAAGCCCTGGCAGAACCTTCCTCTATTAGGAGCCACCCAAGGGACACGGGAAAAACAGGCTAGTGCGAGGTTGTCAGTGATGTCTGAATAACTATAAGGTCTATACTGGCAATATAGTCTGTTGGATTCTTTGTATTCTTTCTTTAGCTATGTCACATGAACACAATCTATGACCAGCTGTTCATTTGTTACCGTTTCCATCCATGTTGAGCCTCACTTTATAACGTCAGCATGTGTTCTTTGTCAGCATGTGTTCTTCTTCTTCTTCTTCTTCTTGTGTTCTGGGGTGTTTATTTGAGGAGCAGGTGATACCCATCCGCACGACATGGTTCCAGGCTGCTATAGATTCATCCACAGGAGGGAGGTTGAACAAGACAATGTGGGCTTGGACACAGCTGAAGCCATCACTCGAGCCTTCACCTAAACTGTGGAGAAGACAAACAGTCGGGAGGGGATGGGGGAAGAGCACAGCGGATTCAGAGCTTGGCAGTTTATTATGGTGGAAAAGTCGGTCAACAGAATAACACAACACAATCAAATATTTGGACAGGAATACATAGAAAGAAAGGCTCATATTTATCTTGGAAAGTGGGCTACAACACATTGCGGGTTTGTCCTTGTAAACAGTGTCATCCTTTTTTTAAACCGATAAAATATTTACCCGCATTTGGAGTCTGTTGTTTTTGCAATAACTTGCCGCAGGAGGAAAAAAGTCCAGTTTGTTTACCATAAAACACCGGCGCGTCACCCGGCTGTAACCCCTGATCTCCCTTCACTGTATGTATTTGTCAGCGTTCGACGGCGAGGGCGAGACAGTTCGGTGAAAAGAGACAAATTAAATGCCTTTTTACATGCACAGCAGATGAGTTTGGCTCGTGCGGCAGCCTGTCATCACCGATGCATTATAGCCTCTGAATGTAGCATTATGAGAGGCAATTACATTAAAGTGTTGCAAAGTTGCACGCCGAGTGACTTTTCAAGGTCCTCGTACAAATGTTCAATCAGACAGCGTGTGTGTGTTGGAACGGACAACTGTGTGCGGCAGCGATGACTGTACGCCGAGTCCTGAGGGATCCTTTCGCCTTCCCCTATTATCTAACACGCAAACGCAATATGTGTCAAATTAGCCGAGAACTTTCTATCGGCGAGGTGGAAAGGTCACAATCTCGCCATCCTCCATTTCAGGCGCAAGTACCGCGTTGTATCTGTACCCTTCACCTTTAAGCTCCTCTTAGCTGTGCATTAAAAGTGCCATGTGTGCAGCTGTAAGGGGGAGTGAGGGTGCTGTAGTTAGCGTCGCTCACATATGGAATTGCTCTCAGACCAGTGAGGACTGTAGGGAGTTTCTCATTTCTTCACACGTCAGCAGTGGTGGTACAGTACAGATGATAGGCCCATTCCAAAGAGACACTGTTGGCACTTTAATGGCGTCCTCTGCGGCGGGTCGTGATCATTTCCATATTGAGTTCTTCTCAGTTTTTTTTTTGATCCTATGTCTCTATATTAGCACTAGTGTGGCCAAACAACTTCCATATTTGTGAGAAGTTTCGGCTACCAACGAGGAATTTCAACAAAAGTAATAGATATCAAGCATTGGCTTAAATGACTTGAATTGAGGAAATGTATCTTGTTTTGAGCGGTTTTCACTCATTTAGACACTTTTCCTGATCGGACCAAGTTTACTTTGCTTGTTTGAGGACATTTCAGACCAGTTCTTCTCGCTTGAAATAAGAAAGTAATATCGCCAATGAGATGAGACCAATTTTCTTACCCCATTGGCAAAGCAAATTACCTGAAATAAGGACGAAATGTATCGAAACGAGTCAGAAACATCTCAGAACAAGAGAAATAATCTAGGACAAATGCCCAAGAACTTCTTAACTAGTCAAAACAACTAAAATTTGGATTATTATGCTCAAATTGAGATGTTTATACTGATCTAGGGAAATACTTTTTGCAGTGTATTGCATTGTGTAAATTAAGCATGGTCTGACGGTGGCTTTCCCCACAACCTTCAGCTCGGGGCTAGCGGAAGCTCGTTCATGCTAGCTGTTTCTGGAGCCAGCTCTGATATATAGAACTGGATGTAAAAACAGGACAGTGTAGCACATTACAAACACATGGAGAGAATGACTAGCACGTGGTCAAAAACGTTTCAATATAATGTCCATTGGCAAGGATCATCCGGGACCTGCCCCATTTCCTGACAGGGCTTCAGGAAGAAGTGGGACACAATTAGTCCAGACTTAATTTACAGTCTATGGTATCAGGTTTATTGCAGGTCGAGTGTCAAATTTAAGTTATGCATTAAGCCACACTGGGGAAATTTCCAGGTTATATATTGCTATTGAAGCTGTCATTAAAAAAAGAAGAAGGTAATTTTGCTGTAGCCAAAATATGTTTAAATCTTATTTTAGGCTACCTGTAGTGGAAGCAAAGCAGCGACATCTCCATAGAAACAAGCCGGTGATGACCCTCCTCTCGCAAAGTTGCTGCACAAGTCAGTTTTGTGCTGAGGCGAGCTCGCTGCACGTTTTTGTTGGTATTTTTTGACAATGAAAACACCTACAATGAAAGAAGTGCTTGAAGTGATCCACAGTACTTTATAACGTTATTCTGCTGCATTGTACCTAAATTGGAAGTTCGATGTTGCTGTAACTGGCCTACTCTGTGGTGAGATTTTAAAGTGTACTTTAATGGAGCCGCAGTGGTAATGTAGTACTATTTGGACAGCTGAGCGACCTCTGTGTGAATAATGAAGTGCCCTCCAGATCGTTAATAAGATGGATTCGTGGTAATGTGGAGCTGTGGTGACAGGAAGCAGAGATCATAACTGTACAGTGACATAACAGCTGGGCTCATTGTCGCCATTATCGATGTGTAGATTGGAAACAGTAAGATTTGATACAGGAATGCATTAGTCTGGTTTCCAATATAGGAATTCTGACAAAACTGATAACAGCGCTCATTACTTTGTGACCAGTAGCTTTGTGTGGTTGTAACAAATCAGAACGCAGTAATAGTATTGTTTTTGAAATTGGATTATCTTTCCAAGCAGAAGCACATCCAACGAGGCATTTCATTTGAATGTTTTACTTGTACAACAAACATAATCAAATTCAGCTTTAGAAGTTTTGTGCGGCTGAAAATCAAAACTGACCTTATTATGCCATGGTAAAAAAAAAAATTGGATCATTGTTGAACCACACAGTCTCCCAGTTCTACAAAAATACTCATTTGGCCTGAGTCACTGACCTAATTCATAGTTACACTATGTTGACAGCAGATAAATAATATCATTCATCACAGTTATAAATATGTACTACTTGTGTTTAAATGTAGACCAACAAAACTGTGAGCTTTGACTAAACAACAATGGAAATAAACAGTAATTGATCTTGTTTTGGTGACGAAATGACACCAGCCAACATCTAGTAGACAGCTGCACAAGCATGTGATTTCAACATGAGCATAATACAAGCCACTAAACCACATGCAGTCATCCTGGTGATTCTAAGTGCGCCGTGCGTGCGTGTGTGTGCTCTGCAGGTAAGCTCTGAGTCAGCCAAGTGCAACATTAGGCCGCGTTGCTTGCAGGGATACGGGTATATTCGCACATTATGAGCCCAATGAGGAGGATTAACAATTAAATGTTTCCAGTCCAAAGCTAAAGCTGCAGTCCCTGGCGTATCGAGGGACCTGCCTGCATATGTTACAGCTCTCTGCTTTAAGACTCTATTAAACCTATTAAACATTAAAGCAGCATGGGTATTTCTTTTACTGTTCTGCAGATAAAAGCAGAACTTAAGTGGAGGCAGGTTTCCCCATCTGCCGGTGGTAGCGGGGCTCTAGTGGAAGGGTTATAAATAGGTAATCGTTTGGAGGCAGCAGCAGGTTAATGCAAGAGCGCTCGGTGTGCCCGGGTGAGTCACTGCGCTGTCTCTTTGCATCACGTCAGTTTTACCTGAGCGCCGCACCTGTCGCCTCAACCCCCCCCACACACACCCGGGCGCCTCAGGCACCGGCCCGGACCACCAACACTCCGTCTGCATCTCACATCTCAGACAGGCGGAGAGAATCAACTCGAATGCATGTGGCCACAGCAAAATCCTATAGCTCGGTAAAGTGAGGGGCCATAAGGACACGTTTGCATTTGGGGTGTGTAGGATTACATCATGACGCTTTTCTAGGTTCTGTCTGTCAAAGGAGGGGATTGTGTGGGCTTTGCTTTCCACTGTTTTGAAAAGGATTGAATTAAAAGCAGGCTGGCGCACTGTCAATGTGAAATAATGAAGGCGTCCTAAAGCAAAAAATAAATTCTCACTCCGATCACTTTTGTTGACTTGACACTTACCGAATTATGACTTGCAGTTTGAACAATGAACATGTCCGGGATTAGTAACATTTGAGAGAAGGCTGAATTATGAACTGATGAACTAATACAATAATCCCATATATGTCATTTAAGGCGAGACACTGCAGGTGAATAGGGAAAAAATGTATATTTACAGATATCAATTTGAAACTGTTGCTGTCGATCACTGGCATAAATGTGAGAAAAAAATGCATTGCAAGTTTTCTGTCATTTTATCTTTTCATATAAGAACAAGGTGTTTTATGCCTAAAAATGCCCCAAATTTCCCATCTTTTCGGCGACGAAATCTGAATAATGGATAGAGCTACATTCAAATTTATGGTTTCATTTTATTGATGAATGAGTTACCAAGACTTTTTCAGAGGGGATTTTGGATTTCTTGCTTAGTTTTAAAATAAGCTGTAAAATTTGTAAAAATGTAATTTTCGCCTTATTTTTTGACATTCAAAACTCAATAAATGGGGCTGGGGATTAAATAATAAAAAATCCCTCTGAAAAAATCTTCCCAATATTGTTCAGTCCAAGGCTGGAAAATGTGAAGTCTTTTGGTCCGACTGACGTGGACATAGTGTCGCTACAATGTCAGAAAAATATGTTTTGAGAAAAAGGCCCTTGAAATTGCATTGTCCCATATAAGTCTATGGGAGAACATTGAATCAGCGCAATATTTAAACATGTTATTGTGAAGATTAGGTGTATTTTCTGATTCCGGGTGAAAGCTTATATGTTCAGAGACCAATTTGGCCCAAAACCTGAAAACAGAAAAAATTGAGTTTTGCCTGTTGTGTCTCCCCTTAAAAGAACATGTTTTTTAATATGATGAGACTCCATGGAGACAGAACACTTTGTTGTTGGACATTTTACAGCCTAAATAACTGCAGTCTTTGTCTAGAGATCACTGTGTGTATCTATTGCTTCCAGTTCATGCCTCGAGCAGACGAAGTGGGCCAAGAGCGTATTCATGTTTCCCCCCCTGGAAGATGCAAAAATAATTCAAAAGACATTTCTGACCCCAGCTCATTCAGAACGTTAAAAGGATTTAGTTATCTTACAGACGGAGTGAACTCTACTGCCTAAGCAACTAAGGCCTCCCCAGAGAAAAAACATTATCAGCCAGGTACAGTATTCTCCCGATTCTGTGCTAAAACGCCAACTACAAAACCCAAAATGCTGATGCCGAGATTATAACATTGCATAATCTTTCTTTTCCCCTTTTCATGTGCCTGAAAACCACATTACCACAAAATGGAAACTGTAAAAACTAATTATTCACATCGCGCCGGTTTGCATTGGGGTTGTAGAAAGCTCCTGTGAGTGCGGATCTGGAGACGGCGGGCCCCCCCCCCTAATAATGCTCCCCGGTAATGCTCTTGTCGGAGCAGGTGGGAGCAGATTGATGTTGGTGGCCTCGTTTAAAAAGCTATTTTCCGTGCGCATTGTCACACCGGCTCACGCTGTGACTTATAAACAATAAAACAAGCGCCGAGGATTCCGCAGATGTCAGAACGACTATTTGTGAGTCCCCCCCCCCCCCGCCCCTATATAATTTCTCCCACTTCTAAAAGCCTTTTCAAACTCACCGGTGAAGGCTGGATGCAGGCTCTTAATCATAGTTTTGACATCTGATCTGGTTTTTCGGTGCCAGCGGCTGCTCTCTGTGGCCCGAGGACGTGGGGAACCATAACCCTGAGAGAAGAAAAAAAAGGACATTGATGTGTTTTAGCAAAAAAGGAAAACTGTATCTACGTTTGCACTGGCATAAAAATGGATCTGCTTGAAGTAAATCAGCATGTGGTGTGGATTGCTTCACACACAAAATAACAACAACTGCAAGAATCTGGATCTTATGTCACTATGGAGAGATATCGGACAACAAGTCTGCTAATTGACATTGCCTTGTCTTGTTTGGCTGAATAATTGATGCACTTTTGCCATGCATAATTCATCTGAAATGTGCTATTTTTTACCTTAGTTCGAGGCCAGTTGTCGCATCCACTGTCGCTGTTAGTTTTTCCACATCACTGAGGCAAACATCCAACTCTGGGCAAGACGGAATGAGATGATTTAGGACTGGAGCGATCTGGTTTTATTTGCAAAATACAGGCCACCATATGTGCTTCTATGGACGCAGCAGTGTTTGACCAGCAGCTCTTAACAAGTCTATTACTATAAAATATTATGGTGAAGGTTTAAAGTTTCTGGGGACCTCTGCCAGTGTACATTTTTCATTAGCATATCCATATTTTATTGAAGCGCTCATTACGCTGAGTGATGGCTTGGACTGAGATTTAATCAGGGCCTTTTGAATATCTAACAGACATCATAATGACCTATTTCTCACTTGACATTAACTCAGAGGTGGACATGCAATTTAGTGTCTGGCTGCAAGTGTCAAAGAAGTTAAGTGAAAATCCCCACTGGAAGCCTTGGTGTCAGAAATGTTCTATTTTTACTAATGGTTCACATCCTCCGAGTCTGACTCTGAATTAAACTGTGGGTGGGTGCCAAAGTAAAAAGTTGGTACAATTGTGCCCTTTCTGTAGATTGCTAAAAGAAAAGGCAGGCTCTTGGGTTGTTGATGCCATAGTCGTGGTTACTGAGGAAATAACAATTCAGCTTCACTTGAATGTTGGATCAATTCTTTACACCTACAGCCAACACCAGATGAAAACAGTTTTATGTTGTGGTTTTGGTGTTGATGATCAGTTTGCAATGAAGGCCCAGAGTCTGGAGGCTGAACTAGCTACATACTGCTACACCTGGGTAAATGGTGTGTCTTTTTCTTTGTTTTTCTAATGGTAAGTATGTAGAGGGGGAGAGGGGGGGAAATAACCTCACTTCACTTCAACATTTTATTTGAAAGTTCAGTTACTTTCAAATAACTTTACTGAAGTAGAAGTAAAAACTATAATTACAAAAGAATAAACAAGCTCTTTGAGAAAATGTAATGTGAGAAACATTTCATGAAAGAAATTGACATTTCAAATAAATTGCCATGAAATATGTAAAGAAGAAATAATTCTGAAGATAAAAGTAAATAAAACATAATAATACTACTACTAATAATAATTATAATAATAATAATAACACTAGTAATAATAAAAATAACAATAGTAATAATGCTATTAATAATAATAGTAATCATAATCATAATAATAATAATGCATTGGGTTTTATGTAATGTTTTTCTACTTAACATTGCATTATTCATTCACTCCATGCTTGGTGGTTGTAATCTACTATTGTAGCCACAGCTGCCCTGGTGCACACTGACAGAATCAAGGCTGTCAATCTGCGCCATCGGTCTTTGCGACCACCACTCACTCACTACATTCACCCAGGCTGGAGTTCCCAAATGGTCTCCCAGTCAACATAAAACACATCTGTTGTATCAGCATGGAACTCAGGTAAGTGCACAGATACCTCACTATATTATTAAAGTAGAAGTCAAAAGTACTGTAGAAAACTACTCTATGTAGTACAATTACTTAAAAAAGTTACTCTAGTACATGTACTTGATTGAATGTAACTGAGTAGTACCTGCCTCTAAATATAGCGATCTACTGTTGACTGTGTGTTACGCTGTAGCAAATAGTTGATGAAAGTTATTTTGGCTCAACCTGATACATTTTTAGTAAAACATGGCCACAACAGGATCCTTTATGATATGTATTTTATTAGTAGTAAGCTTCTTAGCCAACATTTTTATTAGCCTATATCAGACAAGCCCTTACAGCTAGAAAGCCATTTGAAGATCTACAGGTGTGCGACCTCATATGCAAATGTTTGCACCCTCAGTTTTAGTTGCATCACTGTGTAGCCTATTTAAATGAAGAAGATTTGTATTTATACCCATCCAACACGCTGTTCCTCCTTCAGTCAGTTTGCCATGAGTATTTGTTTTGTTTATGCCTTTTGAAAATGATGAGAATGACCCGTTGAACGTGCATTTTTACTGTGAGTGAGTCACCGCTCCTCAGACCTGACTCGTAACCTGGACATCAGTAGCTCCATTGAGATATTGCTGTTGTTGCTTTGGTTTGATCACAGATCCTCTTCATACTGGATGATTCCAGCACCAGATAGACCTCGAATGTTCCACAGTGTGGCCTTTAAAATGATGTTTGCACATTCAGTCCAGTAGTCTTAAATTCAGCACAAACTCCCGAAATGTTCATTTTAAAAAGTCACTGGAGTATAAGCCCACATGATGCAACTTGCTTAGCTTTCACCAACAGTAAGGGAATGGTCTATGTTGGGACTATAAAAAGCTTAATCGTTTCCCAAAATAGCATGACAAAGTGACACCTCACGTTGCCATGGCTACTAAGTGTGGGCAGAGAAAAGAAGCCCATGCAGTGCACAGACGCGTACCCACGGGATATAGCCTATAGCCAAGTCCAGTTAATATTGGCCTCATCTTTCAGCCGATATAAAAAAACAAAGCCATATACAGATCAGGCGATCGCTGGGAAGTCTGCACAACTAAAACTAAAATAGAACCCTCTTGCTCTGAATAATAGAATGGTGTGGATTTAACAGCAGGATAGATCGCCTGCTCTGCCTAGTCAGCAAAAAAGAAGTCCCAAAAGAAATCACACTTCCTCAAGTAGGACACCAATGATAAGTATTATCTTTAAAGGGTTTATCCTCTGCTAGACTGGGCTGACCTTTTAAAGCTTTTAACCAATGTCGTTTCCTTTTATGAAAAACAAACCTGGAGTTCTGTTTTGTTCATTCAATCCTGTTCAATGTGTTTTTAAGGTTCACAGAGTTCAACCGGACCCAATCTGACCATTTAAGCACTCAATTTGCCTCCACCACAAATGAGGTAAGCACGGAAATTTGAGATAATTTGCTTTTTACCTGCTGCACACACTGTATGAATGATTTGAAGTCATATATCAGTCACAACATGCCCCAAAGCCCATGTTGATAATATGTTATTTTATTTTAGGCCAGTTTAGCCCCATTCTCATATTGTAGTGTTTGCAGTTAGTTTAACATTATGACCTTATTTTCCCTCATTAATTCTTTTTCCCTTCCGTTGCTCTTGCTTGTTATTGCAGCACCGCTTCACTCCTACACATATCACCTTCCCCATTGCCTGCTATTTACTGTCACAGCATTGCAGAGTCAGGAAATGCTTTTTCGGCCCAAACAGTGTACACGCACCCAATATTGTCCCCCAGGTTTTTTGGTGTATAGCATATCGCCTTGCATCACTGATTCTTTTGGGATGGGTCTGCGAGATGCGCCGGCGAGCCCCAGCTGAAGATCCCAGCCAGGTGATAGGATGTGTCTGTCTGTTCGCATTATCTTTTCTCTGCTTTCCCTCTCGGCGCAGTCAGCCAGGCATGGAGAAGGTCAGGAGTCAACCATATTTGGGTCGATGGGCAGATTGCGGAACATCATTACCTCTACTGACGGGGCTTCGCAGTCTTTATTTTGTCTGGGATTAATTTAAAACTTTCAACCTGCTTGCGTTATCGTCCCACTTATCTTTCCTCTTTTTTTTTCTTTTTTTTTTACAGGAAGAGGATGCAAAGGTGATGGTCAATCTCCAGACACAGCGGCGAAGAGGGGGAAAGCACATTCAAATCACATTACTAGGAGCAGTTGGCTATACTCCCCGTGGTTGGGCCGCTCACAGATGGTGTGTGTGCGTGTGTGTGTGTGTGTGTGTGTGTGTGTGTGTGTGTGTGTGTGTGTGTGTGTGTGTGTGCGTGTGTGTGTGTGTGTGTGTGTGTGTGTGTGTGTGTGTGTGTGTGTGTGTGTGTGTGTGTGTGTGTGTGTGTGTGTGTGTGTGTGTGTGGACTCCTTCACTCGGGTTGACCCAAATTAACTTCAGTCCATCAAATAGTGAGGGCTCCAAGGCCAGACGCGGTGATCGATGATCTGGTGCAGGAACATGTGAGACTGAAGCATGTTTGACGTCCTATTTCTTCAGTCTCTAGAGTTTTGAAAAGAAAAAAAAAATACTAAGAAAAAGAAATGTTGGTCTGGAAGTGAACCAACAAAAAAAGAACTGTTACATCTTCTAAAGCTGTTTCCGTGTTCCTTTGCTCAGAAAATCTCTTATGCAAACTCTAGATTTCTAATAGCTTGCCGGAACCAGCCCTTTCCAAAAACTCACCATGGGTTTTCTCCATTTCTACGCTTGATAAGTCATATTTTAAATGCAAATTATTTTAGTTTTGCTCATGCTGTGACTCCACCTGAGTTACACACACATATCTTCTAGGTCAGGGATCTCCAACGGGTGGCCTGCGGGCCATTTCTGGCCTAAGAGATGCTTCATTTTGGCCCTTGACTCGTACAGCACAAATTCCAAAGTATGTTAAAAAAAAATGTGTTACTTCGTGTCCGAATTGCCGTCATGCATGAGCTTAATATAGAAGGTGCAGTAACACCTGAGGTGGCAGTAGTGAGTATAAAATGGGCAACTGGCATCTAGCCCCTTTAAAAAAGGAAAGACTTCCACACATGCCCAGCAGAGGGCACTGGCATACTAAGAGATCAGGATATAAACAACACGTTATAGCCACGTGGTAAGTGGACAGTCTGCTCCAGGGCATATGTGGCAACAATAGTACCACCGAGTGTTAAGAGTATAAATAATTTCTACAGTGTAGCAGAAACTTGTGACACAGGCTTATAAAGTGCAATACAAGTGTAGGATGTTTTTATGAGGCTACAGTCCAGAAAAAAGTTTCCCAAAACATATTTGACTGGAGCTTCTAGGTACTTGTCACTGTATGCTATTTTTGTTAGATAAAAGTAGCTCCAAAAGGCTTTTCCTTCCGCATAGGCCTACATTATGATTTTAATGCCAGTTCTGATGCGCAATATTTAATTGACAAAACAGTCAGGCGTTTTCATGAACTAACTATTCATCTTCCACTTTCCCCTCGGTGGAAAGCTGACCTTCACAGGAGAATACCAACGATGTGCTGCAGGACAGATAGCACCATCTCTTCGCGTGACCTTTAGGTGATGTATAGCCCCGTGGTCAGTAAGGGATATTGATGCCCATAATGCCATAGCGTGACGTGCAAGCTACATGTGTCAGTTTATCTTCAAGGTATTTTGGCTTGTCCTTATGCCCAGGGTCATGGAGCACGCTGCCCAGCCGACCATCTGCCTCCTAAGCACCACGCTGTCCTTCATCTTCCTCGACTCCTGTGTCCACTGGCGTGATGGAGGGGGCAGCGGTAATGGTGTGAGTAAATGGGGCAGGGACACACTTCCGGTGTGGGTCATTATCTGCAGATGTTGTAAGACACTGCCTGAGATCAGATTGCTTTGACAAAATTGCATTTCGGAAGCCGCAGTCGGAGAAATTGGAGCATGATTGAAATATTAGTTTAGCGTGTGGGTGTGGCGTTGGCAGATCAGAAGCTCCCAAAGCGTTTGAGAAAGATTTAGCCCAAAAAATGATTTCCACAACATCTCAGTGGGAGTGTGTGGGCCCTCCATAATAACACGGTGCTTGTAATTTGTAATTCCCATACTTTCGATAGGTCCGTTCATCCAGGGGCGGACTGGGACTGAAAAACAGCCCTGGGCCCAAATTAGCGTAAATGTGACACTTCCACAAATACATATGTTAACCTCTTACCCCCCACCTTAACCGAGAGCATTTTCTCCAGTTCGGCTTTACCCAAATCTAAAAGCTTCTTGACTGGAGAGCAACACTGTAACGCCTCATTTGAAAGCGAAAATCTAGAAAAGTGACGGTAACTTTTTGTCACGTTGTCGCTGCATTTTTGTCATGTTTTTGTTGCTTTTAATTACTTTTTTGTGGCTTTTTGTCCTGTTTTCATCACTTTTTTGTCACTTTTTTGTCACTTTTTCGTTGTGTCTCTTGTTTTTCGGGGGGTTTTTTCATGTTGTTTTTTCATCGCTTTTTTCATTGCTTTGTCGTCACGTTTTCGTCACATTTTGTTGTGTTTTTGTCACTTTTTTGTCACTTTTTTGTTGCTTTGCCAGTGCATTTTTATTTTTGGATGCTTTTCGTTTAACCCCTTAACTAGTGACAAAAACAATGATGGAAATGTGACAAAAAAAGTGACGAAAAATTGATGAAAAAGTGGCAAAAATGTAAAAAAAAATTACCCAAAAAAATGACCAAAAATAACCCCAAAAATGACCAAAAAATAACCCAAAAAATGTAAAAAAAAATGTGACAAAAAATGACCCAAAAAAAAGAGTTACAAAAATGAGTTGAATACCCAACAAAAAAATGATGGGAAAAAAATCTGATGACGTGAGGCAAAAGATCCTCTCGGTTCAGGCGGGAGTTAAGAGTTAAGCTTTTAGATTTGGGTAAAGCTCGGTTGCGCCCGGGGGTGAGGGTAAGGTAAAGCGAGAGGCCAGACCGGTGGCCCTAGAGCCAGTGGCCCTTCTGTGCTCTTCCAGAATGGACATATGGCCAGTCCGCCCCTGCGTTTATCCACAGTGATGTTTTACGCAGTCTTTGGATCACGAGTCTGGATGCAAATGTGCCTCCGCGTATGAAATGTGTCCACTCTTTCTCAACATTTGCCAGCGCTCACTGAATATGATGTGTCTGCTTCTTGTAGAGGCAAAACATATCGGAGAAGGTTGGATTGTTTACAGATACGCCGTGCAGATCTATAGAGTGTGGGCTAGTGAATGCTGATGAGGTGCAGCAGATGTGTGGCTCGGAGGAAAGCAATAAAAGTTCTGTCACTCCGCGAGGGAATAATTCCAAGCAAGGTTGCATCTCACTTGACTTGCAAGTGGAAAAACAGAAACAAAAACAAAAAACAAATGAAACCGTAGGCTGTGAAGTTGTGTAAGAATCAAATTTCATAAACAACTTTCTGTAATGCAAGCACTCAATCGCTCACTAGGTGAAAACCGGGTTTGGACTGAATTCGATGGAGCAATGAAATCCAGCCCGACTAAAATAGTATTAAACCAAATAAAACAAAGACTATGCGCTTTCTGTCTGTATCCAGCGAGAATGTAATACGATTCCACACTTTGCACCCACTCTTTCTAGACCTCATGAATATGTATGGTTGCTCTACTGGGACAAGGCAAGATGATTTATTGATTCAATGTTCACCGGGTTGTCGGGCAACCGTTCTTTACAGCGTTGCTCCTCAGGCAATGTGATGTTCATATTCTACCCCACGAGTGGAGATAGCTGTAGGTCACTTCCAAATCCTCTCTAGAAAGGAGAGCTTTTCAAGATGCCAGATGCGTTGGCCTTCAAATACAGCCACGATCACACTTTCTCTCTGTAGAATGCAATGAGAAAGTCTTCTGGTGAAATAAAAGTCTTTAGTAGCATCACTTTTGTAACTGTCTTGTCCTGCCTTTACCCTGATCTGTTTACTATTTCTCCCTTGCATTCAGAGTGCGCTTCCTGACAGGTAAAGTGAGCCGGTCCATATGTGTCCCGCTGCTCCGTGGAGACAGACTGGAGGAGATGTGGAGAGCGGAGTGGCTTCAGACGCGCTTTTGATTCGCCGCAGCGTCACTCACCTTCATAAGGAATCCTCAGTGGGGTACCTCGCTTCCTCTCCCCCTTTTCATCTTCCACTGCTTTGCTTTTGCCTGATCCCGCAATATGTTGTTTCCAAGGGTTCACGGCACTGCGTCACTCTGAACACCTCTGTGGAAACACTCACTCAAGAACTTCTCGCCACCGTTTTGCTCATGCAGTAGCAGATACTTTTGTCCCGCATCAGCCAGACACACAAACTCAACCCCGAAAAATCCAATTAATGTCAGAGTCTGGGGTTATTTTTTCTCACCGCTGCCTTCTTCTGCCAAAGTGCACCTAAAGATGCATTAATAAGCAATAAAAGGCTATCAATCATTCTGACAGGTGCAATAGATTTACATAAACACAGCCCCAGCCGAACTGCACGGTCCTGCAGAGAGGCCTGGGGTGAAAGATTGATGTAATGGCCTCCTCGCTTTAGGGAAAGTAGAAGTTTGAAAGCATCATCTTTATTTTGGTCTGCACTCCCCTGCATTATTCACACAGCCTGATGGTTATATGGAGAGAATGCACAAGTTTACACACTGTAGAAGTTGCTTAAAGTTAATAACTATGATATTCCGTTGAACGTCCTAATTCTAACAAGCTCTCTAGCAAACTGAAGACAACACAGTGTGAAGAAGCCTCGAAACTCATTTTCATATAAGCTACAGTCAGTGAATTATTAAACCTGTATGTTAAATCAGCGTCACATCTGTGGTTGACATGCGTTGCTTATAATTTATGATTAGATGACAGCTTGAAAATGGCGACACTGACATGTTCAGTCCAAGCTCCAGGTAGTACCTCAATGAGCAAAAAGATCACGATTTCCATTTTTGTGTGAAGTAGTTTAGAAGTTGTCCCTGTGTCTGGGTGGGCTCGCTGAAAGTACTCTGGTTTCTCCCATCGATCTGTCCAGAATACCAAACACCAGAACGTGATATTCCTGGATGGAAGGAGTTTGGTGGGAATTACGTGGAGTGTGTTTACATGCGCTCGAGTAACCTGGTTATTCGACATATCCTGGTTATGAATATATTCTGGATGTGATGTTACATGCGTCCAAGAAACCAGCACTCTCATATCCCTGTATACATGAGCAACTACGCTATCCGGGATATTTATTTATTTTATTTATTTATGGTTTATTTGGTCGGGACAGTGCAAGTTAATGAACAAGCCACACCGGATTGTAGCCTTAGGCTAATTTTTATCCGTCGTCCCCCATGCGCACTCTCGAACACACTCTCATACATCCTGGCCTATTGTACATGTTTTTAGTGGTAGGGGAAACCGGAGTACCCAGAGGAAACCTACGCAGACACGGGGAGAACATGCAAACTCCACACAGAAAGGCCCCGTCCTTGGTGGGAATCGAACCCGGACCTTCTTGCTGTGAAGCACAAGCACAAGCACGCTGTGCTACCGTGCTGCCCATTTAGGCTCCTGAAAGGGACGGAGCTATTGGCAAATATGGTAAGGAGCTAAATGCATGGCTTTTCTCTAGCACAGGGACAAGAATTATCCAGAGAAGCACTTAAAACAGTAGAGCTTTTTCGCAGCTTCAGTTACAGACGTGAGAATTGATTTTTTTTTTTTACTAAATTAAAATTGCCTTGATCCGAGACTGGCGCTGACTTCCACCGGAGATACCACAGAGCACAAACAGTAGTTGTTTTTAAAGGTTCCTTCTATGCTTTGTTGAAGACACAAAGTTTTAAAAGCCAGGTACCAGATGGACTGGCTGTTGGAAAGTTTTTGCTCCTTACATATTTGTTTCAAAAAGTCGCAATTAGCAATGGTGAAAAAAACAGGATACTGTGGAAGCATCCCAGTGAGAACAAGCTGGTTTCTAATAACCTGGTTATTGACTTATCCGGGAAACTGAAACCAGGATTCTGTGTTTACATGAACCAGACAAAACTAGGAAACTTCAAATCCCCATTAATAACCTGGATACTCAAGTGCATGTAAACACACTCACGGTGGTGCAAACTTTTCTCTGCGTGTTGTACTGGGTTGAAGACTTAAAGGGGGGGAAATAGGGTTTTCCTATTGGACATTTTAAAGAAATATATCTTTTTTTTCTCCAGTGTTTGGTGTATACTTCTTCCTCCAAATCACCCGGAGCCCTGCTATCGCCACCGCCCTCTCTTCAACTTCAACAAACAAACAGAAACTCCTCTTGGGTTCATGGCAACATATTCAGATGAGTTCACAACTTGGGAGTTTGCTTTTCTTCCACAACCACCCACTCTGATTCAAACTGAATGTTTCTTGTCGTTAACCCGTTCGTCTGTTGTTTCCAATGATACTTTGTGGCGACTTGCCAGTAAATCGGGTGTAGTTATTCCAAAAATGATATGCTTGCCACACACAGCTGCCCCCCTTTGTGCCGCTCATCCCCTGCCTCCCTCCTCCGCCATCATCAGGTTTAATTAAAAATTTCACCATGGCTTCACACAATCTCCCAGTTTCTCTCTTCTCCTCCCTGCTATCTCTCCCCGTGTCTCTGTTCACACTTCTGCAGTCTCCCACTTGGCTCCTTCGGCCATCATTAGAACGTAATGAAGTAAGTTTAATAATCCAGGGAATTAGTGGCATGGCTCTCTTTATCCTAAAGGCAGGAGTGTCGGAGGAGGAAAAGTTCGCCTGGTGTTAAATGTGTTGTGGTGTGGCCGGGCCCCCCACTGCGCTGTCATGGGGGACAAAACGGGATGTTCCATATCTTTCTCTAATTAGTTTGAGAGCGTGTTCATTAGAGTTTGCAGATTCAGTGAAGTTATGGGGCGCGCACAGCACACTGGCCCCAGTCCCCTCGTGTGTGCTGATGTCTGGGTGATAAATCATCTCTGTCTGGCTGCGGTAATTAGGCACAACTGTCATATTGTGCTCTCCTATGGAAAGCTAGGTCACCTTGTGCACTGCAGAGGTTGACCTGCTAACGGCGTGGTTCTCCTTTAGCCCTCCCCGTGTAATTAAAATGGTCTGATTATTCTCCATGGTGATAATGTGACAGTAAATTTTCTTTTAATCCTTTTAATTGTTCAGGAGTAGATGTTTCAGTGCTTGTTTGTACAGACACATTTGACTCTATAAGGTTCTCAAACTTTTCACAAAAAGTACCACCAGACCTTTTTAAATTGAGTGTAAAGCATACCTAACTTATAAGCATTACTAAAGATTTCTTCACTTATTGCTCTAAACCTCAGCAAGACACGATAGTGCAAATTGTTTAATGCAAACAGTTAGATTTAGTCCAACATGTAAAGTAGCTGTGACCAAAGGCACTGGAGCTGATGCTGTGCCTCAAATACTGCATTTCAGCAGAGAAATGGATCCTCAAAGGATGGATAAGCAACAAAAAGGTTTTGAAATGTAATCGTGATTAAAATAATGAAATTGTGCTTTTAAAATATATTGTTCATTGTTTGTTTGTTTTTCTACTTATATTTCACTTTAAAAGTTTTAAGTTACTAATTACTACAAAAGATAGGAATCTTTCACTCTGCTGCGAGAGAAGTAGTCAATACAGAGGATTATAACTCTGTAATCTGACCAACATGAGATCTGATGCGATGCTTTAGTGAACCCAAGTGGTTATAACATGTAATAGCATGTCGCAGCAGGGTTATACAATTCATTTATTCCGACTTCTTTATTTCAAGATACAGAAATAATAATACTGAGAGAAATAGTTTTAGTAAAGATGGCACTTTCATACATTGGCACAGTAAATATGCTATGTTCAATCCACATTTAACATTCACAGTACGTCACTGTTAAAACAATCACATGGTAATTATTTTCATGTACAACTAAAATGCAAAAACCCTAAAGGGTCTACTTGGACTGGCACAAACAATGATAAATATTCCAAAGTACCAGTATACAGACATGAAATATCTAGTGTTTTACACAATAAATATGAACATAATTGTTTTATGAACAAAATACAGAACAGAGCTGCACATGGGCAGCAGATCTCTGAATGCTTGACAGATTTTGTATTGCACTTTGGAATTTTGTGGCTTCTCATTCACTATGGCATCAGGGCACTTTGGAATAATACCTCATTCCCCCAGCAGTACTTGATATATTTTATATACATGATTTTTCTGTTAGCCACAGACTGAATCTGGTGTTCTTGTAACACTAGCAAAGTTTTGGTCATTTGGACAATCATGAAAATGGTTGTAAAACTATTCTTTACAAAAATCACATTCCATCACTTTTTAAACAGAACTGACCTACATCAACTACTGATAAAGCACCGTCCTTTTAACTACAAAACCTCACACCTGAGCTCCTTTTACACTTTAAATAGTTTGTATTCAAGTTATATTTTCAGCATAGCTCAGCACTCATGATAGCTCTATGGATCAACCATCACTAAGAGTGGTTTATGTAAATAATTTACACACTGTCTTGTCTTGCAGTAGAGTAGCATGTTGTTGACTATGCATGTTCAACAGCATGTGTGCTTATGAAGAGGAGTCCTCTTCCACTGGGTGCAGTGCATGTCTCTTCAAAAGAGTCTTTAAGATGTCTACCTCCCTCTCTGTCTCCTTGAGCTTCCTGCGCAGTGTCTCGTTGACTTTATGAAGCCGCTGGTTCTCCTGGAGGAAACAGAGGAGTTATTAGATGTACTGTGTGCCAGGATACCACAGATAGAGAGCCCTATACTCACTTCCTCCAGTGATTCATATGTAGCTTTGCTCTCCTCATCTGAATCCTTTGGCCTTTGTATCGCTGACATGCGGTTCTCCCACTTGGCACAGTGGCGCTGTTTCCTCTGGGGCAGAGGGCTGGGGCAGGAGCCGAGAGCGGGGGCAGTTGTTGGGCTGAGGAGAGCCGGCTCCTGCCCTGGAGAAGGGAACTGGGACAGGTCAGTCTGTGTCCCACTGTGGACCCTCTGAAGCCGGACCGGAGGAGGCACTGGGGAGGAGGGGCTCCAGTATTTGATCTCCTCTGGATATGGGAACGGACAGTCCTCTGAGCCTGAAACATGGACAAGAACCAAATGGGCTTTTGTTTGCATTTAGCTCCTTTAATAATGTATTGCTTTTACAGTAGACCATAGACATACTGTAGGTTTGGGACAGAGTTTGACTCACTTATTGAATATGGCATAAAATTCCATTCATCTAATTATATCCTAATAGTGCAATGTCATTTCAGAGGTGACGTAAATTAGTATTAATTTATTTATGTAGCCCCAGACCATAGTTAAATGCACCAGAGCACCTGAATCAAAAGAAATATTTGACATCCTACAGTTGTGTAGGGAAACCCAGAGAAACCGGCCAAGTGCAATCTGTCCAGCCTGATACACTCTGTCTGCAGCGTAGGGAATCTGTTGACAACTGAGCGAATTGCTGCCATTTACTGTATGTAAGTGTGAGATATTTGTGCTAGGAAACCCGCCGGGCCCACCCACCCTCTGAAGTTCCCGTGGTGACAGACGTGGAGCTGAGAGTGGGACTGTCGATGGCGCTGGCTACTTTGGTGTTTTTCTTGCACTCGAACGCCACCTGGTCCTTGCAGAGCTTGTGGCAGTTCATTCCACAATCTATCACAGAGGGAGAAAAACATAAAATAAATGTATGTGGCAACAGTATGACTTGCTCCTGTTCAGTTCTGCAAATGCACCAAGTCGACCTTTACATGCTCGCACTGAAGTAAACACTTCTCGGATCCTTTGAAGTCATGGGGGAGGGGGGAAACTGTGGTTCGTGCTGAGCTGACTTTCAGAGTTTCTTTTCTTTTTTTATAAGTTGCAAAGTTCAGTTACATGTATGCAAACACAGACAAACCACAGTGCCTTGCTCTACCTGAGACAGAAGGCCACCAA
Source organism: Gobius niger (assembly GCF_951799975.1). Classification (NCBI taxonomy): domain Eukaryota; kingdom Metazoa; phylum Chordata; class Actinopteri; order Gobiiformes; family Gobiidae; genus Gobius; species Gobius niger. The sequence continues at coordinate 10,695,974 of NC_136867.1, forward strand.
CAGGAGGCTAAACATGCAGTATTTACTGAACTGTGCCATGGCTACAACTCTCTTGCTGTTTCACCTGATCACCGGTTGTTATGGTAATGCAAATCTCAGTTACCTTAAGACACTTCATAGTGACATTTGAGAAATAAGACTATGAATAACTAGTTGAATCACATATTTGGTTTTAGAGTTATGGTCACATTATGCTCCCATAATTATAAACCTTTTCAAATCCATTTTGTTTAACTTTAATCAAAACTCTGTTTCTAAACCTAATCTTCACCCAATTCCAGGCTCTAACCATAACCAGACAAATAAAAGATGGCCTAAATTATTATTGAGCATTGATTATTCCACATGTGCACCAGTGGGGGAGCAGATTGATCCCATTTTTTGACCAAATCTTTCACTTTGTGATACAAGCGGCAGAAAAGCCAGGTAGCTGCCCACAAAACTGACATTTGGGGGGCATTTTTCAAGAGGGCTTCCAATCCTACCTTTGTTTTAAATAGGCCAGGTGTCTGATCACTGTTGATGATATTTATGTTTCCTTTTTTGCCCATTATGTTTAGTTAGAGGTGACTCATTGCAAGTTCATATTTTTGTTCCAACTCGACCTTGTTTTATCCAAAATATCTTTTGTTGAACCTGCTTCATTCGATGGACTATAATGAGACATTGAGACAGAAATGTCTTGCCTAGAGAGCTCAGCTCCTGAGCTATGCATCAAATCAGGCCCATTGTTTTATTCAATAGAATAGTGTTTACACAGTTTTATACACATATTCTACACATGTGATGGCAAAACAGCAAGGCAGCGTGAAATGTAAACATACCTTTGCACCTGTAGCCTTGCCTGATGACACCCCACAACTTTGAAGAAAAGAAATGACAGATATTTTAACATTTACTTATAATAAAACAAAACACACATTTATTTAATTTATTTAAAACTGAGTAATCTACTTACAAATCCTGAGCAATTGTCACAGAATGTGGGTTTCATGTAAGTGGTTTCCTGAAAATTATGGACAAAACCAAGCCCCAGTTTGGAGCAGATGACACTGGCTCTCATGAAATAAGCAGTAATCTCCTCTCGGTTAACCATGCCCTCCCTGAGGAAAAACAAATTCATTCATTTTAAATTAAGTGACTGCCTGTGTTTCCTGTGCAGGTTACGTGACAATAAAGTCGAATAAAGCCATAATAAAGTTATTATGGTTACAATGTGCTGCTATTTGATGCGTCCTGTTGCTCATCACTACAAATACTACCTTTTATCACTTCCTCCCCAACCTGCACTTGTAAATTAGCTATGTGACCCGCCGAACACTCACTTCTCTTTGTCCATGAGGCAGAAGGAAAATGGAAAGCTAGCAGCAATTTTCTCAAAATCCCCTTGAGAGATGAAGCCGTTCTCGTCATGATCATAGTTCTTAAACACCGACTGTGAACAAAAAGGGGACGCCGTTAATAGCAGGTAAATGGCAGGGGGAGAAAAAAAAAAAAAAAGGTTCACACAAATGAGGCTTATGCAACAGCTTTTTTTGAGAGGACTTACGTCAACCATTCTCTGCACATGTTTGCTGATGGTTCGGGGGTCTGGTTTCGGGGCCACTCCGGACGCCCAGTCCACCACCACCACAGGAGGTCTGGAGGGGGTGGCTGGCTGATAGAAAACAGCGCAGCCATTATAATATGCAATCGAGAATAGAAAAGGGAGGATCATTCGGCTGGCTTCTTTCACTCACAGGTGCTTTAAAGTTCTTGGGTTCTCTTGTGTACGACAGCTCATAAATTTCATCTTCGCTGTAGTAAAGGTCCAAAGACAGCTGTGAAGATGAGAAAAAACGTCACATTTCGGCGGGGCTTTACGGAAGTGATAGCATAATACCTGTAAGGGTAATACCACGGTTAATGGTGTAATAATATACAGGGACAGGCCATTATTTCTATTCGTCTCCTGTTACCATGCTATTTCCATCCTATTACCATGTTATTACTCTTGTATAAAGTAAAGTGCAACCCACATTTCTACCTTCCAAGGTGCTTTCATAATAGCCAAAATGAGGTCACCGGAACGCTTTTGTGTGCGTTTCATGGGCATTCTGCGGCTCTAGTGCGCTTAGAGCACCTCCTAACATGCACGGATAGCATAACAATACAGCCATTTGAGTAGTCATTCGCAGTTGGTTTGTCACCCACATACTGCGGATCATAGACTCTCATCACACCTCCACAGCAGCGCCAGAGGAACCCGGTGCGCTGGAACAAACTCATTTGCATGTAGCTGTTGTTCAGGAGGGTGTGAATCATCGCTGAATGTTGCGCTTACGGTCAGCAGATGGACAAGGTCTTTGTTGGCATCCAGCTTGGGGGGCACTTGCTGGAGCTGGATGAGCTCGTTGATGTGGTTGTAGAGGGCCTGCAGCTTCTGGACGTTGACCTTGTCGTCCTCGAGGTAGTCCGACATGGCCTCGTTCACAGAGATGAGGTCCTTGAGGTGGACGCCCAGGATGGGGATTTTGAAACCGGTGACCTTGTGGTAAGCCTGGCGGTAGTTGTCGTAGTTTCGGCGCGAGGAGAGCAGGTCAGTCATCTCATTGAGTACCTGGTTAAGAAAAACATAAGTAAAGGTCTGCTTGAAACATGATGAGGTAATTTAATATTATTGTCATGTCTTCGAGTCACAATTATAGTGCAGTAATAAGGTGGTGTGACACGGTATATACAAGTTTGTACTATTGTGTGTGAAGAAAAACATCATTGTTCTTATTCAATTTGTAGTATGTGCATATGGCTTTGTTTAACCTCCTAAATAAATGAACCTCGTAAACAAATATCGGGGGTTCTCACATTCAAAACATACATGGAGTTGTGTTTTGAGCCACTCGCGCATGTTTGAGTAATCTTTTAATCTTCCCCTATTCCTAGTGCCACAACGGCTGCCTACTATTTTTTATTTATTTATTTATTTTTTGACAATGCCAGATCAAAAAAACAAAATATCACACAGCTCTTATATTTTGTTGGACCGCCTCCAGCTTTGGTACGTATTCTTTGTGGCATAAGCTTCTGCAATATCAAAATATGTATTTCTATCCAGTGTTGCATTAATTTCCCACCAAGATCTTGTATTGACCACTGCGTAAAGGCCTCTCTCATCCCAAAGATTCTTAATGGGGTTAAGATCTGGACTTCATGGTGGTCAATCCATGTGTGAAAATGATGTCTCATGATCTTTTACAATGTAAGCCCGATGAATCCTGGCATTGTCATCTTGGAATATGCCCATGCCATCAGGGAAGAAGATGATGACTGAATAACCTGGTCATTCAGGATGTTCAGGTCGTCAGCTGATCTCATTCTTTGGGCACATACGAATACTGAACCTACACTGGACCAACTGCAGCAGCCCCAAATTAGAACAGCTACATAGCTACATCCAAGTGGCAGCTTTTGTTTGGTCAGGCAGTGCAAATGCTCCTCTTTCCACCCCAAACTCCTCTCACACCAAGTAGAAAAACATTCACAGAAGCTACAGCGATACTGTGCAGCCCACTCTGTTTTTCTTTGTATTTTTCTTTTATTGAAGCAGCTGTGCAGAAGGACAGCAAGGGGAGGTAGAACAGGTTCTCGGTAGAACAGGACGTATATAGCATTTTCATACATCATAGAGAATTCTCTAAAAAACAATGTGTAAGCTAGTGATCAAGATGTGTTTAGATTATTACCAAATACTGCCTCTTTAATAGCATAAGTACTAACTGAAACTTGGGTTAATTTCACAATGAACATGCACCTATACTTATATAAACATATTAATAATATTCAAAGATTGCTATTTCTGAAAGAAAAACCATCAGTTTTTCTCGCATATTGGTGAGATCATCATAATATCATAATAAGACAGAGGTTTGACATAATGCTTTTCTAGACATCCAAAGATGCTTTGCACTGCATAATTTATTCACTATACACTCAGTGGTGGTAAGCTACTACTGTGGCACCGCCCTGGGGTAGACTGACAGACTGCAAATCTGCACCGCTGGCCCCTCTGACCATTAACAACAACTCACTCACACACCACATTCACACAGGCAAGGTGGGTGAAGTGAGGACAGCTTGCACCTGCGGAAACCCAGATTCAAATCCACCAACTTTCCAATTAAAGACTTTAAATGTACTTTTATAAGCAAAACATCAACCTGTCCAGGGACTGCGGGTAGAAATGAAAATGTTTTAGACTGATGTCTTTTGTGAATTACTCCTGATCAAATAAAATAAATTGAAATTCAACACGGCCCAATTTACCACCAGTTGTTAAGATTGCAAAACGTTGAGAGAGAGATTTCCTCTTTTCCTCCGTCCTGATTGGACTTGACAGGACGGTTCACAGGCAAGCTAGTCTCATTCGTCAAAGGCATGGCATCGGGGATTCTGATTTGTTGCTGAGATCAGCGAAGTGAGAGACTTTAGAAACATTTCAATTATTTTATATTATTTACAGTATGTTAAAGTGCAGGCCCAGGCATCAATCATATGCAATGTATTAAATTTGTAAAACATTTTAAGACTACCTACCAACATATTTGCAACACATTTTACAATGTCAAATGTAAATGTAATGTCGAGTTTTGCTTGATCACAAGGCAATTTTTAAATCACATCACATTAATACTAGCCTGGTCTTAGCCATCCGTAACCTCTGGTCAATTATCATGTCTCTACATTACGTGCGTCATGACCAAATGCTAGCGAAAATCAGATCCAATCGTTTCAAAGGAGTTCACTCCTGATAACGGAGCTCAATTGAGAAGTTCCAGACCCTTATACGAAACAAAGTAAGTACGAGGGTATGGTAAAACCTAAATGACTCAGGCTTTGAAGATCTGGATTGCAACTAGTCCTTGAAACAATGCATGACAAACAATGCAAACAATGGGGTGGCAGCTGGGGTGGCAAGACCTTTACTAGAGGTGGCAGCTGCCACCCCATGCCACCCCTTTAGATCCCCCCCCAAAATGCAAATGTATTGTTTACATTGTAAAAACTACCATCACTTTGCCCATCAAAACCTTTTTCTTTGAATTTAGAGATGTGAGCAGCTTTACCTTAGTGACTTCACTGGGGACGTGTGAGGTGGTGTCCTTCAGTCTGGAGATGGAGCTGTGGCACAGGCCTCCCACCACAGCCATTAGTGTGTTGAAGTTGTGCATGAGGTGGAGACTCTGTTGGACACACAAACACACAATAAAGAGCCATCAGTCCACACTCATAACACGCACAATTAGGCCCGCTCCAGGTAACCCTGCTTATGTAATCTGCACAACAGAGTCGTTACGTAAGCCATTTAGATTGTTGCCTTTTTCTTACTGTGCCTGGGTCTATCATTCTTTTTAGAAAGAAAGCCTTTTCCTCACTGTTGTCCGCACATTTCTATTCAGTCCACTAATGTCTGCCGCTACTGGAGCAATGCAGTGTGAAATATACAGTGAGCCCCATGGGTTTTTGGGTTGACAGCAGAGGAGCATAGAGGTGCTTCACAGTACAAGTGGCCTAACAGCTCCCTGAAGCGCACACATCATTCTCCACATGGCACATGTACTTCCAGATAGAACTGCATTTAACAAGCTCAGCCTGGGCACTGAATACAGCTGCAGCTCACAAGCCTCTGACACAGAAAGCGGGTCACACTTCAAGAATAAAAATATAATTGTTGGCATAAACACTAAAAAATTGCGTCAGAAAACAATTGCATTTCAAATTAATTTTCTATGCAATTAATTATTAACAATGTCTAACTGTTCAGGATTTTATTGGGCCAAAAAAAAGTTATTTCAAAACTTGAAACTTTAGAATACAAGTACTGAAAATACTAGCCAAAAAGGATCACATGCTAAAGACGTTCTTACACAGTCCCAAGCCAGGATAAATGGAGAGGAATGTTCGACATTTGACAAAAATAAAAATAAACAATTATTTTGCAAATCACAGCAAGTACGAACTCTACAATGTACAATAGATGATATAACAGTCACAAATCGATTGTTGTTATGTTTACCCATATTGCAATACCAACCCATCAGACTTCAGTCAAATAGTATAAGTATAATGGAAAAAAGTCCAATGACAAACACAAGTTTTCTTACACACGTTTTTTCTTCTTTACTTTACCATCTGCATTGGTTCTTGTCGATGTTTGTTACGATTTTGAGCCGACTAAAATCCATACTAAACTACTAACTAAATCCATACCTGAGCCACATGGATGAACTTGGTGAAGACCTCTGCTCTGAGCTGCGCCGTTGGTCTGCTCAGCACCATCAGCTGCACCCACTGAGACACTCCGTTGCACAGGGCAATGGACCGCTCCATTACCGGGATGTCCTTCAAGCAGCACTTACGAATGTAGCTCTGATAGTCCATGAACTGCACAAGACACGTAATATTGACACGGAGTCTATGTTTCACCTGCTAACGATGTGAACATAGGTGGATGTACTCACTGATATTCTGCAAAACGACTTAAACTCCAGGTAGGTGAGGTGCTCAGCCAACTCGATGGGCTCCAAGTGGTCAAAAAGCAGCGACACCTTCCTCTTTTTACCGCTGTTGGCTTTGATTTTTGTGCTTGCCTTCCATGACCAGTCCCTCTCATTTCTACACAAACAAACATGTTCCATTAAGCGCATTGTTCAGAAGCTCTGGATCATCTCTGTACTTTCACTATTGCTGTTCACTTTACGATGAACTCAAACGCCTCTGGAAATGACTGCTCTGTCTAAAATAGCGGTGACTCTCAAACCTCAGACGTCACTCAGAATCTTGAGCGACCACAGCGTTTCCCCCCATTACGACGTGTGGTCTCAGTTGCCAGTTGGCCAGACTTTAGCACTTACATCCATTTGGTCTCTAGTAGTGAGCAGAGACTTTCCTGGCCCTGCTCGCGGATCAGCTCCCGAAACTGGTCCAGGCTGTCGGTCAGGCTGTGGTGCAGGCGGAACATCATCCAGTACTCGTGTATCCAGTGTCTGCCGGGGCAAAAAGGGGGCGCTGAGCCAATATGATACACAGGGAAATAGCGGCATATTTAGGTATTCATGATGCTACGCATGCTAAGACTGACCTGATGAGGAAGCATATCCTCTTACACTCCACTGGTTGGTCATTGTCCACCGCTGTTCTAAATGTGAGCAGCAGGTCAAGGAAGTTTACAGTAAGTGCACAATGAGGCCACAATATCATAAAGATTATAAAAGTAGCTTGGTTACATTGAGAGGAAAAAGTGAGTACACCATTTGGAATTTCTTACATTTATGCCAAAATTGGTCATAAAATGTGGTCTGATCTTTATTAAAATCACAAGGATAAGTTAACAGTGTCTGACATGCACAATGATCAGGATGAATCTTGGACCATTCCTCTTAACAAAACTGCTGCAGTTCAGCGAGATTCGGGGGGTGTACTCACTTATTTCTCCCTGTCCTGTGAATGTTTACATGTTATGGCCAATAAATATATGATAACATGTAATTGTTTGGATGGTATTAGTTTAAGCAGACACCGTTTATTCATCCTTGTGATTTTAATAAAGATCAGACCACTTTTTTATGACCAGTTTAGGCATAAATGTAAGAAATTCCAACAGTGTACTCACTTTTTCCTCCCACTATATGTTACAAAGTTGTAAATATGGCATTTTGTCACCCATGCACGCGACATCCAGGCAAATTCTGTGACAAAAAGCAAGCACATGCCAATGACAAAACGCAGCTTGGAAAGTAACAATGTCTCTTAAGCGTCTAAAGGGAAGTTGCTTTTAATCGAATTTCTAATCCGAGAAAATGAAGTGAGAAATGTGTGTTTGGATTGCAGCAGTGCACACAAAAGCCCATGGCCAACCAGCTGAGAGCTCAACTGATGACCTTGTGCTGTGACGTCTGAGTCCAAACACTAAGCTTCCGCAGGTGCTCTTGTTTTGAACAGTGATTTGAACAATTAAAACCAAACTCTACTGGAAATGCGTGTCGTCACTTTGTTGTTTTATTCAAATAACAAAAGCCCTTTGAAAATTAAAAATGGAACTCGCACAATTTTGCACAATCATAATGCTTGGAGATTTTGGGAGTTAAAGTTATTTCTTTTACGCCTTCAGACAAAACTTCTTGTGTAGCCTCATATTTGTGGAATCTGCTGACCTGCTGACACTGTTGGGGACAGGTGTGCTCTGAGTAATACTGCACATATGTTCGCCAACTTTCCTCCATTAATAAAAAAAAGAGACTTCGACTGCTCCAAAAGGCAAACAGGAGTGACATTTGGTGATGTGGGTGGAGGCAAAAAAACTGCGATGAGCATCACTTTCTGAATCATTCTGGCCCAGAGCTGCGGACGAATAACAAAAAAAAAAAAAAAAAGAGTAAACACAGTCAGCTCGCATACATCACATCTATGCAAAGCAGATATTGTGTCCATGAATATATGCGCCGCGGAAACACCTAGCCTGTTAATGTATACAGCAGACAATGGCCTTTACAAAGAACACTGGCACTTAAGCTGTGGATTGGTTAGAAATCAGCTTGAAGTGGCGCACTGAAAAAGACTCATTGCGTCATGGGAGCAGAAGAACCGTCCCACGCCATCCCAAGGCCAGACGGCGACGAAGGCTGTTAATGGCCCCTGTGATCCTAACCCCCCCCCCGCGTCCCCCCCACATCCCTCCCCTCACTCACAAACACTGTTTAGCAGATCCTACACGTTGAATGAAGGGGATATAAATAGCACTGTCAGAAGGATCCTCATTTAGTCCATGTTTATATATAGATGGAGTGGACCCTTTTCGGAGCAGAAGTAATTAACGCACCAGAATGGGAAAGCTTCTCCCCACGGGCCTTTTGTGATTCTCTTTTCTGACGCCATTGGTCAAGTAAACGGTTATATTTTGGGCATTACCATGTCTGAGTAGTTTTGTATCATCTCTCCATTGACAAGCTATTTTTAAACTCTTATAAAACTGAAAAAAAAAACTAGTTCAGTCATGTGTACAGCTCTGTTTTCAACAGAAACATATACAGAGGCAGATCTCAAAGGGTTTTTAGTTGGAGACAGTTTTCCTACAGTTAAATGGAAGTGTTTTTAATGTATGCATAAATAAATTATAATTTGAATATAGATGGACTTAATTGAATGAGAGGCCTGTGAGAAGAGACATTCAGCTAATTGTCAGAGCCCACAACACCATGCTCATATGGCAGAACAGTGTGCAGCAGCCTTAACCACTAGACCAGGGATCTCCAACCAGTAGCTCTGCAGCCCTTTCTTGGTACCTCGCCAATGGCTTTCTACATTTCTACACGCGCTTCAAAAGTCCCATTTTAGAGGCATTTTCTGTTTGTTTTGAACATGTTGAACATATGGGCACATAAAGTAAAGCTTGAGCTGCATAAAAGGAACTCACCACGTAAAAAACAAAACAAAACTGAGACTATATATAAGCAGCACGCAAGTCACACCTTTAATCAAATCAACTCAACTTTAGCTTCCCTTGTACTTCCTGTAGACTATAGAAAGTGAAAAAAAAAAGCAACAGCAAACTTCATGCATAAGTCGATTAAATCATTCAAAATCAGCCATGGTAAAAAAGTATCTATGAAGTTATGTCTTTCGTATTTCTTTCTACTTCTCAAGTCTGTGAAAGTACAGTAACTGCTAGGGCTACGCTGTAAGTTGAATTATATATTTAAAGCAGCACTAAGTAACTAGTAAGCGCAACTGTGTAGGTGTCGTATTTTTCACTCAAACTTGGTTGCAAATACTGTTAGCTAGCTTTGCCCGTTAGTCTGTTAGCTTCTTCTTTGTGATTCTATTAGTGTGTATTTGTTGCTCCGGTCCGGTGGCAGTCAAGTTGCAAGTGTGGTTTTCTGGCCAGAGACACTAGGGGGAGATGAAAGACCCTCCAATCATCCCATTAACACTTGTATTACCCTCAGAAGGACTATGGAAAGGATTCATTAAGGTAAACAAGTTACTTTGTGTGCTTTAAAGGCACACTGTGCAACTTTTTGAACTAAACTGTTGCCATTAACACAAAACGTGCTCCTAATGATCAGCACAACACAGACAATTCTCTTACTGCAGTGGGTAATCAAAGAATGGATCTGGATGAGAAACTAACTTGTTTAAATCTCTGCAGACTTTAGTCGACATCTCCATGGAGACGAGCTGGGGACACACCCACTCCCAGTAAAGTTACAGTCAGAGGAGAGCTGAGCCGCTCACAGCCAAGGTTCATGTTTGTTTGTTCATTTATGAGGTATTTTTCAATTATGAAAATATCTGTCATTTAATAGCTTCTTGTATTTCAATTGTATTTGGGTAAAATTCTACGCGGTGTGGCTTTCAAGCAGTACTAACTAACGTGTTTACCTTAATAAATCCTCTCCGTAGTCCCTGTGGGGGTAATACAAGTGTTTATGGGATGATTGGAGGGTCTTTCATCTCCCCCTGGTGTCTCTTTGCCTGGCCTGCCAGACACTCCTCCTTTCTGTTCAAAGGAGAACTGTCTGGACAGCTCCTCGCAGCCTATCATTTCACGATTTTACCCACATCGGTCCAATCACGCACCGAGAGGCGGGACTTCATTCCCCCAAGACGCGGAAGCCGTCACCACACTCTACCAAAACAATAGAGATGGCGTGCGCGGCGAGTGTTACGATGTTTTCTTCTACTCTTTTGTCTGTTTTAAACCATTTGAAAAAAAAAATGTAATCCCTAAAACCGGAGCAAGAAGCAGCGTTCGAAGCGTTCCTCGTAAATAAGGACGTTTTTGGAAAGGCTTCCTGCCGCTTGTTACTGCGACGTATCAAGCGTTGCTCTGATTGGTTGATGCCGTCTGTCAATCACGGCCGCCGGGAAATCATTGAGATCATGCTTGCTCCCAGACTATATGTCTTTGAAATATCTATGAAAAGGCATTTAGTTTGGCAGGCCAGGCAAGGTGTCTTTGGCCAGAAAACCATGTTTGCAACTTGACTGCCACCGGTCCGGAGCAACCAATACACACTAATAGAATCACGAAGAAGAAGCTAGCATGCTAACGGGCAAAGCTAACTGCAGGCTAACGTCACTTTAAACAGTATTTACAGCCAGGTTTGTGTGAAAAAAAATATTTCCATTGTATAATTGGATGTACAGTAACCCTCTCTCCCTTCGCCTTTTCTGTCAGCGTAGTATTTACTCTCCAAGACATTTAATAAGTTAAAAAATCGTAACTTGCAACGACACCTGCAGTTGCGCTTATGGCCTCTAGGGGGAAGAGTTACTTAGTACTGCTTTAATACCTCAGCCACCACAACTTCTTCATCTCACCCCAACTACAGTATCATGTGTCAGCTTTCTAGTTTATCTATTTATGAAAAGCACTCTCTGTAGTATTTTCCTTTTGTATATTACTTTCCAGTGAAGTTAGACATGTTACTGTCATTGTACATATACAAGCTGTAAGTAAAAGTTTTCTGCCCTTCTTCACCTCTGCAATCAACACGCTTACATCTGAACGGTGTTGAGGAAGTAGGTAAAAAGTGCTTCTCAAATCCAGTCAAGAGAAGAAGAAAAAAAAAAAACTAAAGCTGCCATTTTCCCTCACATTCTACAGTGACAGCTCCAGACAGATGCATTGTGCGAGCCAAGAACAAGCCTGATTGCCCGTTGCTGTTGACAACCAGAAGAAAGCGCTGCCACAAAGTAACAGCAGAAATCTGATGTCACTCACTGCACAGAATTAGCCGCCGCCACCACCACCACCACCACATTATCCCAAGCACCGAGCTTTTGGTTTTTTAAAGGATATAGAGTGATGAGTTTGTCCAGAAGGTCGTCGGGCGACATGAGGAGCCGGTGCATGGTCAGTGTGATGTTCAACAGATGGCTGCTCCCCGTCAGACAGCCGCTCGAGTCTGAAAAGCACCAACGCTGAAAGATTATTCCTAATGCTAAGAAAAAGGAAAGTGTGCAGGCTTTTGAATCACAGCTTTAACGACGGCTCGAGTTAGAGAGGACATAAAGATGCAAAAGCTCAAGTGATCAAAATGAACAAGAGAACGAGGCAGCCTGTGAATGAGATTGTGACCTCCAGGATGAAATGGAACAAAAGCAGAGGGTTTTTTTTGTCACCTTCGATCAGATGAAAGACCTCGGTTATTTTGTGATATATTCAGGGTTTATACAGGCAGAAGTCAAATTTGCTCAAATACTATACTTTAATGCCACAAACTCATTTCTTAGGATTTGCAAACATTTCATCAAACATAGGAAAAAGAATGGGACAAAACCTGAAACTTTTCATTTTCAATGAATTTATACTGTAGAAATTGTTGAGCGACGTCATAATTTCCAATAGACTTAGACTTAAGGCTTTTCATGACATTTATGACATTGATTTTGGCTAAATTGATTTAATTGATCTCACGATGGAGAAAGTCACTTGTTACGTCAGCTCACATGGATTTTGGATAACAGTGCAATAACAATAATTTGGCAATATATTGTGAAGCCAGAGCCTGAGACCAGACTTAGTTTAAGATCTTGGTTGCCCCGGCGACACTGAAGGACGGGCCAAAAACAGGACAGTAAAAGACAAACAAGTACATCTTAGCATTAACCTGTTTAACGCCTCAGGAACGTAGCTGTTGGGTGATGCTCAGGTAATGAATTCTTTGCTACATTTTCAACACAATAAGAAAAAATGAGCAGCACATCCTCAAAGTTTCACCAGGAGATTCATACAGCAAACTAATAACGTCTTCCCTGCCCAGTTATTGGTCGTTCACGCACATTTAATAAAAACCTGATCATTTCTTTGTGTTAGTTGCTGAGAACACCACAGCTCCATAGCAGAGGTAATAAACTTTATTGTCGGAGCAAAAGCAATTCAAGGATTTTAAAAAAAACGACTTTAAACCGTTACACCCATCACTTTGGGGACCATAACACTGAAGCCATCACTACTTCCTTGTTAGTGACATAAAAAAAAGCTGCTGCATTCAGTGTAGGGCTGCACAATACATCGAATCTTGTCTTAAAAGGGACTATACAGAGTTTAAAAATTTTAACATTGTGTTTTCCTCCCCCAACATGTTTTAACAATGTCCTAAGGTGTAGAATAGCCCAGACATATTCACCACAACTGCCTCTAAAATCCTGCACTGTCACTCAAAAAGGTGTTAATTCGGGTCCGAAGTGCCGTCATGCACAAGCTTAATATAGAGGTGCAGTTATACGTATGACCTGAGGTGGCAGTAGTGAGTATAAAATGGCTAACTTGCATCTAGTCCCCTTAAATGATGCTATCAAAGATGTGTCAAATGTGCACAGCCTTAACCTCTAAACCCCCACCTGAACCGAGCACATTTTCTCCTGAAAAGCAACAAAAACATGGCGGAAAAGAAACAAAACTGCGTCAATATAGGGACAAAAAACCATGACAAAAACGTGACAAAAAAGCAATGAAAAAGATACAAAAAAAGGGACGAAAGCATGACAAAAACGCTTAAAAAAATGTGGTGACTGCGTAAAAACATTCCGATCACGTGTGGGTTTTAGCTTTCAAATTGCTCTCCAGAGAAGCTTTTAGATTTGGGTAAAGCCGATCTGGAGAAAATGCGCTCATTTCAGGCTTTTCAAGGGGGTGGGGTAAGAGGTTAAATGAGTCTACAGTCCTGACAGTATTTGCACCTGACAACAGCGACTGTCTAGGGGATGCTGCAAACATGTTACTGCAAGTACACAGTGTCTTATTATTGTCATATTATGCAGTGCTATTCTGATGAGCAGGTGGGACTGGGCCTAACTGCCTTAATGGCTCACAATCATTTTGTTTTCTCTATTATGTATGAGATGGTGGCTGTCAACGTGAAACAAAGTACAAACTAGGGCAGCACAACTAATCACAACTGCAATTATTTAGGTAATAAAGCTACAACTAAACATATTGTCTCCATATGCAAAATCAATTGTCCAAAACACATTACAGGTCGGTTGTTTCCCTGTACGGACGGCTGAGCGTGGGCCTGTAACCCCTCCACTCGCCTCACCTCATGCTTAAACGTGTTTCTTTTGCCTTTCTGTGTGTGAACCTCTGCCGCGGCCTTTTCTCACTGCACTTGTCACTTCCTTTTCCTTGTATACTGCTCGCTTCCGTCTTTTCTGTGACCTTGACCACCTCGCCTTGTCTCATCTGAACAACACGGGCTCCCGAATCACAATGTAGACTCGCAAATGCCAAACCTGTCACTGTCGGCAAATAAACACCGCGTTTCAGATGGATGCTGTTGCATGTGCAAACACGGGCACAGGTGTAGTTAAAAAGTCAGAAAGCAATAATTAACAGACTGTGAAAAGACATTTCCGACACGTTATCAACTGGAGGATTTCAGGACTTTTCAGACAATAGTAAAACAAAAGCTGCACTTTCAGGAGATGCTACAACGTCGGCAAACAGGTGAACTCTAAAACTACCAACAGCCTGAGTTCATTGCAATATTCCAAGGTTTATGAGTGAAAATGAATGCGTCGAGCGGAACATAGCGAGCTGTTCTCTGATGCTTCGTGCGGCTGTCTCCCACCATCAAGGACATTAAGCGCTTGTGTGCGGGGCCACTTTTAAGCCGCATCACCTTGGAAATATCTCAGCTCCATGCCAACATGTTTTTATTTTTTTCCCCTCTAATCTCTGTTACCGATAAGCAACTCGCCACTGTAGCCGCCCCTGACTAATCCAGCTTTTCTATACTGCGGACAGGGTGTGTTGCAAAAGCATTGGCGCCGAAACCCCCTCTCGTTATATATTATGACTGGTTGAAGGTGTACAGTGCTTTGTTTTTGTCAATGGATCTGTTACGGTGAACACAAAGAGCGACAGAGAGTTAGATGGGATGGACTTCTCTACACACTGCACCTGAGACAACGAGCTAAACTTCCCTACAGGCACAATAAAGCAAACAATACCTACATACATTACCTCCAACAGTGTCTCTCCATTTTTTTCTCTCAGTGACCGCTATCACCAGAGTCACATCCTTTTCCAACCTGACAAAGCACTATATTATTAAGGAAACTACTGTGTTTATTTAATTTTATGAGATAAATGAAGATATTATGGAACATTACGGAACAACAGTTTGGGGCTATTCAGAAGCTGTAGGTTGAATGTTCATTGGACTCCAGTTTGAGCCTCAGTTTGGGAAATACTGCCAACGACAAAACAGGGAAAGTAATAGTTTAACAACAAAGGTACTCTGAATTTACAAAGGCTTGGACCAACCACAAGCAAAACTACTTAGGAAGAAATAATGACCCAATTACATTTTGATCATCTACTTGTGTACTACTTGTTGCCCAATTTCCAAATTTTTACACGCAAAGGGTGTGTCATACAGCAATTGGCACCGTTATCAATTACCTCACCTTGCTGAGTCAAAAAGTAAAAACAAAAAAAAAGAAAAATCTTCCACTAAACAGCTGTTTACTGCAGGTCAAGTCACAGAATAATGCAAGTCATAGCCTGCTAATGCTTGCACTCAAACAACAGTTCAACCTCAGGCAAATCAGACGCACGCAAGATGTAACTTCCAAGTCAGGTGAACAGTTGCTCAATCGTATCTTTTCACAACTCTCCAAACCACAAACTCTGCCGGTGCGGTGGTAATTGCAAACGGAAATCCCCTGTCCACAGTCTGTCACTGACTAGAAAATACGGGATAAATTGTACTGTACGCCATCACGACAACGATAAACACCATTGTCCTAAAGTTGCCTGGATCAAGTGTGTGTCTGCTTCATAAAGGGGGTAGGCAAAAGACTATGTTGTTAAAATAAAACAAAAAACAAACAACAATTGCCCCTAATTCCATTATCCAAGCCAATCGAAGACATCAAACCTAGCGTTTCTCCAGTCCTTGTTTCTCATGTGTAGGAGTCAGAGAAAGCTCAATGCAAATGTCCTATATGCAAATGTATAAACTAGGGGAAAACAAACTCCTTGATACAACAATATGTGCTCTTGCTGCCCACCTTACTTATCATTACCACTTTTGTATGCATTCTCTATGGATACCAACTTTGTTCTTACTACCAATGAGGAGAATAATCTATTCTATTCTATATAGAACTCTTTGATCATGTAAAATATTGCTTACAATGCTTCTCATATCATGCATCTCTACTTACCACACCTCCAAACAAATATGCATATACATCGATCAAAAATATTGACAATACAACATGGGTATGAGACCTCCTGAGCGGCTGTTGGGTGGATCCGTTGACCACATAGAAGCCCAAGAAGGCTGAGCAACGACATGCCGTCCAGCGTCCCAACACACTTGGACAGGGGCAACAATCAATATCTTGAAAACTTGAAAAGGTCACTATTTCTGCACGTGTGTGGTCAGGAGAGAGTGATGATGTCAGAGGCAATTGATCCACACCTCGTAACGCTCAACAATTCAAAGGCCCGGCCATCATCTGAGGACCCGCGTCCAGGGAGCTGACCTTTGGGCTCGGCGCGGCTTTAAGCTACTACCAGATAATCCTTCAAATACCTCTTATGCGCACTCTCACATTTGGTGGTCGCAGTGCTGCTGCTGGGGGCCCTGGGGGTGAGCTTGCGATGTAAGCTAATATGGTTCTAGATCTGTGTTACTGGCTACATCTGGCTCTCTGACTACGATATGCTTTTGCAAAATATGACAAATGTAAATAAATTGGTCTCTAACCAACCTGAGGGCTAGGGTTACGCGCAGCACCTGCAAAAGTGGCAGCATCCTCTCATTTACACATTAGATTTGAGGCCCTACTGTCAAACATGATATTTCAATGTTAAATTTGGTGCAACATTCCCACAAATAGCTATATTTTTCAGGTTGCACTTGCTATTTAGCACCTGTCTTGATAAATGAGTGTCAATTACATGGATATCCAAGTATGTTAAGCTTGTTCTGTAGATAAAAGCGAAACATCCTCAACTCAATCTAACTCAACCTAATCTTGGACCAATGAGAGCCTTCACAAACAAGGCAGAAAATAATTCAAACTGATTTGGATAAAACAGGTTTGGAAAACAGGTTTAAAGAAGAAGAACTTTACTTATAGCGCCTTTCACAGACATAGTCACAAAGCCCTTCACATTAGACAGTTTTACATTCACTCCATACTCGGTGGAGTTCAGTTTCCCCTGGGGGAGGCTGACAGAAAGGCTGTCACGCCAATGGTCCCTCTGACCACCACCATGCATTCATGCACACACATCATTGTGGCCTATTGTACATTTTTTTAGTGGTAGGGGAAACTAGAGTACCTGGAGAAAACCTACGCAGACACGGGGAGAACATGCAAACTCCACACACAAAGGCCCCGTCCAGGTGGGAATCGAACCCTTCTAGCTGTGAAGCACGAGCGCTAACCACTACTGTGTTTATTTAATTTTATGAGACAAATGAAGATATTATGGAACATTTCTCAATTTCTGAAAAAAAAAAAGCCATTCCAAAATAATATTTATACCAGCCCAGTTTGGAGCTCTTTTATTCAGAAGCTGTAGGTTGAATGTTCATTGGACTCCAGTTTGAGCCTTAGTTTGGGAAATACTGCCTACGTCAAATCAGGGAAAGTAATAGTTTAACAACAAAGGTACTCCGAATTTACAAAGGCTTGGAACAACCACAAGCAAAACTACTTAGGAAGAAATAATGACCCAATTACATTTTGATCATCTACTTGTGTACTACTTGTTGCCCAATTTCCAAATTTTTAGATGCAAAGGGTGTGTCATACTAGCAATTGGCACCGTTATCAATTACCTCACCTTGCTGAGTCAAAAAGTAAAAGAAAAAAATAAATAATCTTCCACTAAACAGCTGTTTACAACAGTTCAACCTCAGGCAAATCAGATGCACGCAAGATGTAACTGCTAAGTCAGGTGAACAGAACCACACACATCATTGTGGCCTATTGTACATATTTTTAGTGGCAGGGGAAACCGGAGTACTTGGAGAAAACCTACGCAGACACAGGGAGAACATGCAAACTCCCCACACAAAGGCCCCGTCCAGGTGGGAATCGAACCCTTCTAGCTGTGAAGCACGAGCGCTAACCACTTCGCTACTGTGCCGCCAATTAATGTAGGTCTAACAAATGGTAAACTAGCCTTGAACAGATAAGAACAAAAGAGAAAACAGAACATAACCTGGACTAAGCTAAAACTCCTCTTGAAATTAAACACGACACACACTTTTTGGACACTCAAAGATTTTTCACAATGCATTGACTCACTTGTTGGAGGCAAACTTCTGCTATAACCATAGTTGCCATGGGGCCGACAGATGGAAATGTAACAACCACCAACCACCACCGCATTCCCATTGGCAAAGTGGGTGAGGAGTCTTGCCCAAGGGCATAATGGCAGCTGGAACAGAACCGACTGTTTCCAGTGATAAAACAACTGTCGCCCCAGAGGCAGGACCAGGTTGAGGGATTAAACAAAATCAGAACAGCAATAGTAGCTCCTGTGGCACCAGATTGTGTGTGTTCATACCACGGTTGAGAACCATTTGGTGTACCACACCATAAATACATCAGAATTTCACATTTGTAATATAATCAATGCCACTACAGGGAATTTGAAGCATGCCCGAGCTTCCATCTTCTGCCGAACACAGTCGCTGGATGTCATTTTATGTGCTATCCATTGTAATCACTCTCTCTATCGCTCCTGCTCCATTTGTGTAACCAGGCAACAACAATTTGAAAGCTTGTCTCTTTTTCAATCACCGTACGTCAAAGAGCTCTCTAGACAACTTGACGAAGCCAATGATCTTTTCCCCTGATTGGTCAGACTTCAGTCTCTCTTAATCAAGGACTGTTTGGTAAAACATAAAATACGAATTCAATGCATGTTAGCAGCTCAAGGACACTAAGGTGTTGCTATTGTAGTTGCAAGAAATTGAAAATGAGCCTACCCCTGCCGTTGAATAATTTAAGTTCACTTCATGACACAATAATGGCATCTTAACAATGTACTTTCACTTATTCACTTTGCACATGGACTCACCAAAGGACTGCAGGCAGGTCTGGATGATCTCGTCCCAGCTGGCCCCCTTGGTGAGGTGGCCCAAAGGCATATTGGGTTTGCTGGGAGCGCTCTGAGCTGGACCGTTCCTGTGGAAACGATGAGTCCTTCCAGGGGGAGAAACTCTAGATTTGGACCCGCATCCCGGGGCCACTTTCCTAGAGACACAGCAACACAAGAGGCCGGAATGAAGAGAAGCAATGGTTGTGATTTTCCAACTCTTCCCCACAAAAACGTTTTACTTCATAAAACGGATAAGCTAAGTAGCATGGTTGGTCTATTGTTGAAACACAAGACCACCCCTCAGTGGCATTTTGCTATTCATTGTTCTGGTTTCCTTCCTTTAATTTAGGGAAATACCAGTTGATTGCGGACTTCCAGTTCAAAGAGTTGACTGACGAGTAAACAAGAGAGCCCAAACAACCTGTTGCCCCAAAAAAGTGACAGCATTTCTACATTTCTAAATAAAACGTTTCTCCATAGCGTCCCTTTCTAGTGAGTGGAAAGATGCCAAGCTATTAGCGTTGTAAAGTTTATAAAGCTGAACGCGCACAACGGACACTGGGACTTACGCGTCATCTTTGCTTTCTGTTGTTGTATTTTGGTTCGGGTTGTTCTCCTTTGCCTGACACCCCATGGCGAGGTACTGGGCGACGAGCGGCTGAACGAGGCTGTCCATTTGCGTTCTTTTCGCTGGGAGCATTTCATCGCTGTGTGTGCTGCCTACCGGCGCGCTCTCCGCTGCATTGTGCTGACTCGCCAGCGCGCGTTACACAATTTACATCCACCACAGCCTCGACGCGTGTGCGTGAGAGTGGGCGGCCGAGGTGCAGGGCTCGTCACTCACGCAGCGGGCATTAGCAAGTCCTTCAACTACATCTGTGCGCTTCAAAGAGTTTAGTGGAGAGATTGTGAACATCGTTTGGGAAGAAGAAGAAAAAGGATGCGCGTGTTGCCACTTTTTGCGCAACAAGTTTCCATCCAAGAATCATGTGCAGCTTATCGATACTTGGATTATTGGATTTGGTAGGCACATGTTTTAGGTTAGGCTATATGCACAACCAGTCTGGGGCAATGATTCATGTGTGAAGTTTGCTCAGGATACATAACAGGAAAAGGGCGCACCTTCCTCTGCAGATAACAGCGGGTGGATGGTTCCACAGTGGTTTATGGAGCTGTCACAGTGGAAGGTGCCTACAAAACAGAAGATGATGAAAGCCGCAGAACGAAGAGCATTTTGCCCAATGAAAAAGCGTTTTACCATTATTGATATACCACTATCAAGTTCCCCAAGGCCCAACTAAAATAATAAAATATTACTCATAATAATAATAGGCCCAATAATATACATAACAGGAAATTGTAACATTCAAGCCTAAAATTCTTAGCTAATACCATATTTAATTACTTTAATACCCTGAAAAGTTAGCAATTAAACAATATAAAATAGCAATTAGACGCGCTACTATAACGCTGCCTGAGTGCCCTCTATTGGTTGTAGTAAGCATAGCCTACACCAGTGGTTCTCAACCTTTTAGAGCCGCGACCCCCAACCATAGACTGTAAAAACAGTTAATTAGGATCGTGACCCCCACCCGGGTCAGACCATGGGAAAAACAGGGACATTAACCCCTTAACTCTGAACCGAGCACATTTTCTCCAGTTTGGCTTTACCCCAATCCAAAAGCTTCTGGAAAAAAGGTGAGAAAATAGCAACAAAACTGAGACGAAAACAATGATGGAAATGTGACAAAAAAGTTACGAAAAATTGACGAAAAAATACAAAATGTGATAAAAATTTTACTAAAAAATTACAAAAATGTGACACATAATGACAAAAAAATGATGAAAAATCTACAAAAATGAGTTGAACACCAAACAAAAAAATGATGGAAAAAAATGTGATGACGTGAGGAAAAAGATCCTCTCGGTTCAGGCGAGTTAAGAGGTTAACCTATATAACTAACTCTTAAAAAAAAACAAAAAAAAACAATGGCTAACACAAAAATGAATTGAAATTAGAACAAATAATGGCACCCTGGTAAAATAGCATGTATGCTACGACACCATAACAATAATATTAAAATATATATTTTATCTATACGCTCTGGCGACCCCCCAAATTTGTCTCGCGACCCCCTAGTGGGTCCCGACCCCCCGGTTGAGAACCCCTGGCCTACACAGCCCTCTGTTTTCTCTCATGAACTCACGTTTCAGGGTAATATATCCACCTGAACCGAAACACAAAGGCAGTTAATTAATCCTAAATCCTTGTAGGACACAATAATGTAGGCTAAACTCTAAAGTGTAAATAATAAATAATAAAACAGTAACATTTATGTAACTTTTTTTGTTTGTTTGGTTTTTTTTGGCCGAAATATGTTAATGTGCTACAGTGAGTCCAGCAAAAAATAAAACTTTTTTTATTTTTTATTTAAAAAGTAAAACTGTAAGTAATAATCGCTAGGTGGCGCTGGCCCTGCAGGTCACGCTTGCTCCGTCACGTGCATTCGCTCCGAGGCGCTACCGCTAATTAGCTCACACTGGCGCTAGCTAACTTGCTACATAAAGTGTCAAGTTCAGTTGTGTTTACTTTTTCTCTACCGCTCATTTTAAACGGTAAAATGGTTGTAGACGACATCCAGTTTCTCAGTATTCTCAAAGGAAAACGCATCAAACTTACCTTGAAAAACGCGTCCTACCTCGGCATCGTCCAGCGCATCAACCCCAACAAAACCATCGTACTGGCCGACGGTAAAGTTCCCATGTTGAATCCAGCAGTGCATATTGTATCGAAACATTTTGAACCTTCTTCATGCAATTAATTTCAGTTGTTGGCGCTAATAATGGAGGCAGATATCCAGGCTCCAAAATGTTCTTCGGTCATGAAATTGTCAATGGTGAGTCAATGAGGTTCATCACATGTCACACTATATGCACTGCTTTGTCTCGAACTGTAACCTTCTTTCACGTAATCCTGATAGTGGAATTTACCAATGAAGAAGACAATGCCAGTGGGTATGTGATATTTCTGACTTAAAATCACAGCACAAAGCCTTTATTTCACTTCTTGTGTCTTTTGGTTGGTGAATAGAAGTACAGAGGAGAACAAACAGGAGGATCACTTGTCCCTGATGAGGTTTCAGCCGTACAGGAGAGCAGTGGGACTCGGTGAGGATGACCATCTGTTGAGATTATACTGTGTTAACGCCATAACTTTGTTTTATTTACAGACGATGATGAGGATGATGATGATGAGGAATTTATCAACTTTGTCGTTATTGATGAGTTTCATGGAAAGTTTGGACCAGCTGTAGGTTTCTCTCAATGTTTACTTTACACTTTACATGTTTACAAGTGCATATCCACATATGATGATGCGTATTTTAGGTGATGCACATCAAAAAGCAACAGGTTATTGGCATAGGAGCAGATGGAGTGGAAATATACAAGCATGGAAGACTGTGTTGGCTGCAGGTAAGACGCAGGTACAACGACTTCTTTAAAAATAATAAATAAAGAAAGTGTATTTGTACAGATTGCTACGAAACACAAAGTGTTCCTTTTCGATATTCTGCTACTGGGAGCTCGTGCTTTTAAGAATGGTCTCACCATGATTCTGCAAAGTAAGAACATTTTAAAGGTGAGCGTAAAAAGCACACACAATTGCAACAGACTCTTTATTAAATAATTGATTTCTGCTGTTTCTGATTACAGGTCATGCATGACTGTCGAGCTATTGCCGGCTGTTTATCGACACAGTTTGGAGTAAATGTAACCAATGTCTTTGACACTCAGGTAAAAAAGGCTGCTTTATCTTTAAAACCAAGTTATTCTGGAGTTTATTTTAAAAGGTTTCTCTTTGTCCGTAAAGGTGGCAGATGTGATGTGCTTCTACTCAGAGACTGGTGGTTTGCTTCCAGACCGAGTCAGCACTCTTCAGGAGGTCATCAGTTTACATCTGAAGGTGCCCTCATCGCAGCTTTTGTCATTAAAAATGAAGAGTGAACTCGCACAGGTACCAAGTTAATGTAAAACATTGAATAGTGCCTAATATGTTCTGATGAGTTACTTGTATTCATCATATACTGTACATCGTTGCGTGTGTGTGACAGGAGAAGGCGATGTGGTACAAGCGTCCCTGCCCCTTGCCCCTGCTCAAGGTCATGGCTCTGTCAGTGATTCACCTGCACCCGCTGCGATTGGTGCTGCTCGACACACTCATGACAGACTACATGCTCCTGGTGGATTCATATCTCAAAAGTAGCCACTTCCAACCCGATAAACTAGATCATATCACTATGGTATGTGCTTCTAACTTGATCAAGTTCAGTCTTGCACATAGATTAAGAATTCTACTTACTACTTACCAGGGCCTGTGCAAGGCAGAGTCAAATAAAAGTAACTTTATTGTTTTGTTAGGAGAGTGTCTTGGAGCTGCCTAAAGAGCTCAGACAGCTGGAGCAAATCCGCTCTGACCGTCAGGATTGGGCCACTGGGCAGTTCCCCGTGACAGATCAGGGTTTGCTGGATCGGTTTAACCCCAGGATGTCGAAGAGCTCAGAGTCACAGCAGGAGCAACCTAAACCTAAGCGGGAGTGTATGAAGGCCTCCTCTACCTCTTTGTTTGTTGGCAGAGGACATTCGGATTCACTAATGGACTCAAAAAACAATGGTGCATTTCCTGGGAAGTCTCCTTCCCAGCTTGGAATAGGACGAGGCCTATTCCTTCAGACTCCGCCAGCTCAGAAACCTGGAGAGTGTGCAGCAAACACAGCATCTGATGAAGCAGCCGAGGCTCCCAAATCACTCCTTCAGTCCTTCAGGTCCTTCAGAGATTAAAACAAGTGTTCTTAGCCGTCATTCATTGTATTATTCACTTTTAGTTTGTACTTCTTTAGTGTAGCCACTAGATGGCAGTAAATATTAAAGTAGTTTGTCAAAAGCCTGACTATGTTTAGAGCAGCAGTTAAAGTTGGCATGAAGCCATTTGTTAAAGTATACATGTTATTGAAGTATACGTATTACATTTATTGACAATGGTTTCTAAAATGCTACCAATAAAATGTTGTTTTGCTTCAGTTCAAATTGAGTTTCATTTTAAGGATAATTTAATAATTTGTCAACAAATGGACGACAAAATCATTACATGTTCTATTAATTAATCTTCATCCAGTACATCACCATGATGATAAAACGGCTTTCAGTTTCACTGGCAGAACACGACTAAACACAAACAATGCCACATGTCTATTAGGCCTGGCATGATTGATGGTCCATGCAGCCCGCTTCTTTGTTGCACTCAATTATTTGTGAACAGCAGAGGCAGACACTGATGGATCTGTTATTAATTGAGCAAAAGCATAGCATGCTGACATTCTGTTGATTACTGCTGACCAAA
This sequence comes from Gobius niger, assembly GCF_951799975.1. Lineage (NCBI taxonomy): Eukaryota > Metazoa > Chordata > Actinopteri > Gobiiformes > Gobiidae > Gobius > Gobius niger. The sequence goes on from NC_136867.1 coordinate 10,720,489, forward strand.
AACAGCTCAGTCGGCTCTCCAGTTTTAGGTTGCATGTACGTGATCACTGGTGGCCTGCACCTGCCATATCCTACAGATCTTAATCAAATGATTTTAGGTGTCCCACAGATTACAGAGGAGGTGCTGCTGGATCAGAGTAAGGGGTGTATAGAGTCAACAGCAGGCCATTGCTGTGGCCCATGGTGCAAATGGGCTTCAGTATTAATCACATCTTATTGCTATGGTTATCTGCATGCAGTGGCTTGGACCATTTCCAGAGCCTTCTAATTGAAAGCATGAAAAGATAAAGAAGGATTTTAATTAACTGGGAGGTGGCCCAGCACAAAGTAATTTCTCTAGGCAACCAGCTCCTCCCCAGCTTCTGCTGCATGAGGTCAAACCTACCAAAGGGCTTTACTCTTTTAATGGTGCAAAATGCATAGAGCTAATGATAAAGTCACATGATTGCTACACTGCAGAGGAAAACAAAACTTACAAATGACAAATTAAAAGAACGCTCACTATACACCTGATATATGTATGTACCACTGCCTTATTTTTAACTTGTAAAAAGAAAGTTCAAATCGGCCTTGCAGAATGCATTAAAATCTGATTGTGGGTCCGTCAACATGTGAGGGCGTGATGTGTGGGGCCTTGGAGGACAGGCTCCTGTCATTGACAACCAGATTGGGGCTCTTAATTTAGAGGACCTTGCATTTCCTCTCCGTCACAATAATGCCTTATGTGCAGCACTTCCTGTTTCTCAGGCCCAGGAGGAAGGAACAGGGCGCTTGTCACACGGTAGTCACAGCTTCCTCTCCTGCTCCCCCCTTTTCCCTGCTCCCAAACTTCAGACAACCATGTGTCCTTCACGGGGAAAGATGACTGCACCTTTCGCATCACAGCAGGAAGCAGCAGGTTATTTTTGGACACAAGTCGGAAAGGTAGTGAACAGACATAAACACAAACTTTAGGATGTCCAGCTGTGTTGACTTTGCATCCCAAAATGGAGGCACCAATGTATAAAGCATCAGGTCTTTCACAGCGGAATGTGACCACCGTGGGGTCTACCGTTTTCAGGGGCTACGATAGGACTACATACTAAAGAATAAATAGAAATCTTAATGTCTATGTTAAAATGGCTTCATCCAAGTGGTGCATTGTAGACTAGCAATTTCCAGATAAGCCATGAGCAAAATATGGGCATATCCCAAACCAAAATTTAACATCAAGGAGCAACTCTTAAATGTGAGTTAACAATTACTTTGATCATTACAAATTTGCATTGACAGGCCTGATGGTTAAGGCAGCCAAAGGGCCCCGGCTCCAGCAGCAGCAGCAGCAGCAGTAGTAGTAGTAGACTGCTTGACACGTGCCAGACCTGCATTATTGATCGGCTGAGTTTGTGGCACCCTTGTGACAGCTCCCAAAACAAAAGCATTGTGTCCTCCTGCCCCTCCACCTTATTTACTTTCCGCCATACACTACACAGCCTCTCCGGTTACCGACAACACCGGGCGACAAGGTATTCAGAATAGGTCATGCGCTCCTAGGCAACCGTACCCCCTCTTTGACGAGTGTTAGGCTACAGACCTGTTTATAATTAATAAGGCTTTGTTAATTATTAAAACCACAGGGATAATTTGGCCAGAAGCTACCTGTTTGTATGGGAGCTGGCTGGAACGGGCGTGTGCTGTTCGCTGGTTTGTCCTATAAACACATCATTAAAATTTATTGTCGGGCTTGCTGACTAAGTGCACACGCAGGATTGCGGTCCATTTCACTTTGCGTGCTGAGATCAGGGGAAAGCCAAGGCTCCGATTAGTGGATTGTTATTATGCACATTGTTTGTGACATGATTAAATTTGTGCCACGTTGTACTTACCTTCTGTTTTTTTTGTTTTTTTTTCACTCGTGACCGCTTCGTGGACATTGAATGCTAATTACGAGAGTGGCTTAAGGTGGCAAAGTTGGCTTGCACTGTTTGATTGGCCTGTTGTAGGAAAACTGATCCGCCCCGGCCTTACCTGCGTAGTATTGTGCAAAGATCCGCTGGCAGTGACGGACAGCATTCAGCACTGCAACACAACAAATTAGAAGCATGTCAACAAAATAATCTCAATTTCATTATTGATGTAACCGCGTGTAATCCCTTCTGTATCTGCGGGGGCGGGCGATGGTATATAATCAGATATCAGGTTCGGCTGCGACATTGAACTGTAGCCGAGGCAGCCAATCTTCCATCTGTTAGGAAAAAAGCTATTGTTAAATCCGGCGCAAGCCCCTCTGACAAACCCCCCCCTTGTCCTCTGACTCCCCCCTTTCGCCTTTCTCTCACGTTACAAATTGACCCTCTTTCGCTCTCCCTTGGTCATATTCAGTGCACGGAATAAATATTTGACGTGAGAAAGCCGGACCTGCCCAGATGGCCTTTTTTTGTGTGTGTGTTTGTTTTGTTTCTCCTCCAAAACTTTAAGAACAAAACATAACATCAATATTTCAATCGTTCCTAACGAGCGGGTCGCAGGAAACCGTAGCCAGGAAGTGTGCCGCTGCAGTTTTTTTGCAAGTTACACACAGTCACAGTCAACAGATGCAGGGAACACAATAACATGCATCTTTACGAACCGCTGTGTGCCATGTTGTTTGTGCAGGAGCGCACTGGGACCAGGCAGGCAGGGCTCACCCGAAGAGCCGCTGTGACCTTCAGCTGGGGTGGGGCAAGACGAGGTCGTGCAATGGGAGAGGCAGGTGAAGGCGGTCATCAAATAAGCGGACTATAAGAGAGAGAAAAAACACAATGACAGTGTTGTAGCAAAGGTCATTTGTGCCATGGGATTTTTTTAGCCTTTCTTCAATAAGCGATACAATAATATGCCCATGAAACTATAGAAATGGGGAGGTGTCTGAAAAGAAAGTGGTAAACAAAAAAAGCTGTTTACTCTTCAGGATGTGCGATAATTAGTTATTAAAATGTTGGCACGGGCCTCTCTGTGTGTGACTGAAAAGATGGCAGATTAGCTCCTGGCAAGTTTGTCATAATTAAAGCGTGTTTTGTCAGAGCGCGTGTGCAGATGAGGGGCGCGGGTGCCCACGGGGCGGACCTCGGGGGTGGGGGTGGCAGCGGCGGGGGGCACGGGACTCCCTGCGGTTGGCTGAATTAGTGCCCGCTGCTCCGGCCGTGGCAGCTGCTCTCGGGGGGGGCTGGCATGCTGTCAGACTGGCACTGCGCTTACGTGTTGCCAGGGCCAACCAGGGCACCACACGAGTCACCGCAAAGAGCCTTTTGTCCACACTCCGTGCCACACTCACTCCACTGTGTGCAAGCGGCAATAGCATAAAGTCTGTTTAAGGTCATATGTATGTAGGTGCGAAGTCCCATTGTGTGAACGTTTGGGCAATTACGTCCAAAAAACGAGGGCTAAATTTGTCGTCCGCGCAGGTAAATGACTTCATCAAATAAAATAATGCACTGTGGGCAAAGGGATTTTTAATATATTTGAAAAGAAAAATCTGTTTCTTTTCAGACATAGCCCTAAAACGGTCAATTAATGTGTTGAGTAAAGCCATCTACTCTTAACCTCTTAACCCCCACCAGAACCAAGCCTATTTTCTCCAGTTTGGCTTTACCCAGTTCTAAATGCTTCCTGAAAAAAGGCGTCAAGGTAGAGACAAAAACGAGGATAAAAACCTTGAAAAAGTGGCAAAAAAGTGGCAAAATCACAATTGAAGACTGATGAAAAACATCAAACATAAAAGTAACACAAAATGCAAGTAATCCATACAGCAGGGGTAGGCAAATCCGGCCCTCCAGCACAGCACCTCTGGCCCTCAAGATGATTTTGAGAAACATTTTTACACAAATCAGAGAGTACTTTTAACATTATTAGAGTTAAATGGGAGAGAAAAAGGTAGAAATACTGTCAACACACCCAAATAGGTCATATATTATGTACAACACTGGCATTTGAAAGAAGTGCACTGGAAAAAGAAAAATCGTTTTAAGGAAGAAATGACATAAATCTACTTGAATTAACAGATTAAATCTAAGGTTTGAGTAGATTTGGTCTGGCCTCCACGAGATAAAACCTCTAGTAGTAGTTATTCTCTTTTTTATTCTTGTTCCATTGGCGCTGCTATTTGTATCTTGATTTAGTTCAAACCGATCCAAATTTAACATAGAAGAACAGGCAATTTTAATTCATTTATCTAATTTAAGATGGTCATTTTTCCAGTGTTGTGCTTTACTTTGGGCTAATAATCAGCAGCTTCGGCCCTCGGTCTATTTACAATAAAGAAAGTCGGCCCTCCGCCAAGAAAACTTGCCTACCCCTGCCAGACAGTAAATTGTGCATACTCTGAGAGGAGATGGTGATGTTTCTATCTTTTGAAAGGTCAAAAGTCATAAAAAACCTAATTTGACTGACGTCCTTAAACATCTTATTGTATGGCTTGTGTACAAAGTCTGCAGGCATCCCCGACTCGATAGGATCCCTCCTCTGATGTGGGCGGGGAGGGGTGTGAAGGCCCTGGTCCAGGTATGTCCCAGATACAGTAACACAGACGCACCAGCTGCTATCTCCGTCCCGCAGACAGACGAATGTGAATATTCATGACGCGTGTTTGTTTGGAGCCCATAGCTCAAATAAGAACAGAGATGTAAGGATGACATTTAACAGCGGACATATTTTGGCCGTTTCGCGTCGAATCAAAAGAAACAGCTGCCGGTCGTCCCAAGCAGAGGCTACTCCTGTGTGGCTTCTCTGGTTATTCATCTCGTGCCAAAGCTAGACCAAAGACCTCACCAAAGATGCACAGTGAAAGGAATGGCGCGTATCCCAAACTGTGTCCAGCCCAACTGTCTTTGAACCCCATTTAAGAGGTAAACTCGCTCAAATAATCCGCTGGCGAGGCGTACGAGCACAATCTCGATGAGTGCGAGGAGTGTTTTCGAAGGTTGGCCCGGTTCAAACCCAAGCAGATGGCCTTTACTTCCCTGAATGAGTGAAGTGAGGCAGTGGGCACACACAGGGAGGTTTTGGGAGTAAACTGTTTTGCCTCCAGCGTCTTTGTTCTTGTTGCAGAGGGTATGCAGATAGCATTCCATCATGGCAACAGAGCCGAGTGAGTGGCCGCTCCGCATTGTTATAATTTGATTTGACACTCAGAACGAACTGTTGAGGGTCGTATTTTAGAATGAAAAGAGTGCATGTGTGCACAAAATGGCCGCTTAATGAAGTGTTTTGATGTGGCTGTTGTAATCAGCAAAGAGCTGAGAGGCGAATGATTGCAAATGATTGAGGAAGACTTTTACTGAAAGCACTCTTATTCCTTGTTCATTTTGATTGAAATGTCACAAACAATCGCTGCAATTCGCTGTAGGCAGTGTGCAGCGTGATAGCGTTGTAGTTAAAGGGCCTATACATCATATTCTTTCCGTTTACGACACTGGAAGAGGGAGTGGAAGTTGAAATTGTTAATCATTCCAAACACATTTGTAACATCCCAGTCCTAGGGATAAGTCAAGGTAAAACTAACTCACGACGTAGCCTAACTTTGTAAAAAAACAAAAAAAATCGGGTACAGGGCCTTTAAGGATCGGCCACAACTCCTGACTCTAACCATTTTCTGAATATTTGCTGGACGGCTCTTTCACACTGAACTGGCCAGTATAAAAAGAGCTTATAGTCCAATAATACAAATAAATATAAGCAGCCATGTGTGGATAAACATTTCATTTTTTCTTATCAGAGCAATTAGTCACTACTACAGTTTGGCGGAAAAAAAATATAATACAATAGACTTACAATGTGGCAGGTGTGTGTGGCCTTATCAGCGGAGGGATTGCCTGGTCTGGTGACCCCGGTGACCCCGGGGCTGACAGTCTCCTGGAAGTGCAGCTGTAAAACACAAACAGGCCCGGATCATTACTGCGTTCAGTGATACAAGTCTGCTAGCCGCATGGTTTGTTCTAATCACACACACAAGGACATGCAGCTCTGTCTTTTGCCACTATGTTTCAGACACATGTTGGTTTTAACATCGCCCTAAGTGGTGATTAAAGAGATTCTTACACACCCCCTGCTCTGTAACGGAGGATTCACTGATACCGCTTGTGATGAACTGGATCAAAATCACCACTTAACTTACAGCGTTGTGTGCGTCTCCAGGCTTTTCCCCAAAATGTAGAATTAATTTCATTTTATGTGGTTTTATGACCAGAAATTGATCTGATTTGGGATATCTTAAACACTGTTAAATAAGCAACCCACGTCTTGAATGTTTTCCCCCTAAAATAGCTTGCCATTTGTTTTAGGTAATACGAGTGTTAATGGGATGATTGGGGGTCTTTCATCTCCCCTTGGTGTCTCTGGCCAGAAAACCACCCTTGCAACTTTCCCTGCTCCGGGTCAGAGGCGCAATACACACTAATAGAATCATGAAGAAGAAGCTAACTGCGCAAAGCTAACTGCGGACTAGAACCACTTTAGCAGTATTTACAGCCAAGTTTGAGTGAAATAAATTATCTCCATTGTGTAATTAATTGTCTTTTCTGTCAGCGTAGTGTTTACTCTTACGGACAATTAATGAGTAAAAAAACGCAACATGCTACAACACCTGCAGTGGCGCTCATGGCCTCAAGGGGTATTACTTAGTTCTGCTTTTTTCAATTTATAAAAAGGTATAGATTTTTCTAAACATACGCAGAGAAATTGAAGGATGAACTTCAACCAATCTTTAGGGAAAAGCGAATGAATTAATGCACTAAATATAACAATTGAACATTTGCTTCCACAGCCAACTTCATGACTCATGATCTAAAGCTTTACAATTAGAATACTCTCCTCTTAATGATGGGAAAAACATCTCTACTTTCAGCCCGACTAAGTAAAAATCAAATAACCAGATCCTTGTTCCCACCATTGTGTCTCACAGCAAGAATGTCTCTCTCCGGTTTACTGTACATAATGCTCCAAGCCCACTTTCTGATAACAGCACAAATGAATGACCTAAATGTCCCTAATAAGCCGACTAAATGCCATACTTGTGTGTCATTACCCAATATCATTAATACAATTTTCTTAAAATAATTTGACGAAGGGACTCGAGTTTATCAGCGGAACGTTACTGCCATTTACCATACGGCGCGTATCTCCGATCTCAGACCCTGAGTCACATTGTATTTAATTGTGAATTCATGATTATGGCCTGAGAGTGTGTGGGTGTGCGCCTGTGTGTGTGTGTGCGAAAAAAGTCACCAATTCTGCCGTTTCCCATCAGGCTTTGTGCTCTGCGGGGCTACAGCTCTTTTCCCGTCATTATGAAAGAGGAGAGGAAGACATGGAGTAAATGGTTTCCAGGTTGGGCCCTTTTATTCGAAGAGGAAGGGGGCGGCCACACAGGTACATAGCGTTCCCCAGCTGACTGTGGGAAAAGAGAGATTATCACTAAAGCCGCATCCAAAATAGTTTAACATTACTGTGATTTCTTTCTCTTTTTTTTTCTTCTTCAGAATCAAGATTTGCCCCCGTATATCACTTCTCATGTTGTCAGCCAAGCGCTGCCATAAGAACAATTGCTCATTGTGAGGTCTGACAGCTCTGAAGCGATGCAATTCAGGATAACTTGCACCAGGGGATGACACCAGTTCGAGGGGGAAATGGGTGTAGATTAGGCCAGGAAATGATACAACTTCCAATTTTATTGTGTCACAGACTAAACTGCAGCCGGGGTCCTTCAGAGTCCCCTATCTTAACATACATTTTCTAATGACATCATTTCCTGACACCAAAGCAAAAGTCTAAGACCAAAGGTTGGTACTGTAGTATGTGAGTACTGTAGCAAAACAAAAATGGAAAAAGGTTTGTCTTGTCTTACTTCAGATGAAAAAACAAACAAACCTTAGGACAGTGATACTAGCCTTTTTCAGGTGAATCAAATCAGAATCTAGTCACGGTTTAGTCCTATTCCAGATCGGATTGAGCCCAACTTTTATCCAAGAGCTACTTGGTATGAAAAAGAACCACTACTTTAAAACACTACTACCCTTGAGCACTTATGACTTTTCTTCAAATTTGCATTGCCAACTGTTTCACACCTCACTCAAATGTGTGGACAGTAAACTTTTACATTACACAGACCCTGAACAAAAGCAAGCTGGGACACTAAGGCCACATTGTCTTGCTCAGGAGCCTCGTCGTCTCTCGGCAGCCCCCATTATCCCCCATGGCCTGATAGTTTTACCAGCACAGTGTGTGTGGAGCAAGGACCTGCTCTCCCATAAGGACAAACAGGAACCAGCCTGAATGTGGCCCCGATGCTTATCGCTCTTTTCTATGACCACTGTCTGTGTCGCGAACAATATGCGCCGCTAATGCTATCGGTCATATGAGAAAGAGCACTAATGTCTGATGAGGGGAGAGGCGTACAGTCATAGGTGGGAGGGGACTGATTGCTTTAAGTCAAGCACCTTCAACGCCCTAAATAGAACAGGGATTATTATATTCTGAGTGTGGAAAATGCCTTGAAAAATGCAGCCGCACGACAATCAGGATGGACTCTCCTCAGACCTGGCTTGCATCTTTGTTTAGTCGATTATGTGTGGCTTTAAAGGAACAGGCCACGTTTTTCCATACTGAGATATGTTCTTACCTGAGCTTAGACGAGTTGATGCGTACCTTCCTATGTGCGCTCAGTCATGCTAAAAGAACAAAGATGTTGTTCGCATTTAGCCTCTCCTCCTCTCCTCTATGGGACCAAAAATGAAACATGTCAAAATAAATGCTAACAACGTCTTTGGTCTTTTTGCGTGACTGAGCGCCCGTGTAAAGACCAGACAGGTACACATCAACTCGTCTAAGCTCAGGTAAGAACACATCTCAGTATGTAGTGTGGCCTGTTCCTTTCATGTTGTGCATTTTTACCACATCTACATTATATGGGGAAAAAATGGTATCTTCTCCAAAGCAAATATAGCAAGACGCCCACATTGTCCACTCCAGGCAAGTACCGTGTGTGTGTACATTCTCTTGCAAGAGCGAGGACATTTGGCGAAAAAGGAAAAAAAAGAAAAGTGTGCGAGTGGTTAGTTGTGTGAACGGAAAAAAACTAGCTTGACACACGTGTGGATCCTTGCTACAGGCCTTCACTGCTGTTGTGTCCTTGGGCAAGACACTTTGACCAATGTGCAGAATGAATGAGAATACCGTTTTATTCTTTTTGGTTAGTTCGTAAGAATATCCCAGTCAGAGTAACAAGATCTTTTGTTGACACTGTACTCCCGAAATTAACTGCAGACTCGGCGATCTTATAATCCACATAATAATCACATTGAGAGCCAAATATGAGTGTTCTAGATGTGTGAGCAATTTAACTTGTCATTCTATTTCACCTAATGGCTTCATGGGGTGTATTGACCGTTTAGCAACTGTCTTCACCACGTTTAAATCAGCTTAAATCAGCTTAAACGTATCAAATTGTTTCATACGCCGCATTCAAAGACCTCACCGGCTTGAACAGCTGCCATATTCATTAGAAATGGCCGTTCTGGCTTATATGAAGATTGATGATGAGACCAAATTAGACATGGCATCTGTGAACAAAAAAAAACAAAACACAGAAAAACATATTAATTATTTTAATTTACCCCATTGGTCCAAACCAAGAGTAAATCTGCCACCACTCGGGGCAAAATGAGGACATGGGGGACACATTGGTTACATACTGAGCATTGCTCCATAACGAAATTAAAAGATTCTACAAACAACTGACTGCCAAGCAAAATATTAGTGGGGGTAAATGCGGACCGAGAGAAGCCAAGATACACTGCCTTTTAAATAAATGATGTCAATAGCTGTGTTGATGAGTATTAATTAGTAATGTTCGCCATGTCCCAGAGGCTTATTCCCGGCTGACGAGGAAATGGAGACGTACAGGGTCCAAACAAATGCACACTCATGTTAAATGAAGCATGCAGTATTTGTTCCTGTACCCGACTGGGAGCACTTCTGTGACATAATTTAAAGCAAACACGCTTAGCTTTTGCATAAACAATTAAACGTAGCAGAACAATCCACTCTCTTATAAAAGGGCAAGACTTCCTCTCTGATTTCCTCCCCCTTACACTTCCAAGTACGAACGATTTTTACTTCGCAGCACAGTCCATTATTCTCCATCACTGCCAGAGTTGCCCCGCTTTGCGCCATTTCCTTATCAAAGCAGTTGCGCAAAATAGATTGTCACTTTGGCGTAATATCAAAAGCGATGAGATATTGGCGGCTAATCTCAAGGCTCAGTGCAAGTTCCCAACATTCCACGTCCAAGCATGAAGTGGTAACATCTACCAGCTGTGAAGACGGTCCTGCACTTGAGCACACACTTTTAAAGCATTAGGAACTCAAAATAAGATGAGATGTTTTGAGTAAACTAGTCCAGAGCCAAGCCTGCATAAATGTTGTGCCATGAAACAGCATCTGATGCACAAACCAACGACTGAGGGCCATTATTTACGATGACAACCCCAGGTCAGCTTCTGCTCCTGTTACGAGATAACACCATCACCCAGTGGCAAAAAGTGACACACCCCAAGAAGGTCTAGGGTTCCTGTGTCATCACAACTGGGCACAATCTTGTTATGGGCCTTCTTCTCACCATGTTTTTGTCCTCTTCTTGTGCTACAGTCCACATACCTCTTCAGAGTCCTGGGCCCACTCCGCTGGCTGTCAATCTCCTCTTCCCAGGGGGTCCTCTTCGTCCATGGGAAAGGCAGTTCTGACAGAGGGATTCCCGCAGGAGAGAGAGAGAGGGCAGCGACGGACTCGGCGAGAAAAGCTAGATGGTTTAGAAAATTGTTTCGCATGACAAATTGGGGCGAGCTCTAAAGTTAGTTTGGATTACAGTGGAAGCGTACGGGGCACTTATCCACTCAGAAGTCATGGATGGAGGAAAAAGTAACTTAAGTGGACAGCTAAAATAGCACAGCAGAAAAGGACCTTTCGAGGCTTAGAGAGACATAGACATCCATACACAGGACGAACAGTTTCTTTACAATATTTTGCAGGTATTCTCAGAAGTGTTACACAAATATTATCTAATTTGTGAAACATACCGTGGGGTCAACCCAAAACATGCACAGTGGTTTACAATCTCCAGCTAAGGGGCTGAACTGCTCCTGACAGGTCGTCCTATGCAACTTCTAGCTTTATATCATGTCACACTCTTGTAGATTTGTTATAACTACGAAAACAAAGAAAAAAGTATTACCTCAGATGTGCCTAGTGTCACTCTCCCCAGCAACTTTGAGGGTTCGAAGGGGAACACACTATTGGGCAATGGCCAGTTCAATCTGGAGATAATCAGTCAGAAACAAAGAGAAGCGTTAGGAACGCTTTGTTATTGTAGGCCAGGGGTAGGCAAGTTTCCTTGGTGGAGGGCCGATTTTCTTCATCATCAGTACAGCATCAATTTCTACAAATGCCTGTGTTGAACATCATATACACTGGAAAAATGACTTTACTTACTTCAAATTGCTTGAATAAAGGTTTGTTATGTTGAATTTGAGTCGGTTTGAGATAATCTAAGATCAGATAAAAAACACTAATGCCAATGGAACAAGCAGAAATCCCCCTTGAAATCAGACAAAATAGCTTTTACTGTTACATACATATTTCATTTCATACATATTTCTTTTTAATTTAAAATGATACACAATAATGTGAAAAATTGTACTTGTTCCGTTGACAATAAGAAGTTTTATCAGGCCAGACCAAATCTACGCAAGCTTTAGATTTAATCTCTTAAAGAAGAACTAAGTAACTTGTTTACCTTAATAAATCCTTTTCGTAGTCCCTCTGGGGGTAATGCAAGTGTTGATGGGATGATTGGGGGGTCTTTCATCTCCCCCTGGTGTCTCTGCAATTTTCCTGCCTCCGGGTCAGGGCACCAATATACACCAATGGAATCTATGATGGAGGTTCCAAGATTGGAGGGCCAGTTTTGGCCCAGGGGCCTGACATTGTCTACCCGTTATACTATATGTATAGTTACTAATTTGGAGCTCAGAACTTGAAGAGACAAGGGTAAAGTTATGGAGATGTCATTCTCCTGGGGCCTTTACACCTGTGGTGATAGAGGATGAAGCCGGAGGTGGAGCAGAGACTGACGAGTGTGAGGTGAGGCGAGGAAAAGATGATTTGAGGGCGCGATGGCACAGATTGGCAGCCGCATTTCCGTCAGTCTACTCTGGGGCAACTGCGGCTACATAAGTTACTTACCACCAGCCGAGTGTGAGTAATGGTCCCATGTGAAGGGCTTTGTGGCCATGTCTGTAAAAGGAGCCTGAAAGCACCTGTCTCCCCTTGAGAGCTGCTGACCCGATGAGCAGACCTTCTAAGACAGTGCATCAGCATTGATGCACAAGCGTTGCTTGTTATTGTCAGTGCGACGGGACCTGCTGATATAGGTGAGACAGTGCAGTCTGATTAAGGGGCAGGATGTGCGTGAGACATCCTCTGATGTTCAGGAATTCCCTCATTAAAGGGGGTCATGTTGACGGTCAATAGGAATCAGCCTGCGGAATAAACAGGGGCGGCTCCTTACAGACCCTTTTCAAATAAACACACTTTTCATTTACTCAACATGGAAACAGCCCCGCAAATATGTACATTATCTAATTTTGACATTTCCGGCAAAGCAGGCCATGGGAATGAGTGTAGCAGCTTGTGCTATAACTTATAACCTGACCATTGTTAGTATTTCCAGTAACAGGGGCAGCTGGACAAAAGAAAATCTTTGGTGACACTAGTCGTGGGTGACATGAAGATACAAAATTAAATTATCACATAATGATCTCCCAATAGATGTTCACCACTCCCATCAAGCTCTGAATGAGTGACATACCGATTTAACCAATCACAGTGAGTGTACTCTCACAAGACGCAGATGGCTCTTGTGACCTGATAAAGGCAACATAAAGCAACAAAGAAATCATGATCTTAGTGCCTTCCAAATGCTGTGACTCTTTTAGTTTGTTTGTACATTATTGTTGATATAAATAAGAAAACGAGCAACGAGGCAAACGAGTTTTGTTAAGAAAAGTACATGATGCCAAATACAGCAGTCGAGGGAAGCCTTAAATAACAAAAGTCACTCCACTGAGCCTCAAGTTGATCACTCTGGATAATGTTAGGCCTAATAGCCTGAACCGCAGCAATTACACAGGCCATTAGCATAGCTTTTGTAGGGTTCAGAGTTGGGGCCACATCAGGAACCACATTTTGTTGTTGCTGTTTTTTCTCTTCCTCGCCTGTCCTAGGCCTTTGACAAATGGTTTCCAGCTAATTTACGGCAGCAAACTGTAGCAGAACAATGCCTCGTGGATGTAGCGCGGCACAAGCTCCACCGTGTGCCCCCCAAAAGAGTGAGGAGCTCGGAGGAAGCACTCTCTGAGATAACAAGATAGTAAGGAAAGCAGGGGCACGGAGGGGCCACCAACAAGACCACTGGGAGAAGGAGGGGTCAGAAGGAAGGGCCCTGGCTTGTTTTAAGCCCGTGGTAGTCTGTGACCTCGTATGTGAGGTACAATAAAAAGCAGAGGTGTGCCCACAATAAGGCAGAGTGACCCAAAGATTAAGTCCTAACTTAGCTCACAAATGTCATCCCCGTACTCCTCTCACTTCCTGTAGCAGCCTCCCTATCAATTTTTTTTTTTTTTTAGTTTCAATTTTACCAACATTGACCTAATTAGTGATTGACTGACACCTTGTAGACTGCATACAGCACAATGAGCAGCATGATCATTCATTCAGTTAAGTGAAGACTGTATTATATGTTTGCTAAACTGACCTTTTTAGGACACGGTTTAGTCCGGAGTTGATCTTCATCTAGAAATGGTTGTACTTGGTGTGTGAAAGGTTTGAGAAGCACAAGCCTTCTTGCTGTCCCGGGTTCGATTTCCTTTGCCTTTCTGTGTGGACTTTGCCTGTTCTCCCCGTATCAGCATGGGTTACCTTTGGGTTCTCCACTTTCCCCTACCTCTAAAAACATGTTCAATATATTCCTCTAGCCAAGTGACACGGACCATCAGCCTAGCTCTAAATCTGGAGATGGGTCCCCTGGCGAGCCACTGCCGTCGCCCACGGCGCCCCAGTGGCATCGAAGGATGGGTCAAATACAGATTTCCCTATGTGGACAATACAGTATACCTTATTGCGGATACATGATGTTTGTACTTTTTATTGGGTTGTGAGGCATTGGCTAGTTTAACTGTATGTAACAGTGAAGTTTAAAGCTTGGTGCCCTGCCTTCTGCACATCTTCACAGGTAGACTCAGAGCAGAGGGCAGGGATAGGCTGCCTTGGCATCTTTTACGTATCAGTGAGTGAGTGTGTGAAGGTCTAGGCCCCGTGGGCACGGCATGCCAATATGGAGAACAAAAAAAAAGGCTACTAGATTATTTTATCTGCCTTATAGAGCAAAGTATGGAGATGCTTCTTAGTCTGTACAAGGCCTGTGACAGTTTAAACTTTGGATTGGGGTCGAGCAATATTAGTGACAAAAAGGACAGCAGGATGACGATGATCGGTCAGGTAAATTGATGAGCGCTGAAGTATCTGCAGAAGTGGGAAGAGGAAGGCCATTTCTGAGCACTGTGTTGTGAAGTCAGAGTGGAGAGGTCAGCATGGTTTGCAGCGTATTGTACTGACCCCAGTATTTGTCAGCCAGCAGGGTTAGTCCCACAGTGGGAAAAAAAGACCGGGAAGCGGCACTTGAGATCAATGAACGTGTTGGAAAGAGGAGTGGCTTGAGACGGCCAATCAGAGATGGGCCTGGGGGAGCTGTAAGGGAGGGGGAGGGGGGGGTAACGTAAACAAGGAAACCACCTGATGTGAGCGGGGTCAGATAAATGCTGGGCCATTGGAGCTGGCAGGTGCTTCCTGAATCCTGTACTCTCAATCAGCCTCGTCGACCTCTCCATGCGGTTTCCTAAAAGTATACGTCAAAACACAAACACTCAAGTAAAATCGCCACTTCTTCTAATAAAGGCTAGAAACAGACATTATAATACTGAAGTAAGGAACAGTGGGAGAAGCAGTAAAGATAACCCCATGGATGAAAGAGAAGGCCCTCAGCACAGCCCTGTGTTTAGAGATAACATTTAAAGAGACAGTGGCCTTAATAATGACGATTCAGCCACATCGTGTCCTCCTAAAGACACCTCTCTAGACCTATTTTTCCTTTTGCTCGCTCTGCCGCTCACGGCTCGGTCTGGGATTGTTTTGCGCTGTCCGAACGAGGAAGGAAGTCGGTGTGAGAAAGTGCCTGTTTTTTTGGGACCAACAGGAATTGGCCTCATCACAAGCGGTTCCTTTTTTGCCGCTGGAACAATGCACTGGCGTCACACCCTTCGACTGGACCTCGGCATTTCACATGGAAAAATGTTCCCAGAATTCCGCTCCCAGGCTCGGGGTAAGGCCGAGGATGGGGTGAGGGTGAGAGGGCGGGAGGTGGAGGGCGCTGGGAGGTGGAGCGGGTGACTCAAAGTGACCACTGGACACTTGTCATTAGCACAACAGCGAGTCAGAGCACACTTACACTATAGGGTGCAAATATATAATATATGTCGCGCTGTGCTATCATATAAGTATACAATCTTTATGAAAATCTCACAGAATCCACAGAAAAGTCAGTCCAAAGCCTGGATAAACACATAGGGTTTTGTCACAAACGGAGCATCAGCAATGGAAAGACCACAAGGCACAGTTGTTGGGCCATAACTTTATTTTCTAACACACAGCTTTTGCTAGTAGAGTGCACCACCTGTCAAAATCAGACAAATTCATGATTATTGTCCTGTCACTGTCTGACATTGTGCAGCTCAAAAGTGGGCCAGATGCTAAGCTTTAATTCTGACCTCTGGCATTGCACCCAGAGTCAGCCAGCGTCCATGCACCAAAACCACGCACCAGCGGATTCATTAAAAATGTATTACTTTCAACCCAACTTGCAGCACCATAACCCGCGCTCGCCGCATGTTGTTTACCAACACCGTCAGGTTGCACACGCAGTATACCATATGTCTGAGTAAATGATGCTAACTATGACAATGCAGCGCAGACCTGAGTGGCGGTGGCGGTGCTAAGAGCCTTGACCACACACTGAGCGCTCGTATTGTGTGACAGGTCAGCTGAACGCTCCTTGGGGCTTACATAAGCTTCTCATAGCACTGTGTTTGTAATTACCGTGAGAGGGTACACAGGGCTGCTCTCTCACCGCCTTATCACACACAACATACACCGCGAGCTGTTTTCATTTTACACTTTGTTGTTCAAATCAAATGCACTAAAGGATGAAGCAAAATTCAACCGGGCATTTTATCTAAAGGTTCATCAAAGCAGTGTACATGCAAAGACTTATTGGAATCGTTTCTTCATTGTCACCTTAACCTCTTAACCCCCATCTTAACTCCAGTTTGGCTTTACCCACATCTAAAACTAAAGAGACGTCATAAAGGTGACAAATCAGGACCATGAGGATGAAAACGCAACACAAAAGTGATGAAACAGAGACAAAAAAGCGATGAAAAAGTGGAAAAAATGTGACGAAAAAATGTGATAAACAAGAGACAAAAATGCAACAAAAAAAGCCACGAAAAGTAATTAAAGTGATGACAACATGGCAACAACACAAGGAAAAAGATCAGTTTTGTCGGCTACACTCGGATAAGGCGGGGGTTAAGAGGTGAAATATTGCATTTCAGGACTACAAGGATTGAGCTCCAGCCGATCCAGTTCCTTTGGTCATAAATTGAACCACTTTGCCTGAGAGGATGTGATACGAGAGTGTGTGACGGATAAGGCTGAATTGGAGAAAAGTGGGCACTCAATGACAACCACTAAATGTGTGTGTGAGGAATCAATTCATCAGCTTCGAACGTCCACCAACCTGGTCTTCTATTCATTGTGACCAGTGTGGTTTTATTGTGCAGTTGGGAGGATATCCTTGTGATACCAATTCAGGATATAAGCCAAAAATAAGTAACACATACAACACATAAAAAGAAAATACACAAAGTCATAGGCCAGTTATTGCAATTCTGTGGTTGGCGTCACAAAAGTGCTGCTCTAGCTCAACTTCCAAGCAAAAATAAGCAACTGATTCACTTAAATGTGCTCGCGCTGCACTCGTCCTATCAGTGCCATTCATCACCCGCCGTTGTAAATCACTGCTCGTATGAGAACATAAACTTAAGAACAGAAAGATTAATTTGAATCTCAAACCCTTTAGAGCCACTCCAACTTTGAAAGAAAACATGCAAAAAAGCCCATTAGCATCGTGGAGGGGCATAACGGGCATTTCTAAGTCACAATGCTATGACCAATTGTTTGTGTTGCACATGCATTTTAAGTTTTTCCCTCATATGGAAGAAAATGTCTGTTTTTTTTCTTTCACATGTTTGACTAGAGTGGGAGCAGAGATCTTGAGAGATGTCAGCTGCTGGACATGAAAATTGCGAGGAGTCAAAAAAAAAGGAGAGGGGAAAATTGGGGTCAATTCGGAGCAGGATTGGTCAGACATAGCAGCTTGTCCTGGGCTGCAGAGACGTCTCCAGAAATGATGGGGATATTGAGACGTTATCCGTCGCTGTAAACATGCTGTACAATGTTAGGAGTGGGGGATCATGGAGGATTCACAAAACAAACATGGGACACTTGAGTGAAGATTTATGGAAACAGCAAACAGTTGGCCGTCTTACAACTCAAACTGACAAATGACATTTTAGAATCACCATGCTAATAATAATACAGTCCTGTGAGTAAATGGCCCCTCACATTGGTTCAGCAACAATGGCTACAGAATCAGTGCATTTACCGTTGGGTCGCTGTTCTGGTGAGGAGTTGAAAAGTGCTTTACTGGTCAATCTGTTACCCTACTCTCACAGTTATGACTTCTGAGCCATGAGCAAAAAGTGCAAGAACACAAAATTGAGATTCCTCAACAGAGAGGAGCTTGGAGTAGAGCTGCTGCTCCACCACCTTGAAAGGAGGGTAGACCAAGCGTTGCGCTGAAGGGACTTTGGGCCAAACACATCGCTAGACAGGCGTCATCTTGCTGTTACACTATTTGTCTGCGGCACTGGCCAGACGGCATCACTTAGGCTATATATAAAAAAGGCGTGGTTTATTACAACTGAACTCTGCTCCCCTATATCAGCCTCACATTCTTTTCCTCGTTTACATCGGACTGCCTCGTGTTCTTCCTTTAGCGTTGCATGCTTTTATAAGCTCTATCGGTCAAACTAAGTACTTGAGTGTCCGGTATTCAGCCAGTCCCGCTGTGGTGCGGATCGGCACTCGCTCAGCCGTAATTGTGTTAACATGACCCAAACAAAAGAGCATGTTCACCACCCCGCCAGCCCTCTCCCTTCCCCTCACGAAATCTGGTTGAAGGAAAAAGGTTGTTCTACAAAACATCGTCACTGGTCACCGGAGTCTGTCCTGTCTGTAATGCGGGCTGCATGATCTGAAAGTGCGCTCCTGCTATGCACAAAAAGTAAGTAGGGTGAGGGAAGTCTGGGAGACCCGCTTTAGGCTTCTACTCCTGCCACTCAGCCACGGGCAAGCATAATACATGGGTGGGTGAATACCAAACCAGTATTACCTTCCACACCTGAAAAAGTGTTTATCTATGAGAAATACTTCAATATAGTTTAGGCCTGTAAATGATACTCAACTCCTCTTACACGTCGCTCCCAGGATGATAAAGCTTAACAACACAATCACAGAATACTTACTTAGAACATTTCTAGGAACTACAGCCTCTCTCGACCTATTGCTCACAAACAACCATTTCACAACCATTTTCCACTTTACCCCTGCAACAGGAACAAAGAATCCGCATCGGAAACGGTAAACGTGGAAACAACATGTCCAAGCAAAAGGCCGCACGGCAAAAATAACTGATACTATCAAAGAAAACAAATCCTCCCAAAATATATCTCTAATAAACAAGAGCGCAGTGAGAATGTGGCATATGTGGAGGTCACGTGAGAGAGAGAGAGAGAGTCAGGAAGTGCAGAAGGAAGAGCAGCGATAAGAGATCATTAAAGGGTGCACATAATTAAAGCCAAATCAGAGGCCCTCACCAAACACTGGGGGAGCTTAATGCCAGGGTGAAATTAGAGAGACACTAATCACGCTGATGGTGTGGACTGATTACTGCCATTTCCACTCGGCTGACCTTGGGCCCGGAACATAAACAACAGAACCCAACAATGACACTTCCCTTTTAAGACAATTAATTCTCGTTTTGTTCAATGGTTTTCTCGTGCTGAGAATTTGTGCACATTCCCAATGTAGTTTTGCCTTAATGGTTGTATCAGGTATAAGCCATTGTAAGTATTGAAGTGTTTATGAGCCAAAATGTATACAGTCGGTTTATGCCTTGTGCCAGGGTCATTGAAAAAACAGAATGAGTGGCAAAGAACAAAGGAAAAACTAATTTAATAACTGACAGACTATAAAAAAGAAGTTTATATCTATTGTTCCACACAGATATGTTGTTACAGGGAGGGGGCGAGACCAACATTGCCATCAAAATGAATGGGTTCAGCTAAACAGTCAAAGTACAGCAGAATGGCCGAGTGCAGAAGTGGGCAAACTAAGGCCCAGGAGCCCCATGCGGCCCGTCTAGCCCTTCATCATAGCTAACCCCCAAATGCATTGGCCAAAAAGGGTAAACAGAGGTGATATTTTGACTCGCATAAAGAAAGGTGTAACACAACTGCTGTAAAGGCCTTTGAGGACTTTTGCATTGATCATTTCAGAGATTAAAGTGAAGCCACTGTAAGTTGCGCATTAGCTTGCCCCGGTGTTTTCCCCCTTCCCGTGACAAGGCGGCCGGTGTTGCTGCGAAAAAGGCGTGACTTCGACGTCATTCCGATCGTGAGGATGTGGCCCTTGCATGAGAAAGTTTGCCCAGACCTGGCCTGGAGTGATAAGGCTGCAGTGCATGTGCTATGGTGGAAACCGCATTGGCCTTAGCAATGTTAGATCGGCTCCTGGCACAGAGCACAGACCATATCCTGCGTTTTCACTCTCTATGCACAACCTTTCATACTGTCTGTAATCTCATAAATGATATGGACCACGATCTGTTTCAATAAGCTAATCAAAACTGCTCTATTGCACACTACTTGTCTTCAGGAGCTGACTGTGTCCACATCAATTGTTTCAAGAACACATAACTACTTTCCCCCAACCCCGCTATTGTCTAAATGCCCTGTTATTACGCCTCCCATTAGGGCACTTAAAGACAAAGTGTCCCCTAAAGTGACGGCACCTGCTGCCTCCTCAGGTAACAAGTCCACCGAGCCCATTCTCCTTAAACACCATGTTCCCGAGGTGGTCCGAGCTGCAGTCAATACTGGTAGTGCCCTAACAGCCCTCTTCACACCAGCAGGCTCTTCCCCCATCTCCATTTATCCCTTTCCTCTTCCTGCCTGGGGGGTTGTCCTGATGCTTTGACTCGGGGCCGGGGGAGGATTTCCTCAAGGCGACAGTAGCTTCTTCCAAACACACAATTAGGCTTGGGCCGCTAATCAACAACACGGACACAAAAACAAGGCGTGTTTGACACTGTGCTTTCTGTTTTTCTTAACAAAAATAGGTGCTCATGCCGCAAAATCGGATGGAAATCTTCTGGGACGATATCGATTTGCGATTTGCGACGTCATTGTGGTGAAATTTGTAAGCAGTTTTCAGTTCACAGAGTGCAATTTTAATCTAACGTCATTCAGATTTTGGTGAAGATCCCTGAAGCTACAATTAATGCATTTCAGGGCAGGTTTGTGGACAACCCCCACCTGAACCAAGCACAGTTTGGCTTTACTCAAATCTAAAAGTTTCTTGGTAAAAATGGTCAAAATAGCAACGAATATGAGACCAAAATGAGGATGAATGCGCCAAAAAAAAAAAAACACACAAAAAAGTGACAAAAAAATATGAAAACGTGACGAGAAAGCCACGAAAGAACAACAAAAAGTTGACACAAACGTGAGGGAAAAGCTTCATTTAGATGAGTTTTGTAGGTCTTAGCTTTTGAATGAGGCATTTTAACCTTTTAGATTTGGATAAAGCTGAACTGGAGAAAAGGCACACGGTTAAGGCGGGGGTTAAGAGGTTAAAGGTACAAAAAATAAAGAAAAGCATAGAATTTCATAGTACTGACCTATTTGTGTTTCCAGATCTGGGACCAATGTGTTCCAATCAAATATTGTTTTTACTGTATTAAAGTAACTACTGAAATGTTGATCTGAAATTGATGCATAAGTTGGTTTACATTGTATGTTTTAGTTTTCTGAAAATGCATCCGGTCAGTCAGTAGAATGAGCCTCACACTTAGGGTTGCCAAGTCCTATTGCTAAAATCATCTTCAAACGAAAATAAAGGGGCTCCTGTCCACAATCAAGTCCTAATTCGAGCTGGTGCTTCCTATAGGCTCTTTCAAATGAGGAATGGCATGTTCGCATACTTCTTCTGCTTGTGTAACTTGCAGTGCCTTTCTTAAAACAACTATAGCCATTACCTTTAATCAACCAATGAAACAGGTTTAATATCTAAAGACAAACACTTTGATTCGATTGTGATGTTTCTAGGCAAAAGAAAAAAAAAACCCAAACAGAATTATTTTTGTTTTGTGGGCTCTTTGTTGCCTTGTGGACTTCAAAAACAATGACAGAAGCACCTGTGTCCACTTCCTGATTGTCCCGACTTGATTTGTTGCTCTGGGGGGAAAAACAATACGCCAGCCTTTCGGGTCCGCTTCTATATCATGTGGCGGGAGGGCAGCCTCGTCGGAGAGAATACATAAATCACTTGTGCGGAGAGAGATCTATGGAAAAACAAGGCTCACGAAACGTTCAGTGCTTTTGTTCGACACTCGAATGCAGTGAATAGAAAATCCGGATAGTCAGTGTTTGCACATGTTTGAATATTTGTAAGTCATGAGACAAAAACACGCAGCTCACCGGAGAAGCACGCAGGGTTAGTATTAGGGCTTAGGTATCGAAAAGAAAGAAGAACAATGCTCGAATAGTGATCAAACAAAGTGCTAGCAACATCTGTTTTCCCTCTAGTTTAAGTGAAAATGGTGCAGTGTTTACATGTACCACAGACGTTTACCGAACCACAGTGAGCTGCTGCCGAAAACACTCAGCAGAAACATTGCCTCACCGACACTTAAGACGCTGCAGCTGAAAACGACACACAAATGTTTACGTGGACAAAGGTCAACTCGAAACCAAATCGCTTTTCAACAAAATAACCCCCTACTGGGTCAAACTCTTTTGAAAGTTTAGTCTAGGGCTGTCACGATACTTACTATATATCGACTGATCGTTCTATAAATAACAGATAAACGATACATTTTTGGGCTTGATGTTTTTATTAGCATTCCTCCCTATTTTTTCTTTGATTTATAACTGAAGCAAATTGAGCTACTTTATATTGTATGTTTATTGCAGCTTGTGTGGTATTTTAGGATATGATGATGCACTTTAATGAAAGGTTTGCTGTTATTTTTATGCCTGAGAGTTGACGGTATACAGTATCGTTAGAGTCAGTAATATCGTTTATCGCGATACTTTCCTGCCTCAATGTATCGAACTTCAAATTTGTTATTGTGACAGATCTAGCTGAGACAAAACATAAGTAGTTGGTCGGGCTTAACATCGGAAAATCATTGTTAGTGCGATGTTAGGCAATGCATTATACATTTCACAGGATGCCACAATATATGGCAAAATCACTGAGGGCTTCCATCACATTTACACCAAATTTGGTGTTGCAGCATAAAAAAAAATTGTCTGGTAACGTAAAAATGAGCCAAAGTTCATATTTACTTTATTTTCTAATTTATTTTCATTTGCTTTCATTATTTTTTGTTCTGACACAATTTGAAAAAGTAAATTACTCATCATTTCCGTTGAACACAGTTATTGAATATTGCGCATCCCGAACACTTTGATAGGACAACAGAAGACGGTGGGGGCGATGGTGGCGCAGGCGGGTCGCATCGTGATCAGAAGGTCGCGGGTTCGAATCCCAGCTCCCGCAAAGGCACACTGTCGTTACGTCCTTGGGCAAGACACTTCACCCTGGTTGCCTCTAGTGTCTGCCTACACTGGTGTATGAATGAGAGTGTGACTGGTTCCTTACTGTAAAGAGCTTTGGGCCTGATAAAGGTAGAAAAGTGCTATATAAGTTGAGTCCATTTACCATTTACAACACTTTATAAAAGCTTATTTAGCCTTAATAAATGATGAGTTAACATTTAATTCATCATGAACAATTTATCTAGTTAACAACGAATAAGTGAAGTATGTGAAGAAATGTTCATTATCCGTTAGGCATTAACTGCAGCAGTTAAGTCTTTATTAACCTCTTACCCCCCATTTTAACCGAGTGCATTTTCTCCAGTTCAACTTTACCCAAATCTAAAAGCTTCTCGACGTACAGCCTACAGGCCAGTGCAACGCCTCATTTGAAAGCTGATCGTAACTGTTTTGTTGTCGCCGCATTTTTGTCACATTTTTGTCACGTTGTCGTAGTTTTTATGTTTTAACTGCTTGTTTTTGTTTCTTTTTTCTTTCCTGTCCCTTTTTCGTTTCTCTTTTGTTGCTCCTTTGTTGTATTTTCATCCTCGTTTTTGTTGCTCTTTTGTCGCTTTGTTCTCCTAGCTTTTAAACTTGGGTAAAGCCAAACTGGAGGAAATGTGCTCGGTTCACATGGAAGGTAAAGAGCTTAAGTGTGTTCACGGTGAATTAAGCGTTAACTCATCATTTATTCAGGCTAAATAAGGTGCTAGTGTTATCTGTATAAAGCAGTGCCCCCCCCCCGCCTGACGCTCCGTGTGTGTGTGAGAGGTGGGGCCAGGTGGGGGGATCAATAGTGCTGCTGCTGCGTCTGACGGCACCGCGTGTGGACTGTGGTAATGACAGACTGGCACGGGGACAGCTGCCCTCACACCTGATCTTAATAACAGAGGCCTGCACGCCCGCGCCGTGTCCCTGAGCTGTAAATGATGCTCTGCGCGGCCTCCCCGACTAACGCCACCGCCAGCGCCCTGTCACCGCGCAGACGTCTTCATGAGCCCTCTGTTGTTGGTTGCATCATGGCGGTGGTGGCGCGCTGACACGGACGTGTTGTGTATACAGCGCAGGGAGAAGGGCTGCCGCTGGAAAGTTCCAAAACAGCCCCAGGGCACCTATTAGGCAGGTAAGTGTAATGTCAGGGGCTGCACATGATTAGCAGGGTCTGAGCGCGCGGACACTTAACCATAGTCATTAGATATCAGCCTAGCATTATACGTACAAGAGTGGCGTTCAATTAAATACAGCGGGATATGCAATTATAAAACAAGATGACACGGTGCTTTGGGAGCAGGAAAACAGCCATTACCGTTCTGAGATGCAACATGAAAAGTGGGAGAAAAATATTACTATAGATTTGAGCTTTTGGGAACACACTTCACTTTGTTTGCCCTCAGAGACATTTCCAGTGAGTGGAGGCAATTGAAAATAAAACGGAAAAATCCTACAAAGCGAAGAAAGATTGATTCTGCACAAAAGGCAAATAAACTATGATGGTTTATTATGTTGTTGCTTTATCTATAGCCTATTCTACGAAGAATATTAGTCATGTTTATTGCAATAAAGATCAATGCAAAGTTTATCTTTCAGTGCCTTGTTTCACTTGTGGATTCGCTGCTACCCAAAAAACCCTTCTCCAACTTGAGAAATAACATATTTGAATGTTTTTACAAAATGCTCCTCAATTTTTAAAGCTGATAGGAACGACTCTGTACATTCTACACATACTTGCACACTCCAAAGTCTATTTCAATTCCTGGACCCCACTTGAAAGCGGCTCTAGGTACCAGCATTCAGGCTAAGTGCTACTTTTGCAAGTTTAGTTTGTGTGTTTCTGTTTCATGGAGCTAAAATCTGGAACACACTTCCTGAAGATGGGGCTCCACTCTGGCCATGATGAAATCTATAGGCTGAAAACGGTTCTGTTCTCCACATCAGGGGGTTTCCAAACTTTTCAAAGCACAACCCCAAAGTTATCGGACCAACAGCTCCGCCACTGTTATGACCATTTATAATACTCTCAGGTGCAAAACATGTATTTATTAGTGCGTATTTGACCTTTCAGTGACTCTGTGGCTGTGTGGGTGGTTAGCTTTAGTTTCTTTACCTTCCCTTTGACATGTGACGCTTCGGGGATCTATTCTATTTCAGGTGTTTTTAGGGTTTCTGGTACCTACCTTCAACCTCTTACGCCCCGCCTTAACTGAACACATTTACTCCAGTTCGGCATTACCCAGAGTTTACTTTTTTGTTGTTTTTTCATCCTCAATTTCGTCGCTATTTTTTTCCCAAGAAGCTTTTAGATTTGAGTAATGCCAAACTGGAGAAAATGTGCTCGATTCAGGTGGGGGTCAAGAGATTATGGCTTGTATGGTTTTGTTTGGACACAATCCTTTGATATTTGGCTCAATTTAACTAAATTATACAGTGCGAAATGAAAAATACATCAAATTCAATGTCATAGATATTGAAATATTGTCTTGAAATCATCTCGCACTTTGGGAACCCCGCCTATATTTACACACTTTTTTACTAGAAGGATGCCTTTCACATTCTAATTCAACAATGCAATCTTGGATCTCCAAATGGGATCTTCTCTGGAGCATGTTTTGAGGCTCCAGTGACACAACAGCCCACAGATTGGGGCAAAGAGATCAAATGTGGTGTAAAGAAGAGAATCAGCTGCTGTGCGCCAGAGGAGGCCGGTTTCTCGACTCAAAACAATTTCAATTGATCATGATGGCTCATGAGAACACAGGCACTTCTATTCATCGAGAAGATACTGTAAACACATGGTGACATTTAAGACCATGGCTATATAATCCAGTGGCAACTTTGATCTTTGTGAAGCATATGTTGTGAAAATATTGTATGGAAGCATTAACTGTACATCGGTGTGACTGCTGACGTGCAAATGCAGGCGCGAAAAGTGAAGAACTGGCCAAACAGAGAAGCCACTTGTTGAAATGATGGCGATTGAGAATAATGGTATTTCAAACATCTCGGGAGAAGTCCAAGTTTATTATTCATTATCAAGAAGAAATGACCGCGAACATGCATATATGTGGCCAGTAATCCAAACAGTTGCTGCTCATGACTTGCGTGACTCAGAAGGTTCACTCTTATTTCCCCCGACTGGCATGTTGTTTCAGGGCTTTTAGTGCCAGCTGAAATCCAGAACAATTGCAAGTTCACTTTACCAAACAATGTCAAAAAGAATAATGATACGCAACACGAATCCGTCGAACGGACAGTGCCTGTGTTTATTTTACAGCGATGCAGCATAAAAGAGCCCGTTCCAGTTCTGTTTGCATTGGCAGAGGTAAACAAGGCATGCTGCTAAAGACAAAACTGTTCCATTAATTGAACCGAGAGTTTCTGTAAATATTTATAAACAGAATAATCAAATAAAAACACTGATAAAATTGCTTGAGTATGTAAACATTACGAAAGGGTCAGATGTGAATCCAAGCCAATGTTTTCCTTCGAGTCCAGTCCAAGCATCAGCAGTACAGTACATGTTTAGCGCTGTCAAAAGCTTTAAAAGGCAGTGAAACCTAAGCTCAGTTTGAGAAACCTTAGCCATACTCCATCAAATATTAAAGGGTTTGGATATTTTGATGTGTATGTTAAGAGGACAGCAGCGACATGAGGCTTATACCTGTTTCAGATGGATTGATGATATTCCACTTCAGAGCAACACGAGGCAGAAGAATCTTTTCAACATGAATAAGATGAAAACAAATGGCAGACCAGTGTGATCCAGTGAATGGTGGGAACCATGTTTCAGTACAGTAGAGTTATCTAGGCCTCTTACTCACAGTGATCCAGACTCAATAGTCCATTGTCTCAGACCTAAAGTGGAACCTCAAACCTATAAGTCAAAGGTGAAGTCATCTCTGCAGGAGAGCTCCATGGCCAGGGAACTCTGTCTAGATCCCGTTCCCTCAGTGCCACTGTAAATCCTCCCACGCATGTGGGCCTGCCCGAGATGTGATAAAACTAACAATAGCTGTGCGCAGCGTGAGCTACATGTGATACAAATGTACATGCCATATCAATTTATTTTCTCAGCTCAAGCAGCAGTCAAAACTACTGTTTGAGCTTCACATTTCTTTTCCCATTGGAAACAATTGCATGGGCCTACTTAAAAGAACATTTTTACATTCAACAAACCATGTTTTGCTTCATGCAGAACAGTACAATGTGTGTTTTTTGTGTGAATGTGCTTTGTGAAAGAGTTCAAGTGGAGCAGCTTGACTTAACAGCTGGGTGCCTCCAGAACAATCTTTAAATCTAAAAAAGCAATTGAAAGTCTAACATAAAGTATTTGTTTCCACATTTGACACAAGATGAAAATAATAACAAAACAGGACATGATTGTTCCAAATGCCCCATTTGTAAATAATTGAATGGGTTTTGTTGTTGTTAAACTTAGCATTGCTTTAATGTAAATGAATGTGGTAAATAAACAAAAAGGAAAAAGATGAGTTCTGCGTCAGCGCATTACAGGCTATATATTGCGCGTCCTAACGCGCGCAATGGCGCACACACAGTATCTGGACCGCGAACTCAAGGATCGGTTTGCTTGTTTTACTATGACTTTATGAATGAATAATGCCTAGATTTGGCTACAAACGCCACGATGTATAAATATGTGTCGCGTGTATCAAACGAACATAACAAAATGCGCGTAATAACGCAGTGCGTAAAAAACGCAACGAGTAAATGGAAATGGTCTATTCGGACATGGATACCAATATGTTTGGATAATGTGTGTTGCTGTAAAAAGTGATGACACAGTGGCACATATACTCCTCTAATTATACATGAGCGCTCACGCTGCTCCGCGCTGACAGGGGAGAAAAGGGGAGTGGGCGGTGTTTATTGACTGCCAGTGGCACTACAGACACTACTACCCCCTATATAAACTGGGAGGGACGTCAAACATTCTCACTGGGACCCACAACACGCTGATGCTCCGACGCACGCTCCCATCACTTTAACCACCAGGGCACCAACGCACAAGAACCCCCAAGCCCCTGACCGGCGCAATGGATGGACCACATAAAGACCGCAGAATGTCTCACTTGTGGATATTGACGTTACTTTTAAGTGTCTAACCTACACAGGATAACGTGGGTTTTTGCATCCTCTGGATACGGTTTGTGAAGCTGGATCTCGTCCTACGAGCTTTGGAAGAAGGATTATATTTATTTACACTTGGTGTCGTCAGCGTGTTTGGTGTCTCAACTTGGAATACGGGCGTTTTGAGGGGAGGACATACAGATTTTCCAAGGATACGCACATTAAACTCTAAAGGATGGCCGTTTGGTTCACACTTGTCCTCACTATAGTTATATCAATACTTACTCAGGTATTTCTTATCTTTATGCTCCAACATGTGTAGCCTGTGTTTTCGGTTGTTTCAACAGTGCTCATTGTATTTGTGATCTTCTTAGGTTCGGGGAACAGGTGTGTTCGAGATAGAGCTCCATCATTTTCACAATTCTAATGGTCTGCTGGCAAACGGACTAAGTTGCGGGGAAAGTGGCTGCAGGACATTTTTCACAGTTTGTTTGAAAAACTTTCAGACTGTAGTTTCTCCTGGTAAATGTTTATTTGGAAGAGCCACCACACCTGTTCTGGGTACCGACTCCTTCAGCATCCCGCAGAACGCACGCCTGCGACTGCCGCTGAATTTCACTTGGCCGGTGCGTAAATGTACTTTTATTTGATCATAACTATCATGCAACCTAAAACTGAACCAGACCAAATACGAACAACGCTGTTTAAGACATACAAGTTATAAAATAGTATACATGTTGTCTTCGCAGGGTGCGTTTTCCTTAATTGTGGAAGCCTGGCATTCTCCTGCCACGGCGCTGCCTGGAGGTAAGGATCAGTTTTCACCGCTAGAGGGAGCCCGCCCTAATGGTGGCCTGTTATTTACAATATCAAACCATGTATCAAACGCTCACGTTTGTTTGGATGCAAAATTAAGGCAAAAAAGCAATAATATAATAAATACTTTAATAACGTAATCAAATTTAATGTGAAAAATCACAGACTCACAAACAAATGTTTTTACTATAAGATAGTCTAACTTACAAACAAGTAGTTCTAAATCGATAACTGAATGCCTCCTCTTTTTCAGACACCACCAACCCTGATTTCTTGATAAGTTCTTTTACCATCCAAAAAAAGTTGGGAATAGGGCATGAGTGGTCCCAGGAGGCGCCGAGCGGAACGCAGACCGAGCTAAGGTACTCATACCGGTTCATCTGCAATGAAAATTACTACGGGGACACTTGTTCCAAAATATGCACTCCAAGAGACGACCGATTTGGCCACTACACCTGCAAGCCAGACGGGCAAATAGCCTGTCGACCGGGATGGAAGGGAGAATACTGCCAAAAACGTAAGCAAGTGTGAAGGTGGACTTTTATTTGTGTGTGGTACTTTACAAGGTTGGGCCCATATTGTTATTCTGCCCTGAACAACAAAACAAGCTATGTTTCTGGATTATAATAATTATTATTATTTTATAATAAACTAGAATATGACTAAGACACAGATACTCCAAATGCTTCTTGTCCACATCGATTCCAAAATAATGGCCTTCCTAAACTGCATTTGGAATAAATTGGACAACAAAATGGTGGCAAATTCAGCCCAATGTTATTGATTCCATATCCTACCTGCCTATATGAAGGAAGAGTGCCATGGTGATATCTGAGCCCACTTTCGCCGTGGACGCGTGCTCTCGTTAATCCGGGTTGTGCGTGGACCACGCCTAGCCGCACGCGCCGAGGTTAATCGCAGCATTATCGGCCGCCACGCGCCACTTAACTGCGGTTTCTTTTGTTGGCTGTTGTTGAACGGGCACAGTGCGGCAGCTGCACGCAGGGCTCGCATTGCCCAGCCACAACAATGGGGCAGCTGTCCTGCTTTAGGAGAACAAGCATCTGCTCAGCACTAACCAGCAGTTTACCATCTAAAATCAATGGCACGGTGCCTTGAGCCTACAGCTATGAAAATGCCCTTTTAATACGAAACCACCACCGGTTAATAGATTTTAATGAGCGAGAGAAACATTTAAAAATCTATAATATGTCTATTAACAGCCTTAATGGTCACTTAACTGTAGTAATGTAAGCTGTATCATCTCTTCTACAGCCGTCTGTCTTGAAGGGTGTAATGAAAGAAATGGAAACTGCACAGTTCCTGGAGAATGCAGGTGAGCCATACTCCACACTGAAAGTCACTACATAAAGAAGAACTGTAAAATATCTGTGTCTCTTTTGATGACATTACTAATGGATAACTTGTGGATTTGCACAGATGTCGAGAGGGCTGGCAAGGACTGTTCTGTGATGAGTGTAAACTGCACCCGTCCTGTAAACATGGTACCTGTACAGAGCCATGGCAGTGCACCTGCAAAGAAGGCTGGGGAGGGATCTTCTGTGATCAGGGTAAGACTCATTTAAGGGACAAAATACTCACTCACTCACTCACTCACTAATGTTAGCGCT
The DNA here is from genome assembly GCF_951799975.1 of Gobius niger. NCBI lineage: Eukaryota > Metazoa > Chordata > Actinopteri > Gobiiformes > Gobiidae > Gobius > Gobius niger. The sequence continues at coordinate 10,751,149 of NC_136867.1, forward strand.
GTAAACACCACTGCCCCGTGGACCTGCTCTAATGTTTCATCCATGTGTTTGCAGACCTGAACTACTGCACCCATCACAAACCTTGTGCAAATGGGGCGACTTGCATGAACACCGGTCAGGGCAGTTACACCTGCACCTGCCTGCCTGGTTTCAGTGGGGTCAACTGTGACGATGAGGTCAAGCAGTGCGACAGCCAGCTCTGCCGTAATGGAGGCCATTGCCTGGTGAGTGCGGAAGTCCCTCTCTCTCCTTTCCCACAACACAAGCCTTCCTGTTTTTGTTTTTGCTTTGCACTATCTGCAAGAGGATGCTTTTGATTGTCAAGTAACAAAATGACCCAGTTCACAGGCAGACGACTGTAAATAGAACTTAAGATCACTTACATTGTTTTGATAAGCCATAACATTAAGTCTGACTGATGCGGGGTTTTTTTTTGCAGGACTCTGAGGATGGGTATCGGTGTGAGTGCCCACGGGGCTTTGAAGGCCCACACTGTGAACACAAGAAACTGACCTGTGCAGATAAACCCTGCTTTCATCGGGGCAAGTGCAATGAGCAGGACAATGGACACAGTTACACATGCGAGTGTCCAGCCGGCTTCACAGGACTCAACTGTGAGAAAAAGATGGACAGATGCACTTCACTGCAGTGCGCCAATGGTAATAGCCAACACAAATGTGTTAAGATGCACATGTCTCGAATACATCGAGGTCATTGATTCATTTGTCTTGTTTTTCTGTACACAGGTGGTCATTGTGTGAGCCGCGGAAACCATGGAGTGTGCAGCTGCCGCTCAGGCTTCACAGGGCAACGATGTGAAATCAACATTAATGAGTGTGCCACTAACCCCTGTGCTAATGGCTCCACCTGCATAGACCGCATCAATGACTACACCTGCAGCTGCCCCCCAGGGGTAACCGGCCGCCACTGCGACAGGCCCACAGAGCACTGCGGAGTAAAGCCCTGCCTCAATGGAGGTACCTGCACTGCAGCGGCCAGGGGCCTGCATACATGTGTCTGTCCCAGTGGCTACACTGGCCCACTTTGTCAGACCTATGAACCCATCACACCCGACAGTGGGCCAGACTGGCCTTCCAGTGACAAAGTGACTTTAGCGGCCATTGTTGTGGGAGTCAGCTTAGTGCTTCTGGCAGTGTTTTTCTGCATGATTTTCTTGGGACTACGTCATATGAAAAAACAAAGAACTGAGCACCAGTCAAGGACTATCAACAACCTGTCTAAGGTTGACCATCAGAAAGAGAACCTTATCTCTACCACAGAGCTGAAGAACACTAATAAAAAGACTGAACTAGAGCTGGACTGTTCCAGGGAAAAGTCCAATCACAAACACATCAACCACTACCGTCCGGATTATAAAACCTCCATGGGGTACAAGGATGAATTGTCCTATCTGGACAAAGAAGAAAACTGTGAAAAAACTCTGGAAGACAAGCATCATTTTAGAAAAATGTACAGGTAAGAACAATTTCAACTAAACTACACAGATCAGCACAGAGCAATGATCACGCAATAAGAATCTATTATCAACTCAACGGACATTTTTCTCTAACAATTATGTTTGTTTTGTTTCCAGAGAAAGGCCTGAGTGTCGAATATCGACAATATGTTCTTCCAGAGATTACCAGTCGGTCTTTGTAATAGCAGAGGAGAAAAATGAATGCATTATTGCAACAGAGGTATTTTTACTTCTTCAAAACACATTTGATCCATTCATTTCTTTTCATTGTTTCTGACATTGTATGTTGTCATTTACAGGTATAATAATTGGAACTTTATAGCGTCGGATATCTTGTGAACTGTTTACAAATAAAGAAAGACTGGGATTTATTTAATTGTAAGCTGCTGCTCTTGAAAACTTGACAACTGGATGGAGTTACTGTGCTCTCTGAATGCAACAGGACTAATGCTAATGACTATTGAAAGAATGTAAAGAGGAAAATAAGCAAATCCGACTTTTGAAGGCGCCTTCAAACAAGTCAGCTCTGTTGAAGATCCTATGAGGGCCAGGGGTCAAGATGTTTCAACTGACAAGAAGATTACAATTTAGATGGAGCACCCCCACTCGCGCAGCAATCAGCAATCAACAATCAACAAATCAACTGTCTTACTGCCTCCGAGCCTTGGAAAGGAGCCAGCCATTTTGGTTCTTGTAGCCTCTATGCAATTGCAAACCAGCCTTGTGCTAAATCAAGAGACAATACTACTGTAGACGGTTCATTTGGTTAAAAAATTCAAAACCTTTTTATGAAGAATGTATTCACCATTGAAAACAAAGCCTTAAAGATACTTTAAAAGAAAATAACTGCCTGTGCCTAGCCTTATCCTGGTGACTTTGCACACCAATATATAATAAATTATGAAAGAAATATGAAAAGTATAGTAAGTGGTGGCTCCATGCAGAGGCACTCGAGATAAGGCCATGTTTTTTCCTTATGCAAAAATCATTCCTATTCATAGACACACAATGTGACTATAATACCAAGAACGCCTTCAACAAATATGACTCTACTGTTTTTGTATGATTACTATTTCATTTGTAATTTAAAAATATGAAGCACTGATCTTTGTTTTATAAGATTATTTTGTATATAGTGTATATTTATATGACAAGAATAGACTTATGACTTGTACTGTACATGTGTTTGTAAATCGCCCCAAACAGGTGAATTTATTTTTATGTTTTGTTGCTGTTGCTTAATTTTATTGTTAATAATTCCGATAAAAAACCATGAATACATATCTGGTACACTGTTTGTCTGTTGCTATCTCGTGGCTGGGTGTACATGTCATCGCGTTGTAATGTCTCAAATCGTGGGGTCATCTAGTAGCGTGTCTCCACTGGGGCTGGTGTGGCTTCATTGTCTGTAGAAATATGCACATATTTGGCCTTAATGACTGTCCATAAGATCTGCGTCTGTGATGTGAAATCAAGTTTGCTAGCACCATTCAGTGGACAATAATATGACCATAAAAACAAAAAATTAAAAATATTTAAAGAACTGTAAGTGAAATTAAAGGGTATGTGTTTTTTTTGTTAATGCATTGCACTTTTTTTCTCCCCACAGTGTGATAGGTCTAAATCTCATCAGTGGAAGGTACTAAAAGTTCAGCATGGTCAGCAAGAGTCAGCCAGGAGGAAGTTTGTTTATTGCACACATAGCGATACCATTGGCCACCACTTGGGGGCAGCGAGCTTTGTGCAGACTGTGAGTGCGCTCACACAGTTGCACTAGTCAGTCTCCCTCACGTTTTGGAAAAAAAAACAGGGAGTAAAAAGAACAACAACAGAAGAGTCCACACGCAAAAATGACCCTCTGAAGTCACTACGGGGCCACTGGAAAGCTCCTCTTATAATCTTGACAAGAGACACATAATGAGCTTAACCGAGCACAGGCACAAGCGCTGCGACTCACTTATTTATAGATAATGTGATTACCTCAGCGGTCATCGCCGACTGCTGCAGGTGCCCCCCAAATTACAGCTATGTCACTTAAGTGCGACTAACACATCTGCTCTTTGATTTGAACCGTTTCTAACAACAAATGACGTCACTTCGTAGACTTTCAAACCCTGCGCGTTGGAAGCTGCGTGTTCAGCCGGAGCGGACACTTGCAACATCGCAATTCCCATATGTTTGTGTTCCCTCGTTCAACAGGACGACGGTGCCACGAGGGGGGAAAAAAACGCTGATTGGGCTGTCCACGCGCTGACCCGCCTCTCGCGTGATCTCATTGGTTGAGGTCGTCTTGTACCTACACGCTCTGAACAACAAATACACGTGTGTGTACAGTGAGGGGAACAGAACGCTCACAGACGCAGGCACTTGCTATCTATTGCTTATATGGCTATTTTTCAGCACTTTGGAATGTGTTGAATTGGCTCTTGCGTTTATATGAAAAAAATGCGCAACAATTCAAGACGCACAGAAATCTCGTGACTTGTTGATAGAAGAAACACGCGTTAAGGATGAAGCCACAGGACATCATGAAGGAGAAGAGCAGCTTGTGGATATTTGGATATGGCTCCTTGGTGTGGAAACCCAACTTTGCCTACAAAAGAAGTAAAGTCGGCTACATTAAAGGATATAAAAGGCGCTTCTGGCATGGAGATGACTTCTACAGAGGGGACAAAGAAAATGTAAGAACATTTTTGCAATACAAATGATTTAATGGCTAATAAGAGATAAGATGATACTTTACTGATGATACTAATGTTCTACTTCTCCCATATAAAGCCCATGTACTGACTAGAGTATTTTTGTTATTTTGCAGCTGGGAAGAGTGGTCACACTGATCGAGGATGAAGAAGTAAGTCATCTTTATTTGTTTTTCTATGAACTGACTTACAAACAGCAAATTACTATATTCATAGCTACATCCATGACGTACTGTATTGGTTAGACTTTAACAATGATACAAAGCAGAGCTCACACATGGATCTAAATGCCAGCTTGAATCATTCTCTATTATCGAGAATGAAAGATGTCCTATATCACTGACACTGAACTCTCTGCTCTGTCTGCAGGCATGCACGTGGGGTGTGGCGTATGAGGTGACCGGCCCGCAGATAGAGGAGTCCCTCCAGTACCTGAACATCCGGGAGGTCATGATGGGGGGCTACATCACAGAGGTGGTGGAGTTCACTCCCAAAGAGAGGGGTCAGAGCAGCCTGCTTGCCCTGGTCTACATCGCCACAGCCGATAACCCCATTTACCTGGGCCCTGCCCCGGACTCTGAGATCGGCGCTCAGATCGCCAGCTGCCGCGGGACCACCGGCCTTAACATGGAATACTTGGTGCGCCTGGCCGAGTTCATGCGGCTGTACTGTCCCGACGTGGAGGACCCTCACCTGTTTGCCATAGAGGAGCACGCGCTGAACTTTGCACGCAGAGGCACTGAATGTCCACTGCAGAAGTCTGTGCTGGTGGGGGCTCAATAGAGGACTGGTCATTGTGTGGGCAGGATCTTTGTTCTCAATGACAACTGCAGCTTTATGGGCTCTTTCCTCGGTCTGTACAACAAAGAAAACCTCATATATATTTTCATTACATGGCAACATGAATGTTCTGGGCATATACTGGGGAGAGGAAGTGTATGAAGTAAATGTACTTGTTTTCCGAGCTGTGTATATATGTTCTCTTTGTATTGATTGTTGTATTTGTGGTGTCTTAAAGTGAAGCCACGACTCTGTCCGAACCAAGTTTCTCTCAAATACAGTATAAGTAAGTGAAGAAATACTAGACTCCACTTGGTTTAACTGTGCCATTATTGATGTAAAACGTTAACCTTGGTGCCTGAAAGGTGGAGACTGCTGAGAAATCTTATTTTGTTATTTGCACAACATTGTATATTTTTTGTTATTTTAATAAAATCGAATCTAAAACTTTGACTAAGACCTCTTTACCACTTCCATGAATTTGCCATTTATAGAATACTGTGAAGTACCACATGGCCCAGGAATGTACGACTACCTCTGGCAAAAACACGGGCATTCCCTGAGACTTGCTATCAACAGTCCAGCCACGTTTGACCAGCGGAGCCCTTATATAACAGTCCTGTTTTAGACGACTGTTCTAAGGGTTTTATCAACCTACACAGGACAATTGTTAGGTCACAGCACGGTCATAAACATTTGCTTACAGAGAGATTGATGATAAAAACAAAAGTAGAAGTAAAGTAATAAATACACCCTACTGTGCAAATTAACCTACTATTAAACCTGCAATTGACCTTGATTTGAGTTTAACCTTTTTAAATAATGCTGAATGACTTTCTAAGCTGCAAGCTGCAACAGGCCTGCACATTCAGCATACGTGTACAGTATAGCATATAGCATGACATATCCTCAGAGTGCTTGGCTGGGGAGTGAGGGGCACATATAGGGTTTCTGCTCACGTTGCAAAAACATGTGCACATGCTGGGCTGAAAAAAGTCATTTCACCTATAAAAAAAACCTTTTTTCCAGCCTCTTCCTGTACTGAGATGCTGTTCTACATACTTACACACTGGGAATTCTTAAAGAAAGTAGGTCAATGGTTTAAGGTTTAGAACAAGGGACACACTTGCAGGACACATGTGGAGACATTCAGAGTCCACTCCAAAAGTGCCATTATATAACTTAAGCATGTATAGTTTATATAGGAAGGTGCCAGCTATTGAGACCCTAAAAGGCAGACTACACTCCATGCCCATCTAAAAATACTGTCTGTTTTGTTTTCAGTCTGGTGTTTTGGCTGACGAGGCAAACGGACTGTATGAGCAAACCTATGATATCAATCTGAGGAGTATTTTTTACGCACGCAAGTTCACCCTGCTTTCAGACAACTGTGAGTCACGCCCTCTCTTGACACACATCCCAAACAAACTGTCATAGTTTCCGTGAATTTGAATACCTTCCTCAATAACCCCCCGCCAATTGGATATTCTTAGTCTTCTGGCCCTTTTAGTTTCTCCTCCTATACGTGTTGCAAATAGTGCTTTATCTGGAGATGTGATGGGTCAACATTGTAAGGTGTGCTGTTGTTATTGTTGCTCAATAGAAGTTCATCCGAAGGCAAGACAAGGCAAAAGTAACAACATTTTGTTCTGCAGCTCAGGGTGCAAGAACAAGAACTTCTTGCGTCTTGTGAAGCATGAATGAGCCTTTAAGTTAAACACTCAGCGCACCCACATGGAAAACAAAAGGTGAGTCAGCGCCTCGTCATGTCACATAAACGTGAGAAGAAGAAAGGGTGGGGAAAAAACACAGCTGAATCCATGTCATTGCAAACAATTACCTGTAAGTAGGTCAATATTTGTTCCACATTTAAATGAATATAAGATAATGAAATAAATAATCAAACAATGTAAAGTGAAATTGTCACATTAATCAACCCAGTCCAGTCGATGATATTTAAAGGCCCTGTAGATGACTTTTCTTTAAGTAAGGTGACATTATTATTGCCCCATAAAAGTATGTTGTAAAAGCAGGAATTTGTGGAGAAAACAAAAGAAAAGAGAAAAGTAGAAAGAAAAAAAGGCATTTGGTGATGCTGTGTATGGTCAACCCAATATGCGACTAAAAGGGGTATGGCTATTTGGTCACATTATGATTTCGGAGGTCAGTTCAGGTCAGGTCACTTGGCGAGCCCCACGCCACCAAACATGTTCATATTTGTAGGTTAAAGAAAAATGTAATTATCATCATAATTATAATAATTAGGGCTGTCAAAATTAATCGGGTTGTCAAAATTAATCGGAAAAAAAATAATTAATCGTGATTAATTGAATTAATCACGATTTGCAGTTTTTGTCCAAAAGGTTCAGCACCAAAGAAAATGTCTCTAAAGAGTGACTGATCAATCCCGGGATCTTCAGAAATGGCTGAAGAGCCTGGTTATCAGCTGTTGGGCTTTTCCCATAAATTTGAAACTGCGGATTTGGTTGATGAAATGTGCAATCGGTAATCACATGCTTTAAATCTAAGTGTTTTATGTTGGATAAGTATTAAAAATGAGTATAATTATTACAAAAAAAATGTACCGTCATTAATCGCATTTCACATGTGCGATTAATCGCGAAAAAAAAAAAGAATCTATTGACAGCCTTAATAATAATAATGCATTGGTTTTATATAGCACGTTTCGGGACACTCAAAGACGCTTTGCATTGCATTATTCACTGACCCCATACTTGGTGGTGGTAAGACACTACTGTAGCCACAGCTGCCCTGAGGTAGACTGACGGAAGCAAGGCAACCTGTCTGCGATGCAAACATTCACTCACAACATTCACCCAGGCTTCCTGGTGTTCCCAAAGGGTCTCCCAAACAAGTACCGACCTGGCCCTTCCTGCTTAGCTTCCAAGGTCTGACGGGATCGGGCAGAGCAAAGGAGTTTTAATGACATCGCAGAATTCGATGCAGATGGGCAGAATAGTGACTTAGGTAATAGAGGGTCCCAAGCACGCTTGGTCTTAAAAGATTATTCTTATTAATCAAATGCCAATGTTTGATTAATAAAAGGTTCATACTGCCTTCTTCGATTAAACTATGACTGTTTGTTCTTTTGATAAGAGTAGAAAGGTTTGTTCACCTGCTTTACTAGTTTTGATCACTTCCTGTGATCTTCCTCAGAAGCGTCACCTGGTTCGATTCCCACCTGGACGGGGCCTTTCTGTGTGGGGTTTGCATGTTCTCCCGGTGTCTGCCCGGTGTTTCCTCCGGGTACTTCTGTACCCGGGCTGCCGTTGCCCACTGCTCCTTGCCGGTTGTCCCAGCGGCATCGAAGGGTGGGTCAAATGCAGAGGACAAATTTCCCAACGGGAACAATAAAGTACACCTTAACCTTAACACCTTAACCTGATGAAGACTGACAACGTCGAAACGCGTTGTCGTTTGATTAATAAAGACCAGATGTGCCTCGGACCCTCTATTTCCATTATTATGACCTACGGTATGTTGAAGATTCTGTCCTCACGCAAATCCCTAATCAATAGGAGGTTACGTGCGTTCCTTGTGAAGTAATTGTCACTACGTCTAGGACAAAATGCAAACTGATTATGTAGAATACACACAATGCTCCGGGGTCATGTCCTCAGGATGTTCTCTCCACGTTCCTCACCACATTATCAACCGTCTACAACAGGCCCTCCACCTGCATGCTAATGTGCACCCGCTCTGACCCATGACCCATGACCTTGGTGTGGTCAGCGCTGGGCCGTGGGTCACTGTGCACGCGTGTTAAGGAGAAAGTGATGGTGCAGCTAATGGACTCCATCCGCTGCAGAGGCTGACCTGATGATTTGGGATAGTGCCCCAAGGATCCGGCTGGTCCTCTGAGAGCTCACCCGGGCCATCTCCGGTCAACTGCAGGTGAACTTAAGTGCTGCCACAGTCACAGAGGCCGTAAAACTGCAGAAAAGAAGCTCATTAATAAAACAAAGACTTATGACAAGGACGAAAGACTATAAAGCCCCTTTGCACTGCACTATTAGTCAACAAATGAATTCAAATCTTTAGAGATCCCTTTGGAGATCAGTATAAGCCTCATAGAGCACTGTTTGTTTTAATGTAAAAAAAAAAAAAAAATGCCCTGAGCCGTCAGTTAAGTCTTTATTCTCATATTACAAAAGATGAAGACTATTGAAGAAGAATCATGATGCCTGCAGATCCTTTCTGACCCTGCAGTTGATACAAAAATATAAGAATAATTTTATCTATTACACAGTGGGAGAATTGCATTGGTGCAACAGCAAAGTACAAATCTAAACTAAGAGTGAGTTAAACAAAGTGTATTTTATTATACTAGGTACCAGGAATTTTTGCAGTCTGAAAATTAATAAATTAATGTATAACTTTATTTTGAACATGAACATGTGAGCTACACAATGTGTCTCTATAAAAGGTTACAGCATAAAGTCAATAAGAGCAAGCATCAAAACATCTTATTTCAAAAAATATTTCTTAGTTATGCTTACCAAGTATGTCTGGTGAAAGTCTAGAGTAATAATGACTTTTGATATTGCAATGTATTTAGTATACAATAGCCTATAACAGGCGTTTCAATTCAAAGAGCCAGCCAGGAGAAATAACAGCACCAGTGGGAGGAAAAAGTGAGTGAACCTTTTGGAATTTCTCACATTTCTGCCTAAATTGCTCATAAAATGTGCCAAGTAGACCAGTTAATGCAGACATTTAGAGTCAGGTTTGAGCCAACCTGAAGTCCTATCACTGAGGTGTGGCTTAAAGCAACCCTTGCCAATGAAAAGAACACACAAGTTAAGAATTGTCCCTTGTTGAGAAGCATTGTCTGATGTGCACCATGCCTCGCTCAAAAGAGCTCTCTGAAGACCTACGATCAAGAATTGCTGATTTGTATAAAGATGGAAAAGGCCACAGAACCATCTCTAAAGTAATCGATGTTCATAAATCCACGGGTAGACAAATTGCCTACAAATGGAGAAAGTTTGGCTCTGTTGCTTCACTTCGAAAAAGTGGCTGCCCTGTGAAGATGACTCCGAGAGCACAGCGCAGAATACTTAATGAGGTAAAAAAGAACCCTAGAGTGTCAGTTAAAAACTTACAGAAACCACTGATACATGCCAATATCTCTGTTGACACATCTACAATACGTAAAACACTGAACAAGAATGGGGTTCAGCAGAGGAAGCCACTGCTGTCTAAGTTGAATAGTTTGGGCGGAACACACAACGTCATGTGAAAATGGAACATCACACCAACATCTAAACCTTATCCCCACCGTGAAGTATGGTGCGGGGAGCTTCATGGTGTGGGGCTGCTTTGTTGCCTCGTGGCCTGGACGACTTGCTATCATCAATGGAAAAACGAATTCACAAGTTTATCACGATATTTTGCAAAAAGCTTGAGGCCATCTGTCCAACAGTTGAGGCTCACTAGAGGATGGTACTGCATCAAAACAATGACCCAAAGCACAAGTCAAGCCAAGTCAAAGTCCTGACCTAAACCCAATTGAGATGCTGCAGCATGACCTCAAGAAAACCATTCACACCAGACATCCCAGGAACCTCGCTGAACTGCAGCAGTTTTGTAAAGAGGAACAGTCCAAGATTCATCCTGATTGTTGTGCACGTCTAATCTACAACTACAGGAAACGTCTGGATGAAGTTCTTGCTGCCAAAGGACGGTCAACCAACTATTGAATTCAACGATGTACTCACTTGTTATGGCCAATAACAATATGATAAAATGTAATTGTTTGGGTGTTATTAGTTTGAGCAGACACTGTTTACTCATTCTTGTGATTTGAATAAAGATCAGACCACATTTTATGGCCAATTTAGGCAGGCATGTAGAAATTCCAAAGGGTTCATATACTTTTTCCTCCCACTGCAACCAAAGCTAACATGGCCAACATCTCACAGCAGTATCATGATCAAAATGACATGATTGCACAACATTATAAGAACATTCACACAACAGTTTCATACCAAACAAAAAGTGAAAACATGTGTGGATTTTATAATTGGGGATGTCTTTCAAAATGAGTGCCACATAGATCCAATTATGTTGGCAAAACAAAGCACAGTCAACTGTATTAAAAGAAAGGGGTTTCAATGCAATGACGTCCATAAATATGAATTGTTCCAAGTTCATGTTCCAAGTTTGCAAATATGAGCATGACCATGTATGAAAAGAGGGGGAACACAGTTCAGTTGGCAGGATCCCTTGTGTTGCTTGTCTGCAGACTTTGTGCTTTGTGTCGAGGTGCAATGGCCTGTCTCTTTCTTTCTGAATCAAAAAGACCCTGGAGGTTTCCTGTGATTTTTCTCTGGAGTGTTTTCAGCTCGCGGACAGGAAAAGCAGCACTGTTTCCCACACACTCACAGTGGCTCTGTATCAATGCTGTGCTACATCTAAACGAGCCCGCTATACAATCGTGCAGCTGCAGAGGCATTGTGGCCTTCTCCGAGGCTCTGCAGAACTTACAATGATCATCGCTCATTCTTTCAGTCTTTGTTCTACAATGAAAGGCCACATGATATTAGAGCAGTTTATACTTTCAGACAGGTAATGCAAATACACCAAATTCACCTCCTCAACTCAGAATATCCCCTTATGCTTGGATCAACACAACTCTGGAAGTTTGAAATGTTTGTTTGTTTGTTTATATATAAAAACGTATTGAAAAGTAACACTTTATTTGATTTTTTACACCCGCAGCTGTTTTGCAACTAGAAATTATTCCACTGTAGCAAATAGAGGCACACAAACAATATTTTGCACATGGCCCCAAGAAAGTTAGAAACGGCCCTGGAGTTTCAGGCTTTATGTGTGTTGTTGCTGTTTACAAATGAACACCAAGTAAGGCAGGACACCACAGTGTGCTGGAATTTCTTGTTTTGACTTGTCATTAGCACATCTTGTACTTTTCTAATCCATGACGGGTGACTCCCACAAACTGAATCCGAAAACAAAACTTGCAATAACAAGCAACACTGCCTGTAAAATTCTGCCTTTTCTGTTGTTGTTGTTGTTGTTCTGTGTTGAATGGCCATTCTGCAGGTGTGGGGATTGATGTAGAGTCTAAATAAGATGAAGCATGGCTGCTTCAAAGGGGGAGGGCGAGACCCTGTTGCTTTGTTATGGAATGGAAGCTCATTTGTATAGCGCCAAAGTCACCCAAAGCACTTCACAGAGTGTGGGATATGTTCTTCATTCACACCAGACACGTCCCAATGTGCATATTTTCTCAGGAAATCTTGTGGTTTGTGTGATTCAGAGCTGATCATTTCAACAAGGAAACTTAAATGAAAACTATGTCAATGTAATTTATGACACTACATGGAATTTCCAATTAAATTCAGTGCAGACGTAATCAGAACGTATGTTCCGGACAATGACGGGCATGTTTGGACAAAGGAACGACAACACACCTTTGTTTAGTCAGAGTATTATTAGGAACAGCCCTGAGTCAATTTTAACAGGCATCATATGAGTCAAAAAATAAAAAATAAATTAAAAAATAAAAATAAAAATAAATTAATAATAATAAATGATTGTATATATTTATTTTCTTAGTTGCACATATAATGCAATTTTTTTCTGGCAAGATCTGTGTTTTTTCAGAGCGTGGACTAAACCCGCTTCATAACAAAAACAAGCGTAAACCCCGAACACATATAATTATTTCTTAATCAAATTTATATCTGAAACCCTAACCTTTTATTCCCCACAATAATCCGATATGTCTGAGAAGCATCTCATTAATCACATTTTTAATCACTCTAAAAGTGAATTGTAAAAAATAATAATACATTAATTTCTATGGCCACCCAAACAACGAGCCCATATAGAGTTGGCTCGGCGCACTGGCCCACTATAGCTGTCCCGTCCCTGGGAGCAACAGACCCCCGCGACTGCCTCTCCGGGAGGGTAAAGGCGGATTAGTCCCACCACTGCCAGACCTCCCGCTGGGATTTAATGGAGCAAAAGTAACGATACTGACAGAGATCCTTGATGGTCAACAAAAGCCCAAAAATGCTTCGGCTTTATTTAGAAATTGGGACACCCTGACCTATAATCCGGTTCATATCTAAATCATACAATGGTGGTTATAAATGTAATTCTGATTACATCAACGCTGATCCACAAAAGGCAAAGGTCTGTGCACTTAGATTATGGCATTTTTTTTGTCAACGGATATTAACAAAGTGCTGATTTAAAACCATATTCTGGATAAAAACAAATGAGATCTGTTTCAAATGTTAAATCAGATGTCTCGAATCAGGCAAAAGACGACAACCTATTAACCTCAATATGTTTTCTATCAACACAATAGCTTCTACAAAATCTCCCCAAGAGAGACCCAAAGTTCAAAAGGTGATGCCAAGATTAAGACGATTCCTGATAAGTCTATGGCGGTTTATGTAATGAGTTCACGACCTTAAATTGTCATCGAGCAGTAACATGGGAATTAGGCGGCACGTATAAGTGATCGTGTCCCAAACATGACCCCCCCCCCCTCTACAATCTATAGGAGACGGACAGGAAGGGTAGGAGAGGTGGGAGGGAGGGAGAAAGAGAGTCCCTCATGTGGGGTCCCGGAGTGATCCATGTCTACACTAATCCCTCACTCTTAAGAGCCTCCACCATATCGACTTAAAGGGATATTATGCAAATGAACTCAGCCATTTTTGTGTCTCTTTTTTGTCATTCGTGTTCTTTTCAGTGTTGTCTAGGTCAGCAGGGGAAGACAGTTTGGGTCAATGCTAATAAATACGGTAATATTTGCTCAACGCTTCTTCAAATATTAATTATGAAATCAATGAATGCTGATATTTATGATGGTCTATCATAAATCTATCATAAACAAACAGCAAGCGGCGGAACACCCACTGTCGATGGGGTGAAGCACTTTCTTTCAGGAATTCACACGCCCTAAATAATGTCTGTAAAGATGGATTTTTAAGTATATTTGGGGCTGTCCTAATCGGCACACGCTAACTAAGAAGATTACCAGTGCAAATCTATGTCAGCGTTTTGGCAGCATTTTGGCATCTCTAGTCATGCAAGGCACTTAGATTAAAAGTGAAAAAAAGGCCAAACAAAACCAAATGTGTTTACTGTAATAGATATGCCCCCCCCCCCAGATGAAGGCCAAGCAGCTGCCGCTCAAACAAATGTACATTCATCAGCACACTACTGACCTCTGTTGGAGAGGTTTAAGGTCCAGGTTTGAGCCAGGTTATGATAAAAATGGTTTCTACAGGAAACCTATGATTGCATGTTGGGGTATTTTAAGACCGTTTCCTGTGTTTGACATTTACCTTGGGTTGAGGAACACGGGTTTTGAATCACAGCTGTCCGAGGTGTGGCATGGGAGCAGTGGGGGCTGGACAGGGAGGGGGGGCCCAGATGTTTTTAGTCCTCCACTGGGAATATGTGGCACTGCAGCTGGTAGGAAAGAGAGGGAGAATATAAAACAGGAGAGTGAGCAAATTTGTAAGAACGACAAACAGGAAACACAAAGCTCGCAAAACAATGCTGGCAGAATTTCCCGCAGGACCACTCAGATAAGGACTGATTCTCGTTCTGCAGTCGGCTGCTGCTGTCATGCATCTGCAGCTCACAACACCAGCACAAACATGAATGGGGAAAAAACAGTTAAGAGACAATTGTTTGTGTGTGTGTTTTTCCATTTATATAAAACTTAAACCAGGGGTGTCCAAATGTTTTTCATTGAGGGCCGAACATTGAAGTGGAAATTTAAATTGACTGTGTTTAGCAGAGTTTTAACCCTTTTTTTGAAGCAATAATAGTGTGAATTATGAAACTTGTAGTAAAAATGATGCATGCCTTGTCAACAAGAAGCCTGAGGGCACTTTCAGCGCCCCTGACATGAACAAAACCATTTAAAAGTTGTACTGAAGTGAAATTAGCCCCACGTGATCTGAGTTAAGTTACACCGCCGCTGGGACGGTGTCGAAGGATGTAAGGAGTGCAGTGGGCAGCAGCAGTACCACGCCCGGGGACCCATTTTCAGATGTGGAGCGAGGCTGATGGTCAGTGTAACCTTCACCTATTGCACATGTTTTTAGTGGTAGCGGAAACCGGAGTACCCGGAGGAAACCTACGAAGACGGGGAGAACATGCAAACCCCACACAGAAAGGCCCCATCCAGGTGGGAATTAAACCCAGGACCTTCTAGATGTGAAGCACGAGAGCACTAACCGCTGCGCTACTGTGCCGTCCCGTTCAACTAGACTGGTGACACCCAACTTGTTGATATTACAATGCACATATACACCATACACTATACAGTATATCAGTGTCAATTGGGAAAAACAACCCTTATATTCTTTTATTAAATATCTTTGTTTTGTTTTTAACTTTTGTGTAACTTTCTGTGCAACTGTATTTTAAGCATTGTGTCTTCAAATGTTACAATGTTTTTTTTCTGAGATGCTACAGAGAATGAGATCTACTGAAGTCACTTCCATGATTAAACGTCAAAGATGAGGTGTGATTTTGCCCTTAGACTAAGACTGCCCCCTTTGGGTCAGTACGGAAAATGCAGGGATTAATGAATAAAACCTCATCCTGATATGAAATCAAATAATCTAAAACACCTTAGCTTTTTAAAGGCAATTTTATTGTTACAGCACTTTACTATTTTGGAGCCAATTAGGCGTCATAATTACTTGATCTATAAGTCAAAAATTAAGTCACAAAATACAATTTTATATTTAACAGGTAGTAGAAACAGTAATATACTTAAGAGCAGTCAGATCCCGTCCACTGTCTCTGGATCAGCTCTGAAGGGGGCGTTGGCTATGCAAATGTGCATCTAAAGGAAGCTAACTTCTCAAGTCAGCTCATTGATCTGATTGGGTGGCTTTGTTCTTTCGAACTGAGGTGTCGTGCCCAGTTTACTGTAACAACAGGCCTTGCAGGGAACACACATCTTCAACAGTTCCAGCTACTGCATGCACGACTCATTGCAGGGAATGGGATTTTTCTTATGACAAACAATAATAATAGGGACAGAGATGGCTCAAACTTATCAAAGACATGAACGGGCACACAGAGGGGAGGTGAGCTGCATGCTGGTGGGTGATGGAGCTGTGGGAAAAACCAGCATGATCATCAGCTATATCTTCAATGGATACAACAGCGACTACAAGCAAACCGCTTTTGATGTCTTCACTGGTAAGTAGCACAATGATAACATTCAGGAACTGTAACATAAATGTATAGAAGAAACCCTTTTACACTATGTTTTTCCACTTAGGCCTCGTTCACGTCAATGGAAATCCAACTCGGATCAAACTCATTGACACAGCGGGACAGGTAATTTTTTCAAAGAGTGGTCATGATTTTTTTAGATTAGTCATAGATGTTTTATTCTGTGTCGTGATTTGTAACATTTCGCCTTTACTTCAGGATGAGTTTGGTCACCTCCGCTCCCTGTGCTATTCCCACGTGGACGTCTTCATCCTCTGCTTCAGCCTGGTCAACCCCGCGTCCTTCCACAACGTCGCCACAAAATGGATCCCGCAAATTCGCTGCCGCAACTTCACGTCGCCAATCGTTCTGGTCGGGACGCAGTCGGACCTCTGCTGCAGCGTGGACGTGCTCCTCCGCCTGGACCAAAGGAACACAAAGCCGGTGCACTTTAAACAGGCTAAAAAACTGGCAAAGAGAATCCGAGCGAGCGACTATGTGGAGTGTTCGGCCCTGACACAGCGCAATCTTAAAGACGTCTTTGACTCAGCAATATTCGCAGCCATCAAGAACAAACTGCACAGCACAGGTGGGACGACCAAGCAGCTGAGCATTGCCAAAATGGTGAAAAGCATGTCTTACCGTGGCTGGAGGAAAATCTTCTCCCATTAACAATTTGGCTCTTTTGATTGACTTCATATAACTGTAAATATATTTGTGTGGAAGTCAATGCATTTGAAAAGACTTATGTATATCTCTCTTCTCTTATATTTGTGATGTGTTTGTTAGTTTTATCAATGTGTGTATTTCCTGTGTCCTGTCCTTTTCTTTAGTAAACATGTGAATTATAGAGGTTAGACTGACTCACTTGTGGTTCTTCTTTGACAGTACGAAATTGGAGGGAAAAGCTAAAGTGTTAAGAGTTTCTGGGACAAATGGTCACCTGCTGATACTTTGAAGTGATAATTACCACAACAAAGCCCAGTTAATTCTGTCCTCAGTGTGATGCAATGTGAAAAGAATCCTTATTAAACTTTCTCCACTGGGAAGTTTTGTCCAACAGACATGTTAGAATTGTCAAGTTGAGAGTACACAGATTACATTTGGTCATTGTTCCCGCGTAATGTATGTACATGTGATGAATTCATAAATAATAGAAACACTTAATTTGAAGATGTATGAAACGTGTTGCCACAATTCAAAGGGTTGTTAGTGAGTTATTGCTCCTTATTAGCAAAATCGAACAACCTCATCCATTTTGCTGGACAGTGATCTTCCTGCTACAGTTATGATGCCACAGAATGAATCCCTCCAGTTCTCCACTTTTGAGCTCACACACTATATTAGGATCCATGGCCAGTCAGAGAAAAAATTATAGGAAGTAGAAAGTCCAATAGGTCAGTACACCACATTAAAAATATTTAGGATAGTTAAACAGTTTTACGACATGTCACTTTAACTCTTCATTCCACCGTTCTTTTTTTCTTTCTTTCTTTTTGTCTAAATATGAAATAAGCCAAGCCAAACAAAAATATGCTAAGTAAGGAAAGAATAGGAGACAACACATATCCTGTATTAAAATTATCATCTGCTGTATTTGTTATGATCTGTTCTTTGTTATATCCAATTACAAGTATCAAGATGTCTACAGCCTCCTGAGTTACATTTACTCAAGTACAAGTAATTGTACTTCTTGGAGAAGTTTTACCTTATGGTATTTATAACGTATACTTGAGTGTTATTATAATGAAGTCTGCACCAGTTCCACAGTGAGTAAATCTGTGATTGACAAAAGTTTCAAGTTGACCCATAACATAAAATACTTTACATCTCTTCAGAACAATTATTTTTGTATCATTTATTTCTGACATTTCCTATTTTTTCCAATACTAGCAATTCATTCAAAGTATAGTTGCACTTGCTTTGGTTTAGGTCCTCTCGAGCCGCCTCTGAATATCACATCAGAGGCTGTTGTTAAGAAGTATCACTTATGAAAAGCTAATAATAACTTCTAATAAATTGACTTACACACAACGGGCCGACAATATAAAACATTACAAAATCTGGGTCTGAATTATTTTTTACCTGTAGCCAACAATCGAGCTGACCTTCTAAATGACCTCTTTACTGGTTCGCTAGCGTTCATGATACAGATCTGCACCGCGGCCTGCACGTAATGTTTTTTTTTTTTTTAATTATCATTTATTTATTTATTTATTTTTTACTTCTTTTACATTACATTTTGAAATGTATTCGGCAAATCATAAAAAAGGAAATTAAAACGAAACAGACTTTGGTTCCGCACGTAATGAAAAATAAGCTGGGGAACACTCTCTCTAACACTACATTTCCCATCATGCAACAGCACCACCCTCCCTTGACCCTGCCTGAAAATAATCTGATCAGCTGATCTGACCTGGCAACAACATAGCGTAGCTACAGAAAACTGAAAGGGAGGGGGCTGAAGAACAAAACAATGACACTGCTCGGACGGATTTAAAAAGCACTACGTTTTATTTACAAGACTTTATGAACATTATCGCACGCCTTTTTGCCTCCCATGTACCGTGTGCGAAGCTGAGAACATATCCCCCGAGCACTGGACATCGACGGGCTGTTGTTTTTGTTGATGTAACACAGCTACTTGACATTACAGTTGGCTAGCTGCGGCTAACTGGCTACACTCTCGACTCTGTACAGCCTGGTAATATCATTTTTTGGGTAGATTGTCCGCAGCTAATCGAAACCCACTAACAGTAAGCTACATGTATTTGCTTTGAATAGTACATGGTATTCCGGGTGGATCTGTGAGCTGTCCAGGGTTATTCATTTGCTAGCTAGCCCGTTGTTGTTCGCCTCTATTTGCTCGTACTGTGTGTTTTCTTCAGGGAGTTCGCTGCTTCTTTGTTGTTTTTATTTTTATGGCTAAAGATTATGCTAGTTTGAACTGTTGACGTATGTAAGACACTGTGTTTACCACCAGAGTGTTGATACGGGCTTTATATTTGTTATTTATAGAATTTAGCTACCTCATAAACATGCAGCATTATTAGTTTAATTTATCCCCTAACATAGGAAACATTGTATTAGCTCATCTACTTCTTCGCGTGTTATTATTGTGGTTTCTGTCCACAGGGTTGTAGTTTCAAGGCACAAGAGTTGTCACTTTTCCCCACATTTTGCTTTGTGAGAAACGATGAGTAGCCATGGCTCATCGTCTGAAAAAGGTGTTAACACGAGTCTGATATGTCAGGAGAGTTACGCTTGCGGTGGCTCAGAGGAGGCAGCTTTCGAGTGCGACGAGTGCCGGAGCCTGCAGTGCGCGCGGTGCGAAATCGAGCTCCACAACCAGGAGCGCCTGAAGAACCACGAGCGCGTTCAGATAGGTCCCGGTCACGTGCCGTACTGTGACAACTGCAAAGGTAAAGAGGGGAACGGGGGGAATGGGGGGGACGCGGGCAAGAGGCAGAGGGCCGTGGTCCGCTGCCAGAACTGCAAAGTCAACCTGTGCCAAGACTGTCAGAAACGCACGCACAGCGGAGGCAACAAGAAGAAGCACCAGCTCACCACGTACCCGCCGCCGCCTAAACGCCCTGAGCCCAACTGTGTCCTCCAGGCACCTGCGCCCACAGCAGCGGCACCGGCGAACAAACAAGCTGAGGAGGCAAGATCTCAGATGTTGAAAGTCTTGGAGAAGGTGTCCAGTTTTCTCCTTGTCGATGAAAATGAAGAAATACAGGTAGTTACACTTACTTTTTCTCCTTGCTAATAAAACTGCCTACCATTTTGCTAACTTCCATTTTTATTTCCTCTGAAGATAAAAGAGGACAGTTCATTCATAAAAAGCCTAAACTGCAACCCAGATCAGCTGCTCAAGGTGGTATCCATCTTCGGGAACACCGGTGAGGGCAAATCCCACACGCTGAACCACACTTTCTTCATGGGCAGAGAGGTGTTCAAGACTTCGCCCGCTCAAGAGTCCTGCACTGTGGGCGTGTGGGCAGCGTTCGACCCGTTTCACAAAGTGGTGGTGATCGACACAGAGGGACTTCTTGGGAACAGCTCCAAGCAGGGCCAGAGAACCCGTCTGCTGCTGAAGGTGCTGGCCATCTCGGACCTGATCATTTATCGAACCCATGCGGACCGACTCCACGATGACCTGTTCAAATTCCTGGGAGATGCCTCCGAGGCTTACTTGAGGCATTTTGCCAAAGAGTTGAAGGCGACGTCGGCTCGCTGTGGCTTGGATGTGCCGCTGTCCACGCTGGGACCGGCTGTTGTCATTTTTCATGAGACCGTCCACACGAAAACGCTCGGTTCAGGTAAAGCACATTCAACAGATACATTATCTATTCAATACTAAGAACACTCTTTCGGGGTAAGGTGGATGTGACCGTCAGCCTTTTGAGCTGAAACACAGATAATTACAGGCTTGGCAAATATTAGACTTTGGTGTCAACAGTTGGAATGTGAACCTTTTGAGAAATGTGTAAATACTAGTTTTGGTTCGACAATACCACACAATCCATGAAGAAGACGTAAAAACAAAATGGCAGATCTATACTGAGCCACATGTTTAATTGCGTACATAAAACACCTAGTAGATTTTTCTGACAGTTCCGATTGTGATCTATATTTACATACAAGCGACAATTCAGCTGACAGTGCGCATTTCTATGTCCAGGAGTCAGAGAAAAAATGACTCCTGTATGTTTTATCATGTACTACCTAAACAATGTAATGTTTTTGTTATTGCAAACACTCATAAAAGTGAATTAATCTGTTCCAAATAATGACTGTATTTTTTTTCCAAACTTGTGATACAGAGTCCCTCCGCTATTTACTGAACAGTAGTGTTATTATGTCAACACTATCTTTCTGTTTTGTCTTTTCAGATAAGTCGTCCGAGTCGGTGGACAGGTTGTTGCTGGAACGTTTCAGAAAGGTGTCTCGGTTTCCAGAGGCCTTCAGCTCAGTCCAGTACTGGGGCACGCAGACGCTGAACCCCCCCACTGACTTTGGTGGTCTGCAAAATAAACTGGAGCAGCTCCTGGATAACAATGCCACGCGTTCACCGCGCACGCCTGCTGTCATCTACAAAGCTCTACATGTAGGACTGCAACCACTGTGTTCTATACATTTAATTCTCACTGGAAAACATAATATAATTTGTTTTTTTAGGCCCTCAGTGAACGCTTTAATGGGGAAATTGCAGATGAGCTGGTTGCCCACAGCTGCTTCTTCCCTGATGAGTACTTTACTTGTTCCAGTTTATGCCTGAGCTGTGGGTCAGTAGTTTGCCCCTTAAGTAGCTTTAAAAGTTAGCAAAGGTTTTATTTCTTTGGTGATAATATCAATTATTTTGTCAGGTGTGGGTGTAAGAACAGCATGAACCACTTAGATGAAGGATTGAGCCACGACGCAAAGCATCGCTGCCGTTACTCTATCCAGTATGATAATCGCATTTATACCTGCAAGGTAAGAAGGTCTAATGTGTGCAATGTGAAAACAGGGAATCTGATACTAAGGGAATAACTATTATGTACTATTTATGCCATTCTCTGTTAAGGCTTGTTATGAAGGGGGAAAAGAAGTCATTGTTGTACCTAAGACATCTGCTTCTTCAGACTCTCCGTGGTTGGGACTTGCCAAATATGCTTGGTCTGGGTGGGTATACCCATGTGATCTCTAACGTCCAAAACAACTCTTCAGTCTGGTTTTGTTATTTTATCAAGTGTGACATTGACCTCCAAGCCCTTTCTATCAGTAATACATACAATAATCGAATAATGACTTGTTTATGATCATGTTTTTTCACATATTACACTGTGCAGATATGTAATTGAGTGTCCTAACTGTGGAGTGATCTATCGGAGTCGTCAGTATTGGTATGGTAACCAGGATCCAGTGGATACAGTTGTTCGCACAGAGATACAGCACGTATGGCCAGGGGTAAGAGTATTTCTTCAGAATAAGAACTTTGATTTACTTAGTTATGTAATTAATAATCAAACTAACGTACTTGTCCTATGTTATTGCAGTCAGAGGGCTTTTTAAAGGACAATAGCAATGCTGCACAGCGTTTGCTAGATGGAGTTAACCTGGTGGCCCAATCCGTGTCAGAGCTCAGTGTGAAGCCTACCAAGGCCGTCACCTCTTGGCTGACTGATCAGATCGCTCCGGCCTACTGGAAACCCAACTCCCTGATCATGGTGAGTGGGTTAGTCCCGCCGTACAGCCTCTCCCATCAGCAGCCAAGTTAGCACTTTGATATTATTAAGGCTGTTTGGCATCTCTGGTGTTTTTGTGCTATTATGATCACCCAAGTCAAAACCTAGACAGATGCAGAATGCACACGCACTATCAGTCACAAGCAATATGTTTTTCTTTTGTTGTAGGTGTGCCATAAATGTCATGAAGTCTTCCAGGACAATGACACCAAGCATCACTGTCGTGCCTGTGGAGAAGGGTTTTGTGATGGCTGCTCTTCCAAAGCTGCTCCAGTCCCAGAGAGAGGCTGGGGTCTCACCCCAGTCAGAGTCTGTGATGTCTGCTATGAACAAAGAGCTTCATATGCAGGTGTGCAGACAAATGTTCTCTATTTGACCATGTGTGTCCCTATATAATGAGGTTAATATTTCGACAGAAGTGCCTAAAGTTGAACTTGAGGAAGATGAAAGTGGGAACCTTGCCAGGAAGGTTGGTGAAGCAGTGACAAACACCTTTGGGGTTGTGGTCACTGCAATTGACATCCCACTTGGTGAGTGTTAAACCTGGATGTTGTTGTTATGTAACAGGTTTGCCCTTATTAAAGTTAATATAAGGAAATACTGCCCTCTGGAGGCGTTTTGCTTATTTGCAATGGACTCTAAGGCCTGTCAAGCAGGTGCAAGCTAACTGAGCTCCTCCTTTTGGCCAATATGGAATGTCCTACTAACCCAGTTCTGATGGGGTTTTTTACAGACTACTTGCTGTACCTTTGTTTTATCCCAAAATGTGTTTCATATAATTATAAAATTGAATAAATAAACAACACTGATAAAGGAGTAAATATGTAAATCTATGTAACACTTTGTAACATTTTTAATTTGAATACTGGTACCCGGGTCTGGGAGCATTAAATAAAAAGCAGTTTTGTTCAAACACATTTTGGTATTTTACAGGGGTGTAGGATTGTGGCACATATACACATATAGGTGTTGTGTCTTATGTACGTTTTCTTTTAGGTCTGGTAAAAGATGCGGCTCGACCTGCCTACTGGGTGCCTGACCAGGACATCTTGTCCTGTCATAACTGCCAGCGTGACTTCAGTACTAAGTTGTCCAAGCACCACTGCCGTGCATGTGGCCAAGGAGTGTGTGATGACTGTTCCCCTGAGCGTCGCCCAGTGCCGTCAAGGGGCTGGGATCATCCTGTTCGCGTCTGCATCGGCTGCAACCAGAAACCTGGTGAACTTTAACAAGACGTCCTTCCTTCCTCAGATCAGCAGAAAGAACCACTCACTCTGTCACTGCTATACCTCTGTTACGACGGTTCTGTCTGTGTCTGTGGAGAGGAAGCTTTCATCATAGTGTAGTATGTAGGACATTTAGCAGATTTGGGATTTAAGAGTTTCTGTGGCCTTTCAGAACAGCCAGAATATGTTCTTCTATTCTATATCCTCTTGACACAAATCCCAAATTTGATGTTTGAGCTATTTTTGTACTATCAGAAAAAGTAAAGAAAAAAAAACCCTATATCATTAAAACTATTTGTTTTCTTGAAAACCTTGTTAGGTTGGTTTGAATAGGTTTAGCAATTCTTGATATTAAGTAATGTTTTCAAATGTCGTATTGTAATGGCAAAGAGAACTTTTAAATCCATGCAGATATCCTGCAGGGTTCTTGCATGCTGTATTGCAACATTTTAGTTTTTGCACTAAGCCTCTTCAGCTGTTCTAGGCTGTTGCTTACCATGGCCAAAAACCAGATATACTGCTGTTTTATGTCATCTGTGTGGAATTGCGCTCATACCACATTTGAGTCTTGATAAGTGGATATCTGGTGTGCCAAAATCATTCAGGTCACTGTGTCTGTGTGATAATGTTAATATTTGATCTTGTAACTTGTGGTTGTACGAAATATAGACGCATATAGAGGAGTGTACATTTATGATGTTATTTATGTATCAAAGAAAAAAAAAAAAACATTTAGCATTATTTTTAGCATCTCTGGCATGCATGATAGTTTGACAGAGATCCAAGGCCTTGTTTATTCAGAGGAAACTCTGAAAACGTCTGTACGAAGATTAATTTTAATATGTACTTGTTACACACTACATGTCATTTTTTTCTTTTATTATGTTTTAATCGTTGTCTTAATATTTTCACAAACCCAGAATTGTCCACAAAGCTTTCATTTCACCTGATTACGGGTCTATCTTGGAGAAAGACTGGATAAGGATTATTGACAAATCTTTTTAACAGATTAATCCTTTATAAACTTAGCATTATAGTTTTTTGATATCATAGTATTATGCTTTATTGTAGTTTTCATTCTTCATCTTCTATCACCCTGTTCACCATTGTCAATCAAAAACATGTTGACAGATGTTTGAATGTGGCCACAATACAGTACAGTAAACCCAGTATATAAAAAGACTGAGAGCTTTAATATTTTTTTGTTCACATATATTTTTGTTACATGGAAAATATAAATAATATGAGTATCTGAAAAGTTATGTTTGCGTGCTTCTATTATGTCACAAAAAAAAAAAGTTTCTGAACACTTTTTAGTGGGTAAACCTTTGTTTCTGATGTTTTGTCTCCTTAAAAAATAATTAGTCTAAACTTTGTGTAATTTTTTCAATTGCTAATATTGCACAGTAAATATCTGTCTGATTACTTGAGCCCCCTCTCATTCTCATGCAAATTGTGTATTGTTGTGTATGAAAGATACAGTTTTTGGCAATGTATTTTGATTACACCCTTTCATAGCTGACGGGCCTCACTGACTTTAAAAAGTATAGCTGACTAAATTAACTTTACAGATTAATGTGCGGTTAACAAATTGTTGGAAGATTTGCATTAGATTAAAGATGTATCAGACCCATCTGTCAGAGCCGAAGCTGAACTGCCTCCATGTCTTTGCTGTGTATTTCTGTGTCAGTCTGTGTGAAACCACTCATTGTATGTTGGCGCAAGAGACTTGTGTGCATGCCTATGTATTATAAGCCTTGCTGCCATTTCCCAATAGCACAGAAGCTTCAGATCAAGTGAGGAAAAACATTTGCGTGGTGCTTATTGATGATGATAAATGATTCATAAATATTTTAATAAATAATTAAGCACAAGCTTCCATGTTGGTGTTCTATGGCTCTTGCACTCGACCCCAGATGGCCAAACAGGAAATAGCTGTTACTTATCTCAGCACCAGTGAGTGGATATTTGACAGTAGTAGCCACAGAAGTTGAGACGTGAACAATACAAATACAAGGGAAAACCCTTTAAAATCATTTTGACAGTTTACCCCACAAAGCCACGCCCTATCTGCCTTTGCTGCCCGGGGATTGGTCCGTGGATTCAGACCGAGCTCTGATTGGTCAGCTCCTGTAGGTTTCCCTCAGAACTGCAAGACGCCGATATAGCGTTACATTGTAGCAAAATGGCGGCTGTCATTCAGAATCCACTAAAAGCGTAAGTATTTCAGACATTAAGGAATTTATGATTAATTACTTATTGTGCCAACTCGTTTGTCCTCAACGCCTATTCCCGCATGTTGTTCCCAGCCGTGTGCATTTGTCTGGCGACGCTGTCCAAATGCATTTTGTCTACTTCTTGCATGATAAAGTAGACTCGTCGTATACTTCTTTTATTCCATGAAATATATCCGCTTGTTTTAAGCATTAACGCGTGGCTGCCCGATATCGTGGTCGTGCGAGCAAGAGCGTTTTGTTTGCATTGCTTTGCACTAACAGAATGTCGTCTTTAGAAGGCTATAAATTTATTCGGTAAACTGTCGACAACGTGCGAGAACGCAGCGCCCAGTAATAATTAAAAGCTGCTTTTCCCGTGCTCGGTTGGGCAGAGCTGGCGAATATCATTTGACATTCCGAAACTCGTTTACAGTTGGTGTGAATTGTCGACATGTCAACTTTGGCTCCTCCAAGCGCAGACGTGGTCAGGACCCGGTAAAGCAAGCAAGGGAGGAGGCATTTTGTATTTGCATGCTCGCTGGCTAAATCGACCAAAGTGACAGTCTGTGCAGTGTGCTGTTGGAAAATGCAACTATCTTCCTGGTCATGCCGCAAGTGCACGAGACCTTCTATCTTTCTAACTTCAAAGACATGCTCCACCTATATGTCTGCATTTCTCCTTTGTTCTTCTGTGCACAAGTTGATCTCCATTCTGTGTCTCTTGTACGCCAACTTTGTCATTTATCATTTCTGTGACGTGACAAAAACACACAAAAAACACAGGCTCGTGCTTGTGGTGGCAAGGCAGACTTGACTGTGCCTTTAAGTGGAGGAGTACTGGAGATTAGCTCGGTCCAGGATCCGGGCTCCATCTGTCAGACAGAGATGCTCCGACAGAGAGAGAGGAAGTGTTGGCCACAAGCAGTAGACCCATCTGCTGCTGCTCCACAGAGGTCCACTCCTCGCTGCCCTCCAGACCAGCACTCACAGGCCGGACCAGTCAACACCCTGTCTTCCCTCACCCCCACACGCTCTTGTGGGATCGGTGCTAGAATAGGCTGACGTGTGGATGATTGAGTGAATAACTGCTTTCATGCTATACGTTATGGCTTGGATGTTGCAATATATAGGCTATTAAAAGTATCAGAATGTTGTCTTCCTGGTCTTTAAGATTCATTGTGTTTTTTGTTGGGTGTTGAGGGGACGCAAGCATTTCAGTTTCTAGTATTCGACATTATTTCTCCAGTGCTACGAGGCTCACCATGATTTTGCAATATTGTGTGGTAAGTACCATGTCAATACAGTGTCATGAGAGCCGGGTTATTGTTACACCCCAGTATGGTGATTGTGACATTAAACTCTGAATCTTTTACTGCACCTTGGAACGGAATGCATTTGATAGATCTATTGTTTACTACGGATGCAAGAAGCACTTCATTTGTTGCATTGTTTTCACAGGCGTATTGGCCCCTGAATGTTTTCGCGCCGCCCCGGAGAACATTGATAAAACGATATTGGATTGTGTTGCCTGTCAAGATGCTGCTTCATCTTTGAGACATTTTGACATTCATATGTGGAACGTCTCCTTGCTGTAGTCTTGTGCTTAATGAAGTGTTTCAATCTGCTATAATTAGCCTCTGTCTGGGGTTTCTGACTTCATTTCACACTTTTGTCACATTGTAATTAGTAACACTTGACACTAATTGGATGTTACTCCTGTGGACCGGTTTGACCTTTTTATATGAAGATGATTCAGTTTAGGACGAGGAGGTGGAGAAAGTCTGATGGTGCGGATGGAGCTTTTGGCCTGCGTGTGCTCGCCAGTGAGCCCTGTCCCTCATTTTGAGCCATGGGCGGACACTAATCTCCAAAATCTGCTGATTAAAATGGAGGCTGGAATATTTAATTAATAAAGAAGCCTATGGGGGCGTCAGTCAAATTGCGTCTGGACTCTTATGTCTTTAGGCTCCCGATTTCTCATCAAGCGGCCCCCGTCGCCTTCATCAGCTCTGTGATTTAAGTACGGAGGGCATTAGGGAGCGTGACTCAGGATGGCGATGGTGTGGAGGTGGTCTGGTTGGTCCTGCCCTTACAGACTGCACGGGGCACTGATTGCTGTAATAATCAGGGCTTGAGGAGGCAGTCAGTCCCACACCGTATGGGCTGCTTGGCTAACCGTAGTCCACAATCAGATGTATTCAAATTGACTGTTGACACATGCTCGCATTACGGAGCCAGCCATGTGACACAGGGGACCGTTGACAGGAGCTTGCTGATAAAGGAGGCCCTGCTGGGCACAAGATTTGCCTTTGTTTCTTGCCTTTGTATGCATTTGCAACACATACCTTTACAGCTTTTAGTACGCAGGTCAACTCAGTGGCCAACTTTAGTACAAGCAAACTCTGGACTACTTTTATATCATTTTATGTCATTTTAGTCTTGTATCCACTTTCTTTCAAACATAACCTGTAAACATAAACATGAGGCTCAGGTGATTCTTTCTATGAAATCTTATGTTGCCCCATCAAAGCAAATTTAAGTTGGAACTATTTTGAAATACCACCAAGTGTTTCTGGCTGTGTCACTCTCCCTATTTGAGTTGGCGATTTTGTGATTCAGTGCATCTTTCCTCCTCTTTTCTTATTGCTGCTTTAGGCTCAAAACAGACACCCCCCCCACCCACCCACTCCTATTGATCAGCCCCTGCCACGCTGTGAGTGAGCGACTGGCTGACTCGGCCAATCACAGTGAACTGTGAACCGAGAAGCAGCAGATTACTTTAGTTGCAATTTAAAGATAGCAAGTGTATCACCAAGCCCTCAAGTCTATAATATAGACGTTATGTCAATGTGTCATAATGCAAAGCAGAAAACAAACCAAACAAAAAAGGCTTATTTGAATAGAATAGGTCTCTCAGACTTTACGAACCTGATCCTCCAACTTGCTTCAGTAGCTCATGTAGATCCCCAAATTGTCGAAGCTTCCTCGTGCCTGAACTGTTTGTCTCTGCGCCTGCGTCACCTTTTCCTGTAGCTGGGCAATCCCGAGCATGCCGCTTTGCTTTCAGACCCTTTGGCCATGCTTTCCATCGTACTGGAGGAAGCATTTACAGCTGGTGTGCTTCCAGTAAACTGATATGTCACCGAGCGTCCTGTCAGGGCTGTGTTGATTTGGAGGTATGGCACTGAGGTCTCACAGGTTAGCTTCGGCCTCCTGTTTATAAATACCCCACACATTTGAAGAGACTCAGCCATGACGCTCATTCAGATGGGTAATTTATATGAGCAAACTTCGGGATGTGAAGGATTTTTATAGAAGGGATTGAACTATGAACTACTAAACTAATAAAAGAATCCCACGCATGATTTCAGAACATGTTTGTGAGCAGATTTCCAAACAAAATCCCATAAACCGACACCAGGACATTTAGTTTTGCAGCATTATTTGCAACTATTAAAAACTGCAATTTAGATCTGATTGTGATCCTATATTGATGACAGTTTGATATGCTCAGGTAGGTAGTGCAGGCCCATTGGTTGTATCGCAAGGAGCCAACACTGTAGAACTTGAAGTTGGATACAGATGGAAAGAATTTTGGAAAAACAATGTGAAAGTCTTTGCTGTGGCCATTTTTATAGCAGTTTATTGTGTGGATGGTGCAAATGTCCAACCCAATTTCTGTAAATGGTCTTTTATGTCCACAAGCAGAGCTGTGCTAGTGAAACATTTTACTGCCCCCTTAGGGAAACAGTAACATGCTGTAAGGTGAAGAAAGTGATGTAGTTAATCTATTTTTTCTCCTTAAACATTCTTTAATTTTCTGTTTCATACCTGCTCGCCTCTACTCCCGGCATAATGGCTGCCTCTTATGCCTGGAGACCGATGCCCTGTCTGCACTGCGCCCTGTGCGGCGGGCCTTTGTTCCCCAAACCGAAAATCACCTCACAGGAGTTGGGGCAAAGATGGCGGAAGTGGAAGGCGCAGACAAATCCCACTCCTGCTGCCTCCCCCAAGACCAGTTTTAACATTCCAGGCGCGACTCTCGGCCTGCAGCTCATTAGTTCCACTGCAAAATGGCCGTCTTCCTAATGTTGTAATTGGGAACATGTGGGAGAAGTTCGTTAATGTAGAGGAAAGCACTGCCATGTTGTTCTATGTTTGAGCAGCGCTGAACAGGTTACACAGTAGCTCCAGAAGATTTCCCTGCTCTTTGATATAGTTAAATTGGAACCTGCCCTTGCGCTCTGCACTCTGCTGAGATTAATTAAGTAGGCTAATTACCATAGCAGGCGTGTGGCAGCGATCGAGGGCTCCAATGTGAGATATCCTCCCCCATCTTACTCTGAATATTAACGGTGAAAGCCTGAGGGACTGCCAAAATCTCACTGGCACTGGAGAAAAGTGGAACTAAGACTTTGAGTCCTTCCAGTCTGTGAAATGGCTTATGTGTATTAGGTGCCGAGATTAAAAGTGATGGTAATGTACTTGAATAAGAGCACAAATACTGCCCACATAGGTAATAATGTTAAACATGAGAGAGTCGAATCAAACCAGGTCCCATTGCTCTTTTATCCTCCCACGTGTTCTCTGCTGTCGTGACCACAACTGATTAAGAGATGGTACCCATTTTACAGGATATTACAAGAAAACTTATTATACCATTGTATGGAAGACACTACTGGATTGTGTTGTGAATCTGTATTGATTTTGTCTTTGCTTAGCTTTTTCAGCTACAGTAATAGGTGTAATGAGGTGTGCCTAAACAGAAAGACATAGTGTGGCAGTATAAAAAGTATATCGACTCTTAATCAGTGATTTTAGATTTCAAACGGCTGTGTGACATCTGCCTGTCTGTTTCAGACTTGGAGATCAGTTCTATAAGGACGCCATAGAGCAGTGCCGCAGCTACAATGCCCGCCTGTGCGCCGAACGCAGTGTCCGCCTTCCATTCCTCGACTCCCAAACCGGAGTGGCCCAGAACAACTGCTACATCTGGATGGAGCGCCACCACCGCAGCCCTGGTACACATCCTCCAAGTTACATTATAAATATTATTATTCTTATTAGGTTACCTTTGTCTTTTCACTGCACGGGCGAGTCTCGTAACATAATGTGTGAATCTTAAGTAGGACTCTGACAGGCTGGAGCTGATAGGCTGACACCTGTTTGTGTGCAGGAGTTGCGGCAGGACAGATGTACACATACCCCGCCCGCTGCTGGAGGAAGAAGAGACGGTTCAACAACTCCACAGACTCTCGTCTGGGCATCTACGGCCTCCATCTGGGTAAGACCACTGCTCCCTGTCCACTGCTCCCTTTGGCTCAAATGATTCAAACCAGTGACCATCCCAGATATTTGATCTAAAATCATCTGACTGTGTGTCTGTGAGCCGAGCGGAACAGCCTGCCAGTCACTTTTACGAAGATGAAATGTGGCCTTGCTCACCCTGGCTGGTAAACTTGTTTAGTGAGAAGTACGACATGTAATTAGATTTATCACTGCTGGGAGCAGAGAGGCTGGATGCAGCCGCAGCAGACACTATTTAATAAATGGTACGGAATGGAGCGTTGCCTTCTCGGCCTGCCAATTTAAACAACTTTACCACTCACTCAACACATTGAGCTCTTCCTTCCACTGCCCCTCCTCCTGTTTTCCTCTGTCCACTCACCTCATTGGTCTTGTCTCTTCAGACCTCTTCATCTCTTCATCTCACTTCTTAATCTGCAATTCTGGCTGTGAGTTTGTTTTGTGGCTTGTGTGCTCACCGCTCAGTTACACAGTATTTTGTGCTTATGGCTTGAGCACTCGCTGGGATGTCACACTATCCAATAGAATGTGCATGACAAAAGGAGAATTCTTGCCCAAAAAGTTGTCTGGTCTCTATTTAAGAAAAAAATAAGAAAAAAGTGCAAATTCTGCTTTTATTAAAGTATTAAAGTGAGAAGAGAATAAGTTCTTGTCAGACAGGAGTTTAACTGGCTCTTGCTCTTTTCCTCCTCTCTGTGGTATGGAAGGACTTAAATAATAAAATAATTCATAGAAACAACACGGTTGTGGTCTTTACAAATCTATAAGTCCAACAGGAACGAGCCTGCACAGACAGGAGATGGAGAGAGATTCTGTGAAACGAGCCTTTGTTTCCCACACATTGCATTGTTTCTTATTGTTTTGCACTACGCTCATGCTCGCTCAGGGCCGGCAGCAGCACACTGCCTCTCCCTCAGTACAACAGGCTGCTGTGTGCTGCCTCTGCGCTGGAAGCATAACCTGATTTAACCTGACTCTCTCCAGCAGCCCGCTGTGCAGCTGGCCAGAGGTGCAGAGCACACGGGAGCAGCCACAGTCTGCTTGGGCTCTGTCTATCTGATGCTGTGGAGACTCGGGCTGCATGCACAATCAGCTCCTGCTGCAGGCTGCTGCCGCTCTATTTTTATCCTCCAGCTCCCATGGGTGGGTAGGGACGGATGGAGAGGGGGGGGCTCTGTCTCGTCGCGGATAGTTGAAAGTCAACACGTGCAGCAGACACAATAATGAGGGCCCAGTTATCTCCTTACTAACTCCTGGCTCTTGCTCTTACCTGCACTTCCTTCTCTTGCTCTGTTCAGTATTCGGGAGGCCTCCAGTGGACACAGAGAG
Source organism: Gobius niger (assembly GCF_951799975.1). Lineage (NCBI taxonomy): Eukaryota > Metazoa > Chordata > Actinopteri > Gobiiformes > Gobiidae > Gobius > Gobius niger. Next base: position 10,783,660 of record NC_136867.1, read on the forward strand.
AGATGAGGGACTGTAGAGGCCTGGAGTCAGGGGCTTTGAAGTGTGTCCTCTTTTCAAACTGCACAAAGGAAATGGATGATCATGGAGCTCTCTGAGGAGAGAAGACTGTGTGGATGACAGTCAAAGCTTTTGTTTGCTTTGTCATGTCTGCCTAACCTGCTCGCCTACTGCACCATTTGTTTAGATCCTTAGCTTCACTGTCGTAGGATGTGCTTGCTGTATTGAAGATTAGTGACGAGCTATACTGTGGTATAGTGTTTGTTGGATAAAAAATATTTAAGAATGTAATTGTATAATTGACATAAACACAGACTTCAAGCTTTTAAATTGTTTTTTTAGAGTCTAGTAAAACAGAGCAATTTTCCTTATACATTTCATCCAACAAAAAAAGGCACACAAGCCAAATGATACTGGGGGTAGCTGTGATTGTCCTGCGTCATTTCTTCATGTCTGAAGTAAACAATAGGCATGTGATGGCCTGCTCCTGCAGGACTAAGTGGGCTAGTGTTGGGATGATCGGCTTCATGACTGCATGTTGTCTGTGCAGATGGTGGCCTGATGTCCAAGGACTCGTTGCCCCCTCAGAGCACCACACTGGAGGCTCTGCTGCGAGGAGAGGGCCTAGACCGGAGGAACAACACCAAGAACGACGAGGAGAGTCTGCTGGAGATCCAGGTGAGCTCCAATTTATCCTCATGTAGCTGCATACCACTGCCCCTCTGCTCTCAGCCCTGACGTTAAGGGCTGTCAGTGTGTTGTGACCCGACTGGTTGCCAGGGCAACTTGCCAGGTTTTTCCAGATGACCTGCAGGGCTCGCTGGCCCGGGCGCCCTCTCTCTGAAAATCTCTTCTGACTGTACACTCAGTCTGTAGCCTCATTGTAAGACATTATTACCACTGTGTAATAGATTGACTGGGTGGTTAGCGCTCTTGCCTCACAGCATGGAGGTCCTAGGCTTGAGTGTGGACAGTTTGAACCCTACTGTGTGGGTTTGGCTTGTTCCCATTGTCTGGGAGAGGTTTTTTTCTGGGGCCTCCATTTGCACAAAACATGTTTAATAGACTAATATTCCAGCTAGTCACCCCTGACCCTGACGCTGCCCTGCATCGTCCACTGCTCCGCACAGGTTGAACCAGTTCACCCTTGTTTTCTGACATTGGTAAAATTAAACCCCAAATAATAATGAATGATTAAAACGCAGCCATTTTCTTTTAATCCTCAAGCACAAACCAGATAAACGCATTAAAACCCTGGCAAAAGGTTTTAATGTGTGAAAATGACGTAGCTGAGAAAATCCTTTATTTTCCTCACAAGCTGCTTGCTCAGTTTTTGTTTCGTTTTTTCCCTGCGTTTTTCAGAGGGTTTTGGAGGCAGATGCAGCTGAAGATGCTTTTGACGATGATGAAGACTTTGAGGTGGACACTCCCAAGAGGAGACATCGGGGAAAAGGAAGGGTAGGCGCGTGTTGAAGCAGCCATTCAGGAACAACAGCATTACTGGCCTCCGTTTACACAGTCTGTGCTTTGTCAGGGTCGGGGCTCAGGTCGAAGGAAGGCCGACTACGATGATGACAAGCCATACGTCTGCGACAGTGAGCAATGTCTCCATTCACACATTAGTAGTTTTCGAAAGTTGACACATATGCACTAGCGCTGATTACAAGTCTTGACATAAAAAATGCAGATTGGTTCCTTTTTCACGTTAAAAAAAAAACATTTAACGTGTGACACGGTGTACAGTATTTAAAGGACACAAGAGCCCCTGTTTGTATATCTGACTGTGGTGTCCCTGTACATACAAGATGCATGTGGAAAAGTCAAGTGAGGGTGTAGGATTTTCAACTAACGGTCTCGGCCTAATTACTGTGCATTTCCTCCTCCTCTTTTTCAGGCAGATACAAACCCAGGCAAAACTCCAAACCCACACCCACAGGTATTCGCACGTTTACTGTGTTTTTCTTGTTTTGATCGATGGTTAAATAGAGGGTTTCAGATGCAGTAATTATTGATACAGGCCATTTATTAAGAGCCTTCGGTCACCTGTAACTGAGACGTAGTTATTATGCTGTCTGCTTTTTGCTTTTATAGAATGACGGGGGCAGAATTGAAATGGCTTCCTTTTTATTTTTCAGACAAGCGTTAGGGAAAAGACTTTTATGTAAAATAGTCAACATGCAAGGTCCTCTGATTTAAACCTGTGCCCTCTGGTTTTCCAGTGTGTGCAAAGCGTTACAGGAACCGAACAGGACTTAGCTACCACTACACCCATTCCCATATGGCAGAGGAGGAGCGACCCGGAGAGAGGAGCACAGTTGTACCAAGAACTCTGTCTGTACCCCAGACTGACAGACAAAAACGTAAGCAATGATGTCCAACAAGGATAGAAAAGGGAATTCATTAATTTCATTTTAATTTTTGGTATTTGTAGGCCCAAAAGGCCCAGGCGGTGCAAACATTCCTAACAACTACTGCACTAAATGTCATGGTTCAAAGAAAACGGGTAAATCCGGGTCTCCTTGCACAGCCTGCCAACGCATAGGTGAGCTCGTAACAGATCAAATGTTTGAGCACCATATTTTGCTCTTCTCTTCCTTCTTGTATGCCTGACATTTTTCTCCCTCCCAGCTGACTGTGGGGAAGAGAAGGAAGACGGGACATTCACTGGGGCAGACGAGCTGTTTGGCACCACCTCCGAGAGCGACACATCCACGTTTCATGGCTTTGAGGACGACGACCTGGAGGAATCCACTGCCAACAGCAATGGCATCTCCAGCCGGCACAGATAGAGCACCTTTCACAATGAAGAGACCCGTTTAACTTAACGGGTTCACCTCCGGCGAAAAACTGCTGCTTCTTTTCATTTTTATTTTTCTTGGCGGAAAGCACAAAGTAACCATTTTCAGGAGAGTAATGTGGTACCGCTAAAAATTTAATATTTGGTGGTATTTTATCTACTGAACGCTTTGAGTAATTTATGGACATCTTTTTATATATAATTATACATATATATATGTGTGTGTATATATATATATATATATGTGTGTATATATATATATATATATGCATATATATATATATATATATATATATATATGTATATGTATATATATATATATATATATATATGCATATATAAGACATTGAAGGACTTGCCGGATTTTGGGCGATGACTTCATGCAGACTGATGGAGTGTGTTTTTGTCACTGGAGCCGAAGGATTATACATAAAGAACAGAAACACTGGAGACATTTTAGTTCATTTTTTTAATGAAAGGATTGATATGTCAGAGCAAACTGGACTAGAGCTGCTTGATGTTTGTGAATTATTTGTCCATTTAGGACTATTTTTCTGCTCTAACTCTGGACTAAACTTGTATACTCATGAAGGAACCCCGGAAATGTATGATCTAGTTCTACTTTTTTCTGGAAGAAGATCATAGGCCACTGAAAGGTAAGTTGTTTGACTGCATATGCCTTTTCCCTGAGATATTTGTGTCAGTGCTTGACATGTGTTTTGTGTTGTGCAGGAACACTCAGCACATTGGCTGGACGTTAACAATGAAGTAGAGGATTTAACCTCAGAACTAATGAGCCTTCATGTCCCTCCTGATCAGGCCTAATGCTGTAACTGACTGACTGGGTGAAAATACATCCACTACTAAAGGCTGTGAGGCCTAATTGCAGCAATTGTTCCCCAGACGATATATATTGATTCCTTTTGAACATTTGATATGTGAATTGCTCCAGCTTCTTTCACTTTGCTGGAACTGGACTGAGCTAGGAGAACACTAAAGGCTAGGCCTTTGCCTGTTAGTGGCCAAAGGGTGCGGGGGCCCCTTGGGGCCAGCCTGCCCACTCCTGCTATGTGATCTGATGTGACACTAAGACGCTGTCATTATCCTCACACTGTGCCAGCCTGCCGCTCTGCCGCTCTCCCCAAGAGAACCAGCTCTGACAGCCATGACCCTCCAACCTTATTGGGCCGCAGGTCCCTGTGACCCCAGCCTCGGAGATGGTGCTCTACTCCACCGCTATGACATGCAGACCTCTGGACTACTGCGTGATCGCTGGACACTAAAGCTTTCTCCAAGGTCATTCTGCTTTGAATGAATTGCAGTAATTTCATTTTTTTTGTTGCTTTCTTTCTGTTGTATATTATTTCAGTGATTCAGTTGTTTTTCTTCTACTGTTTGGATACCTCTGTCTTAATCAGGTGCGCATTAGCCTCAACTACTCAGGCATCTTTGATTTCCTCTGCTGTTGATTGTTGAGTCACTGAGTTGAGAGATTGTATTGAGCTGACATCAGGAACACAAACGTGGCCCAGGATCTGTGTTCCCTCAGAAGGCCTGGGATACTGCAGCCTCACACTGAAGGACAGGAACTCTGTGATTAGATGCCTCTGCTTCATCAGCCATGTAAAACCTCTGCTCTCTTCTTTACCGTTCAAACTACTGTGGCATCGGACTGTGACGTGGCGTTCATCTCATAGACTGGGCTCTAGAATTGTCTGCACGGATAGATGGTCATTGTCAAGCCAAGTTGCATTTCCGTTGTGTTGAAATTACGAAGCGACTTCTCCACATTTCTTAAGTTTTGTGTCCGTCATAATCGCTGCAATGTAATAACCTCCGCCTGATCCATAAAGTCTGCCTGAGCACTCGCATGTGCATCCCGTACCATCTGTCTCTAGACCCCTCAGGGACACATCTCTCTGGGACAAAGAACGGATGCGCAGCTTGTCAATAACCTCCTCTTCTTCTGTGTAAAAGTGTGTCTCTTCTTCCAAAGTCATGCCAGAACGTGTAAGCATGTGTCATCGTAACATTATTGATGTTTGACGGACACCGGTGACGGCCGTGCAGATCCGAACAAAAGCAATGGTCAGCGTGTCCTCTGTAGTGTCACCCATCATTGCATTGCCTGTATACCTCCTCAAAGACACAGCAATAGGCCCTACAACTCTCTGGTGACAGAGAGAGAGTGAGTCTGGGTGGGAATGGAGCCAAGAGATGATACCGTTTGTGTCATCTTCAGCTGTACATATGTTGAAATGAAGAGAATGATGTCTTTGTTTGTTAAACTATTTTTATTGTTCTGACAAAATAAAAAAAAGGAAAAACAAGTGAGTTTTCTTCCACGTGGATCTTTAGTGACCTTCAGACTCCGAAGTAGATCAACAACTTTTGGAGTGTTGGACGGCGGTGGATGGGACAGACTTTAAATTAGAACGGGAAAGGGAGGTGGTTTCAGCCCAGAGATATTGATTGGTAGGAGCTGCTTGAGAAATCACAAGTCTGAAGTCCAGCAGCTCATGGAAAAAAAAACGATAGGTCAGTTTGGTTTAGCGATAAACTGTGGGTGATGTGCTGGCAGGTTTAAATGTTTACAAAAAATAAATTAAATGTGGCAATAGTAGCATTCTTAATAGTTTTGTGTTCTGGGTTATACAATGTTAATTTGGTCAATCTATATTCATGCCTTTGCAGTAAAGCCATCTGTGCTGATATAAATGAGAGAAAAACAAAAGCGTATGGCCTGTGTGCAGATAAACGAGTCTGAATTCTCCCCCATCTACAAGACAAAGCCACAGCAGACAGGTCCAGAGCTTTTATTTGGTAACTATGGAGTAATAACAAGTGCTAGAGTGTATCAAGTGCCAGAAGTTAATATTTGCTGATTGAAAAACTAAAAGCACAAAATGCCCTGATTATGTTACATGCATAGTAATGTGCTCATGTCATACAGTGTGCTTTCAATGACATATTGCCAAATTACATCTACAATGCTCTCTATACATACTTTATCGTCATGTTTGTGCAGAGAATAACTTTTGGTACATTGATTTACCATACTTTCTACCATATATTCAGAGGTTACTGGTTTATGACAATTTTAATGTGACCTGTCGTCCTACATCTCTAATATAAAATAAATATATGATTCATTCATTCAGAATAGGTAGTCCACAGTATTACAGTACTGTAGCAGTCATTGGCCACATGAGGGAGCTGTGAGACAAGGAGAATCTCCTCAGTCCGAGTAGAAGGCTCGGCCTCAGTGGAGCAGTGGCACATGGGTGTTAATTTGTTCCCACTTTCCAGTTCTTTATCCTGTCTCAAAGAAAAAAAACTATCCATCCCCTTGTCATTGCTTCATAGTCCAACAACATGCAACAGTAACAAATATATATATATCATGGCACACACTTCGTCAAAGGAAATGGACAGAAATAGCCCTGACAAACATGCGTAAAGAAAAGAGAATAGAAAACCTACTACAAGCACTTTACAGCACAGTAACAGGATGGCAATAGCACAGTACCTACAAGTGTAATAACATGGTAATGACGTTGATTACATGAAAACAGGTCACACCTAATCAAATTCATGCTAACGTGCTGAATCATAGGCCTTGCCCAGTTTAAACACTGTAAAATATCAGGAAATACAGTTTTCTCTATGTATTCAAGCCGAGTTTTCCTGGCTACCTTGCTAATTCCTCCCTATTACCATGTTATTACTGTGCTATAAAGCGTACAGCCCCACATTTAGCAGCAGGTCTTTCAGGTCTAGACAGTAACAGACTTTGTAAAGTTGACTCATTGTATCTCGAAGCATCACCATCGTGTGTAAAGTTGATGCCGTTTCACATGTGCAGCCATTAACCACGGATGAGCCAATAAATCCACCACTTACGGTGATGGAGCCTTTCTGTTCATCTCACCGTCCCCGGCTTTTTCTCTCTGAAATATGAAAGCCGTGGTCCGCTTTGACAACTGGAATGGAAATATTGTCAGCTCCGTTCCGCACGTCTCGTTTCAAAGCGCTATTGTAAAAACACGATATTCATTTTCCAATAGACATTTGAAAGGAACATGCAATATTGCAAAGTGAATGCAACATTAAGCCCTTATGCCGGATTTTGGAATGTAATGAAGCATGGGACAAATCAATTTATGCAGACGGCAGAAACACAGCGGTGACTGCTTTTCATTAGTGATCCAATATGTCAAGTGCTCGGTGGGGAATAGAAAGAACAGAGGAGCATTGGCAGCGTATAAAGAGGGTTTGGATATACTTCTTTCAAACTTAGCACACCTGTTGTCTTTATTGCTGTCCGTGGTGTAGGTAGATAAGAAATGTGGACATGCCTCCGCAGTTTTGATAAAAGAAAGCAAAAATATGCCACACCAAACGATCTGAATAATTCTGCATTCTCTGAGCTGTGCTTTTACACGTAAAATCTGAAAGGTCCCACAGACTGGATGGAGCAGCCCTAGTTTCTATGTGCTTATACCGTACGCTGCATGCCGTGAGTGTGATTTTGAGACCAGTCATTGGACCTCAGCAGGCCGCACAGTGTCGCTCTGAGAGTGGCAGCACCGGCAGTCCTGGGAGAGCGGCCTGGTAGCCTTTCCAATGGTAGCTTGTAGCTCCAGCTCCCGGCTCGATTGTCCCTGCCCAGGTCAGCTGCCCGTCTGGCCGCCAGGGTCCGAATGCGCCCCTCCGGCACGCGGCGTGTCAGGACGACTGCATGAGGCCTGTCAGGCGCTTTCCTGTCAACGACTTCCCCTGGAAAAGCCAAAAGCAGAGAATATCACCGAGGATAAGGATTAGAAAACGCCACTCCTCTTTCAAAATTCATTCAAAGTGTAATATGGCTGTAGGTGCGAAAGCTGATACGCTGAACGTGAGCCAGCCAGTGTGCGTTTGTGACATGAGCAGCCCCAGCTCGTTTGGACTTACCACGGTGCGCGTGAACTTCTCCAGGGAGGTGCGGCGGCCCTGATCGGGGTCTGCAGGAGCGGGCTGTTGTGGAAGGGGGGAGGCAGGGTGAGTGTTTGGGTTAACATACAGGTGTCCATGACGTGGGCGGAGTTAGTGGCACAGAGGAGGGAGGACACGCGTTGGTAAAATAAAGAAAGGAAAATGTGGAGACAGATGAAGGGCGTCAGCAGTAAGAGCAGTGTCCAAAACAGAAATGGCAATAGCATGAGGAGAGGCAGCAGTGATTCGCTATGCTCCATATTACACAGTACACTAGGTAAACATACACAGTAACGCTGAGGTGAAACTTTGAGAGAACTAATGAGACTGCTCCCGTTTACATCGCCGCGCAGTATTGATAGTGGCATTTTAAAAGCTTCTCGAAATGCCAGTCCATATTAGCAGCTAAAGGCAATTAGCCTAATCGCTGAACATTAGACACAATTAAAGGGAAAAGTAAAGTCGTTTATTGTCATGGTTACTGTTCAAGAGAACAAGCGGGCCTTTAGCAAAGTAATCCCCCTTAAACAAACTAATCTCAACAAAAGGCCTAAAGATTGGAGTTCAGTTTAGTGGGACAGACTTTGGAGAGTGCGGCTCACCTTTTTCCTGGCTAACAGAAGGTCTTGGTAGATGTTGGATCTCAGAAATCGTGCATAGCTGTCACTTTTCATTAGCTTGTATATGTGCTCCTGTTAGAAAAAACAAACATAGTATAATGACGATGCATGTTCTGTGTTTTTTAGAAAGTGACATCAACAGAACTTAACACAGCCTACAACCCGAATGTCTATTTTGGCCAGTAACACTATCACTCTCACTAGTCACTTTGGTTAAGTTACTATTTTTGGTCATTTCTGCACACTTTACATATGACCTCCCTGTTGCACATCAGTAAGGTAAAGAAGCATGTAGTCCTCACTCAGCCAATCAGAAGAGATCACTCGACATCACAGATCAAACCTCTGTGGCCAATCAGCAGGGACCGGGTGCGCTCTACACCTGTTTTCTCTGAAGGTCTGAAAAAGACCCAAGTCTGGCTAAATTCATGGTACATTTCTTTACATAACTTGAAAACTAACCATGGTAAGTTGATGAAACTCACACATTCAATTGTTGAAGTAAAATTACAGTTTGAAAATGGCAGGCACCATTTTTGATCATAAAATCATCATTGATTCACTCAAACCTAATAATTCGTTTTGTCCATATTTGAACATGCCCGTTGCACCTATTATTTATACTTACAGTATTTTCTTGACAAAAGAATTATGTTGTTGCCAAAGGTTATTTTTTAGTCATATTTTTAGGCAAACACTATTGGAGGTGACTGACCCCTCCCACAATCACATTACAAAAGCTCTCATGTGTGATCATTCAAACATCAATCTCACAAAACACTACGCCTCCTGAATACCAGCTCCCCCCGAGACCTGAAAGTACTTTGTGTATATTCTATACATACACCTTTGTTTTTACTCCTCAAAAGGGCAAGGAACCAAATACGGTAACTTCGCTCACATTAATTTTCTGCATGATAATGAAAAATTCAGAAAAATGCCACAGAAATAAACTTGTGTTATGTCTCCCAATAACAGTCTTATGTTGAAATGATTTATTTCAAAGTATTTAAATGAGTGCCCGATAAAGGTTTAATGAGTTTTAAGTACACGGGGATCTGAACATGGGGAGTTCTTTGATTCTGTTGCGATGAATTCCACCTTGCCACTACAGTCACCGATTCTTGTGAGTCAGAGCTGAGTAATGCCCTGCCAGCGCCGGTGTTTCCACGTCACTCATGAGCGGGCCCACTCCGACCCAGAGGAACCCTCGGTGAACCAGCTCCAATCCGCCCAAACTCAACTGAGCGGCCCATTCATGGTATTAGCCGCTTCATTAGGCCCTGGCACGGACACACTCCCTCATTCTTCCTGTTTCCCTTTCTTTTCCTGTTTAAATCTAGCTCCTGTTCCTTTGTGCTGGCGGAATTAGGTGAATGGGGTCATTGCGTTTGGATGTAAGTGGGCTGTTTATAAAGTAAATAGGTCTCAAGAGTTATTGACTGGCAAAATTTCAATGTAAAAAGACACAGCAAAGTACTGCTCTAGTGTTTATATGCTTGTATTTACAGCACATGGGTTAATGTTTCCAGCTCCCCAGCCTTGAGCATCCCCTAGTCTTATTTCAGCCCCGATTTAGAGACTGTGAAGACGTTACAAACTCCACATTGTGAATGCTTTGGGGCTCCAGGTTGAGTTTATATTCCCATCTTTGTTGTACCTGGGCGTCCTCGTAGCTGTACCGCCCGGGGTCTTTGAGGTTCTGGCTGGTGCGCTCGTAGCTGTGGGAGTCCAGGTTGATGGAGCTCGGCGCTCCTTCAGCCAGAAACTCCTGCCAGATCTCCTGAGCTCGCGAAGACACCTCCTGCAACGGCCGCCGCTTCAGATCCTGCACCGCCAGCCAGAATCTGCCACAAACAGCAAGAGACATTTTTTCGGTATTATTTCATCATATTATATACGATGCACTCAGTTAAGGCAATGGGGAAAAAGGTATGAGCCTCTGGACATGATAACACACTGACTGCACACATATTTTACTCTTACTGTAGATTCTCCGAGCTGAATTCTGACTCCAGAAACTTCAGGAACATGTCTCGCCCGGCCGGGTCTTTGAGCGCCTCCTCGAGAGAGAAGCCCCATTTCTTCACTCGCTGCTGGTTGGGGTCCTTACTGTAAAGTCCACCACAGTAAGAAGCCATTTTTTACAAATGAGTTATTTAGGGCTTTTTGGCTATTGTTGAGTTGTAGCCAAATTATTCTGTTTTGTTTGTGTCAAGTAACAGTTTGAAATGAACCCAGGCCCCATACTTTATTTCTGTGATTAAATACAAAATGACATATTCCTCCGTGTGTATAGGACACCGCCAGCCCTTTTCCCTTCCTCTTTTCCCCTGACCTCTCCAGGACTACCTTAAGCCTCACCTCGCCTCCGCGTCCCAGAAGGTAACGTCATCGCTGATCCAGGGGTTGGAGGGCTCCAGCGCCGACACAAAAGGGTCGTACTCCATGAACTGCTCGGTGTAGCACATCAGGCTGTCTGCGACCTTGGAGACCTTCATGCAGTGTCTGTCCAGCTGGATGTTCAGGAAGGAAATCTGACGAGGAGGAGAAAACGAGAGGAGGTTATTTCAGGTAGCGGGCGCTCGGTGTCCTGCGTTGTGATGATGATGGATACGGTAAATGGTAAATGATCCGAGCGCCAGACTTTCAGGCTATAACTTACCTCTTTCTGTACATCCTCTTTTGTGGGCTTCCGGGCGGGCTGCGAGCTGATGTGCACCGGGCTCGGCTGGCTTTGGCCGTCGTCTGGAACGCCGTACACCGACTGGAAATGACAAGGACACAAATGAATAGGCCTTTTCTTGTCTGAAAAATGTATTTGGTTTTGTCCCACTGTGAAAAACAAACAAGGTGTAATGCGCATAACTGGACAGCATGATTGATGATGATGCTAATTAAAAAGTTCGCTGATAGCGCTGACTTTTTGCCGAGGGGTTCGGTTACAGCACACGTGGCAGGTGGCTGAATGTGCTCTTCACTTCCTGTCACGCTATATTGTTCTGTCAAATAAAGCCTACGGGCCATTCAAAAAGTGAAAGAAAAGTTTGCTCATCTTCCAAGCTTTGTCTTTTGTAATTCAGCAATGAAATGACATAGCTCTGGATCAACTAAAAACTCAGGGTTATACTTTGTCAACATTTTGCAAGAAATAGGATTTGCAAATAGAACATTACTTTTAGAATGATCTAAACCCCCACATATTGCCAACTAATGGTATCAAAATCAAAATGTACCGTTCACTGCACATAGGCACATTGAGTTGCCTTGTGTACGAAATGCACGGGTAAATAAAGTTGCCTTGCCTTGCCTAGGGATTTACACTGCTTCCTCACATAACCCCTAAAAGACTTGAGATAAAGTCTCAACCATTGTAATATAACAAAGTAATATAACGGGATTACAATGACAAAACTGATTAGATTGTAATCACATTTTTTGAAAGAAACTATTGATTACTTTTTGCAATATTTTGAGCTAAAACGTCTTATTCCTCATCAAATGTCAGAAATTGAGAAAAATAACTGAAAACTATAAAGTACAGACGTTATCTCGTCTAAGGTAAAGAATATTGTGGTCCATTGTCAGTTCGACAGGAAACAAACAGATGGGGCTGACCAAAACAGCCCGACGGCTTGGTCCTTTTTCATAACTAAAGTAACTAGTAAATCAGTCGTCAGATTACGTTTGAAATAAAGTAATCAAAATGTAACTTTTAGAGTAATAAGTCGTTGGATGACATTCATGAGACATGCGTGTACTAAACACGACATTTCCATCCAATGTCTCACACTCACCCTCACAAACACAGTCTCCCCCTCTTGTACATGTTTTAGTGGTATGCCGTAAGCACAACATATGCAGTCATGAAGAGAACAAGCAAAAAGGCCCCACCTGAATCTGGGACCTTCATGCTGTGAGGCGAGAGCGCTAACTGCTGCTCAGGTTCCTCACCTTCTTTACTCTGTGTGGGTTCTTCTCTCGTCGGCACTTGCGGATGTCCATCTCCGTTGTGTTGACGCAGCCTGGCTGTAGAAGGGAGCAGGAGGAAGAGTGTGTTTTTTAGTCTGATAACAGAATGCATAGTCTACTTGTCTGGGATTTATAATACAATACTGAAAGGCTATTCAGCTCAGCTGCACTCTGGGACTCTCACATGCACAGTGACTGGCACTAAATCTGATTCTGTAGCACAACAAAATCCTTCAGGCTGTCAGTGATTGTCACAATATAATAGTGCACCAAATGTATTTTTGCTTACCGCATTCACCTCATTTCAGTTGTGTGACATCTGACCTAATCACTTTCATTGTTTAGCACAGGCTTCTCACAGTTGTGCTACTGTAACTTACCACAGGCCGGTGGACGTCCCAAAATGCCCTCTCCTGGCTGTCCAAGATCTTCCTTTCTGCCTTGTCCTTCTTTCTGTCAATTCTGTGGGCATAAGTTATAACTCCCTCATGAACAGGACAAACATCTCTGAGTCAAATATGCCCCCCTCCCCCCAAACACACACACACACATTGAGCAGACGGAGCCCAAAGCCACAGAGGGTCTTAACCTGTCTGATCTCTGTGACACGCAGCGCCTGCTTTTGCCTCAAGTGGGACCAGCGAATTATGCAACTGACATTTCATCAGGCCGGGTGCACTATGTTTACTGCCCAAAGCTACAATCGCAGTACGGCCAAAAGACCGTGACAGAATGAACAAGATTCTCCATGCTGAAGGAGCGATTAGAATGAACCTCAAAGCGTCCGGCTGCAGTGATTTTCACAAAAAGTGAATTATTTAACTGTAGACGTTGAATATCCCTGAACGTTTCTGTGCAACCATACTGCACCAATGTGCTGCATAAAATTACTAAAATAGATACGTTCTCCCTCGCTGGTGTAAGCCCTGCGTTTGCACTCGCCCACCACCAGATGGCAGTGTTCTACAGACATGGCCCCAATGTGTCACAACGTCCCCAGGGAATAACTTCAACATGTAACCCTCTAATTATCCCTGACCTAACATCCGAGTGACATAACACACTGAAACATTTCCTTGTCGACAGAGGGGACAACTAAGAAACACTTGTGTGGATCCATGGGGGGTTTGGGGGGTTGGGGGGGTGTAAGTGAGGAGTTCTGACCAGCGTGTTATCAGCATGAGTGTAACGTTGGGACATGTGGAGGTGGTGCTTCTACTTCACACACATACACATACTCACTTGACCTGAGCCTCGGCCTGCATGAAAATAAATTCCCACTTCCTGGCGAAAGCCCTCTGCAGCCGCGCAAGGTTCTCCTGAAGGAAAAAAAAGTTTTCATCTCAAGGTTTTTTCGATCAGGTGTGGAAGTTATTAAATAAGAATGAACTGGAGCTGTAAATTGGGTATGTGCACTTGTCAAACCGTCAAATAGTTGCTCATCCAGAAAACCACCAATTAAAGTTAGAATAGCAACAGAAATCTAATTGGATGAAGAATATATAAAGTAATAACGGAAATGAGAAGCACACGTGTGTAAAATGACATCCAGAAATAATGGTTAATAGTGTCAAAATGGCATCTATCAAAGACACAGATACATGACCTCCTTACAAAGAGGAAAAGAGCGTTACTGTTGGGCATGAAACAGCGAGAGGTCCGACGCCTGGGGGGCATAAACTGACCCGAATTAGAGAAAAGAGGAAGTCTAGTGGACTATGGTTACAGCAAACTGATTTGCAGTATCAAAGTATTGTGCGCCCCTCTCCTGAGACCGCATTGATCTGCCGAACCCAAATAGGCACTTTTGTTTATTTTCGAGGCGCTCATGCTAGAATACATTCTAATGGATTGTTAGACCTCCCCCAGGAAAACCACTTCAGATCTCTTTTCACCCCACAAATGACAGAAATATATGAATTTCAAGTTGCACAAAAGGGAAAACATGCACTTACAGCCTCATAATCGGCCAGCTCCAGTCGGGCTTTGTTCTGCATGGTGCGCTTGCACAGGTAAATGGCTGGTGACAGAAAGAAGAAGGTTTATCACCACAAAGATCAAAGTCAGTCACATCTGGTTTGCAAACACAGAGCGGGGAGAGATGGCAAACTTTTGCCTGGGGTCTCAGCTGGTTGAACCAACACTAATGAATGCTCTGTAGGCAGCACTACGCCAGACAGACCCTACAAATAACAAGCGTAGAGTAAATGCCAAGCAGACCGGCCCGAGATGTGACCGTACATATATCACAGAGTCGCTCCTTATTTTGTTAGGCTAATCTCATCCCACACGATCTCCCGCGGCTGTGCTCCTCAGGGCCACATGCATTACGGGCAATGGCCTTTCAGATCGATACTCGGTGGCAGTGCACACAACAGATATACAGCTGTGTCTTCAGGACGTGACTGACCACTTCAGAGGCGAGGTAACACATGACCAGCAGTACGTGACTCACCATAGTCTGTGTTCTCCGGCTCCCAGCAGTTTGAAGGCCAAAAGTACGGAGACTACAAAACAACAAGATAGATCAGTTTTTCATATTACTGTGGAGGGTTTAAGTAGGCCGAGGCGGAATCAAACTGAATGAGCTTTTTTCCATTCCTGGCACATAACAAGGCCATCTCTAGTCAGCCCCTTGTTGACATTTCTTTGTGGAAAGCTCTAAGGCTCGAGACTGTGAGATCTAAAGTTTAGTTTATTCATTCATTTGACGAGGACAGTGTACAAATACATTAAAAGACACAAAAGAAAATATGCTCTTTTCAGGATTTAGCTGCTGCTCCTTTACCTTCTGCATTACAATGGCTTCCCCTTGCAGGTGCACAACAATGAAACACACACATTACAATGCAAACTTTTTCACATACAGGGGATTGAAATGATGTCACTCTGTTATGTTACATACCTAGACCTGAATGGTTAAACTAACACGATACAGCTCTGGGCATAAGCGACAAAGGTGGATGCGTAGAGGGGGCATCACATTTTCCATTTTCAGTTGGACACAAGTCTCAAAATGCTTTTATGCAGCCACCGCTCCCCAAACGCCAAAAGGTAGCGGGGCGCCAAAGTCCAATCTTGCCTCGGGAACCAGGTAAATAAACCTCTCCTACTTCAGACAGTCTCATCTACACTCACAGTCCCCCTAAAACTTCCAGTTATTACTCATATATGTGTCGAGTACAGTGCAGTTCATCATATGCTGAAAATGGGTTCCTTCCCCACCCAGGCTCACTGTCACAATATGTTTAATGGCATTTTTTGACGTCAGCTTCATATATAACTATCCTGGGACTAAAATGAGTAGCATTTCTCGTATCCATATTTAATTGCCTTTCGTAACTGATATTATACATTCAAAGTTCATTCCCAAGCCTATTAATAATGGATCACTCACATCTATCATGCATTCTTAATAAGGGTTCAGAATTAAAAGTGGCTGGTTCTGTCCCATGTATTTAAACAGTATGTGAAATGTGAAAATGTGAAATTTCTCCCAATTTTCTACAATATTTTCCCGAATTATTCCCCATTTTCCACACATTTCTTGACAATGGAGATGAACCCAATATTGTGAATTTGCAGATCTTCCACACATCATTGTTCTGTTTTCTGGTTCTAGATGAAAATATTTTAGTATCGGTATCAGAAACAGTATCATTCAGGTATTGAAAACCAAGTATTGTTAAAATAGAAGAAATGTAACGGTGCCCAGCCCTGAATGTGCCTAAGATGTTATAATAATATCTTTAGAGGACAGATAATTCTTGTCCAACACTGTAACTCTCGCTGCCAAATACGTCAGGCTCTGTGTGCATAAATCACCAGCATCAGCTGTCGAGTGTTTGCTTCTTTCAGTGTAGTATCTATTTATAGACATCAGAGTGAAAGTTCCGTGTCAGAGTCTTATACGCGGCTCTGGAGAGTGGCCAGTACATTTCAAATGCTCTGAGGTTCTGATGACGCCGGCCTGTTGCGTCACAACAACATCAGAGGGAATATTTTTAGCCTGTGCTGAATGAGCAAGTGTGACACACACTGCCCTCCTTGAGCCGCACAATACAGGCTTTTAATCTTGAGCAGCGGAGGTGAAGTTGAAGGCATTGAATGGTAAATACAGAGGGAGGAGCCACTGAACTGACTGAGTGACAGTCAAAGTAATGAGTCGCCAAGCAGCTGCTGCTGTACCTCCCCAAGGAGGCGCTGCTGAGGACTGTAGCCGGCCGGATTAAGAGGCTAATGGCCCAGTCACAGTAATGAGTCATGGAGGAGCCCTTAGCTATCACACAGACTTGTCAAAGTTCATGTTCAATCAGACAGTCTGTGACAAGCAGCCCTGACCCAAAGGCCCTGTTCTTCTGCCCACCTCCTGATTAAGGCGGTGGGCAGCTGAAGTACTCGCCATCAGCTTCGATGGGATGAGTAAATGGCTCAACCGAATTGTTCTTATTAGCACCTTGCAATAACCACTTTCTCCGAAAAACTACCTTTATCTAACATCTCTTCTGAAGGACGTTAAAGTGTGTACTCCTCACCTGAAAGCGATAAAGGGTTCCATCGTCTTTAAGGGTCAGGACATGGTCGGAGATTGGAAAGATGTAGCCATGAGCAGCAACGAGGCTTCCCATGTGGATGGCTTCAGCTTTGGGCATTGAAAACAGGTGCTATGTCAGTGGGCTTTTCTCTTCAACCGAATATTCTGAAGCAACATGCATACCTGGATCTTCAATGTTCAAGTTCTTCATCAGCCACTGCACGATATCCCCCCCTGTGGGACAGATAAGGACTATTATGAAACTCATTAATGCACTTAACAAGTGTAGAAGCCTTTCTGAAGCGATGGGCCTTTTGTATCTGCATATGTCACATAACCCAGAGCCTCCTGGACAGCACAACATTTGGCCATGTGTCTGCGCTTGGCAGGAGCAGCACAGAGCTGGGGCCCCGGGGCAACAGGGAGCCATGTGAAGAAGTGACTCACAGAGCGCTGCTGGCAGAGAGAGAGCAGTCCCAGCCCAGCGCTGACTCATATCACACACAAACAGATGAAGAAATACAGTGTGTATACTCATGGGCCACGAACAGAACAAGAGCACGAGAAAGGCTGCCTTTAGCCGCTGACAGGGGCAGTATAAGGCCACAGGCTCTGCTCTCGTTGGCCCAGATCTTATCGGCAAAGACATCATCTGCCTGCAACTGTAGTGCCACCAATTTACATAAGCCCAAAAGGTCATATTTGCTTACTGATTCTGCTCCATGTCCCCAAGCATATTCAGAGAGACAGCACACATCCAAAAACAGACATCGTACAGTTTTCCCTGTGAGATGTAATGTACACGGACACTCATGCAAATGCACTGTACTTACCCGATACAACACTGGGGATCTTTGAGAGGAAACTTTTGACTGTTCTGATGGACACGCCTCCAGCTTTCTCATCTTGTATTCTTGTGACGATATCCTCAATCTGTGGAAAGGTCAATAAAATATTAGTGCTGCTAGTGGAGGAGAATCAGATTTTTGTCGAAACACACAGAAACATGGATAAAGCATAGGAATGGCAAAGGAACCGTTGAGGAGAAATAGACAGCAGGCCAATCACAAAACTGTAGTGTAAATATAGTACAGTATTTGTTCTTATAAATCTCAAAGAAAAGAGGACAACCCTTAAAATAGGTTGCTGTATGCTTGACCTACTTGGCATTTGTTTGTACTAGAAACAAATGCACTTTGAACCATTAGGTAACAAAAAGCTGGGAAATGCAGTAGGTTCTGATGTGAACTGAGCCAAAATCAGCTTCTGGCACAGGACTTATTTGGGTGACAGACGGGCAAGATATTTCTTTATATAAAGCTTTATATAAGAAGTGGAAAGTTGCCGTAAAAGCATCTACTACATACTTTGCCTGGTGAGCCGGACGCTCCTCCTTTCTGTTCAAAAGAAGAACCGTCTGGGCTTCTGCTCGCAGCCAATCGTTTTCCCGATTTGACCACTCACGGATCGAGAGGCGGGAGTTCATCGCACCAAGAGACGGAAGCTGCCGCCGCGCCGCCATCTTTAATGTTTTAGAAGAGTGCGACTGATACACTGTGTTCTTCAGTTCTTTTTCATCTGTTATAAATAATTTGGAAAACAAAATCCCTAAAACAAGCAAGAAACAGTGTTGGGAGAGTTCCTCATGAAGAAGGACGTTTTTGAAAAGGCTTCCAGGCTTCCATATTCAGCGTTTCTCTGATTGGTTGATCCCGTCTGTCAATCTTGCCCACCGGGAAATCGCTGAGATTGTGCTCGTTCCCAGACTACATTTCTTTGAAAAATCATCTTGGAAAAAGCAACCACATACTCCCACATATGATACGACATACATTCAGAACAATGTCAGTGGCAGGCAGATTAAAAAAGTCGGTAACACTTTACATTACGGGCCGGTAAGTCCGTGGTACTTATAGTGGTAATGACTAGTAATGACAGTGGTACTTCCAGTGGTAATTACAGTAGTAAGTACTAGTATTTACAGTGGTAATTCTAGGTTATTATTGTGGTACTGAAAGTCATAATTACTAGTAATTAGGGTAAGGGGTTAGGGAGACACAGAGTTACCACTATATGAAGGTCTACTTCTATTTACTTTGGTACTTTAAATGATAGTTTCTAGTAGTTACAGTGATACATCTATGGTACTTATTGGTAATTCAAGGATACTACAGCAGCAATTCATAGGTAGTAAATGTGGTACTTCTACATACAGAAGTAATTTCCAGGATTGTGTGACTATAAAACAACATAAAACAGCATGAGGGAAAACAAGAAGTACAACCTGCATTACGAAGAGTTACCACTGTATCTAGAGGTACATACTTGGTAATTGTCACTATAGTATCCTTTAAGTACCACAATAAGTACCGAGAATTACCACTGTAATTACCACCATAAGTACCATTGTAAGTACCACTATAAGTACCACTGTAATTACCACTTTAAGTACCACAATAAGTACCTAGAATTACCACTGTAATTACCACTGTAAGTACCAAGGACTTACCGGCCCGTAATGAAAAGTGTTACCAAGAAGTCTTCATTTTAAACAACAAGTTAGATTTCATAACAAGAATGTAGTGAGCTTCATGTTTGGTGCAGTGAAAATTGCTATTGTTGCTTCCATCTATCTTTTGATACCTCTCCCAGTAGACTATTTGATATAGGAGAATTTCACGACTCAAACCAGATGGGACATTACATTCCTACGATGGTAAAGCATTGATTTATTTAGCTGCTATGACACATGCCGGGTCTGTTTAGCTTTGTCCGATTGAAAAAGCCTGTTGGCGCTATTTCCCCTGAGCGTGATAAGCATCACACCTCGGTCACAGCACACATCGGCCCCCTAAAATTAGTTCCAGCACCGCTCAGCTAATAGTCACTACACCCTGAACCAACAAGCAGGAGAACAACATGGAGGGTCATCCAAGGACAATAAATATTTCAACCGCAACTGCTTTAGTGCATTCAATAAATGATAACAAGTGTTTCTGAACGGTCAGCTTACTGTACTGTAGATGTAACCCTAGAGCCAGATAGTCTTACTGGTGGAAATCAATTTATCTAAAGAGATCCTGATTTTGCACACTCGGCAATAATATGAGCAGAAAGTGGTCTGTCATACAGTAGCTTCCTCGCTCGTAGCAAAGGCTATTAAATTCTTTATGTCTCTCTAAGCAGCTGCCTAGTAAGTACAGTAAAAGGTCTTCACACACGCACGTCGCACACAGCAGCATTATAAGGCACATGCAGGTTATGGCCAGAGGCTTGACACCGACAAATTCTTCTCACCTCGCCTAATTAAGTTACAACGCATTACTTTCCTACGCGTTTACACTGAGTAGGAGAGCAGGCCAAAACAGCTGAGCTGATGTTGGGGCCATGCCAGGGTAAACCGGCTCCTCGCACACTTGCTCTCTTGGAGGCTGCTTGTTCCTGAAGTCATTCATCATTTAACACAGCATTTCGGTGAGTGAAGTCCTAGGACAAGCGGGGAGGCTTTAAAACATTGAACAAAGTTGGGGTGTGCACTTTAGAGTACGCACATAAAACTCCCGTCTATGCATTATGACTTCATATTTAGATGGTAACTGCTTTTATTTGTTGCTTTGGTTAATGTAAAACGAGTCAAAAATGACAACAATGAACAGGATTTATTTGTTTGTATTGATTTCGAAACAAAGAACTCTACTTGAGAAGAATGAAAATTATTTACTGTCAGCTTGAGACATCATGTGATCATGAGCTGAATGGGTCTCAAACTAAGACTGACGATAGATGATTGACAGATTTGGAAAGCCTCTGAAAGCACTACAGCCATTATTCATGCAACTCCTCTCTGGGTTTTGGTTTCTTCTTCTTTGGTAAACTTCTGTTCCCGGGCACTGACAGATGGAAATGTGAGCCGCTACCATCCCATTTCATAGATGTTACTCTGTTGTTTTGATTGAACAGTGTCCAAAAATGTGTGCTTGCAGCTTTTCCCGACTAAAAAAAAAGTTCATCATTTCCATTTAGCAAAGAACACAGTGCCTCGTTTCAAGGAGTAAGAATGAAAAAAGGTCACATCCGCTATTGTTGAACCAGTCAAACAGTCAGATCACTGAAGAGAGTGATTCCTCTGCTGTAGCTTCATGAATCAATACAGCTCCTGATGTATGTGGACTTAAATAACATATAAACATCAAAAGGGTGTCAAAGGGAAGTGTACAGCGAGACAATTACCAGTCTCATAGTCCCACCAGAAGCTTAACAGAGTGTCTCGGCATGAATTATTGAGCCCCCACTATAGAGAATTACTGCATCCTCTCGCTCCATAAATCTCTCGCAGAAAGGTGCAGGAGACAGAGGAATAAGCCAAATCTGCCCTCTCCATTGTGAACAGTGCACAAAGCTTTCGGTATTTCAGGCCTCCCTTGTTCGCCTACATGGGAGCATACGCTGCTTTGCATGAGCACAATCAAGAGACACAACAGATTACGCGACTAACACACCCCAGCTTCCCCTTTCACTGACAAACCTGCAATAGCGACAACACCAAAGCTTTTGTAAACTCTCAAGGACTCTTCAAATCCCCCTAGACACAGCAACACGGAGAGGATTAAGTCCTTTTGTTCCTGTTATAATAGACCTTGGACTACAGATGCACATACAGAAAAAACTTATTATCTCCCTATAGGATGACAGCAGACAAGGCGTACGTGGCACAGCTACCGAAAGTGCACGTCGTATCTTGCGCATGTAAAAGCTAATGGGGTTTGTGGCTTGGTATGGAGGGTTTTGAGAGCCAAACGCTGCTGCGAGCTGATGATAACAGCACTTTGCCCCATGCCACGAAGCTATAAATGATTATCAGGAACACACTTGTGTATCTAGCCCCAGTATGTTTGCATCTACAGGATAAATGTTCAAATATGCTGTAATGTATTGCCGTGTGTGGGTGTTCCTGTTGTTTGGAGCCTTATCTGTGGCTACATAATGGCTCTGAAGGCAGCTCCCGTACAACCATTGCAGCAGGCAGAGGTACAGTTAGCCGACATACAAAAAACAATATGAAAGGCAGTTATTGAAGGTAATGAGTTGAAAGGCTTGCACTAGAACTTGGTTGCGGACAGGTGCTATTGGGGAAGCAGTGGCGCAGGTGGTAGAGCGTTGTTGTGTCCTTGGGCAAGTCACCTTACCCACCTCGCCTCCAGTGTCTGTATGTACATTGGTGTTTGAATGAGTGTGTGAATGAGTGAGTGTTTCCTTGCTGTAGAGCGCTTTGAGTGCCTGATGTAGGTGTAAAGGCGCTATATAAGCTGAGACCATTTACCATTGTGTATCCTTTGTTAGAATAGCTGCAGATTTCAACAGGATCTGGCAGTCCTAAGTCCTAAGCTCATTCTTCTTTCTAAATAGAAAATCCTTTAGAGAACCAAAAAAGAATTCACATTGACTTTTACATCATACACCCCACTGCAATTTAACCTGGCTAACACCAGGCTGCTGGGGACCATGGCCAAATCTCCGGTGGATTTGGGAACCAATCACAGAGCGAGGAGGGACGGCAAGACGATGACGCACTATTCGATATATGGAAGCTTGTAGTTTATTTACGGATAATTTAAAAAAAACTTTATTTACGGATCCAACATGACAGCAGCAGACACGATGGTATTTTTTGATCAAGCTTTAGACCTTGTTCTAAATAATTTAGGTCAAAAGTTTACAGCGGGTACGTCATACGTCATCTCATACGATGATATGATTGGCTGGGGCTACGTGCAGACGCATGAGACTTTTTTTTTTCGTATCGCCCAATAAACGACTATGGACGATCGTAAACCACACCTCTCCTACGAGAAAATGAATTGGTGGTCCCCAGACTAAATATCACTTGTGATTTTAGTCTGGTGTTAGCCAGGCTAACTGCAATTAGGAATATAGTATACAAATATTAAAACATAGTATCAATACCAATAACCAATATTGAATTGGAACATAATATTAAGTCATGTCTGGAGATAAGGACAGGTCATGTATGAAATATTTACAATTAATCTCAAAAAATCTTAACCCGAAACCGTTTTTCCAATAACCTAATGCTAATGTGAACATAGCGGCTTTACTTTGCTAAATCGATAATCCTGAGTGTTGGTCGCAGCATTTTTAGGGTAGGAACACCGTGGCAACACACACATTTCGCGGAGGAAAAACCACACAACCCATCGGTAACTTTGACCGGCTCAAAACTGCGCATCAAGCGCACCGCGTCATTTATTGAGGAACTTCCGGTTTGAACCCTTCAGTGTAAGAGCACAAATATACAGCCGTATATATACAGGGTAACACCCCCACTTGCTCTTAACACTGCACATCACCGTATTAACATTTTTATCACTTGCCTTAAATTTACACTCCAAACAGAAAATGTGTAAACCTTTCCATTTTCACTTTGCTCACAGATTTTGTCATAACATCTGCTGCCATGTCTGCTGTTGCACAATATACAACACTTATTTTCTTCTCAGTTAGTGCAGATCGAATGAAATGGTATCTTATGTCAATATGTTTACATCTCTGTCGGTTTATTGGATTTTTGGACAACGCAATTGCACCCTGGTTATCTGCAAAAATGGTAACTGGTGAATATTGCCTTTCTGAGTCCATCCCATTAAGTAGCTGTGAGAGGTATAAACTTTCTTGAACTGTGGCGGCCATCGCCATATACTCTGCCTCACATGTTGACATAGCTACTGTAGCCTGCTTTCTGGTTTTCCAACTTATAACAGGCCCACTTTCAGACAGTGCAAAACAGTAACCTGTTGTACTTCTCCTGTCACTCAAATCGGCAGCCCAGTCTGCATCGCTGTATGCTAAAAGACTAAGATTTCCGTCTGTCTTTTTATAGCACAACTCTCTGTTTAGTGTCCCTTTTAGGTAGCGTAGCACATGTTTTGCTGCTGTCCAGTGATGTTCATTTGGCGCTGACAAATATTGTGACAGTTTGCTGATTATCCAGCTCAAATCTGGTCTTGTGCAAGTCATCAAATAAATCAAGCTGCCCACTAGTTCTCTGTATCTCTCGGAATCAGCTAGTTCACCATCTACCTCAAAATTGTGTTTCAGCTCACAAGGAGTAGAACGTGGCTTACAATCTGACATTTTGAATCTTTCGTCAGGCTCTCTATTTCGGGTTTGGATAAACTTCCCTTTTACACACACTTCACAATCTTGCTTAGCTTTCCCTTTGATTTGCATGCCTTCAGTAACGTTTTCTAGCTTAAACAAATCTTCATAGTTACAGTGGCCAAGAACTTTGTGCCAAGTTTCAATATCACGACACCCATTGCATTCATCACTGTCATCATTTCCTTCAACAGTATTCAAGTAGTACAGGCGTCCATATTCATTGATGTCAAACCTTGTACCGTTCTTGTGAATAAGTTGGTTGCTTCCTTTCTTGAATGTGACTGACGCTCCGTTGGTCGTCGCCGCCTGGACTGAGAAGATGTCCTGTGGATAGGAGGGGATGTAAAGCGCTCCGTCCAGCATTGCTTTTACTCTGCGTCCCTCGCTGTCTTGCAGGTAGACCTCTGCTGTTCCTCTCTTCAGTGCGACACCACTCGTCCTCGTCCCGTCTGCCAGCTCCATGAAGTGTCTTCCCGGTGTGAAACTGTCATCAAACTTTTTGAAACTTTGAATGTCCGTGACTATGTGAGACGTGGCTCCTGTATCCACCATCAAGCCTCTTTGTTTCAGTCCTCGAACATCCCAGTCGTTTACTTTGAATGCAAAACTATGATCTTCTGAATCTACTGCGTGTTTAACATTCGTCTTCTTCTGTCTTCTACAGTTACTGTCTTTATGTGTGGAGCTTTTGCAGTAACTGCACCACTGCTTCTCTTTTTGTTCATTTCTTTCACTTTTCTTTGCATAACATTCGCGTGCTATATGACCTTTCTTTCCACAGTTGTAACATGTGATTTCTGCATTTTCTCTGCCTTTTTGTTTCTGCCAGTTACTTGTCTTCATCACGTTGTCTTCAGAGCTCACGGCCTTTTCAGTCGTCTCGTAGCTTCTCAACTTAGCCTTGAACTCGCTAAATTTGATTTCGTTCTCGCTCTGGGTAATGTGTATGGAAAACGGCTTGAAACTTTCTGGCAGTCCTTTTAGTAACATTGCAACAAGCAACCCATCACTTAATGTCTCTTCTGCATTTCTCAGAGCTGTAATGGCGGTCTCTGCTACTATGATATAGTCTGTAATGCTCTCGCTAGCTGACTTCTGTAGCGACGTTAGCTCCGTGTACAAGCTAATCACACGTGGTTTGCTCTTACCAGCGTAGTGCTCTCTGAGTATCTTTAGCGCTTCTCTCCCATTGTCTGTGGCTTCTCTCATCACAAGCGAAAGGCTTCTATCGTCCAACACTTGGATAAGCTCTGCATAAGCTTCTTCATTTTTCTCTTCGTGGTAATCGTCCTCTTCTTCGAGTTCACCTGACTCATGCAAAATGGCGTCTTTTAGCCCAAGTAGCCGCAAGTGTCCCAAGAATTTTGTTTCCCACAACTCGTAGTTTCTTTCGTCCCCGTCGAAGCACAAACGGTTCCACCGGCTTCCTCCATCCCTCCTGGGCCCATAACCTGTTGGTCGCAGCATTTTTAGGGTAGGAACACCGTGGCAACACACACATTTCGCGGAGGAAAAACCACACAACCCATCGGTAACTTTGACCGGCTCAAAACTGCGCATCAAGCGCACCGCGTCATTTATTGAGGAACTTCCGGTTTGAACCCTTCAGTGTAAGAGCACAAATATACAGCCGTATATATACAGGGTAACACTGAGCCTTTGAACTTGTCGAGTGCAAACACATGTAGCTAATCGAGATCTAGCAGACAGGTCCAAAAAAATTCATTTAAAAAAATTATATCACAGAAACCTTAACATATGGCTCCCGAAGGAATCTTACACAAACTCCTGCTCCTGATGAAGACTTGGTCCAGTTTTTGCGTGGTTGTGTTCTGCCCGCGGGTTTGAGGAGTGTTTTAGTGCTAGCTTAGCACAGGAGCAGAGGCAGGCCATAGTTTTGTTCGTAGGTGAGATGGTACATCAACCAATCACAAGTTATAAGAGTGAAACGTCATATATATATAAACCAATCAGCTTAACCCTGACCCTGCCCTAGCCAATAACCTTCAGGATAGTGGGCGGTGCCTAATCTTAATACATCTCTGATTGGACAATCCGTGTCCTCAGTACCTACGAGAAAGAATTTGTACAGCGGCATGCTTTACATTTAGCCATGGATTAAGTAAGAAATTATAAATTATTGTACTTACAGAAATGGAAACTACGAATAAAAAAGATAATAAAACACAAAACATTTACTGAACACTTTTAAAAAGTTTGTGTAAAGTCAAGTGTGTTAAGGAGCTAATTAAACATGCTAGCTTAATGCTAGTAGATATTTGATATAATGTTTTCATGATTAAATGAAAACAGTCAGAAACTTTGCTACTTACACACTGATCTTGGTAATAACACTAAAGAACACACAAAAACATTCAAATGTATGTTTCTTCCCCCCCAAAAGCTGCAAAAACTGGTGACAGCTGGCCATCAAGTGACTGGAAGTATGAGCCCATTCTTGAAGGATTCTTCTAAAAAGATTGAGCCTTAAGGTAGAAAGCAAAGATGTAGTTTGTCTCACTTATGTCTGTGTTAAAGATGCTTAAAGTCTGTAATTTTTTTGCCTACGTCTTAAAGGCACAGTGCATAACATTGTGGATTATACCGTTGCATACATTAATGACCATTGAATCAGAAAATGCTTTTTTTGTTGTGAATAATCAAAGAAAGGAATTGGATGAGGACTTAACCCATTTAAATCTCATGTTTGGTAGCATCTTCGTCAATATTGCCATGGAGACGAGCTGGAGACGAGCTGGAGAAGAGCTGGAGACGAGCTGACCTCACTCCCAGTAAAGTTACAGTCAGGTTTGAGAAAAGGTGAGCCACCCACAGCCAAATGTTCAGTAATTATAGGGTATTTTTCCAATAGCCGTAATAAAATAAATGCTTTTATTTTATTCTGTTTATTGGGTGCCATGTCACACACATTGTAGCTTTGATCATGTTTTGTTTCCACTTCTACTGTAGCTCTTCCAGCTGTTCAAAATAGCAACACTATATATATATATTTTTTTTTTTTTGTCATCAGTCACGTGACAAAAACGTCACCAACCATCACATGATTTGAATTTCCTTGAGTCCACACAAGCTTATGATTTCCACTTATGAGATGACCAGCTGTACCATCTTAGCCTGTAGTCTCAGTCTGAGTGAAATGTTCCGTGCAGACTAAAAAGCGTATTTGGTTTGGTGTAATTTTTAACATTTGGGGCAAAAATATTTTTTCCCACTATATACATATGAACGCTATAATTCACATGCCAGAATGGAGATGACTGTCCTCTGATATGTAGCATAAACCAAGTAAATGTAAATTGCTGTTTGGAAAATATGGTCATTGAGAAAGTTCCCCAAAATAATCTAAATTTTGGTCAATATCGCCCAGCCCCCTGGACAATAGACAAACATAAGTCACATTTCACAGTCATCGTACAGTATTTGTTCTGTCCATCAAGCTCGTAGCTACATGCTTGCATAATAATTTATTGTACTGAGCAAATATCCATCGCACAACTTTTATTTGATTAACTTTAGACAGGTTCACGGCCTGTCAAACTGCATTTTTTTTTTTTGGCAACTTTGACCTCCACACTGTTGTGTCTGCATAATGAAGTGAGTTCCAGCTGGTGTATAGCACCGCAGGGAACGAGGTGAGAATAAAGCTGGCTGTAGAGGAAAGGCAGGCCTCTCCTTCTTATCCATGCATGCCTAGTCATGATTTGGGAACTGTGGGAGCTCCTCTGTGCAAAGTGACAATCAGGGGAAGACTCCGACAGACACAAATAATCAGTGAACAAACTGTCTGGAATAGCCCTGCTGTCGATCAGGATCTATTACAGCGATATGAATGTGTACACGGACTTGACCAGAATATGCATAACATTCCACGTCGTACAGATGCTTGTTTGCATTTTTTGTCATATTTTAGATGCAGAAATGATGCACATGAGAAAGAAGCTTGTCCTAGTGGTTCAGCTTTAGAGGCATATTCATTGATCCATCTCGTTTCCAAATTGCCTTCTCCACAGGAATGCCCTGCAGGGAAAGCCTTTGCTTTTCTGCTATAAAATCTCTCTCATTAAATGCAACAGAAAGAGTGCTTTTATTCTGCAATGAAGCCAATTGCTTTTCGTCATACAATAGGTCATCTAACTCACTTTTACATAAGCGTTTTAGAAAACTTGGAACGTTGATATTAAGCACAAAGAAAATCCTTACAAATGAGTTAATGAATAAAAAGGTGCTGACATGCGGACTTCTTTGCATCTTTAACAGCTGTGCACACCGGTACTGCCTCCTCTCAGGTGTTGAAGTGTGGCACATAAAAGTTGGCAGCTTGCTTTCACTGCAGACAGAGCCCTGCCAAACATGCCCAGTCATATTGGATGGTGAGTGGAGTCCAATTAGCCTCCGCCTGATTGCCCACACAGCTGCATGCTCCTGGGGGAAAGGTGGTCGACGGCCGCGGAGGGCCAGTGCGATCCAAAGAGAGCCATATGTCGGGACGGGGAGTGTTGATGAAGGCACTGTTCGGACCAGTTTGCATCCCTTAAGGAAACCCACGAGGAAATCGAGCTGCTGTGACTTGGGAGATTTTGGAAATGGGATTCCCTGTATCCATGGTGACCAAGTGGCGAGGAGGACTAGATAATGCAGTTCAAAGTTCGTTGATGTATACTTCAGAACGGGTATATCCAATTAATCCCTTAAGGAGAATCTCAGCCAACATAGCTTGCATGATGTATTGTTGTTGTTTTTCTGCCACTGTACAGAAAACCCACATTTTAAGGATAGGCGAGCTACGGCTAAAAACTTACCATTCACAATGACTCATCGGATGATAAGACTCTTGGAGGACAGAAAAATCTGTATTGTGTAGTTGTCTGTTGTTAGATACTTCCCCAGTTGCTAAGGGCTCAAGTGCCACAAAAACAGGAGTCTGCTCCATGAGGAGAGTCCACTCTAAAACTAAGTGCCCATGCAGAGATACAGCGGGTTGGCTGCTTTCACAAAGATGTCTGAATTCAAGTGCAATGTCTTATTTTCCAGGGCTCTGTTGCAAGCTCATAATGGGCCCTCGCTTTATTAGTCGTCAAAAAAATGAGCCACAACACAGGCAAAGGTCATTGACTTCGCTGGGGGAGAGTTGCATTAAAGGCATGTCGCCGTTCCACGAGATTTACCACGGTGTGAGTTTAGTTTGAAAATTGCTATGAAAAAGCAATTTGAAAGCAGCAAGAGCCACTTTGATCAGCTGTGCTTGGGTGCTTATGGGACTCATTGAAATAAGGTTCAAGATTCTTACTGCCACTACTGTGTAATTACAGTAGAAACAGGGAAGGCTGTGGATGTGGAATAATGAGGGGAAAAAACACATGACAGCAGCAAATGGAAAGCAAGTTCCTTCTGTTATTGACCGGTCTGGGTTCATTGTATTATTGTTTATGAAATATTGATATTAGACAGGAAGTAACTCAAACTTAATTGCAAATCTTGAGACTTGCCACTCAGAGAAAATATTTTCAGGCCTGTAGACAAGACATTAGCTAATGCATTATAAACGACTTAATAGTACCGTAGGTCAGCCAGGCCATTGCTGCGATATATGACTCATATTTTGGTGTGTACCTAACTGACCATGTGACCAGTGATAGAAAACTCATATTGCCCAGTCTTAAATGAAAGCTATATTGAATTGAAACGGTGCTGTGTCTTCTCAGTCTCCGGATCGATACGTCTTCATTTTGGCTTCATATCTGGGCCAGTGCAGCCGCTAATCCTATAACGATATCTGCAGGAGATTGGTTGGAGGCGGTAAAAACCTCTGGACCATCTGTCTATCTTTGATGTTGGCACCGTCCCCCCGACAAAACCACTCGAACCGCAAGCCCCCATTCTCCAGCCTTCAGTAATTAGGTTCTGAGACAGACAAGTGCCTAGGTTTGCCTCGGCCTCTGGAGCCACAAGTCTGTTCACGATGATGAGAATAACACTCCTTGATTTTCAGCATTTTGAAGAGTAGAACGACAAGTCATGCCTCCCATCTACGACCATTTCCCTCTTTGCCAAGCTTGGCAGAACAGTAATCTACAGGCATGAGATGACTGGTGGTCCAACAAGATGCTTCTACTCTGTCCTCTTGCACAGATGTTATTTTATCCCATCATTTAAGTCTGTTACATGGATTATAGATAGAGGGTGAGAGGCACTTTTCAGCCACACGATGCATCATGTCTTAATCAGCTTTGCCCAGCATTAATGTTTTTTTTAATTTGTCTCTGACATTTCTGTGTTCAGCCACCTGTCTCTAAGTCTTTTGTAAGAAAGTACAACCTTTGCTGAATCCGATCATTTGAGACCTTGATCTAGCCGCTTTGTTACTTGTGTTCTTCTTTACTCACATGCAATCAGTTGCTACGAGAGGCCCTTGACCTTTCGAGGTGCATGGATTTCCTGTCATGGCTACTAGCATAAGCGAGGATTTTTATAGCTGTGCTGTTTACCATTAAGATCCTCCCACTTTTGCCTCTGAGCAGTTGGGCTGTCACCCACACTCAGGTCTGACTGTGGACCTGGCGTCCCTATTACCTTGGCTGTGAGACTGCTGACAGGCTTTTAAAGCCAAGAAGGGTTACTTTGACAACACAGGGCTAAGAGAACAGACCAGACTAAAAAGAAAGAAAGCACTGCTCTGGTCATAAACATGATCTGAAGAGTCTACATTACACTTTCTAGCTTTTTACACTGCTCGGCTACAAACACAAAACAAAAAGATTACACATTCTAATATTTTGGATTACCATAACCAGTAAGCCTTACACAATATATACCTATATTGCAACAAACAACAAATCTCTGATCTGAATCATTACCACTCTCAGTGGCAGCATGATGATTTCTTCCGTCCAGACAGACAAGTGTTCATTGGAATGAAGGCCTTCTACTTGTACTGGGAGGTAGAAGTAATGAAAATTGCTGACATGAGGAGTAAAAGCCTCATCTAGCTCTGCCACAGGCAGCAGCGCTACTCTCTTCTCCGTTCATGTGTTAATCTTAGGATGACTTCTCTTCTTCCACCTCCTGACAGGAACCTACACTGGACATGTCAACTGTTCCAGCCTGTGCCACCTCTCCACACGCACTGTTATAATCTACTAATCGCCTTTTAATCAAATGGAAGTGGGAGGTAACTCAGAAGAGCAACGGAAATTGCATCACAGGAAAAAATGTGGTTAATGCAAGAATATGTTTATTGCCAATAGAGTTGAGTCAGAGATCAATGCTACATATAAAAACATCCACGCTGCATTATTTGTTTTATGGCATAAAGCATTATTCACACCTGATTGATTTCCCATAATGTGCTCATAAAGCTCTCGCCTGTTACCTGCGAGGGACAATAAGCCTTGGATTATGTCCACAAAGTCCACATTTGCCGCCACTGCTTTGACTTATTGAAGTGGCTTGTGTAAGAAAGGGGACTAGTGCGGCTTTGAGATTCTGAATGACGTGAAGTGTTCGTCTCTGTGTTTCCGCCTGGCTCTGTGCTATCTGTGGGTGACAGCTGTCCGTAATTTACAAAGAGTTTGGGAAGGCGATTTGCTCCAAAACCTACTTTAGCACTCAACTCTTTTGATTCCCTGTATAACTTTGAACTCTTCAAAGCAAACGGAAACTGGAGCCGAAGGATTTTCTATTTTAAACCAGGAAATATTGTGTAACACAGTAATCCATTTATCACAAAGTTTACAGATGGCCCATTATGAATGACCCCATGATCTTAAAAAATGCACCCTGGGAGCCTCTGATGCCTGTGGAGCCAGACTATGATTATCGAAGTCAATAAATTAACATGAACCAGGAAATACAATTGCATAGACAAATTGTGATTGAAAACTAATCTAGGGCTGCATCGCACAATAACCAATATTAACACTTTTCTTAGCACTTTATCGCACAAATTAAAGACGAAAGCATTCTTTTTACAATCGAAACTTCTGCAGCCGAGACTTTAGTCATTCATGATGTTTCATTTGTCTGCGCACCTGGCTGTTCACTGCATAGGGTGAGTGCAAAAAGATACCAAATTGCCCCTACATTACACAGAAAATAGCCAGTTCAGTATTAAGATAGAAATAGCAGCTGCTTCACTGTGACAATTTATGTTTTACCCCATTCACAAACATTTCTTTCTATCCAGATTCAACTGTCTACATGTGTGAATGTCCTGCAGCTTGGTTTGCTTTGTCTTGTATGAATTTCTGGGATGACAGTCTTTGCCACTCCTCCATTTACCACCCTATTGCACAACTGCCAATGTGCGAGGACTTGGCCTGCAGCTCCTGCAGTTATTCTAACCATTAACGCGTTAAAAGCCTCAACACGCCTTTTGTCATTTAACCCTGACAAATTACTTTTGTTGTATTAAATCCGAGCTTTGGCAGCATTCAGAAAGATTCACAGAAGCCAATACGATTTGTTTTGCAATACAGTAAGTATTCAATAAGGAATAATTAAAAAAAAGCACAAGTTGAATATCCAAAAGTTAAACTTATGAACCAAATGTTCAAGTGAAATATAGAAGTCTGTTATTAAGCCTTTTCGGTGTGCATTAACACTAGTTTTAACAATCTGATACCAATCAAAAACTTTAGTTTGCTGTCCTGTTATGAGTTTGGATGCTTTACCAAACACAACATGTACATGTAACATAAAAACATTTATTGCGTCATGGGTGGCATTATCCACATTCATAAATGTACCATGCTGCACTCTCCTGTCCTGGCAGAATTCTTCTCTATTAAAGACTGTAAAAGCAGTAGAGCACTCATTAGGATACCTGTTGTCAATGAAGTATTGCGATATGGGGTTTCTGATACGTATTGCAGGAGAAGTGATGTAAGGAATTACTTGGGTAGTTGTTTGCAGTAGTGTGCCTGCTAAATTTGACTACTTTTAAAGAATTTCATGGGTTCATTGAACAGGACTGCACAGCACAGGGTCCAAACGGGGTTAAGAGTGGGATGATGAAAAAACAGTGCCATATGTGCAGCCGGCGTACCCACTACTATCTACTGCTCTAAATCTGACTGAGATCAAAAGGTGTTTTCACAGTTGTGCAATTGCAGCTAATAAGGTGGACATTTTTCATCATTCTTCAAATAATATACACTTTTTCTGTAGATATATATGACTAAAAGTACAAACGCATCGCTGTAACTGCTTGGGCTGAAGTACACTATTAGGGCACTCCAGGCAATTGTTTTTAGAGGAACATTAACAGGAGAGCTGCAGTGACAGCAGAGGTTAGGGCTGTTAAAGCAGTGCCAAATGCCTCACAGACGTGTTTAGTCGAATCACAGCGATTAACATTGGAGCCACGGTGAGTCACCATCCCCTCGGAGACGATCAGAGCCAGTCACGCCGCTGCAGCGTCCATTCCTGATTGACCATTACCTGGGCTCACATGACACCTCTGTCCTCGGCTGCCTCAACTCGCTGCTATTTTTGGAAAACTCTTTTCTATGTATCAACCTTTGAGATATTCTTTAAACACCACACATTGGCAGATGGCACAGCAATTATGCTGCATTTTCTGTAAGGTTGCTTGCTTTCTTCTCAGTCTTTGTAGGAGGTAATTAAAAGGTATTATGTTTGAAAATATGGGACCACTGGCTTTGTTGTTTTTCTTTTTGAAAGATGGAAGAACTTAATGAAGCATTTAAAGATGGAAACGAGTTAAGTCCGTTCAGGGTGTAATAGGAAAACTTACTACTGCATTGTCAACATGATCAATTGCACTAGTACCAGCACTAAACTGTGATGAATGATCTTTGATTAGCAGCAGTGAGGTGTGACAGTGAGATGAAGAGAGGCATATAAGACACAGCTCAGTGTGTATTTTTTCTCAGCCAGGTAAGGATAGCACTATAGGCAGAGGCACATGTTTCCTTGCATGTGTGCACTGTAGCCTAACCTATGGCAAGCCATTCAATACAGTAATGCAACTAAACGTTACTCTGTTGTTAAGTAAAGAAGCGTTAGCCCAACATTTGGTTCCACGCGATAATTGTTCTCATAGTTAAAAATGAAAATATTTTGACCATTTTTGGGACAGGCTTGCTGACCTTTGACAACACCATTTAACATTATCTTCAGGGTTTGTCCGATGAATCACATGGTTATAGCCTGTACCTTCACCGTGGGCCCCCCTCTCTTCCTCCCAGAGGCCAGAGGCGAGCTCTTGATTAGGGAGCTGTTGAGACGAGCTGGAGCTGTACGTGTGGGGATGTGGAGGACAGCCAGCAAATAGGATGTCTATCACCAAACACTGCAGGCAGTTGCTAAGCCAGGACTGCACTGCACTGTGCACGGTGACAGCTACAGTCAGGTCCATAGATATTGGGACATTGACTCAATTCTCATCTTTTTGGCTCTATAAACCATCACAAAAATGAAACAACCAAGATGTACTTAAACTGCACACTTTCAGCTTTAATTTGAGGGTATTTACATCCCACTCAAATGAACTCAAGTGAACGGTGTAGGATATTTACATCCAACTCAAATGAACTCAAATGAACGGTGTAGGAATTACAAGCATTTTTATGTGTGCCTCCCACTTTCCATGGGACCAAAAGTAATGGGAAGTGGCAGCTCAGCTGTTCCATGGACAGGTGTTTGCTTTTCTTCCTTAATAAGGAACAGGTGAGACGTCCAGAGTTCATTTCAAGTGTATTTGCATTTTGCATTCTGTTGCAGTTAATTCTCAATATGAATAGAAGAGCTATTTTTGTGTTGGTTTATAGATAAGAATTGAGTCAATGTCCTAATATTCATGGACCTGATTGTATAAGGGTGTCCTGTTCTTTAGCGTTCTTCCAAATATCTTTTTACTCTTTTTATTCATATTTTTAAATGGGTCATTCGCTGCTTACTAGGATGAAAAAGATAAGCAGGTTGCGGTTCTATTTCAGGGTCTGGTTTAGTACTGTATAAATGAAGTAATATCCTTTTTGCGTTTCCATTAAGAGGAATATCACTTTACCTCTTTGCATACATGAGTAGTCCAAATCATTTTCATAAGCGCAGTGTTGATATATATTTTTTTTAGATGTAAAAGAAAAAAGGAAAAAAGAAAAAGCCAACCATCTGGCCCCCTGCTTGCTGTTTAATCAACTATGCCATTTCCATCAGGCATATTGAGTAAAAGAAGACTTAGCGCTCATTTGAAGCACACAGAAATGATTTGGTTATCCCCTGTAATGACCTCTGCTCATCAGCCTCGGACATTAGCGCTGCCGCGTCTTTGGAAACTCCTGCAGTTGGCAAAGTTAATCCATCTCTGCGGCTTAATGGCGCTACGCAGTCATAAAGCAAGTGTCAATTAGAGTAAATGTAATACTTTTATGTATGCGGCTGGTACGGACGAGCGCATTAATGATATAGTGCTGCGATGGGTCATAGTCACAGACAGGGCTTACACAGCGGCTTTAACATCGTTGTGTAGTGAACGTGTCTCGATCAATAGGCTCTGTGCATAGAATGTTGCATTAACATGATGTGAGCTGCCTAGAGTCCAAATCCCGTGTTTCATTCCCATACAGTGTTGCCGTGTCTTGCTGAAATATATTTAAACAAGACGTGGCAGAAAACAAGCAGCTGTTTTCATTTTACAACATCGTATATTGCCATCTGTGGTCATCATCCTTTTGTCAAGGTTTGTTGTGTTTGTCTATCTATGTTGTGAGCTTATGTTAAACTGTTTCATTATTTTCCTGTTTCTATTTTCCTTTTTGTAATAAGCTGTTCCAATAACCCATTAGCGTTTAATGCTACCAGGACATTTCTTTATCAGATCACTTCTCTATAACAAGCCAAAAGTTTCCTATATAATGTTGTTACGCTTCAATCTGAAGACACTTAATGGAAACAGGATCCGAAGTGGAAATCCTCCCCAAGTCAGGGCGGTAAATGTGTACCCACAGTTTTATAGGATCTGGATGTAAAAAGCTAATGATGTGAGCGTGTTGCAGAGGCCGGGGTTAGTCAGAGTACAGTAGGTGGTATTTAAAGTAGTGCACGACTCCAGCGCGGCTTTACAGATAAACAGGCCGCTCAGGGGGTTTCCAGGGTGTTAAGAATTGGGGCACGGCGGTGTCAGCACACTGCCCTCCACAAGCTTTCTATAGCTCTAAACCTATGCATTTCCAGCTTAACACACGGGCTGCATTATTTAATGAGCTGCACACAGTATGAGAGCGGCATGGGTTTGGACTTCCCTCACAGGAGAAAAGCCCTTTATTTCACTCACTCAGATCCTCTATGGGCCCAATAATCCCGTCAACAGAGCGCTCCGCCTGCCAAAACACTGTGAATTATTATCCAATTATGACTGGGTTTCCTCTGGACTTCCAGGATTTTCATATGTTTGTCCTTCTGCTTAGCTGCGAGAGAGGAGCGCTCCACACAGACAGCCGAGAGTGGCTTACATAAGAGAGCCAGTGTTGTTTTATCTTATTGACCCAACTAGAAAGCCCACACTGGCACTTAGCATACAGAAACACCGGGCCTCAGTGTGACCCTGATAGTCGGGCCCATACAAGGGTCTTTCAGATAAAGGCCCATGCAGTGCAAGTGGTGAACACGGTAAAACGTTCATAAAGCACTTGGGCGACATGAGGTTACATCCCAAAAGTCAGCCCTTGCTATCTTAAGTGCAGGACATAGAGGTCCATAGGCGCCATGGAGGCAGACTCGTCTATATGTGTGTGCCCACAGAAGACTCTGACATAGACTACATACAGAACTGAATCATGACTTTAAAACATAGATTGCCCATCTATTCGCAGTCATAATACATCAAAAATCGTGCAGACCTACCTCTAGTTCATGCCAGTGTTTGTGGATGGCACTGTTTAAGTGAAGAAAACCAATATCGGGCTCCAAACTAGAGCTTGACCTCAGGGTTGCCAGGTCTGGGCAGCCAAACACACCCAGAAATATCGGAAAAAACACCCAAAACTCGCAGACTTACGACACGGCTGGAATGTTTAATATTTTTAACCAGTTAACAGAGCCCATGTGCTCCTGCGATGACGAGAAAGCTCCCCTTTCTCAACATCTTATTGAAAAAGCAGCTCTCAGAGCCTTGGATTGGAGATTTTGTCATTTGAAATAGTGATTTTGATCAAAAAATAAGATATAAATAGCCCATTTTGCATTGACAGTTTTTTTCACCTGCGGCAAGACTTAAAAGCCGCCCAATTCTGCGGTTTAACCACGCACCTGGCAACCCTGTTTGACCTGGAATTTCAAATGGCCTTGATCATTTTGAAAATACATCTCTTTGCCCATGAACAGGAGTGTTGTCAGCCAATCCTGGAATGTGTCCTTTATTCATAAGACACTGTTGGAAAACACCTCTACACTAATCTCACACGCACAGATTTGTTCTCAATAATCTCCTCATTTCCGAAGCTGTGTTTCATACATCAACTTAAACCCCAAAGTCGGAATGCCAATGTCAGCCTTCTTGCCTTGTCACCTGCTCTTATTTACATCCTTTTTAAACAGCTTACAGCTGTTTGCCTAAGTGTCATACGCACAGCTCAGAGATTCCTCCCATGGGGCACTGGTGCTAAATGGTAATGCCCCTACTCATTCAGAGAGGAATGGCTGTTTGGATGATTACAGATCTTCCCTCTAAGTCGTCTACACGCACACACACGCACACACACACGCACACACACGCACACACACGGACACACACAGAAGGATAAAAATATCAAAAGATGGTAACTGGCCCACCATGAATAAATGAACAGGATGATGAATGATGTCTCCAAGGAGCAGATACTTTTTCATAGATGGAATGCTTAAAATGAGATTCAATTATTAATTTGCAAAAAAAAAAGGAAGAAGGAAGAGGAGTAAAGACAAAGACATGAATATATTGACACACTAAGTCACGGTTTTCCGACATTTATTTATTAATTTTACATTACTTTTGGCTACAGAGCTTTGGTTTGTTTTGTCTAAACCACAAAAAAATCTGGGTTCACTTTTGTAAAGACTTTGTGTTTGGGGCCTCGACATAACTTTTCCTGGAAGTCACCGAGAACATCTCAAGCTTTAAATTGTAAAAAAAAGAAAAAGCATACTCGTTTCTCTTCTGGGCTTAATTACGTTCTTCAAAATCTGTTTTGCTTTTTTCACTCTTGTGCTTGCCTCTGCACCAGCGTCTATTAACCACCTGCAATATTGTGACAGCCGAGCGTGCAAACCAGCGCAAATTGCGAGGTCACGTGTGGACAGTTGCATCGGAGTAAGGTTCTGGAGGCACTGAGTTGCCGTGCACTTATTAGATTGTTTTGCTTCACTTGCTCCTTTCTCGGGAGACACAGCACGAGCATCACTTCTTCACTACTCGACACTTAATGTGATAGAAAGGCATGCCATCCACAGCACACGAACCGGACACAGGCAAGTGGACTAGTTCTATCAGCCAGTGTGAATGTGGCTTTAAGGCAGGTTCCTAGTGAGTGGAGTAGTTACTCTGGAAACGATAATACACACATAAAAAATGTCATGAGTGCATTTCACTCCGGTCATCCGCCCCCCGTCACAGCTTCCGATCAGATTAACAAAGCATGAAATCATGTTTGTTAATTTGCTGTGGCGTGAGTTTTGCACATGTTTTTTTTTTTGTGCATGCTTTGCTTGTTCGTGTGATGCGCTTTATCACAGTGGCTGAGCTAATTGGCCAAGATCCCTCATTAAAAACAATCAAGATGGCGCCGGGACGTTGTGATTTTATTCACTTCTGCTCTCAGTTCTGTTATTAATGACCAGATTAGCATTGTTATTTATGCGCAGGTTTTACTGACTTAGTGTTATGTGTTTGATTAGCAGTGCCAGAGCTGTTGAGGAAAAGAAATTGAATCTGATGCACTCCCAGACCAGACTACTTGCTGTGAGTGTGCTGAGGTTATACAAATGATCCCCCATAAATGTGAACAGATAAAACACACAAAAACACACCAAAGCTTACCACACCTTATAGCCATATGAATTAAGCTCTTAATACATGTTGTGGCTATAAAACAGATGGGACACACAGTGCTACTATGGATGTTTGAATTCCTATGTTCCGTGTAGTGAGATGCTGATGAGCACCAGCAAACAGCTGACGCTTATTATGAGGAAAACATCAGTTCGTGAGTCATAGCATATTGATGACCATCTGTCTACAGTGTGCCATTTCATAAAGGGACTCCTTTAGAGCAACACACTCAGGCTTTAAATACTGTTAAATGTTATTCATAGGAAAATTAAAATTGTGTACAAAAAAAGCTATTGTCAACCGCCGGCTGATCTCCGTCATAAATCCTAAGAGTTAGCGTAGAAAACCTGCTTGATGAATGCTTTCCTCTCGCAATCATCTGTCTCTTGTCAGTCATGAGTAAAAGATGAAATGACGAATATTCCCTGTTGGCTGCGTCCTGACAAGCAGAACTAGCCTCTTAAATGTGTCGCCTCCGGGCCTGCAGAGCGTTGCGTAATGACAAGCGCAAAAGCTACATGGGCTACAGTATGTTCTTTTTTGTCTGACAGCTTCTTAGAATACATGCATGATAATGAAAGAGCGGGTAAACATCAGCCTCCACTGTACACAGATATTTGTCAGTGTGGAAACCAATATTTTAGTAAGGGGAAAAGGCTGATCTGGTTTGATCTGTTATTTTGACTGGGAGGATTCCTGGCACAGACCTTAAGAGGCCCGCTGGCATCCAAGCAGATTGTGTATTTACAGTATACAGAGGAATAGCTCGTTGCTGGCAGCGCACTTCCACTTCCCCTCAGCGCTAACTGCTGACGGTGACACTCCGCTCATAACATTCATCCCCCAAGCAAGAGTAGCATGGAGGGATTTATCAGGCCTCTAAATGCTGCACTTATTCGGAGTTTAAACAAGCTGGAAAAACGCCACGCACGGTCTGCCAAATTGTCTAGATGTGCAAGAGATTTTAAGATTGTGTTTGTTGGAAACTGTTGAAATTGTACCGCTCGTGTCTCTTATAACGGACAATTGGCTCGGAAACAGGTGAAATCTCACTAACATCTCACATGCTTCATTTACTTCACCTTAACATTTACACTGGCAGACAGCTCCGTCCATCACTGTCAGTCATTTAGACCAGCTTTAGATTTTAATAATGGTCTTATACTAAACACGTTTTTGTAGCGATTATCTACCACAGACAAATGTGTGGTGTATATGGGGCAGTGACATCTTTTGCCGCAAAGTAGCTTCTTCAATTATTTCCGATCAAATATATAAATCTGGGTTGTGCAGACTCTTAAGTATTCAAATATGTATGCATGCTTGATATTTTGTTGAATAATATTTTAAGCTCACCATACAGTCAATCACTAAACATTGTCATATGGTTGGACGGCAAGACTATACTGTAAAAATCCCAAATTCTGCATCTTTCAAAATCAAAATCACTTCATGCATCGTGATATTCTATCCTTAATCTTTGAAATCGCGTTATTATTATTTGCAAATTTAACACATGTTTGTGTATTTTATGCATCCCAGTATGCTATATGTTATTTTTAATTATTTTTGTCATTGCTTCAAAAAACTTTGTGAAAATCCAGTATCCGATAAATAAGGCCAATTTCTTTATGCTTTGCTTTTTCCCTCTGTTCCTACTGTCGCACCATATGACATGACGTCGCACCATATGATGAATCCCTATTTCTTCTTGGTTCTTTACTATAGCAAAATGTTAAACAACACTTCATACTTTAATACAGTAACTGGAATACACCAGCCTGTCTGAAAGGATGCCCGTCTGTATTAGCGCGATGGAATACCCGGCATGACTGAAAGGGGAAAGGACGTGTCAACTCCAGCCTGCTCACAGCACACTTTTTACCGTAATCAACGCAGCAGCAGTGACATATTCCACGGTTTAAGCCTGATCAAAAGAACCTGTCTACCTTTTCCCAGAGTAGGCTGTCATAGTGGGGGAGGAAAAAAAAACGGCAGGTAAAAAATATTACAAGCCAAGAATACTACTAACCAAGTTTTCTCAGTATCCGTCGCCTAATCCATCCCAGCTCTGGAAGGATCCCGCTCCACAACTTTGTAATTAGACAGCCAATACCTCTCCAATCTGTTATTGAAAGCGAGGTGCCATTCGGTTCAGGGAATTATCGTGGCTGGCAGTCATTGGAGGACCTCTCATTGCCCCCAAAGCCTGATGGGACTGAGGGCTTATTAGCACACTGGATGGGCTTAAGTTGGATGGATGGGAGAGAGTCTGGAGTAGCATGCTCTGTTCGATTTCTTTACTCAAGTCATCGGTTACTTTATCAAACTTTTTTACTACTTTTGACCTTTGGCAGCATTGTACAGAGTTATTAGAGCAGGGGTGCTAGGCTACATCAAGCCTGGGGGCAAAAGTTGGCCCTGTAGCATGGAGCCTCTGGCCCCAAGATGATTTTGAGAAATATTTGTATTCACATAAGTGATCAAATACGACGACACCTCCCAACCCCCTTTGGTCATATGGTATAGCCTACAACACTAGTTTGAGGAAGGGATGCTTTATTTTGGGCAAAAATCGGCTGTGGAATTATTGGCAAGGTAGAAAATCGGCCCACCACTAAGCAAACTACCCCTGTGTCATACAAGATATTTTTGAATATGAACCATTAAAAGGTGACATCATCAACTTAAAGTGCATATGACAGGTTTTAATGCTTTTGAAAAAAATGACTTATTTAGATGGATAACATCTGTCATAATGATCGATGGGGGGTTTCAGTGAAGCTGTAATTTTAATGAAGAAATGTAGAGAAGATTATTTCTATTTTTAAGCTCCTGACAGGAAGTGACATAGATAGAGGTAAAGTTCCATAGCAGTTTGACTGACCTCTATGTCACTATACTAACTATAAACATCACAAAAAATGTCAAACTAAAGAAAGCTAGGTAATTGTTTTCTTAGCTAAATCTTGAATATAATTGTGTTGACTATGTTTTAGCAAAAACTGTCTAATGTGTCATATGCACTTTAAATCAAATTAGAGACTTTTCTATCTCTTCTATTCTATATGCCTAATAGGTTAAATCCTCCAGCTAGGTCGTCCTGACCAAACCTCGTTCAAATCTGGAGAAGCAATTACAGCTGGATGAGGTACAGCCTGTAGTGTGTTGTGTGTGAGAGCGTAGGCCCTCCTGACACTTCACTGATGATAACCAGCGGACTGTCAGGACTGTCCACGGCTAGACGGATCCGGCACAGCCACACCACACAGACTTCAACTTGCCTTTCTGTAGACAATCATATTGGGCGAGTCCTCCTCCAGATCCGCACCGCTTAAGCCTCCCTGCTCTTTTGACCCCTCCGCCATCGTCTCACAGCAAAACAACCCTGTCCCGGAAATAGACACAACACAACGTGAGGACAACAGGAGACAGGCACAGAATGTAAAATGACGATTCGATAAACATCAGGCCGCGCCGTCATTCCCCCGGGGGGGTGAAAAATTCCTCTCAGTCTTTTATCATTGTGACATTCAGCTGCCGAACATGTTTGTCTGGGAAATGGGATGCCTGTCACTGAGGGGACAGATAAAGGAGGGGGGGCTCAGGTGGAGGATGCATATTAACTACCGCGCAAATCTTAAACAGGAAGTACAGTATGTTTTTTGGCAAATGTCAGGTTTGGCTCGTCTCTGAGGCTTGTCACGTGTCGCCCGAAGTGTTGCATTAACCGCAATCATAAAATGGTTTCCCCCGGATTCAGCCTCCTACTCCAATTCCTATTAGGCCACAGGCTCCACAAGCCGCTGGTGAGGGATTTATTTACAACCTGGCCTCTTCACACCCTCATATTCTGATGTTGCCGTCCCTCCCTCTCGTACGCTCTCTCTCTGGAGAATTAATTCCGCTTAACTAAGGATTTCCATGCCGTCAGTTGTGCACCGCTCCAACAAGCCCCCCCCCCCAGCTCGCTCTACCCTTTACCACTGAGGGCTCCCAGTCATTTAAACAGGTCAAACCATTTCCGTGACCTTTTGACAAGACTTGAATGGGGTGACTACGCAATCGTTTCTACTTACACGATCAGACCGTAATAGAATACATGTTCGCTCTTTCACGATATTTGACGTATTGAAGCTAAAACTATAATCCCGAGACAGTTTCATGCACGAACAGTATAAAATCTTCATACATGAATTTAATTAGTGGCCGTGCATGTTGCCAAAGGGACGCTCAAGGCAAAGGGTTTATTCCAACTCTGCAAGTTTTTAAAGGGCCTAATATTATGCTGAATTGACTTTCAATTTTTTTTGCTTGTACCCATGCTAATATCGTTTTTTAAAAAGGTACCTGGAATAGTAGTTTGTTTCATCCATTTCTTTCTGTCCTGCACGTTTTTTATTCACAAGCGCTCCCCCACGTGCTGATGTCATAAGGTGATGTTTGTTTTTTTAAAGGTCCAGAGAGCTTCAATGGACTTATTTCAGGGTATGGGGGATATGGGTTAAATAGGAATATTTTCCCCCCTAACATTCATCAATCTACATTTTGTATTTAACATCATCTTAGACTAACAAACAGATGCTCTCCACTGCAGTACCATTTAGCACAAATTCTATTAAGTATTTTGTGTTTTGGT
The DNA here is from genome assembly GCF_951799975.1 of Gobius niger. NCBI lineage: Eukaryota > Metazoa > Chordata > Actinopteri > Gobiiformes > Gobiidae > Gobius > Gobius niger. Next base: position 10,827,439 of record NC_136867.1, read on the forward strand.
TTCCTCCAAACCCCACAATACCGTCAATTCCACACCATTGGCTATTGGCCTGTTAAGCACAAAGTACCAAACTTAGATTAAAATCACAATTCCATTAAACTGTATGATGTTTATTTATGATATTTGTGATATTTTATATTTATTTATGAATACCACAGCCTAATTTCAGGGCTCAAATAACCTCCCCTTCAAATAATGTCTCTCTCATGGCTGACAGTTGTTTTTACCGCTGTTTACCTCCTCTGCAGTGCCACCAGAAGATGTGCTCAGACAGCTTTTGTATTGTCAGATTTCAGGGATCATGCTTTAACTTGTCATCAGAACCCTTTTTTCTGAAATGATCCTTTCTAATTCTAAATGACACCTTAATGCGACTGACTGAAGCACTATAGAAACTTTATGAGGTGCTGCAACAGGAGACGCTCTTTGGCCTGGTCATGGCACGCTTGTAAGCTTTGTGTCCTGCATGAGTGCATAAGTAATCACCTGCCCTCACCTCCCTGTTTGTTATGACAAGTATAGTGCAGCAGGAGAAAAGCCACTTCTCATTGGCCCACGCCGCGCTGCTCTTTTTGGAGTCTGAGCACATTAGGCAGCTAATCTTTGCAGTGTGCGCCTCAGGGGCATAAAGATAGACAGGCGTTATGGATTGCATAGCACCTGCTTGAGAGGAACAATAGTGAGTGGATAGGTCCCTCGTGGAAGAAGCTGTGATTGAAGAGGGCTGTCTGTGAGCTGATAAAGTGAGGCAAATGCATGTGTGGAATACGAACTGTACTTCTCTTCTAATACACACAGCTTCATGCATATTGACAGTAGCAAGTTACCCCAGTGGAAGAGACTGTGGGAGTTCCAGTCCTGCAGTCTGCGAAACACCCTACACGCCATGCAACATCTGTAACACCTTGAAGCCGCTGCATCCGCTCATTACCTTATAAGCCAAATCAACGGCGCGTCCGCTCCTCTCCACTCCGCGCGGCGGTGTGCGCACTCCTCGCGGCTGCACTGGCACGGCTGGCTTCCCCCCTTAGCAACAAGCAGCGGGCAGGTCCATGGTGTAATAGGCAGAAGTGGAGGAGAAGAAGAGGGGAGGGACACCGCGAGGATGGAAGCAGTGAAGCGGCAACGGGAGAGAGGAGACGGTCACTGCAGTCTTCCCTCCTGAAAAGTCCTGGACCGGCCCCGGCAGTTGGAGGAGAAGGAGATCCTCACATGTCGTTCGAAACCCCCCCCCCCCCCCTGAACCTCTCGCCGTGTGCATGCGCTCCAGCCCGAAGAAGAGAGAGAGTGAGGAGAGAGAGTGAGGAGAGAGAGAGAGAGGGAGATGCTGTGTAATACCAAGTTGGATACCAGGGGGAGGGATGAAGGAATTAGAGGGGGTATAAAGCAGAGATGGTGCGTGTTTGTGTGTGGAGAGGAAAGCGGGACAGAGGGAGTGTAGCTTACCACAGCAGCGCCCACTCATCCTGAAAGTGTGTTTCATTCAAACGATATTAAAATGCAAGAATTCGACATGGGGCCTTAACAAACACTTCGCTGCTATTAATATTCCCCTGTGAAGGAACAAGCTTTTCCCATTTGCATGTACAGTAAGTTAAAGAGTCCGTTGCGTCACGTTGCAAAAGGATGGACAGCGCGGACTATTCTCCATGAAAGTATAGAGTCACCCAAGCTTAAATGGCACCCCCCCGAACGAATGAACCTTTTCTGCTCGCTACAAATGAGATCCCAAAAGCCCCGAGGAAGATGCTCCACAAATACACAGCAAGGCCAATTTGTGAATGCATGCATGCACTGTGTGCACATACAGTAGACACACATGGAGCCGCACGCACAGCTGTTGGTGTTGACAGAACCAGTTCACCAGTTATCAAAGACATGTCTTGCTCACATCCCTCCAGCAGCACTTCTTCTTCTTCTTCTTCTTCTTCTTCTTCTTCTTCTTCTTCTTCTTCTTCTTCTTCTTCTTCTTCTTCTTCTTCTTCTTCTTCTTCTTCTTCTTCTTCTTCTTCTTCTTCTTCTTCTTCTTCTTCTTCTCCTTCTCCTTCTTCTTCTTCTTCTTCTTCTTCTCCTTCTTCTTCTTCTTCTTCTTCTTCTCCTTCTTCTTCTTCTTCTCCTTTTTCTCCTTCTTCTCCTTCTTCTTCTTCTCCTTCTTCTCCTTCTTCTTCTTCTTCTCCTTCTTCTTTTTCTTCTTCTTCTCCTTCTTCTTCTTCTCCTTCTTCTCCTTCTTCTTCTTCTTCTTCTTCTTCTCCTTCTCCTTCTTCTTCTTCTCCTTCTTCTTCTCCTTCTTCTCCTTCTTCTTCTTCTTCTCCTTCTTCTTTTTCTTCTTCTTCTCCTTCTTCTCCTTCTTCTCCTTCTCCTTCTCCTTCTCCTTCTCCTTCTCCTTCTCCTTCTCCTTCTCCTTCTCCTCGCCACAGCTCCTCATTTTGCAGCCTGGGCCAGTTTGGTGCTATGTCTCCCATGTCCTTGAAATGTGCACCAGGAGTTGAACTTAGAGTTTAGTCTTATTTAATTTTTAAAATAAATTGTTTACAAGTAAAATATAAATGGGAGGCATTTTTAAACAATAGTAAAACTGCAGCTCACGACAGTTGTAGTTACCAAGGGAAACCGGGGTCACACTGCTCTGTGTGAGTGGCGTGTCTATTAGAGTGTGAAACCATCCGATGGTATTGGGATAGTTCTCATACTTTTCAGCAGTAACAGAGTGGCCTAATCCAGCACAATATAGCCCACCATCCCTGCGTTTATTCAGAATGTCCATACACTTAAGTGCTGTAGCATTTAACAGTGTATAGCATATATAATTACAGGAACACATGGGGACAAGGGTGATGGTTTGGTTATTGATGTTTTAGACAAACACCCTCCCATGGCTTTCCTGCACCTTGTGATTTTATTGTTGATGATTATATTGTAGGCTTCAATCCGCCCTTGACCTGGTTGCGCCTCTAAAACTAAAACATGTACAAGCTAAACCCACGCCTCCGTGGAGAAATGAGGATTTCAAAAAACAAAAAAGAAATGGCAGGGTACTAGAAAGAATGTGGAGGGAAAATAAAATGACAAACAATTACCAAATGTACACCGAACAGCTGAAAACATACAATAAAGCAGTCTGAAATTGATGCTTCACCAAAATCATATTAATTGATTGACCTTCTTCCCCATGATCCTAAAGCATTCCGTGAAAGTCCCTCAGATTCCCTCTGCGAGGCGTTTGCAGACCACTTCAGGGGGGAGATCGACACTATTAGATGCAACTTTTTAACCTCTCAGAAGGTTATTGTTTGAAATGCTTCTCAGTGTCTCTACCAGAGGAAACCCTGGACAGTTTTGTCCAGGTTAATGCTGAGATGCTTGATAAAGTTTTCTCCTCAGTGAGGCCCACCACATGTCTTTTAGACCCGGACCCAACCCCCGTTTTTTAAGTCATTTTATGGATCTTTTAGAGACAAGCTTTTACACATGATGAATTGCTCTCTTCAGATGGGGGTCTTCCCTGCTGCGTCGGGGGGGTGGTGGTGAGGCCCCTGCTGAAGAAGAACGATTTAGATTGAATGATTTTAACAATTTTAGACTGATATCTAACTAACCATTTTTAAGCAAAATTTTGGAGAAACTTTTTTTTATCTAACGTAATGATTTTATTACTGCACATGTCCTTGAGAGATTCCAGTCTGGCTTTAGGGTAAACCACAGCACCGAGACCGCCCTCTTAAAGAGTGTAAATGATTTTAGACTAAATAAGGATTCACAGAAGGTCACATTGTTGGTTCTACTGAATCTGAGCGCTGCCTTTGATACAGTCGGCCACACTATTCTTTTAACTCGTTAAAAACACATCGGCCTCTCTGGTGCTGTCCACTACCTCACAGACAGGACATTCATGGTAAGTACAGATAAAACGGGAACCATATGTTTACATACACTTTATAAAAAGACACATTTGCATTTTTTTCTCACTGTCTGACATGAAACCAGAATGGACTTTTATTTTTTTCAAGTCAATTACAATTTAAACAATATTTCTATGTGTTAAAAATTGCAGAATTTTTGCTACATACATTTAATTAATATTTGGTAGCATTAGTATATACTCAAAGTATTATTTGGGTCAAATGTTTTGAAGTTCCTTCCACAAGCTTCTCACAATAGTTAGCAGGAATTTTGGTCCATTCCTCCAAACAGAACAGAACTTTTTAAATGTCTTAATGGTCTGGGTCCTTCTCATCTTTCAGAACTGCGTTTACCTTATGAACCTTCACCTTCCGGCAGGGGTCTCCCAGTTATTCCTAAAGTCAACAAAAAGACTCATGGCGAGGCGTCTTTCCAATATTACGGCCCTCGCCTTTGGAACGACCACTGGAGGAGCTCTCTGCCTCGGGAACAGTGATTGGCTGTGGCTGTCCTGTGGGTATCTGAATGGAGGCGTGGTGTCTCTACCGCGCCTTCTCCAGGCACCATTGTGTCGGCGCCCTGTGGATGCAGTCGAGGTGCTGCTCCTGATGCAGATGGCTCCTTGGATGGTGTTTCCGCACCTGGTTCATCTGTACTCAGCATTATGTCAGCCCCATGTCCATTGTTCTACCTTGAGTGTGTGTGGTGTGCTTGTGTGGTGTATCTCTTTGGAGGATGGGGCGAGTGTGATTGTGACAATGTGTTTGTATACGTGGGAGGAGGTGGGTATGAGGGAATGTTTTTAAATCTGTAAAGCACTTTGCGTTAGCGCTTTATAAATAAAGATTGATAGATTGATTGACTGTGTCTGGTTAAGGTCAGGCACAGGTCTGAAGGGGCTCGGGGTTTTGGGGAAAGTTGTTTAGTTGCTATATGTTTATTTTGCACAAACAAACTAGACATTTGTGTAATAGCTAAAATGTTACTAAAAGCACAACAGAACACCGGATTGGCTATATACTTTACAATTTGTCATGACAACATTTCCAGTGTTGGGTAAAATCTAAATAAATATTTATTTCCCCCTTTCTCGTAGACCAGCCCTGACCTCTCAGCGGCTGAAAACTTCCATGTCTCACTGGGACTCCTCTCTCAGGTAGCACTCATCCATCACACTCTGCTCTGTCACCGGTTTGTGTAACCGGGGCTAAGTGGAAAAACAGCAACTCCCTGTTAATCCCAAAGAACAGCCCAGTGCATGGCAGGGCGCTGTCAAGTTATCAGTTTACTGTCACTCGGACTGCATCTACGCATCAGATCCATCTTCACAGTCCCCCTCTCTTGGCTATGTTGTAAAAATATCCATTAAAATAATCAATGGTCATTTTTGTAATTGCTATGTGGTCTGCAAAAGCGCTAACACAAACTGGCGTGACAGCAATTGACATTTTTTCCCTTATTCTCTTCTATCAAAGGGTCACTTAAATTCAATCCAAAAATCAATACAGCGCAACAAAAATGATTCTCTGACCAGTTAATTAAAGAAAGATTCCATTCCATTTTACTTGGTGTACAATACGCAAACATATTCTTATATACCTCATTTCATGGTCACATGATCATCATCCACAAAATCTTTCAGGTCCAAAATGTCGTACAACAAAATGTCTTTAATTGTTATAAACATTTCTCAATGGAAACACATGTTAGGAACAAAGGTACAGCTCCAAGACTCATTAGTCCGAGTCCAGCTCATTGTCTAATCCCCTTTTTACCCTCTAGTCTTCATCTTCTCACTCCACACACTACACCCTGAGCTACGAAGCAGTAATACGTCAAAATATACTCGTAGAAAATAAGAATGAAGGTGCAAACTCTGATGATTATCAAATCTCTGCTTATGTACACACAGAATCTGAAATAAAACAGGAAACATTAATGAGGCTTGTGGTAAATAAAGACTTTTGCGTTTGACCAAATACTGGTCAGAGTATGAGACACTTGACACACTACAGGCAACACTGTAGCAGAATCCCAGGGTTTACACCATGTATTTGAAATAACAGCACCCATCAGATGCAGGATCCAAACATGCTATGGTTTGAAGAAGGGTCACTTCCATGTAGCCTTTTACATGTTGTCAATTCTTGGCTCAATAATCCATATTTTTGGTTTTGTCTTTAGACCATCAATTATTAATACATGCAGGTAGGTAAATCACTTTTCTTGGCCATTTGTCATAAATATCTTTACATACAAAATAAGGGACAGATGTGAGAAAATAGGCGTCCATATGTTTACATCATAAACTCTTGGTGGCACCATTGATGCTCTGTTTTACAATATATTCTTTTGCATTAGCATGTGACCAGTAGTCCTGTACATTTGCAATAACCCTATAGAAAATTCACAGGCTTGTACAATCTGTACACAGTAAATACAGACAGATGCTACGCGTTACATTGCTTTAAAGTGTGCTATTGAAAGTCTGTCTGTGCACACACACACTGATCATACAATAAAAGGACATTTAGAATTCTTATATATAGCTTTATCATTGGAGTATAAGAAATAGTCAGTGGTCTTGTCACTGAATTTGAAAGATTGCAATGACTTCCTGACATCTTAGGAAGTGTCTCCCAAAGGAACATGGATAATCTTCCCCGACTCCTGCATCAATTAAAGCCATTCTAATTTGTTCCTGAAATGAAGCTCAGCTTGTAACCTGGTAATTAGGTTATTTGGGACTGTAAAGGAGGACACTACAGTACAGTGGCCCCAATTAGGAGAGGGTAGTACATGCCAGGACAAACCATCCCCTTTATGCACCAAACACTGTTATTGAAACCACAACGAATAAACATAATGGCAGCAGAGATTATGTTGGCACTGGTGGAAGTCCCACATTACTGATGGACCATGAAGAGTTAACACTGAGGTGAGCTCCAAGTGCTCATAGTGGCGTTACATGTCAGTTCATGTCTATGGTGTTGAAGACCCACTCAGTGAACTTTTTGAGCTTGGCTGAAGCACTGTATGACTCTTCTAGGAGGCGCTGGTTGTCCTCACGCAAACTTTGGACTTGCATCTGAAGTGATGCCTTTGCATCTTTCTCCTGAAAGTGACAAAAGAGAACTATATTACCACAACTGCAGAAGACAGACAAGACAGACAAACAGTACAATAAATACATTAGCTTGTTGGATTATTGGATTAGGATGATTAAATGGTGATAAAAAACGTTTTCCTTTTATGTTGACTGACCTTCTTTAGATCATCGTGAAGCAGCCGCACCATAGACTCCAGCTGGGTCACTTTCCCCAGCAGACAGGCAGGGCTGTCATTAATGTCTCTGTGTGGGCAAACCAACTGTTAGCAGTGGCACGTGTAAAGTAAGTCCGTATGTGTTTTGAGTGGTCGATTAGTGTGTGGTCAGTAAATTAACTGTGATGTCTAATCACATCTTCAGATTGACCAGGCAGAGCTGTGGCATAATCTCTCACCCATGTGGGGCAGTCCTCATGGGTGAGAGTCTAACTCCAGGAGGGGATATTCTTACCCAGGAGGTGGCAGCCTCAGGGGTGCTGTCTGAGGCTCAGCCTGCTGCGGGGTGCTGCTAGTGGCTGCACTCTCAGCCAGAGCACTCTCCTCTTGAGCTGCCAGGAACACCAGTCTCTGTTCTGTAAAGAGATGGGTCAGAGGAAAAGTCACTAAATATTAGTCCTTTGGTGCCATCTTGTGGTGAAAACCATAGTAATTGAATTGATTGAATTTTATCTGCAAATTAAAAAGTGATGGGAACTAACCTTCAAAGGCTTTGGCAGCGTCCACTAGGTGGGCCCAGTCCAGCGGGCTATCTGCCCCCGGGTCAGGCAGGGGCATGAGGACAGAATCTTCAGGCTGCAGATTCTTCTTGTCCTGCTCAAACTCCATGCTGTCAGGGGCTGATAGGTCTCCTGGAGGACCACAATAAAAACATATTGAACGTTTCTACCTCATGGCAGATTTCTTCTTTATACAGCTAAATCATAACAAATGTTGAACTGTACCCATTGACTTGTGTGACTGCCGCCTGCCATTGCGAGCAGTGGGTGAGCGGGGTAATGTGGAGCAGCTGAACAGTAGGTCAGTGGGCGTGTCCCTCTGTCCACTGGAGGACGACTCCCTCTGCCCACTGTAAATGCTCTCATCGGACACTGTCCTCTGAAGGGAGCGGCGGCCGGTGGTGGGACCTGGAAAGATGGGCTTCAGGGACACATGCAGAAAACTACATCAACGTCTTTGGAGTTTCATGGACACCTTTTTTCTTTTTTTTTTTACATCGTTTCAAGCAATGGATCTTTATCATTTGTATAACGCTGCATTTTCTCTGACTCTACCTTCTCTTCACTGGTCATGGGGGGCGGGCTGTCCAGTGTTATGAGCTTCTTTAAATCCTCTTCCAGACTTGACTTGGCAGCATGTCTTTGTGGAGACTGAGCTCCACGTAGATTGGCCCTGAGCTGTGGCTGCCCAACCAAGGGCCCGTCACTCTGGTGCCGTCTGAGAGGAAAGCGCACGACACACTTTAAATCAAGGTCACAAGTGTAATGAATTGGGCCAGTAATGCGGAAAAAGAAAGAATCAACTATATCTGAACAGTACATTCGAGGCATTACGAAAAACCTTTGACTCAACAGGATCATTGACTTAAAATTTCAAATGGCTGTACATCTCGTCCTCACCACATGATGGCAGTGTTGGTTCTATTTTCACAAGGATAAAATTGAATCTGCCTTTTATCTGAGTATCAACACAACTGACAGCAGGCTGCATTCTCCTGCAGAGCTGAGCGTTCTTCTTCAACATCTATCTCTGTGTGACGCACAGTTTCACACAAGCACAGTAAAAACATTTCCAAACTCACTTTCTTGTGCTGCCAAAGTCCACAGAGTTGACAGTTCCGCCGGGTTTCCTCCAGCCAATCAGATACTTGGATGTTGCTCCCTGACGAGGGTAAAAGGTCTTGGGCCCCAGAGACTGGGAGGTCGGAGAGGTGGGTTCCTCCTGGGGGGACATGGACCTGCTGACTTGGCCTAATGGGCTATGGCTGAGGAAATGGTAAGAAGTCAGTGAGTTTCGGGGAAGTAACAGACAGGACTTGTTATCCATGTAAATGCCAAGCAGAGAAAAGAACAATACACAGAGGAGATTAACAAGCTTCAAAGGAAGAGCCTATAATACAACATGCAAACCCCACAGATTAGAGCATGGCCTACTAAATTTTCTCAGTATGCCAAGAGTGGGATGCCTCCGTGTCAAAGCAGATAACATGCCTGTGTGCTTCACTTTCACTGCTTTCAAGAACACATTCAATACATAGGTAGCTGAATGTTCAAACAGCTGCCATCTGTGTGAAGTGGTATAAACATTGCTGTCAATGTACAAGTGTGCACAAGTTATTTCTGGACGTTTAAAAGAATAGACAGCAAAGTTTGAGCTCAGTCGAAGTAAGTAGGATATGGAGAGGAGCGGATGTGATGCTGAGCTCACAGTCGGCAACTTCAAGCACTCCTTTTTCACCCAGAATACCAAGTGACGGTAAACAAAAAACAGCAAACCACACACAAATATAGATGCGAATATTTTTTCTAGGTCTGCCTTTGTTCATGCCAAACCCGCATAGCTGCAGTGTTCTCCATCTGGCTCGGTACGAGATATATTGGGACTACAATGAATCACTGTCTATTTAATGAAACATTGATGTAAGGGCAGAAATTCCTGAGCTGCCTACACAGCTGAGATGAACAGAATAAGCAGCACACCTGGGGAGGGTGGAGGCGTTGTTCAGGTTGTACGCATCCGGAGGGAGGGGATAGGGAGAGGGACTCTTCGCCTGGGTCTCGCTGCTCCCAGCAGTGAGCAGAGAGTCCGGAGGAGGGGAGAAGTCCGGGACCCTCTGGCTGCACGAGGCCTCGTCTGTCCAGGGGGCCTTCTCTTTGCTCCTATGGCCACCAGTAGAGGAGGCTGTGCTGCTCTGTGTGGCAGTGAATGAAGCCGCGTCGATGCCACTGTCAGTGGAGGCCCCCTGGAGGTAACTGTTGAGCTCCAGTTCTCCTCGCACACCTGACCGTGATCCCACCTCGTACCACTTCTCATCACTGTGCGCCGAGCTGGACGCATTGCTTGACAGTGTGTTGCTGCTGGACTGGCTGGATGAATATGGACCATCCTGTTTGAGAAGAAGTGTTTATCAATTCTAACATCAAAACAAGTAATCCAGTCTCATTAAATGTGTTGTGGTGAGTGTAATACTCTTTAAAAAAAAAAAGAAGTGCAACTCACCTTGACATTTTTGTTGGGAGACATGTGATTTCCATGTTCTGACTGAAGCCGGGAAATGGGTCCTTTGGACACCACGGGGTCTGGGGTAAACAGAGTTAAAAGCAATAAGTTACTGATTTCCATTAAGAATCTATAGTACTATCATCTGTCTCAAAAGCCTACCGCCTGTGTTTTTGTCCAGTAGCCGACCAGTCTCCACATCTCCCTGCCGTGTCCAGGCAACACCAGAGCACATTTTAACCCCGTTGATCCCTTCACCTGCTGTTTGTCGAGCAGACGGCACAGCAGACTGGCAGTTGTTATTAAACCTAAAACACAGATAAGTAATTTGTTTAATTCTAGAAAAAAAGGGATTGTCTTTTCAGCAAAAGAGTCTTACCCATCTGGCCCTGGTTTTTGCCTCCAGTGATTTGAGCTTGTGCCGTCAGTGTAGGCCATGTTGGCCGGAGAGTTTGTGTTTTGCATTGTCCGACCCATTACAATGGAACAGGCCAGAGCATAGTTGTCATTCCCGGGAGAATATCTGTGAGAAACACATTAAAAATAGACAAAGGAGTTAGTAGACTTGACATAACTTTAAACATTGTTACATTTTAATCTTGTAATGAATGTATTGTTCGATTGCACATTTCAAAAGCTGAATAAAGTGCAAAACAAAAATCCACCTTTTGGGGTTAAGTGGTCGACCATCACTGGACACACTGCGGGGCATGGCGGCAGAGTTACCGAAGTCTGAAGGCGGCGCTTTGATGAGCGTACCCCCTGACCCAGGGCGGGTCTGAGGGCTGGAGGAGGTTGTGCGAGGCCACTTAGTGTTGTTGTTGTTGGGAGGGCGGAAAGGGAACTTTAATTCATAGGGCATGCCCTCTTTGTGGTTCTTGTAGTCCACTAAAGGCATGTGGTAGATTTCTGAGCACCCCCTGTGAGATAAACAAAATAGCCATAAACCTATGGATGATGAAAGATACACTACTGGAATATTTGGCTACTTACCTGCGCGGTGTGGAGTCCTCATGTGGAGGGATAATGACCACTTTGACAGTGACAGAGGTGCGCAGCAGGTCAATCATCTGCTCGTGGGACAGAGAGGCCACAGCCACTTTGCAGATCTCCACCAGCCGACTGCCTTGTCTGAGCCCAGCCTGCCATGCGTAGCCGTAGGGCTCCACCTCAGCGACAATGCCCTCGAAGTTTACGTGAAAGCCCAGCTGACCTAGAGCATTACGCCGCAATGTCATCTCAGTTGTCAGGCTACCCTTGGTAAGAAGCTGTAGGAAAACAGCAGCACATTAGAAAGAAGTAATTTACAAAAACATCATGCACACACTTATGTCCAGTATTAGGGCGACAGTGGCTCCGACATAAGAGCGAGTCGTCTCTTGACCGGGAGGATGTCTGCTCTCACAGGTGCAGACTGTTGTTGTGTCCTTGGGCAAGACACTGCACTCACGTTGTGTGCATGAATAGTAAGTTAGTTAATGAATGGTGGTGGTTGTAGATGTTGATGGCGTACATTGACAGCCTATTGTACTGTCACACCCCTTGGTGGGAGAACAAATCGTCAACCTTTTCGACTTTGATAGAAATTTCACAAATAGCATATGAGTCATTGCTGCCCCAAAAACATTTATGTAATCACCAACAACTAAACCTAGTAACATGTCATCTACACCTACACAGACTTAAAAAAAACATGCATCACTGCACCAAAATCAAAATGCTATCCATTATACAAGGCCCATAGTCAGATCACAACAGCTTTGTCAACACTATAATACAGTCAGTAATAACATTAACCAGGTCCTGTCTCTTTGGTGCCACCTATAAGAAATGCCTTGTAAGGTCGAATGCAATTATCCCCTTTTTATTTTTGGCAGGTGAAAGTAGGTAATTGTGAGGCATTGGCCTCTCTTTTGTTATTTGTGCATAAATAACATAACTACAGTAAAGTTGGGAAGTACAAGGGCTCAGGTACAGTATTATTAATTACTCTCAGCAGCTGTTTCTTTTTTAGACCGAAAGTGACCTCTTCTGGCTACAGCAGATGGTGTGTGCTAATGCAGTGTACTGTCTCAGACAGGTGTCCCACTGACCTCCAGCCTTTTGACCACCTCTCCAAAGTCTTCTGTGTTGTTATTGATGGAGCGCAAAGATACACTCTCCCCACGCTCATAGTAGATCTTAAGAGAGGCAGGGCTTCCTGTTGACCATCCAATAACATCTCGTGTGGCACAGTTGAACACTACTGTTTTGGCCTCCTGATCCAGTAAGATGATGAAATCATTAGAAAGAGCCAAGAGGCATTCCCGTTCAGCCCCTGCCACTTGGTCTTCAGCATGAACCTGCCAAGTGATGGCCCCCAGGCTCCGCAGCTCTGCGCCACTGTATGGACGAGTCTTCTCCCGCCGCTTGTGTGCCAGAGAGATGAACGGAAACTTCCCAGAAGGTTCCACTGGAGTGTTGGTGACGTGACGCTCAGCTAGGTCCCGTAAGTACTCCTGCCGCGTACGTGTCGCCATAGCTCCAAATTTATCTGATTTGTGGGCTGCGTTTTCAGCGTTAATGACTTTAGCCAGCAGAAAGTCCCTGAAGACAGTAGATTTGGGAAAAGTCACACCCTTGGGGATTGGTGGTCCAAAGGAGGGAACGTCTTGGGAGCGGGTCACCGCCACACTTAAGTGAAGACACAAACAAACAAACAAACAAACAAACAAACAAAAAAGCCAATGAATATTGCTCTAACAGAAAAAATATAGTATACAGTCTGCAACCAATCATATATTTATGCATGAATCAGCACCCTCCACAAGACTGAACTGATACATATTACAGCACAATACTCATGTCTGACACATGGGAATGCATAATAGCACAGCTGGTAAACTTAAAAGTCGTAAAAAGTGAAATACTTTGTAAAGACAAACAACCTTTAAGTGCTGGAGGTAATGTTCCCTTTGACCTCCTTCATTTAGAAATATAAAAGAGGGCGTACAGATTCCTACAGGCAATACACTGCTCCTGTTACCCTCCGCTGCTCCTATTCTGTCCTACACAATGACTGTGCGAGAGTTGAATTACTATAAATAAGTAAACAGGTAAAGATAGTGCTGTCTCTTACCTGTGACATGTGGGAAACTTAAACAAGGTTTGAAACATCTTAATATTTCAAAGAACAAGAGCTTTATCCCAAGGAGTTCGCTGCATATCACATCAACATCCGACTGCTAAAAGACTGGGACATGTATACAATCTATATAGTGGCATTATAAAGTCAGAGGCTTGTGGGTGTAGATCGCGGCATGGCTTTGGATGAGCTGATGTGACACTCTTGACAACCTCTCCATTCAGTCCATTACACAAATAACTCATCCAGTGCCTGTAGCGGAAATGTTGCAAACCAGGGCTGACTTCACTTGGCTTATAAATACTATACATCCAATCAAAGGTGACAAGCTAGCTCCCAGTGCTGTCCTCATGCTTACTCTGTGCGCTGCCTTGGTATGTGAGAGCAGAGCTGGGGCTAGCGCTAGCATGCACAGCCTCAATTCCCCAAACAAAAAGGTCTTATGCAATTTGTCTCAGCAGACTCCTGACTCTGTGTCTGAAATAAGCAGCATTAGCATGGTATTCCTATATTATTTCATATTCAAGTTACTGCAGCAAAGAGAAAAAAAGAAAATATATTTAAAGTATTAAATATATTTTATGAAAATATCTATAAAGAGTAAAGATTTAATGCCAGCTAAAACACTCACCTCCAGTCTTCACACTAGGTTGACCATTTCCACAAAATCTGATTCCAAGATGAGAACAAGAATACCAAGCAGTGCTAAAAGTGTGGAGCACTCAAAGTAGCATTGCAAACTGCTCCATTCTCAGCGCTCCAACAAACCATCAGGAGAAGAATGACTTGACATCCAAGTGACTACATTCAAATTGTACTTGAAAAATCTTGAAGCTGGGAGAGTGTAAGCTGCTCTGGGTGGAGTAACAAGACTATCCTCAAGGATTCTGTGTCCCGCGACTCTCCATTTCATCCGCAAGGCAAACTAGGAGAACCAGCATTTCACCTTTTCCATAAAAATCTCTTTGCGACAATGAACCAAAAGATGTCTCCTCAAGCAAAAACAGATCCAGCTGCGGTAGTTGAAGGTCAGAATCAGGAAGCATGTTCAGGGCCTGGACAGACTGACAAAGGTCTTGATCTAAATTTGCCTAAATTGGACGCAGTTGCAAAGCGCAGACAGAAGGCTGGCCTGACTCGTTTGCTCTTCATACTCTGAGCTACTGACGGACTGTGCTCTGAACAGTCCTCCACACTCACATGTGTGCCAGGGTGAGGAGAGCACTTCATGTTCACGGCGCTAACTCCTTCAGACCACTTCGACTCATGCTGCCCAAAGGCAAAGTGGCAGGCAGAGGATGAGGAGGAGGAGTGGGGAAGAAGCCTTCTATTTTCTGACTGTGTGAAGAGCAAGGTTCAGAGTGAATTAGAGTGCCAGGGATGACTGTGCATGTGTAAGCGTGCAAATGAGCCTGAAAAAGAGGTAAAAGGAGAAAAGCAATGGTCGAGAGAGGGACCAACTATGTGTGTATAATATGCGGGCACGTTGGGCAGTACTGCAAGTACAAATTCTTTGAAGTTGTGGCCTGATCTTTGTAACACAAATAATCAGCCATTAGAGAGGAAAAAAGTGTTCTACATTCTGCTTGATGATGTGACATTTATTTTATTCAGGCTGAATCACACTGAACATGCAACATACACAGAGTAGAAATATAGGACAAGCAGAACAAGACATGCCTTCGAGACAATGCTTTTGTCTTAATGCAAGCCACCAATAAAAAACACATAACCAGTAACCACTCAAAGCGGCATGAAGCTTTTGGAGCTAAGGTCACAAGTTCAAAGATTTACCATCATTATTATTATTTCTTTTTTTTATCGTCTGGTACAAATTGAAATTCATGAGCCACAGAAAAGAGAGGCTAAATACGCAAAAAGCATTTTAAAATCTGTGCCTCGAGGCGTAGTCAGGCAAGAAGAGTTTTGCACAAAATGAGCAATTCAACTCACCTGTAGCATGTGTTGTCTGAGCAGGGATTGTGCACCCGGACAATGATGAATACATGCTGGAAGTGTGAGCGGACGGCCTTCGGAGTAAAAGGGTGAGCACCAGGCTCTTGAAACACGATTGTCACAATATCATTTCCAATGTGGCGCTTCCGTAGCAGCTAGTAAAAGACAACAGAAATACCGTAAGAGCACGTTCATTCATGACCAAGCATCATCGTCTGTCAGAGCCAATGTATCAAATCATGCCTTTGTTCTGAACAATAGTCACATTACTTCTGAGATACACGCTCAGATAAGATTTTTCTAAACCGGTTTTCTCTTTCTGATTCCGGACAATGCTGCAGATCTGAAGTTTAGCGGTCTATTTTACCTGTTGCTTGTTGTTGGGTGTGTAAGGCAGCAGGGTCGAGACGTGGAACATGAGCTCATAGTCCTTGTAGGTAGTGTACAGGGAGTGAGTGCCCGTGGAATCCGCTGGAGGAAAAAGACACTTTAGAGACCCATTGTGTTATGACTGCCATCTATCCCTCACTTGTGTATTTGGTAGACATTACAGCAGGGAAAGTATCTCACCAGACAGCTAGACAATGGAGAGTGGATCAATGACGGTCCAGATTAGATGACTTTTACTCTTTTACTTTTGCTTTTTGCCTGAATAAATCTGCATTATATGGTTTGTAATAGCTGAGTGATTACTTTTTGTGTCCAGCTGAGCTCTGTACTTGGTGAAGCCCTTCAGGCGGACTTTCTCTCCCAGCAGTTGGAGAAACTCTTCCAGGGCAGGACCGGCCATTTCATTGTTGTACATCTCCTCCTCTGTGCTCTGGCCCGCTCTGCAGTACATTACCCCAACCTTCACCTGAAAACTCAACTGAAAACATGGCCACGCATAAGAAAATCATGAAAAGTGGAACAATGAACATCTAAATGTAAAGGTAATTTAAGCGGGGTATTTGATGATCATTTTACAGCTTGGTAACTATTTTACAAACTCTTTACCACAACAATCTCTTTCTACCACAACTAATGTGGTAGAAAGCTCTAAAAAAAATGACTTTGCATAATACCCCCTTTAAATCACACTCTTCCTCTCCTCGTACCCCTTGTTCATCCAGTTTCATTAGCTGCTCTGTGACTTTTGGGGTGTTGAGGCCCAGTCGGAGGCAGGACAGGTCTAGCTCAGGGAGAAGGTACTCCAGCACATCCTTAATAGGCAGCCCCCTGCTGGTGCCGTGCTTAGACGTGGAAGGCACTGCGTCTTCGAGGATTGAACCCCGCAGAGTTGTCAGCTGAGCATACAGATGCATAGAGGGAAGCAAAAGTGAAGTTAGTATACCTGGGCAAAGAATATGCCAGGAATGTATCTAGCTTTGAAGTCATGGCATGCCTTTACACAGGAAATAAACAAAAAGACATAACTGTGGAAGTGAATGTAAGGAAATCACAGCACAAAAACATTAAACTATACTTTTAAATTGTAAATATTTAATTATAATCCAGAGAACAATATCCAAAATGTGAAAAGGTTTGATCAAGCTTTATGTTGGTGCAGTGGCGTGTCTTTCTGCTGGGCCCAGTCACGCATCTTTACCATGACAAAGCCCTGTAATAACCAGCCTGTTTTTTCTTTCATACTTTGCCTACCTAATCCAGTCTGCGGAGCTCTAGGTTTTAGTCAATGTTTTGCATTTTGCGCATGTTCCTAAGGAGCATGAGCATTAGAAACACATCAGAGGGACAGAGGAAGGGACAGGTAGGCTCATTTCTCGTGTAAGTTAGAATACAGAATAAAATGAAAGCTTTTGTCAACTGTTAGACAAAATCCATTAGTTAAATATAGCCCAGCTTGCATTTTGGTTGGTTGGTCCAGTAAGGAGATTTTACCCCAGAAAAATAGTGCAATTTTTTTGGTACAAATGCCACTATTTTTCCTAATTCATTAAATTACGAAAATATTACAAATGTTCCTAATTTGTAATATAGATGGTAGCGAGGTCTGTGGTAACAATGGATGCACAGAGGTGAGCGATCGAGCTTATTTGCATTCCCTGCACCCAACTCAAGCGAATGCATCTGTGATTGTGTGTCTCTAAATGCAACAATGTGAAGCTCGTAAACTAAATAGAGCAACTCTCTTCCCAGTAATGTATTTGGATGTTGAAGTGAGAGCTTTGAGGTTTTGTGTGATGCCTTCGAGGCTGAAAGACAAACGCTTCCAAAGGTTTATTCACACACCGCTGATATTGGAAGACAGATCGCTTCGGGGTTAGTTGCATAATGAGACTGGTTCAAACCTTGATCTGGTATTCTACGTATTGAACGAATGCTGAGGTAAGTTGAATTTTAATCTGCACTCTAAAATGGTTCAAGTTAGGAAAAACACAAGAACATTTATAACCAAATCCCAGTTGAAAAAAGTCTCCAAATTAGTTAGTTAGTTAATTAGGCTGTAACAAAAATGACTAACCTCACTGGTCCTAAAGATGAGGCGGTAGTTATACTGCTGGCCATGCTCCTTATCTTCTTCCAGCTTCTCTCTCCGCAAACTCACTGCTACTGGCCCAAAATTCTCGTCTATACCAAAGTAGTTCCAATGATCTAAACATAAAGAAATGGCAGACATTGCTATATGATCATTAACATTTGAGTAGTGTACAGGTAGAACCTTACCACGAAGATTGAAGAGCTTCCTGTAGTAGTAGGCTCCCAAGTCCACATGCTCCACAATGTATTGTTTGCTATTGTCACTGAGTGTGCTGGGACCCTCCTTTGGGCCCTCTAATACTGCAACTCCAGCATTTGTGCAGTGTAGAGTCACAGATGTTTCATACAAGTTTGGCTCGCTGCTGGATCCTGCTCCAGTGCTCACAAGTCCATGATACGTAGGATCACCTGTTCCTAACCTGCACCGCCCATTTACATCTGTGCCAATCTCATTTCTGAAACAGGGACAGCTCAGCAGCATCTCATTGCTCTGTTCAGCCCCTGCGTCCAGCCCAGGGCTATCTCTAGAGCTGAGTTCCTCCTGGCTTCCACTGGGAGAGCTGTAAGGCAGGCTGTGGGTGGAGGAAATTGTGGAGGTGGCTGAGGCCACTGCAGCTGCTGATGCCCCAGTGGTTGTGTTTTTTCTTTTGCCTGCAGTTTGACGCAGCTGGGCAATCTCATTCAGGTCAAACAGTGTGCTCTGCACATCGTAGTGGGCAAAACCTTTCTGACAAACCCAAGGCTGTGGGGGAGGGTCTAAGTCATCAGTCCGACTGTCCTCAGCATCGGATCCAGCTTTCGGAGAGTCTAACTCACCACGCACATTCCTAAGTTTCCGAAATATAGACTCGCCCCCTGTCTCAGATTTAGTGCGTCTCTTGGGGGGCTTATCTTTAGATTTAGAGTACGGTCCATCAGGAACATCTTCTTGAAGCTCTATAATGGCCTGGTCCGTCCCAACATTCAGTATGTCCTCCAGTTTGTCTGGAGCTGGACTTCGCTGGTCCATCGTTTCTTCTTGATAGCCCTTGAGCATTTCAAAGAAGCTCTCTCCAGACAGCCCATGCTGGTCGATTGAAGAAGTGCTGCCATAGTTGCGGTGAAAAGGGGAGAGTTTGGCTCCTGTTGCTGGACCCCATTCATCCCCACTGTCCCCACTGCCCTCCATCTCTCCAATCGCCATGTCACTGTTGCTACGCTGGCGAACGCGCCTCGGCCGTGGGTTTCTGTGCATGGGCCCACGGTGTTCACCGGGTACAAGGTAGCGGGTGTCAGGGCTATAATTATTGGCTTGGGTCTGAGTTCTGTTTTTTAAAGTGTTGTGAATGTTACGTAGCATTGAAGAATCCTGAGGACTCATAATGTGGCTTGACTTATGAGTTTTTATTGGACCAGAGTTTTCTGAATCTGTGCTGTGCCACATTGAAGCTGCAACCTCTTTACGAGGGGGCCAGTCAGCCACCCGGGCCCTTACACCCATTTTTGGTACTCCTGGGCTCGCTGTGGTGTGAGCACTGTCTCCACGAGCTGGTACAGCTGCC
Source organism: Gobius niger (assembly GCF_951799975.1). NCBI lineage: Eukaryota > Metazoa > Chordata > Actinopteri > Gobiiformes > Gobiidae > Gobius > Gobius niger. Next base: position 10,846,765 of record NC_136867.1, read on the forward strand.
CCGTTGACTACACGGAGATGGCGTGTGTAAAACTCATCGGTGGCAGGGACTGATCCCCCAACAGTACGCTCCATCGGTGGGAGCTTCAAGCTGGTCATCACACAGTGCCAAAGCTAAAGGCACTCAGAATGAACATGCTCCTCCCTGTAGTCCTGAGCAGGTTGATTGTCGGAATCAGAGACAGTGACTGGGAGGCTCACATCCTCTGCCTTCAAGTCTGCCTGCTGCCTCTTTGTTGCTGATGACTTGCCATTTTTCTTCAAGCAATGAAGTCTGAAAATTGAAAGAAAAACAAAATTTGCAATAATAAATAAATTGTCAGTTTGTTCAATAAAGTTTTTCTTAGAACTATTAAGGCTGAAAATATTGAACATAGCAAAGCCACTATCTGATCAGCCTACAGCAGCCAGCTGGCACATCAGCCCCTCCAACCATAAGTGAAACATTAACAGACCGCACACACATGATGTGAAATGGGCTGGTGTGACTTTTATAACATGAAATATTCAAGCTACACATCAAAAAGCAAGAGGCCCTTTGAAATTCATCTGAAAAGTGGGTGATGATCCGTTGCTTGACAAATCGGCCCAATTTGGCAGTGAGAGACTGTAGGAGATTAAGGCTCCACTCTCAGTCAGTGCTGCCTGGTCGGGGCTGTGATCACATTAGACACTAGCAACAGAACACTGTGACGGCTCTAGTCCAGGCACCTTCACACTGCAGTAGCCTCCTCTGAAAATGCTATCCCATAAGTCTGCTGTTCTTGTTACTGCCACGTGTAAAAAGTTTTGGGAGAGTGACACAACAGACAACAAACATAAAGTGTATTAAATCAAATGTCAAAGTGCCTGGGAGGTTTTTGTTTGATAATTCTTCTGAAGAAGGAGCGGTGTCTTGGTTGTGTTAAATACTACATGAAAGCACAAATCTTACAACTGATTAACTATTCAGTAGACCTTGCTCTTGACTTAATGATAGAAAACAAACACAATGACAGGGACCAAGACGCACGAAGACACTCATTCTCCATATGCATGCAAGACATTGTCTCCTTTCTGCTTGTTGACCAAATGATGTTAACTTCCTGTAATTGGGGCCGTGACCTCCCAGCTGGTCTGGAACAGCCCTCAGAGCTCAGCTGAGGTGCCCACACAGATGGAGGTGATATCATAGCATGTCTGTCGAAACAAAGCTAACAGCTACACAGGAGCATGTCCGGACACAGATCTCTGTGCTCCAGCAGAGGAACATACCACAGAGCAGACTGCTTTGGTTATGAGTGATTTATGAGTGATTTATGAGTGATGAGTGCCCCAAAGTCATAAAAATGTATAGATGGCAGGTGCGCACGCAGCACATTATTATGAATCAACATGAATCTAACGCTGCTTAATCAGAATAATAAATCCACTGAGTCAACAACTCAATATGACAAGATCTGAGTCAACGTTATCCAAGTGTGTTGGCAGAAACGTACTCGGACAATGCTTGCCAATCAGCAACTAATCTCACTTATGAATTTACATGCAGAGATACAGTATACGCTCAGGGCTATAACATTTGTGGTGAGTTTTAAGCACTTTGTAAACAACAAGTCATTTTGTGTCAATAAACGTGTGAGACTCACTGAAATAAGGGATGCAAAGTGTAATGGGACAAAACAATGTAACATTCTACACCCGCATGTATATGTTCATGTCTCCAAATACAGAAAAGAGGTCCTAGTTTATTAGTCTAGTGTTTCCAAAGAAGAGAGAAAAGAGCCAGAGGATGGTCCGACAAGCTTGTAATTACCGCTGGTCTGAATGGGGCTAAGGCCCTGTTTGGCTGACACCATTGGCTTTCAAACAAGCACCCTACCATTTAGCCCACAGTCTCTCCTCGTCTTTTAATCTCCCTGCTCTGAGGACCGGCTGGGTGGGCACAAAGGGCCCTCTGTCCAGACATGGGCAAGATGAGGCCCCACTCCAACACAGTGAAGCTTTTGATAACTACCTGGCACTGGTTTCTCACTGTGTGTACGATAGCTGCCAGCAGGTTTCGCTGAATGAAATGTTGGAGTATCTGTGCGAAGAAATAGTCCATGAATGGCATTTGGAAAATAAGAAGCTGGAGAGCGTCAAGTGATGTGGAAGGTGTCATTTGGGATCCACCCACAAAAGGTCATGAAGAGGATAATTGGACGGATCAGGAGGTGTAATCAGCCCTTTGCAAAATGATGGTGTTCTCAGTCACTGAACGCTTGAGGAAATTTACACCAGAAAACACAGTATGTACAAGCTTACTCAGAGAGACAGTGTCACAAAATCATTATTACGTTTGAGTCAAGTGGAAAAGCCCCCCTTACATTGAAAGGGCCTTGGTGATACCAGTTCTGCAAGAAGTGGCACACAACAATGAGACAAAAATCCGACCCGACAAAGTGTTTCTGACCACGCACACGTGAGACCAACGCCACGTGCGCACCCAGCTCTTGAGAAACCGGTGGAGCCCATGCATCTCCATTTGTCAGAGCGTTGTTAGCCGCTGTGGCCTGACTGTGTGGGCCTCTCGCCATCGCTGCAGCACAGTTCAGTTCAGTGAGTAATGAGCGGAGCTAAGCAGTGGCAAAGTGAATTTCTGTCATAGCCCCCTACACTGGCACACACTTTTGATGTTCTGCCAGAATATATTCATTGCCATTGTTCCAACATGGCGCCTCCACCATCCTTCCCATTTGCTTATCCACAAAGTCTTAGTCTAGGGTTTCATTAGCTACATGGAAGAGACGGGGCGATAACTGACACTTGAAGCACTTCACGTAGCTTATTGTTGGTAATAGTAAACTTAGACCTGTTCCCAGAGGTGTCATTAGGCTGGGCCGGGGGTTCAACAATGAGAGTCTTTGTCCAGATAGAGCCACTTGGGCCTGGAAAGCTAATTGCGTGGCAAACAGCTTCGGTGGTCTCCTTGTCTGGTGAAATATATTAGCTATAAGACATCACAAAGCAATTGAAAAATGTATGCCTTGTTTTGAAACAATATACTGTGTAGAGTTTTATTCATGTTAGTTTGTCCTTAAAAGGTGTGTTACAGAGGTCATCATAGAGGTCAATGCAGTCTAGAGCGCGAAACTGGCTGTAGCTACATCCCAGTGACAAATGACATAACAAAGACTAGCTTTATGTGGTGTTGCTGTTTTTGTGTTTTCTTATGCAAATTAGCCATGTGTTGCAGTGAATCTTAGAACAGTCACAGGTTGTTGCCTTTTTTTGCTAGTTGTGTTTTTTTGCTTAGCTTTTTACTCATAATAAATCATACAAATTGACCAGGTCCACCCCAAACCACTCAATTGATGGGTTAACATTTTGGAAACGTAATGAGACATCAGTTTATAATAAAGGAGAACTGTTGGATGAATGAAGTCCTACAATGTGTCATTTCCTGTGTCAAGTCCTCCAAATACAGTGTTCCCATTACATCCTCATAAATGCTTGAATCTACATAAACAAGCTTGAATGGTTTTACTGCTGCTCTGACAAAAGGCACAGCTTTGTTCTAAAGGACATGTGAACATGTCACAGTTGTGTGTTTTACAGAGAAGTGAAGAAATAGGAGTGTTCCATTGCCTGCAGAGGAATGTTAAAAATGCTAATGAGTTAGCTGCCTGCCTGTCTGCTGAGCTACTGCATTTTTAGGCTCAGCCTTAAAAGTGGAAGTGTGCTCGGGGCAGCACTTTCACTCTCTTCCCCCTCTGCTCTGCCCAGCACCTCCCAGACCTTCGAATCCATTAGACTGAGCACAGGTCCTATAGGCACACATGGCACAACACAATCAATTCAGCAAATAAAAACAGACTGCAGGAGCTCTAGGGACATTACTGCATGAGACCAGATCAAAGGCAGCACTACGCTAGCTCCAAGTCTGTTATTTCTGGAAGATCCACCTCAAACAAAATAGACTTTTCCCATGGAATTATCTGAAATACTTCTGGTGCAGATCACAACTTCAGACGCTGCTAATTAAAATCTTTGCTTTGCTCACAAAATAAGATACTGCTTCGACGTACATGAAATTCAGAGAGCATGCAAATGACTCGTGCTTTGAAGCTATAGTGAGTGGGATGCCAGTTAGCGCTGGTGGTGCTGTTTCTGATGTATGACTTCATGACCTCAAAACACAGTCAATTCTATCCAAAGATTTATTATATTCAACTCAGATGCAGATTTATTGAATAACATTAACAAACGTGTGACTCTGGTCACCGTCCACGTTTCTTTCATTATGCTGCAATCTGGCACAGTTGTGTATTTTTGTATAAGTGTGGTTGAACTACAGGCAACTGGTAGGACTCCAAATGGTCAAACATTATTAGGAAACAAGTGCAAACATAAGGCCTGTGCTCTCAGTAAGCTGCCACTTTCACTGAATTACTGTTAAGCAGGTTTACAAAGCACACTTTACCATCCCAGACATATCTGCCACAAATCAAACTAGAGTTTTCAGACACTACCTTAAAATAGAAGCTAGAGGAGTTTTCTGCTCCTCATTTCAGTCCCCGCATTATTCCACATTTCATTAATTTTATGTGACTTTACAGCAGTTGGTACTCATTTCTGGGGCCAATGTTTATTTTCTAGTACGGTAATTCGACAGTCACTGTTTTAGTTCAGAGTCCGACTAACCAGCCAAAGGGAGTGGATTGTAGCTGGAGGCCATGAGAACGCTTCATTAGTCAGCACTAACCCAAAAGTAGACATCAGGGAAGCCAAAGGAGATCAAGTATGCATCATCCAAAGCACAAAAACATTACCTGCTTGTAAAATCTTTCACTTGATTTACTTGAAGTAATGCTCATACATTTTCATCTGTTCTCACAGAAATGCATACTCTGATGGAATCAGATCAGAGTATGCATTTCTCTAAATGTGGGAGGTAGTAAATATTTATTGCCAAACAAATAGTGTCACTCAGCATGGGGCTGGCTCAAGTCTGTTAGTGTGTGCCAATGTAGTGGTTTCTATCAGCGGTGGATTAAAATAGAGGGATGTGAGAGTGGCTGTAGTATAATTAAGAGTGTGTATGCACAGAGGAGCAGCGGGGCTGTCTATTACTCAGCCAGGGCTCTGCCAGACACATCTAAAGCTTCAATCATTTCACGGGGCATCAGAGGCACTTCCATACATGACGCATTACGATTTGTGGGCTTTCTTTTCATGCTTCTGCCATGTATAGAAGCAAAGCTGATGGGCAGATGGGTTCTGGGATCAGAATGTATTTTGATGCCTGCCTGTAGCAGGGGCATCCAATGGTCAGCCGCTGCCTGTCAGAGCACCACACAGAATGTGGCCATTAGTGGTATTGGTCATATGCCTAAAGCCAACTCATGCTGAACTCAGGCCAAAACAGCTATTAAAAGCTGCTCCCACGGGTGAGCGTGGTAACGAGGTGCTCAATAATATCCCTGAATCTCAAAGACAAATGGGTGAAAGTATCTGTCTTCTTTGGAAAACTTAATATATTTTATATTTTCATTTTGTAGAGTATAATCATGCTTGTAAAAAGGACTGGACTGAAGCAAAGCCATTTTAGCGGTGCATTGTGCATTTTTGCGAGAGAAAAAGTTCAGATTATTGTGTATTTGACCTTTCACTGACCCAGTGGCTGTATGCGTGGTTAACACGCCGCCTTTACTTACATTACCATACACTACCAGTCTATATTTTTGAAAGAAACAGAGGCAGATTTTTTTTTCAATGAGGATAACATTAAAATTAATCATAAATACAATCTAGACATAGTTAATGTTGTGAATGCCTATTCTAGCTAGAAACAGGTGATTTTTAATGGATTACCTATAGGTGTGCAGAGGCGCATTTCTGTCAACTATCGCTCCAGTTTTCTAATGGTACATTGTCTTAGCTAATCGTGTTAAAGGGTAATTGAAGATTAGAAAACCCTTGTGCAATTATGCTAGCACTGCTGAAAACTGTGCTGATTGGAAAAGCTATAGAACTGGCCTTGGTGACCCCAAACTTTGGAACGGTAGTGTATATTTATTGTTTTTACTGCATCAACAAACCCAAAAAGGCAATGACTGTAAAAAACTAAAACCAAATAATTAATAATTTATTTCGTATTAATAATTTGAGTTGGTAGGGCAACAAAATCGAGTTGGTAAGGCAAACATGAATTGATTTGCCTTATTAACTTAAATTTTAATTCAAATAGATATTTTTGCTCAGCTCTAGATAAGTTTTATCCTTGTACTAACAATCTGCTTTAGGATAGGAGTAAAAAAGTTGTGTTTTTTGTTTTTAAATTATATATTTAGGTAAATGTAGTTCCTGGTAATTATTTTTCCTCTGAAAGTTGCAACCCCAGTAAGACTGACTTTCGAGTCCCTAAATGTCATTTCCTGTGCGGGTGTGTGTGGAATGTAAATGTGTGTGGGTCTGGGGTGTCCTCATAAGCCTGTGTACATCGGTATGAGCTGCAAGGTCGCTCCACATCAGTGTGACACATTCTCACCGGGCTCCTGTCAACATGACAGATGCCTGCCATGTTTGCAAGTCATCTCCTCCTCAGTGACCTCACATCCTACATGGCTCGTAAACAACACACCAGGCACAGCAAACACCTGGAAATGAATATAAATTGAGCCCCAGTTGCATGATTTCATTTAGATTCATTTATCTTTACATCTTCCAATCCAAAACGTCCCCAGAGAAAATCTATCAATCTCCCCACCAGATTCCACAAATTCCTCAGACTTCATTTTCATAAGTCAAACCGATTCGTCTATTGATCAAAGACTGCGCTGCCAACAAACACACCTCTAAGCCTATGAAGTGATGTGATTAGCCGGAGGAGCAGAGATGGGTCTGCACGGTACAAGGATTCCCCCTAGATTAGAGTGTGTGACCAAGGAGCATGGGAGCGCTGCTGCCAGGGAAACAATAAGGGCTTTAGTGGAGCCGAGGGAGCCACGAAGCAAAGGAAAACACAGGGAACGAGTTAACCGCCGAGGAAGGCCAGAGTCAAGGTGAAAACTTGATTAATATCCCCATCGCGCGGGCCAAATAGCCGCTCTGCTGCCACAATACATTAATTGTGGGTCCACTGCACATACAAGCTGAGTAGAAGACAAACAAGGATTGTGTTTTGCTCCATAAACGTTCTGTGGAGCATGGGCTGGGGAAGAGAATTTGCACCTTCAATTAGTTATTTATGCAGAATGCCACTATAGATCAAGGCACATGAGCTAAAGGGTCTAAAATAGGGGAGGGGACAAATACCTTCATGTTTTAGATTCACACAGTGATCAGAGAATGAAGCTGTCAGCTAAATAAAGACTGTTTTCCTATTTATTCCCAGCACATTTAGCAGACATTATGCATTTGTTCATATTGATTTGAGCCAGTACCAGGTACAGTATTTAACCGTTTGGGCGATGGCTCAAACCTTTCCACGGGGTGCACATTGTTCACATATTGGTAAAACTGCATCATTGTAGTACATACATAGAGGAAAATCTTGAGAGACACTTTTCAAATACACCATACGTTCATAGACTACGGCTCATAGACTTTAAAACAGACTTGCTGAACACAAGCTAGCAATACACAAGAAAAATCCACCATATCCCATGGAGATACATTTTGAAATGGCAACAATTCCCTTGAGATTATGATCATTGAAACCGTATTAAAGCGGCGTGGTGGTGATAGACTAAAGCATCTCTTATATCTCTCCGATCACACACATATTGTTAGAAACTAGAAGGTCCTGGCTTTCAAATGAGGTATCACCCTGGCACATAGGCTGTAAGCTCTACAGTCAATACGCTTTGAGATTTGGATGTAAATAATTGTTAATTTAGTTGTTAAATCTAAACTTTCTCTAATTATTCAAAAACTACTTTAACAAAATGCTGAATTATGAATATACGGTAGTTTTCCACTAAATAAAGATACAAAGACATGGGGAGGAGCAAACATAAATAACAGAGAATGCTAACATGATGCTTCAAGTTAGCAGCGTGCTAATGCTAACGCTAGCTACGACTGCTGGTTTTTCACTTCTACTGAACAATCTGCTGTGAATAAACATCCATATGGACCCGATTTAGACTTGACTTTATTTGTATGTGATAAATAAGTTTATATTTTGCCAGAAAATGGTTAAAAAGAGTGAAAAAATGTGTTTCCAAAAGATTCTGTTTTCCCCATAGAACTATATCGTTTTCCCCCTCGGTGAGGCCACACCCCCTTTTATGACGCAATGCCGTCTGTATCTATTGAAAAAAGAAGCTACGCAGCCCTAGTCCAGAGTGCTTTTATTCAAACTATAATGTACTATTACGGTGTTGAGCCCGTCAATGCATGCCTGACATAATCAGTTGATATAAGGAATATTCTAAAGAGTAAAAAAGTACATTTCTTTGACGAAATGTAAGCACACGGGAAGATGACATAAGTAGCAGTGCAGAGCAAGGGGCTGACGACAAAACGGGCTCATTATCCTCCTGCAGCACCTCAGGGGATTGATTCTCTGAAGAGGGCACACAGCTTGGAGGGCAGCCAGCGTTACATGTGGGGAAAGCTCAGGTGTGCCTCGGAGATCTGCATTTCCACTCCATGTATTAGCTGTTAAACCCAAATGGTAGAAGATGGGGAAAAAAAGAGTGGTTTTCCCAAAAGCACTAGGAAAACTGCTTCATTCTGCCCAATGTAAGAAAAAAAACAATGCACATTCAGCCAGGGGTCTGACGCGGGTTCAACAGTGGAACAATAAAGACAGACTTTTATAAAGCTTGGCTTGGATTGACAAAGATTTTTGGGAGTATGCAGTGTAACACCATTTGGAGCAAGTTGTCAGAAATAACCAGACATGCAACTTTCATCAAAAAGTCGACTGCTGCGGTTGACTGTCTATCATTTATCGTGACTGTGGTTAACCAGCTGCTCAACAACGTGTTCCATTAAAGTTTGATGTATTTCACCAAGGCCCTGTTGGCTTTCAGCATCATAACTGTCACCCACAAGCCTGAATAATGCAATAACTTGTGGCACCATAAAGATTTGCAAACTTCCGTCTGTATGTGCGTTTTAGCCACATCATAGCCCCACAGTCTGCTATTCTACACAAAGCACAAAAACGTCCGTCTCTTCATCATGACCAGTGTCCTGCACATGGCCCGGTGCACTTCCAGTCCAATTATGAACAGTCAGTCCGGCAAAGTTAATCAATTCATTCATAGTCATTTGGCGTGCGTTTAGCCAGCTTGTGTTGCATAAGTGCGGAAGCTCTGCAACATCAGACAGTCAGCGTGGCCGGAGAGCTACAGCACCGTTCAGCACAGCAAATTGCCTGTGCTGCTCCAGCCAGCTATGTCTCTGTTACCGATGTTTCAAGACAACACTGGAGATAATCAGAGATGTTCCACCGGAGAAGATGTTCCGGCCGTTCTTCCGACTTAGCCTTGGATCAAGGAAAGCGGAATTGCAATTATCACGCCCCCGTTTTATTCCCGCTGGTAGTTGATAATCAGGACTTTGCATCCCCGCAAGTTACACATGAAGAAAACATGCACATTTCCAATGGGCTCAGTGTGAACGCTCATTTGCTTCTTTTAGATTATTCTCGAGATGTACAATGTGATTAGAGGCATGAAGCTGGGATCTGCATGGCTTTTCAATAAAACATTCAGTTTATAAAGGCTGAGCACTGCTTTTAGATTTATGCCAGGCATCGCAGTGGGTATCCAGGAATACGTCAGTGTAATGCACAGGATTTAGACAATGGGAAAGGGAAAGGCTGGGACAGCAGCCAAATTTGTTATTTACTTCACATGATCTGCCCTTTGCACTTGGAGCTTTAAGCATAAAAGAGACCGATTCCTATGTAAGCCTTTAACTTAATTATTAACATCACTCTGAATACACAGTGGCCGCACAATTAGGCAATAATAGAAAAGGTCTAACTCGATCAGTCAAAGGGATTTCCTCTCACCTGAGGCCTATTACTACAGAGATGTAAATCCAACACGCCTAAAAATGAAGGTCAGCCAACACACAGTCCTCTTTCTTCCCTTGCAAAGCAGAACAGGAACTCACATGGTGGAAATGGATTCCCTGGACCCAAAGCAAAGGATGTGGAATTTTGGAACCATAAGTAGAAAGAGGGTTTTTTTAAATATTTTGAAAGGAAGCAAAGCATAACATTGAAAACAGCATTGACGGTCAGAGTAGTTTCCACCTTTTCTCAGGCCTCGCCAAAATGCTGCATAGTGAAATGTTGCAGCATTCCAGTCTTACAGTGGGTCACTTGATGAAAGCCGTTGACAATAATGTAAATAGTAAATAGCTCGTGCAAAGAAGAATGAGGGTGAGCTGAACAGACCTGTATGGAAAACTCTTTTGTCGGGAGCCACAACCAAGCCCTCGAACATTCCTGTCTGCTTCTCGGATTTCTGTCCACAGGAGGGACAAGAGCAAACCTCGCTGCTGGTTTTGCTGGAGTATGCGTGTTTCCACCGCTGCCCACACAGTGCACTCTGCATGGAGCGCTGGCCTCGAACCCAGCTCTGTGTTTTGATTCTTTTGAGAGTGCAGTCCTGTAATCTATTCCAGAGAGTACGAATGCAGAACAGACAAACAGTAGAGCGGGCAAGCCCGGACAACGCCGAGCATTCCGACACTTTGTGGCACCAACACATTACGGCAATCCCACATTTCATTATGGAAACTTCTGTGGCCTTCTCTTCTCTGATTACAGCAACTGTGTGTAACTTTTGGGAAATTGCACAATAGTACACAGACAGTATGGAAATACTGCACTACCTTTTCTCAATAAGCATTTTGCAAGAATATCTTCCAATGAGACAGAAGATTAAACACATTTTTACTCTTATGGTATTGATAGAAGCATGTTATGTTCATCGTTGAGCCCCTGGACAATTAGGATGTGCCACAATGAGTATATGCAACTAAACATTCTCATGTTGCATAGTTTTACAAGGTGCTGTTTCAAGCAATATACAGTATTTTCTTCTGTCGCAGTTGTCACAATGTTGTTGTTTTGATTCAGCAGTTTTTGATCATTTTAAGTTTTTGATCATTAATCACCAAATAGCGCCTTCACTACATAACAATTACTTGATATGTGACCTTTCAGCCCTACGTTTAATTTTGACAACTGCGGCACATTTGATCTACATTGCAGCCACGAAAACGGATACACATTTGGAATTTTATGTCAAACTAAGTGGCTGTTTGTCTCGTGGTTTCTCATCCAAATCTCGAGTCTTTCCAGTGTTACAATTTCAAAGCAACATTCACTTTGATGGGAGCAGAAACGGGGATTTACACACCGTGATCACTGCATGACTGTGGTTCTTGGTCAATCTTAAGCATACAGCTGGTCTGGATGACACAAACCAAGTCACCGATGGGTTATTTAAGTTCAAGATTTGTAGCAAGAGGACAGCGACACCAGTGACCACCCGCTAATTAAGACCATCCCTGAAAGCAACAGTCTGCACCTGCCCCACCACTGAACTCCCGGTGTCAGCTCCCCCTATCCCACGGATAATTACAGTGTCCCAGTTGTCGCACATTTTTTGCAAGGTCAAGTTCCCGAAACTTTGTGGCAACTGGGTTGGAATGGAGAGAGAATTTTCGTCTTTGTCTGCCCGCATTTACTGTGTGACACCGCTCTGAAAGGGGCATTACATCACCTCCATTGTGGCCCGCGAGCTCTCTGCGGCGGCTGTGGAGAAGCGTCCGATCCGCACAAAGCCGACAGCATTCCGACAGTTTAGCAAGCAGGAAGTTCAGACACATAGTCACCCCTCATTACAAGCAAACTCATCAAGATTGCCGGTCACCGGTGGAAAGACAGCTGGCACCGAAAGAGCACCAAGGGCCACGTTATCAGCCAGACATTTGCCGCGTGACTACAGGCTGAGTAACTTCGCTCAGACCTGATCACTCATATTCAACTGATGGAGTTTCCTCTTTTCAGGAGTTTTAAAAAAAGACCTTGTCATGTCAAAACGAAAACAATTCAAGACTAATAACAGATGGAAGGAAGAATGAATCAACATTTCTACACAATATTGGCAACTAATATAAATATGGATGCAGCTATTCAACTAAAGGATTGAATATATCGTGTCTAAGGCAGTGGTCCCCAACTAAATCAGCTCGAGGTCTGCACACTTTTCTTTCGTAACTTTCGACATATGTCCAGGGTCCGAATATGCAATCATTGCTTTTGAAAATGTTAAAACATAAGCACAGGTTGTCTATTTCCATAGAAGAGCTGAGCAATGAATCAATAATGTTGCCATTTTGTTTCAATGTTATTCAAATTGTTTAGATAATTTTTAATTCAGCCTTGCAAATGAAGTATATTGAGAGGATGAAAAGGCTTTGGGGTCCGGACTAAAGCCTCTGCCGGATCTGGACCCAGGTCCCCCAGTTGGGGACCCTCGTCTAAGGTAGTTTTGTTTTATTTTTAAGATAACGGTTACTACAACTACTACTACTGTTGTGTGCTACCATGTCCAACCCTACTAGAATTTCTTGTGTGGTAGAAATAAAATAATTTAGATGTATTTAAATGTAAATCCAGGTCAGTTTTGTGGTTGCACCTTTCTGAATTCAACTTCTTCCCTGCACTTGATCCTTGTCATGCAGCACGTGTTCTACGCTTCCTTAGATTTGTGAGTTAAGATCTTTGTCAGGACTCAGGAGTAACCAGCTGGAGGGTTAGCCTGCAGTAGTAAGCAGGTTTCAGGAAGCACAACTATGCTAAAAATGTACCAGTACTCAAAAATGTATTTGAAGTAACTAGCCTGACTAGTTGCAACCCGCCTGCAACATCACGGGCCCTTTCAGGTAAACACACTGGCCTTGTGTCTGACATTGACAGCAGACTTTCTCAAGGTCTCTCTTGTATCAGCAAGTTTCACAGTAGCCACCCACATAGTAACAAATTCCCAAAAGGTGAAGTCAGCGCGGTTTAAAACCCCACTTTAGTTCTGTGGTTAAACCAATCAATTCATCAAAACTTAATAAAAAAAAAGTTACAGCCTCAATATAATGCTTCATTATAGCGCACTCATTTCACTTAGGAGTTTCATGACCGTGTCCCATAATTGCAGCCCACACATTCCACTGTGGCAAATTGTAAGCAACACAATGCTCTTCTTGTCGTTGTCTTTTATCTCTGCTCTTGGGACAAAGCATACACAAACCCATCACTGCAACAGGAAGCATCCCTTTCTGGACGAGTTACTGTGTAAGACTTACTACACATAAATGTGCTGTTCAAATAGTGACTCTTCTGTTCATGGACAGAAATATTTTTCATCGGGTAATCATAACGTGATGCAATAAGTTGGTAATGGAGCCATTGTCAAGTTTGTACGCAGTCTGGCTTGAATATCAAAAGCAATACTGATCGAAAACTTACTCTAATATTACGCACACACGCTTAATCTTTATTTTTATATATATCCTTGGATTTAAATAACTACTAAAGTGGCTCTTGCAATAGATTAACTCTGATTGAAATCCCATCTGACGGTGCAAGAGGCATGCCAGCGTGAATAATGGCTTTGATTTAGCAAAAGAGACCAAAGCTGAGATTAGAAGTCGTGGTGTAGTGAAAACTCTGCAGCTATATGATCAGTCATGCTCACTGCGGGCCACCTAAGCCTATTATATATCAAGAATGTTAAAATCCTGGATCTTGACCGAAAGTTTCCTTTTTTTTCCCTGCACCTCATCCATGTCAACTTAACAGCATTGGGGGGGCACATTTGGAGAGCGGCCACTTTTCATTTGAGAGTGCTGTATTAGCTTTGTAAATATGTTGCTGTTGCACATTACTAGCCTATAAAAGGACAGTTTGAACAGCCCTGCAGTTGTAAAAAAAAAAAACTTCTGTTTCCCCTTATCAAACATAACACTCCCCCCCCCCATGCAAGCTACTGTTAGATTAGATGTGTCAGTGTTTGGGGCAAGAATGCTACTTAGCCTGCAAGTAGCCTGTCATTTATTTAGACTAGATGGACCTCCAAGTATTCAGGCTAAATCTAACCCTGTCAGACCAAATAATAGCGTTTGGATTGTATTACTACTGTGTAACAACCCGGTGTCATGCGTTGAAGCAGAGGATGGAGGCTCTAAACAAATCAGAGCTCTCTGGGCCTGGCAGATGTGGCACAGGGAAATCACCAGGGAAATACCACGCACAGACAACACGGTCATCTGGGAGCTGACAGCTTCAGAAGGGCGCACTGTCTACTGATAACACGATGCCACCTGTGTGTATGTCTCTCTAACGCGTTGCTGGGAACAATGCCCTTGACATACAGCGACGCAGCCGGTTTTTTTGGCGTCCGTGGTCTTATTCCGCTCCAAAGACATTAACTGAGCATATTGTTCTATGACACCACTGCTCCAGAGCGCACGGGCACACAGTCGGCACAGAGCACCTTTTGTCAGAGAGATTTGGTTCTTACTCACGAATACAGCGGACAGATGTTGTGTTGCTTTACGCAGCGAGAGCGACAGCCGCACATGACACACCACGTTCCCCGATCACCTTTCCTGCTTTTCGCTTCAAGCACTTGGATGTCACATAACACTGCGTGCTTTCCCCCTTTTGTTTAAAGTCGTAGAGTCCGCACGGCTAATTCAGAAAGAGGGGTTTATAAAGCCTCTTCTTACCTGCTCGTGAAACATCCGCGCTCCACCGAAATCGAAAGCGCTCCCGTGTGTTCCCTTAAAGGCAACTTGGAAGTTTGATAGAAAGTTACGCTTTGCCTCGCTGCGCTATGCAGCTGCTGGAGGGATGAGATCATTCAGACAGCCTCCCCACTCTCTGCCCCGGAGTCTCGCGAGAAAAAATGTGGGGGAAAGGCAAACGTTTCCGTGGCAACAGTGCTCACCTGTGGGAGGTGATGGAGGAAAGTTGGGGGAAGAGCCTCATCTCTGTTTGACCAAAACAAAGTGCGCATGAAGGCTTCCAAACGTTTTGCTTGCACTGCTCATGCGTGTTTGTTGCTGTTTCACTTCACCAGTGTCCACTAGTGAGGGCTATGTCTGGTTGACAAACTTCAAGCCAGCTTAAGTACAAATGGCCTACATTAAAAACACCTCGTTTCTTTTCATTTATTTATATATTTTGGAAAGTTACTTCAAAGTGCAATAGCAAACTTTTATCTTGGCTTCAACTCATAACTTAATACCACTCACACTTACTCAACATGATTATCGCTGCTGGATTGAAAATTGATTCAAATCTGCTTCATAATATAGGCAGTACTTTCATATAGCCGAGACTACTTTAAAAAAAAGAAAGAAAGAAATACAAGAGAAATACAGTGATTCAATAGATTTATTCCAGGAAACAGTATTCAAGTCGGCAGCACCACCTGCTGGCCAGAGCCCCACAGAACATAAAGCAAGACAAATACTAAGTAACTGCATCTCTTTTGCTGTTGCTGTGGTAAACACAGCATGTCTAGTCTGTACCCAAAATGTCAAAATGAATGTAATCATCCAGCAATGTTAAGCACTAATGAAGCATCCGCTGATATTCACACTAGTGTTTAAAATACCAGCATCATTTAATAAGGCTTAAAATGTGGAGGACCTTGTTTCACTTTGACATACTGTGAAAGATGAAGTGAACAGGTTGGGTGTGAGGACTCATTATTTTAGTTCTTGGTTAACCTCAACAGTCTCTGGATGTCTGGCTCTATGTCAATGGTGGGGAACTTCTTGCTGTATCTTCTGAAGGGCTCTCCCTCGGGTCCGATGAGGAATTTCTCAAAATTCCAAGAGATGTCAGTCCTGCAGATAGGACTCCAGACCAGAAATTTGGGGTCTTGCATGAGTGAACCGGGGTCATCGTTGGGATACGGGAGCTTGTCTTTTAGGTAGGCGAAGACTGGGTGTGTGCTTGTTCCGTTAACATCGCACTTCTCAAAGATGGTAAAGTTGGGCTTGAAGCCACTTCCCGGGCGCACATGCTGGAGGCAGTTTAGGATTTCTTTATTTGTGCAGTTTTCCTAAAAGAGAATCACACAATAACTTGTCTTCATGTTATTATAGTCAGAAGAGATCTATTGCATTCATATGTTCTAGACACAGAAATAGTTATTAAGGCTAAAGTTTGACCAAATTAGATCAAATACTGTATAAAAAGTAGGAAGGACACCCTAAGCATTGAACTCTGATATTGCTCCTATAGTATTGCAAAGGTTAAGATGTCACACACTGAATCTGGTGTGCTCAACATGCATTATTGTTCAGGGGTAAATGCTCTTAACATAATTAACCACTGTAAATGCATTCAAAAGGAGAAATTATTGTACATATAGTTTTGAAATCCCTAACAAGCTTAATGTGTTTTCCCTTATACCCGACCACAACCAGAATTCCTGTCCATATCAGAGCATCATGCATAATAAACCATACCTGGTATCCAAACTGGTTACAGGGGAAGCCCAGGACCACCAGCCGATGGGGGTACTTGGTTTGGAGCTGGTTGAGCTCGCTGAAGTCCCGGGTAGTTGTGCCTCACAGCGACGCCACATTCTCAATGAGGACCACTCGTCCCCTGTACACGTTGAAGTCCACAGAGTCTCCCTCCACGGTGACGGCTCTTAGGTCATAGAACGTCTTGGCTATGAACGTCATCTCGTCTCATCCGTTGCCCCACTCTGAGGGCAGATGGGATCCCTGTGCGTGACTGTATACGACCACATGGTCACCTGACGCTTTCATGGGTATTGTGTGGCCGCAGCAGGAAACTGATACATGTGGAGCACTACGGAGCAAATGCGATTTTAAGCATGTGTGACTGCCATAAATCCTACTAAGAAATAATCCTGAAAGGAATACTGCATCTGTTCAAAGACTGAGTGGTGCATTTGACTAGTCCCACAACTGTAACATATAAGAAGAGGTTTTGGCTTTCCCCATTAAAGTATCTCCTGTGGCATAAAGCGACATATCAACTTCCCCGTGTTAAAAATTTACTAGGTGATCAGAGGTCAGTAATGAAAAATTTATAAAGCGCTTTATGACCCGCTCAGCATGGAAGCAAGCTTAAAAAACAAAACAAAAACAATCAATTATAGGTCCAAACTTTGGCATTAGAAAAATAGCTTTATTTCCTTTTTAAATAATTTTTTGTTATATCTTTTAAAACATTGTCAATGGCAGTTGGCTTAAGTGTACACACATTCCAGGCATACTTGCATACTCAGCCCAACTGCATTCAGAAGTACCAATGGCACAGTGCAGCGGCCCAATGGGGGAAATAGACACAAATCATTAAAAACAACGATACCCGGATGAGTCGGATTCAAGTTTCTGTGTGTAAATAATTTGACTACACTTTATCTACTTTACTACCTTCCTGACATAAGAAAAAATAGAGTCAATTCCTGCTATTCAGATAAATATTCCAAAACATTATGAAGCACAACTAGTGCTGTTCAACAATAAAACCACCTTGAGATTTCATTGTGTGGTCACATGGCAAAGTGGTCCCTCAGGTGGTGGAGACACAAGCTGCATGGCTGTGGTGTTGCTGCTAACAGGCACAAGTCCGCTGAGCGCTGCTGCTGCTGTCTGACTGTGGGCCGGGCGACTCCTCCTCCAAAGCGGCTCTGTCTAAATATTCATCCAGGGATCCAATAAGGTCATCGATGTCTGACTTGTGAGCTTGTAGCACCAGTTCTGTGAGACGAGTGAATGACTAGATCGCACAAGGCAAACACAGTTAGGAGAACAGGGGGGAGTCTGCTTGCTTTCAGGTTGACAAGTATTTGCCAAAGGATTACCTCAGTGATGTTAGTGTTTGCAGAAGCGCTCGTTTCAAAGAAGTCCATTCCGTAAGATTTGGCAAGCTGCAAAAAAAAAAAAAAACAACGACTGTGGAAGAGTTATTTGAAACAGTTGTTGAAGACAGGTAGATCATGCTATACCGTCGCTCCTTGTTCCAGTGGCACCTGGCGATTTGGTTCTTCGTCAGTCTTGTTCCCAACTAAAATTCTTTGCACTTGATGCGGAGTGAACTGAAGAAAATAAGGAAGTTGTGGGGGGAAAAAAACATCTTACAGTTTGAATTAGCAGTGATGGAAGATAGTGATCACTTTAAGCATATGTTTTAAAATGTTTTCTGAATACTATTTATTCTTAAATGTGTATCTAGTCTCGTTATCATTGTCTTTTTGTTATTGACTAAATAAATGCCCTCAGTGATATTGTGGTATTTTGGGGGCAGAGTTTCCTGCAATATGGTAACATATAGTGCAGCCCTCACATATACTGGTGCATTGGAGCTCCTTACCTCATCCACATCACCGACCCACTTTGAAATGCGCTGAAAAGATGACTCATTTGTAATGTCATAGACAAAAATGATGCCCTGTGAAAACAAACACTTTAAGATTAAAAACTTTAAACCTTTTTTCTCTTGACAATGACAAAGGGAGCAAGTAAATGTAATTGTTGTGGTGGAAAAGCATTTCTATCATCACAGGTATGACTTTATGTGAACATTTCAAAACTTGCAGGGTCACTTCTCAGGGTCACCATCAGGGTCACTGCAAGTTTAGGAAATGAATGCAAATGCTTTATAATTCTTGCACTGTATTAGTAACCATAAACTAAAGGAGGGCCAAGCAAAGCATTCATTCCATGATGAGGAAAAAAAGTGGTGTACGGCCTATAATTCATTTCTTTTACATGACATATAAAAGTATGGAATGTAATCCTCACCTGTGCACGCCTATAGTACTGTTTAGTTATGGTCTGATAGCGTTCCTGACCAGCGGTGTCCCTGCATAATACAAAATAATCTCAGTATGCTGCATACCGTACCATATACTGATGCTTATGGACTCACCATATCTGCACTCGCACCTTAACTCCATCTATCTCCAAGGTCTTCATCTTAAAGTCAACTCCTGCAAACAAGAAAGACTTACTTCTTCAAGCCTGTTATTGTTAATCGCTAAACGAAAACAAAATCTGATCTGACGTCCTCCTGATTAATCACAGCAGGAGATGCTTTGGAAACAATATTCCGGTTTCAGAGTCAAATATTACAAGTGTGTGCTGTGCAGGTGAGAGCACCTTTCAAGATGATATTTTGTTATATTATCAAATTATTTTCATTTAGTGACACGCCAATGTTCCAGTTTTTCAGCAAAGGGAGTGTGTATTGATGTTAGTTTTGCTGAGAGTCTTTGAAACACCTTCACACTGGTTCAAAACAAAACCTTTGGGTACTAGGAGTTTGACGTTCTGTGAATTTGATATAATTATTAAAATTACCCAACATGTCAGTTACAAAGAAGGTAGAGGTTATAGTAAAGGTTAAGGGTCAAGTATCTCTACCAACCGAGCTTCTGCCGCCCCCTCTATGGAGTGGCCCTCATGCATTTTCATACACTAGCCTTGAATTGACTTTTTATCGTACAACTACAAAGACAACGTCTGTATTGTTTGTGAACATTTTAATTCACAAATTCCATTTGGTGAAAGACTACACAAAGGCCATTCTCTGTTGGAATGATAGATCATACATTCAGCAAGATCAAACTGAATTTAAACCCATTAATACAATGTTAATTTGTTGAATTAGTTGTGCAGTTCTTGTTGAGCTAATTCAGACATTCCCACAAACCTGGAGGGTTGAAATAATTTATTGGGACTGCTATAAAAATGAGCATCACTAACAAATGTGCACAGCAACATTAGTTATAGTCCTATAGCCTAGGTAAATAACCATAACTATTAATAATAAGCAAAAAGTCAGAACTAATCAAATTGTTGCAGGTAAAACCATTTCTGGTAAGATTTGACAAGCCACAATGGCAGTGAAAATAAAAGTTAAGTCAAGGTCTAATTGTTAAACATCATTTCATTTACCTTTCTCGGCTTCACCAATAAAGGGCAGTTTACTTAACTTGGGTTCTGGAGCACTAATCCTACTGGTTTAGCAGGTCTCCAAGGAAAATATTCAGAAGGGGATATATGGCGTTGGCCACGTCCAAATATGTCGTTTTCCAAAAATACTGACTTCTTCATGATCAAACAGCCCGCAAACAAAGTAGGTAACTAAAGGTTTCAGAATACGGCTACATCCAAACTATTTTAATGACTTACCGATCGTGGAAATATGTGACGATTCAAATTCACTTTCTGTGAACCTGCGCAGCATAGAAGTCTTTCCAACACCTGAATCTCCAAGCATCAGCAGCCTGAACAGAACATCGTACTGTTTCGCCATGCCTCACATCTGAAATATGTCCCACAGGCGAGCGTGACATGACCGGGTCCCTTCAGCTGATGTATGAGCTCCACTGTTGAATGTGCGGCTTTCAATGACGCTCGAAAAACTCGCTGCATAAATCTTTGGTACATTTGAGTTGCTGTCGCTCCAGTTATAATAACGCGACTTATCAATGTCACTTGCCCGGTAAGTCTATTCTACTATCCATTCATTGCGTTTGAATTTTTCGGTACCACAGTGAAAGCATCTGAGCAGAGAGAAGAGGTGACCGAGAGAGCGTCTAAACACATCACACATGCACTGGCTCAATCTTAATTGTAGGCAAACCATTTACTTGGTCTTTGCCTTGCGTCACTGTCTGCCATCATAACCTACTTAGCCCATGGCTGGCATCACACCCGATTTAGCCCATGTACAAATGCATAAAATACTTTTAACAGGATAAAATAGTTTTATTTATACGTATAATAAAGATACGCCTCAACTTGCAAGACAACAATTGGCAGTATGTACAACATACCTGTATTATTCAAGGATGAGAACAAAAACGCACACACTATTTTACCAAAAAGAAACAGGAAAATAAGTCAGAGCAGGTCAAGATCAGGGAAGACATTTCTTGGCATTAACTAATTCGCACAAACAGACATCCAAAAGCAAAAAAACAAAGTATTCAGAGAGAATTCAACTCACATGAACAATAAAGACCTGTAAATTTTATCAAAACCCAGGACAGCATGTTTAGGCTCCAGTATTTTCTGATGATTTACAAATCAGAAATAAAAGGAGCACATTGAGATATTATACAAGAGTAATAAACAATCCCAGGATATCAACCACTAACAAAAAAAACTTGTTACACATACCTTTCATGGACAAATAATTCAGCCATTTTGGCTGCTATTGGTATCACACATTTTACATTTCACATTCTAGTTTGCCATAAATGTAAGAACATTGGGAAAATATCAGGCATTTACACAAACACTATTTATGTGTTTCAAAAATCATTCATTGGAACTGCATCTCTACATTACATACAGGGCTATAACGACATTTGTAAGGATATCACTTTTAAACTACAGAGCTGCCTCATCATCAAAACATGATCAAATGTGGGCCGGCTAAGACAGGTGCTAGAAAAAAACATTGTTTTTCATTTAAGTACTAGCACCTCGTCTACATTTTTATCCTGGACTATCTGTATCCGGACATATTAAGAGGTGCTGGTGGGCTTCAGTCCATCTGGAAAGCTTTAGCTGTGCTCTGGACGCAGCTTCTTTCTGCTGGGTGGTTCCTCAGGCTCTGACTCCGAGCTGCTGGGGTCGGACCCACCATCAAACGCTGAGACCGCACTCCCTTTGCGGTTTGTGTACAAGCTGCTATCGGAGGAGTAATTATTTGTAAGTGTGTTGTTTCCCCTGGCCTTCTCTAGCGCACGAACTGGAAAATACAATAAGACTGGTAATAGAAGGTTTATACAGGCATGAAAAATATCACCATAAGTCACCTTGCTGCTCCAGAAGCGCATTCTGTTTCTTTAGGTCATCGATGTCTTGCTGGTGAGTGTGGTTTTTCCGTCTCATGAATTGGATGTACTCGGTGGCTTTGTCTAAAATCTGTGCTCGGGAAGCCTGGTGAAGAGAACATTTTACAACAATATGTTTATAAAACGTCTAGTAAAACATGCAGCTCAAGGCTTTATTTAAATCACAAGAATAGAAACAGTGTCTGCTTGAACTAATACCACCCAAACAACATGTTATATTTCTATTGGCCATAACATGTAAACGTTCACAGGACAGCATGGAATAAGTAAATGAACCTCCTGGCTAAAGATCCTCCGAGATCTAATTAGACAAATGTATGCAGACATTTAGAGTCAGGTGTGAGCCAACCTGAAGTCCAGTCACTGAGGTATGGCTTAAAGGTGCCTTGAGTTGCCCTTATTTACGAAATGTGAGGTATAATTAAAGCTGCCTTGCCTTAAAGGAATAGGCCACCGTTTTTACATACTGAGATATGTTCTTACCTTAGCTTTGACGAGTTCTTTATGACCTGTCTGATCTTCACCCGTGCCTTCAATCACGTAAACACAGCGCAGACGCCGTTAGCATTTAGCCTCTCCCTCTCTCCACTATAGCTCCAAAACAGGTCAAGATAGAAGCTACCAAGCTCTTCCACGTTTTCCCTATTTAAATATGGTTACGTGAAGTGTCCCACTACAAAGTATAATTACACAAAATTAAACAATGTGGATTTTCTAAGCGGATAAAAGGGGGGACTATATTGGAGTAGTTCAAAATCCGCGCAGTAATCTTCACTTTACTGTGCGGATGCCAAACTACTCCTGGTATTACTATGCCTTACATTATAGTTCCCCCTTTTATCCGCTTAGAAAATCCACATTGTTTAATTTTGTGTATTATACTTTGTAGTGTAACACTTCACGTAACCATATTTAAATAGGGAAAATGTGGAAGAGCTTGGTAGCTTCTATCTTGACCTGTTTTGGAGCTATACTGGAGAGAGGGAGAGGCTAAATGCTAACGCCGTCTGCGCTGTGTTTACGTGACTGAAGGCACGGGTGAAGACCAGACAGGTCCTAAAGAACTCGTCAAAGCTAAGGTAAGAACATATCTCAGTATGTAAAAACGGTGGCCTATTCCTTTAAAGCTGCCTTGCCACTGAAATAAACACACTAGTTAAGAATTGTCCCTTGTTGAGAAGCATTGTTTGATGTGCACCATGCCCGTTTATAATAGATCCATGACCATGCCTCACTCAAAAGAGCTCTCTGAAGACCTACGATCAAGATTTGTTGGTTTGTTTATAAAGCTGGAAAAGGCCACAGAACCATCTCTAAAATACTTGATGTTCATAAATCCACGGGTAGACAAATTGCCTACAAATGGAGAAAGTTTGGTTTGCTGCTTCACTTCGAAAAAGTGGCTGCCCTGTGAAGATGACGAGAGCACAGCGCAGAATACTTAATGAGGTAAAAAAGAACCCTAGAGTGTCAGCTAAAAACTTACAGAAACCACTGATACATGCCAATATCTCTGTTGACACATCTACAATACGTAAAACACTGAACAAGAATGGGGTTCAGGAGAGGAAGCCACTACTTTCTTAAAAAAACAAAAAAAAATTGCTGTACGTTTGAAGTTTGCGAAAGTGCACTTGGATGCTCCACAGCACAAACTATTCTGTGAACTGATGAAAGTTGAATTGTTTGGGCGGAACACACAACGTAATGTGTGGAGGAAAATGGAACATCACACCAACATCTAAACCTTATCCCCACCGTGAAGTATGGTGTGGGGAGCTTCATGGTGTGGGGCTGCTTTGTTGCCTCGTGGCCTGGACAACTTACTATCATCAATGGAAAAATGAATTCACAAGTTCATCAAGGTATTGTGCAGAGAAACCTAAGGCCATTTGTCCAAGAGTTGAAGCTCAATAGAGGAGGGTACTGCATCAAAACAATGGCCCAGCAGATCCACTTCAGAATGGTTTCAGAAGAATAAAATACTCTGGAATGGCCAAGTCAAAGTCCTGACCTAAACCCCATTGAGATGCTGTGGTATGACCTCAAGAAAACCATTCACACCAGACATCCCAGGAATCTCGCTGAACTGCAGCAGTTTTGTAAAGAGGAACGGTCCAAGATTCATCCTGATCGTTGCACATTTAATCTGCAACTACCGGAAATGTCTGAATGAAGTTATTGCTGGCAAAGGGGGGGTCAGCCAGCTATTAAATCCAAGGGTAAATTTACTTTTTTCTCTGTCTCTTGAATGTTTACATGTTGTGCTCAATATGATAATATGTAATTATTTGGGTGGTATTAGTTCAAGCAGGACACTATTTGTCTATTCTTGTGATTTAAATAAAGATCAGACCACATTTAATGACCAATAAGCCATTTGTTGTGAAACAAAAATGTGTGCAAACATACATACAACTATTACTAACTAGAGGTGGGCATAGATTATTTTTTTTAATCTAGATTAATCTAGCTTAATTCTGAAATTAATCTAGATTAATCTAGATTAAAATGTCTCGCTTGAATTCTGCCGAAGCCATTCAGAATATGTGTGCTCCCCAAATAATGACTAAAAGTAAGTCTTTGAGAACGAGTTTCTCAAGTCAGGCGGTGCGTTAGACCAGGGGCTCATCTCCTGTTTCCAAAATGCATCACAAACTGCATGAGAACGTTTTACTATGATAATTGGTGATGAAAATAATTCATGTTCAAGAAGATGCACTTGTGTTTACTAACTGTTTATTCAGTTAAACATTAATTTTGAACTGTAGGCCGACATTAGAGGTCCTGATGAACTGTTTACAGTCAGTAGCTTTGTGTCAATCAATTTTCTGGTGACAAACTAAATCTCCTCTTCTGCAACTATGACCTGCTACAGAAAAAAGATCCGGGACTTTAATGGTGCTCTTATCGGTGCTTTAAAAGAAAAAAGAAAAACGTTAGATAGAGGCTACTGTATATAGGCAATGTAGCCTAGGCCAATATTTTTTATTAAACTTTTTTATTACACATTTACTCTGCACTTGGACCTAATGTATTCCCAATTTGTGCAAACACTTAATATATGGGAGGTAAAATACAAGTATAGACCAAAATGTAAAGTTCAATATTTTTGAAAATAATCTAGTAAGTAAAGGATTAAGTGTCATACATGTTTGTTAATCAGGCTGTTGGTTAGATTTGGCTGGAGCTATTGGGACTGAGCCTAAAGGAAAACTGCTGTAAAATAATGACCTGGAGCCACTTTCAGCTTGTGTCCAGTGGGTCAACACTGGCCCGCACTGACACGTGTGCGCGTTCACGCCACTGTGTGCGCGTTTGCGGAACATAGACTCGAATCGGGTATTTGTGACAGTGCGAGGCTCTGTTCAATATGTAGGCGTTACGTTTCGCTTTTAACAGCGGGTCAGCGGCAGCAGCTCGGGGGGGTTTACGCAGCATGTCGTTCCCGTGCACACCTGTCTCACCGCGCACACCTGTCTCACCGCGCGCACGGCTGCAGAGAGAGGCGCAGAGCGGGGCAGGTCCAACACCGCACTCTCGTGCGGGGCTTTTAGTACTTATTTTATTATTTTTAGCGCGGGTGATGCGACCCCGTTAGCCCGACTGTACTCACAGAATAAGTAAATAAACTCACTGTGGATCAGACGTAGAACTTGCTGCTCTTCGCCTCTTTATCCGATTCTCACTCGTCTGGTCATAGCGTCCATTTGGCAAAACTTAATCCATAACAAAAGTAGCTACAGCATCCGCGTGGCAGTTGTTTTGGTTTCAGAGGAATCACGTAACAGCGAGGCTGCGTGTGAGATGCATTCATGGACCGTAAGAAGTGCGGGAAAGGCGAGTTTTTCACAAATGCGCGGAAAAAACGGACAAATAATTTGCAGTCTGCTACACTTTGCTTGCGCCAGAGGCCTCAGGCCGGAAATTCGGCCCCCGGCCGGAATACTTTAAGCCCTGAATAAAATATCACGGTGAAAGTCATCATAGCTTGCAGAGTATAGACCCAGCTCCCAACCCAGCTTTGAGAATAGATTAACGGCGATATTTTTTTTATCGCGCGATAAGAGTCTCGCGTTAACGCAGCACGTTAACGCCGATAACGGCCCACCACTACTACTAACACTACTCCTAATTAAAAATTGTCGTTCTAACATTCGCCTCATCATTTCTAATAACCTGAAATAACAGTAGAAGATATAATATTTATTAATCTCACAGTGGAGAAATTTACTCTTTACAACAGCACCAAACAATTCTAGTTTCTCTTGTGGAATCTTTCCTTGTTTGATTTGTGCTCACCTTCTCTCCTTGTAAAGCAGGAACAGAATCTCGTAAACCATGAAAGCTGTCTTTGATGTGGTCCCTGCGCTTACGTTCCAATGCATTGTGATGTGCTCTCTTGTCTGCCTGCAAAAGGACAGTTTGACATTTAATTAATAAACTACAACACATGCAACAACGCAAATACTGTCTGTTAACCAAATAATATAATTTTTTCCACACATCATTTATATTGATCTCTCTCTTTTGACTTTCCTCGGTTATAATTCTCTTTTATTAAAGCATTATGTCCAGTTACAAGCCATTCATTTTGGTTTGAGACGAGCCTTGTGCTCAGTTGTGGCTCAAGCTAAAGCTATCAAATGATATACTGATGATGATAGTTGCATGACTATTGAAATGTCTTAATTGATACAACAAATCAAAACGAAAAGTGTAGTTAATTTTTGAAGCATGCATTTCATGGAAAATAAATATTCCCAAACATAATCCAGGTCTAAACTACACCACTGACAGACAAGCCCACAGATAAGCTTAATCAAGTGAGAGAAGGAGACGTTATTACTGAGAAATGTGACCAGCCACGACATTTGTCCATATTTTAGGACAAAACAATAAGTGCACCTGTGTGCGTAAATGGTCCCCTTGCACATTTGTAACTACTGCTCTCTATGCAACAGGCACACGTCGTACTCGTACTGCACACTCCTTCAGCACTGGGACATATATTAAAGGCCGTGAACGGTACTTTTCTCTACACGCACACTTACTAAAAATAAACAAAGAAAATACAGCTGTGTTCACAATTATAAACAATCTTGTATGCTACTACAATGTAGCAATGTATACTGTCAATACAGCTCTTAAATAATGCCCTAAATGCCGAGGCGGCCATATATACATGTCTCTCTCTATATATTGTTCCCTCATTATCATTTTGAAAAATAAAGCCAGTCAAACCGTGTTTTGCAGCATTAGGCCTAACACATCGATGTAACAGGCCTAACGCTACCAAATACGGTTCCTGATCCACTTCGAAAATCGATACCAACAAGATACAAACAACATGGCTGCATAACAAACACGCTATTTGGGAGAGTAGTCGACACACACAGCTTCATCCTTGCATTTACTACATTTCTGCCAGACATATGATTTGCAGCATCGAAAGCATAACATTCAGCTGTATTTCAGCCAAAGTTAAATCAGGTGGAGTAGGTTAGAGGGATGATAAAGTTGCTGGGTATTGGCTAACTGACATGCTAGCTACATCAAGGCAAAACTCAACCACGTACATCGCTGTCGACTTCGATGTCATCGTTTTCACTCATTCTTCTGCAATATGAACGAGAAAGTAAAACAAAGCAGCTGTCAAAACAAACTGCAGCGATAATTGTGGGAGGCGCAAACACTAAAAGCTAGCTTCGAGCTCTGCTCAGCTACTGCACAGACATGACGACCAATTGGGATGTGCACACGTGATTCGCCTACACATGGGCAGGAAAACACACACTGCGCAGACTCAGTAGCGCAGTGCTTTGTGGGGAATTGAGGCGACTGTCACTGACGTGCGGCTGCTGTCAAGATAATTGAAACTACAAATGATAATTGAATTACAAATGATGTACTGTATCGTATTTCAGTAATGCAGTCAGACCATTAGTCAGACTATTATTTAAATGTATGAGTCAGACCTACAAATCACACCTTTAATGACCACAACTGTCAAGTTTCATTTTAATGTATAGATAATCATAATATAATAACAATGATAATCATGATAAAATAAAATAAAACTAGCCTTTTCCATTTCCAAAAGAAAAAAGAAGAAGAAAAAAGCAAACAAACTAATAAATAAAAAATATATGGAATGCTATTTGGGTCAAGAAAATTCAGAAAAAGGCTTTGTGCATGTGCGCTAGAGAAACACACAGAAATATAAATGGAAATTAATAAATTTTAATTTATTCGTTTTCTGTTTGAGTTCAGTCTTGCCTCAGGCACCAATTGGGTAGGGCTGGCCCTACATGGTTATATCCACATTTGTAATTCTACTAACTCACCCTTCTTTTCTCGTGTTAGCCATAGAGGTGGGCCATATCATATCGTATACCGATATGATATCATTTTTAAATATTTGTTATTTTTTATATCGCTGTGTGTAGTGTATATTTCACTCAGCTCCATCAGTGCAGCATAAACACAGACTGTGTGTAGGACACAGGGGCAGGTGCTTAAAGAGTCAAATGAAATGAAGGTCGTAAACTGCTTGAGTAGATAATGTTTGTGAGGAAATTAGAATGACCCTGGGTTGTTTTTTAGAGTTCATGATGTTGCCTGTTTTTTTTTGGTTTTGTATATATTTATTCATTCCCTTATTGATTGCTCCAATGGCTCCCACAATCATTTGCTGATCTTCCTCGGGGGTTTTGACAGAGGTGTTGATGTCAAGAGGAGGCAGGTTTATTTTATTTTTATTTTTTATGATCATGAATATTATTATCCAACATTGCACTAAATGGTAATAGAAAACTTTCTGATTTTAGCCTTGAAATATTTTTTAATGGAGCAAAATTATAATTATCAATTATATCATACTCTGCTTTAGTCATAATTGGCCATTATTCTTTAATAATATATTATTGCTAGCACATTTTACTATAAAACAATATTTCCAAAAATATACTTGCTGTGGCTTTTCATTATAAGGTACCTTGCATTAATTGGTTCAGTTACAATATGTTCTTCAAGACCCCCTGACTCCAGCCTGCATAATAATGAGTGTTGTTGCAGTAGGGAGGACTTTAAATGTACGTGAGGTGCATGAAACATGTGGTCTAATCTCTGCCATACTTTGAGGGATTAGGCAAAAGCTTTTGGGCAGTTTGACTTATTTCATGCCTCACATAATAAAGCAGGTCGGCCGATACAAAAGAAGAGCTCATTTGAAAAGACCCACGACATGGCACAGTAAATGGTGCCTCTGCCTGGTTGCATAATGCTAATTAAAGGTTTGTCAACAAGGCGCTTCAGAAGTTTAATTGCATTCTTTTCACATCACCATGCCCCCGCATTTCAAGACTTTCCCACGAGGCAACAAAAAGACCAGGCATTAAACCTTTCAAACAGTCCACTTCTAGTATATGAAAGTTGAAATCACGTGAAATCATGTGCAAATGAGAGACAATTTTGGGTTGTAGAACCCAAGAGTACAGAGCTGTATTTTGTCTCCGGACTTTGCTCACATAGTTCACCTCCAGCGTTGTCCTGGACCATGTGATGCAAAGAGGAGGGAAAGGGGCAGACGAGCAAAAAGAGGCTAAACACAAGAATGTGGAGAGAGATGTGAGCCAGTAGTGGGCTCAAAGCAGCACAAGATCAGCATGAAGGTAATGTTATATTTTAGAATTATATTTTAATACATTGCTTTAACATTTGAGTTTGTGTGAAGTTAATCTTAAAATTCAGCTCTCACAGAATTGTTAGATTTGGCACTGAAAGTGTGTATCACACATCCTCTTAACCATTTTGTGCTTAAAGAAGTAATGGATTTAGTGGCATATTATTTGTTTTGGCAGGTGGATAACATAGATGGGGAGATGCACAGTCCTAGAATTGCCACCATGAACCTCACTGGAGAACTCTTCAGGGAAATAGATAAAAATTACCTCGAAGGAAACCTCAGTGGAAATGCAAGTTCAGACAGCTTCAAGATCAATCACCTTCTCAACCACTCTTTAAACTTCCTGACTATCTTCATGCTTCTTGTGACAATGGTGTCCCTTGGCTGTACAATGCAAGTTTCAAAAATCAAGGAGCATTTGCTGAAGCCTAAAGGTGTTCTCATTGCTCTAGTGGCACAGTTTTGCATCATGCCTGTTGCTGCCTTCAGTTTGGCTAAAATTCTACAGATGGACCCAATCAAGGCAGTGACTGTCCTTGTCTGTGGATGCTGTCCAGGGGGAACATTATCTAATATCTTCTCATTGGCTCTGAAAGGTGACATGAACCTCAGGTAATCCCTTACAGATCTATAATCTTTCAGATGTCTGTAAAGTGTATTTAAAGATAGGGCGGTGTAAAAAACAAAGCATCATATTATGCTATAACCTCACTTTCATTCTAAACTGAACCCTAATCATTCTAAACCAAGTGGCAAAATCAACTAATAAGTTTCATAACTTAATGGTGCCACTCTTTGTGGAATGTTATGACACATAGTTGAGCCATTATCAGGTTTCACAGAAGTAAACAACAGTGGTGCTTTATTAACACTGAATTTGTACATACCATAGGAATGTGATCTTCCCTTTCCTTCCTTATGCAGCATTGTGATGACGACGTGTTCATCCATTGCAGCTTTGGGTATGATGCCCTTGCTGCTGTATGCCTTCTGCCAAGGCTTTCCTGGACTTGAAAATGCTGTCCCTTATGTTGGAATCACTACCACTCTGGCATTAACTCTTATTCCTTGTACTGCTGGTATCCTCATAAACCATTACAGGCCAAATTATGCTCCAAATGTGACCAAGGTGAGACCAATCAGAAGTCTGTTGCCAAATTAAACAGTAATATAATATAGTAATATAATATATGGTTTATGTTTTTTTGCTTAGATAGGAATTGGTCTGCTGATTGTCAGTAGTGTTCTGGTGTCTCTTCTATCTGGCATGGCTGTCAAAAGTGTGATGTGGATGATCTTCATGCCAGATGTCCTGGCTGTGGCTGCGCTTATGCCCCTGGCAGGCTTTACTTTGGGATACGTCATGTCAGCTGTGTGCCGGCTCAATGCTCAGTAAGTCAACTGCAGTATTATCATGTGATGGTGTGATCATATATTCTTATGTATAGATGTACATAAGGCAAGGAGACATGGGAACAGTGGTTGTTCACAATCTCCCTGTTTTTTCCGCTAAATATTTACAGTATAGAACACAAAACATTACAACATACTAGCTCGTCCATTCATACCCACAGAAACTAAGAAACAGTGTTAGCATTCACCTAAACCTAAACATCAGGTTAGAAATCAAGGAATAATACTAGTTTCAAATCTGAATTTCTGCAGCTTTTCACCATCTGAAAAACAAGGCCAGAGTGTCAAAACCAGAATTAGAGAGACTTTTCTGTGCATATACACTAAAACAGCTCTACATCGACATGACATAGTGCCAAAATACATCTCTGACATGGTCAAACCATGTCAGGGCGCCCAGGTGACTTCCTAAAATGACATGCCTGACATCTGTTGCTGAAAATATTTTATTTGCCCTCTCAAAAATTAATGATTATATCTATGTTTTATGGACTTTGGCTTCTTAGGTTGGTTTGCCCCCTGCTCTGTGAAGCAAGTGCCATGTGCACATGTTGTGCTCTACATACAAATTTGCCCTTTCTTGCTACATTACTCTCTACAAGTGAAAAAATGTACCTCATTGCAGATGCTGTAGAACCATCTCCATGGAGACCGGGTGTCAAAATATCCAGTTGTGCACAGCTATCTTGAAAGTGGCCTTCCCCCCTGAGGTCATCGGTCCAATGTTTCTCTTCCCACTCATTTACATAATGTTCCAGTGTGGTGAGGCCCTGCTCCTGACCCTGTGCTTCAGATGTTACCAAACCTTCAAAACACCAGCTGAGGGTAAGTGACACAGCTGCATGTTATTTACAGGCTTTCAGGGGCATTCATGCATTGCAACGCTTTAACAGAATATCATTTGTTCCTTGCCTATAGACGCAGACCCTTACCACTGTGTTGATGTTAAACAAGAAGAGGTGAACCAACCCTAGAGTTTGAATTCTCAGGGGAACTGTTGTCCATTATTATGGATCAAGATACTGCAGAGGAGAACAATCAAGGATCTGCAGATTTTTAGGGCCTTCACTGTCTGTCTTTCTTAGGCCAGTAACAGTCCCAAAAAACTAAATGTGAATTACATGTTTGTGGCTTTTGTGACTATGTATATACTTGTTTCAGAATTTAAATGTTTCTGACAATTTCTGCATAAAAAAAAAGAAGATTGCTAATAAACACGCACATGCAGTATCAGTATGACACAAATAATGTTTAATCCAAATGAGCATATGATACAGAGAGAACCAAACAGACATGACACTTTTTGTTACATATATTAAAATACAATATTGCTCACTCACATACAGCTTGTCCAGTCACATTAAATGGACCGCCTACAAAGTGAACAGTGACTATACACAACATTGCTAGACCTTTCCAGTCACGTTTACACTTATCACATCACATGCCTGCAGTAGTGAAGCAGCAAAGTGAAAAGACTTTGATTTCCAGTTCTGGTTGCATCAAAAGAAACCACTGCTGATCAACAGCATTCTCAAATAAATAAAATTTACATGTTAGTGTTAAACAGGAGCCTTAATAAATTAAAAGTATAATATGTTCTGGTACACATCTGATGAAGTCATGTATATTACAAAGATGTGGAGGCAAATACTGTTTATTGACATTCATTTTTAAACTCCTACGTTATGAGAGAGAGATTTGTGCATAGAAGTGGAACACTAAGGCCATTGGGGAGGGTATGAGTGTGTGGACCTCTTTTTGAATTCAATGTTCAATTCAAAGGAGTCTCGTGAACTTGACAAGAGAATATGACAAAATAAACAAATTACAAGTGCAAAAGTATTATTCTGTGACCCTATAAAACATGTGGGGACTAAAATGTCTTGTATGAAACTCTAGTTGCTTAACTACTAATCCTTGGCTTGTATGCTTGTTTCAGTTGCATTAACTATGTTTAGTTAAGTGTTCAGTAAACAAGACACTGACATTATTGGCTTTATGGCTGCATTGCCAACTGAACTCATTTGTGTCATTTTGGTTGACAATGAACCTCACTGTGGCATCTCTCTTCATTTTTTGTTATACATTATAAAATATTTCACATACATTATGAAGAATCACATAAATATGAAAGCATGTACGTACATGTATCTCTCTACCCAGTTTACCTTTGGGATGAATTGTTTTGGAGTGTCTCTGTCCGGCGCCTGCTTGTGTTGGCAGCTGTGTTGACTGAGTCAGAAGAAACATCATGATCATCAGTAAAGGTCAGTACCAATGCTAGTTGTTGTGTATGCAAGTTCAAAACTTGATGTAAGTTTTAGGCCTCTTTAAGCAATGGCATATCTGCAGGAGGAAAAACACAGTTTTAAATAATTGTGCATAACAGAACTGAATTTCGATAGGAAATGCGTTTTGTAAGATTTTACCATCAGAGTAGTCCACCTCGGGGTCATACAGGGGAGTGTTGAACTCGGGACTAGCTGCAGATTGCCGTCTTTCTGACAGCAGATCTGCGGTAGCCCCTGCATGCTCTAGAGTCCAGGAGGAGGAGGAAGGTGAAGAGGAGGGAGAGGACGGAGGTACTGAGTTGTATACATCCATCTCTGAGTGCTGCTGTTTAAATGAGGAAGGCCTAGAGGGACCAGCCTCTGGCACCGGTTCATGTTGACCCTCAGACAACACAATTTGAACACGAGACTCTGAGTTAAGAGTTGTGGCAGCATTAACACCACTCACAGCCTCTTCATATGAAGGTAATGTGACTTGGACTCCTTCCACCATGATAGACACAGGCTGGCCAGACACACCATGATCACGACTAAGTAAGGAACAATAAAACAGTTGTTAATTGCCTTTGAAAAGCATGTAATCATGTGCTATAAGGGAAACTGACCGCTGTAAGGACTTGAGCTTTGGCTGCAGTAGTACCAGTAGCACCACCAGAAGAAGAATAAGGGCCACTGAACTAGCAGTAGATGCTACAATAGACAAGGTGGGCATTCCGAGGGGCAATGTGGAATCATGATCTGAAATGCAAAATAAAGGTTAAGAGAACTGTTGGTAAGCAACAACCAAATCTGTGATGAATGCCACGCTCACCTTGCTCCCGAAGGCAACCTATTTGCATAGGGCTGTCCCATTCTCCATATTGACAGGTAAGATATTTGTAGTCTCCTTTCAATATGTAGCCTTCTTCACAGAAATACTCAACAACAGTGCCATGAGAAAACCTTCCGCAGGGAGAGGGGTGGCAATTGTAGCCTCCGTTCTCTGGTTGATATGGAGGCTGACACACTATTCATAATATAAAATGAAATACTATTTAAATATATTAAGTACTTATCTCCAGTACTGTATTATTTCAATATAAACTGAACTCAAAAGCATACACATCACAAATAATCCTGATAAATTAAACAAAAGCGCACCAGCGTGTCTTACCATCACTGCGGATGCATCTAGGTGGATCAGAAGACCATTGTTTGAGTGTCGTGCAGGTGAGGATACTGGGACCATCTGGCTGGTAACCAGGGTCACAGCGGTACTCCAAGACTGTGCCCACAGGAAAGGAGCCTCTGTTGCTTTCTGTCAAATTAGTTGATCCATGTGGTACCAAGAATGGCCTTATGCAGCCTAAGTAAAACAATTGTATGTTTGGAAATAGCATGGGACAGACATGTGTGGAACTTCCATGGTCAGAAATGTTTGCATCCAACAATGGCAAGTTCCGATTATGTACTTCATACAAATGTAGCTGTACCTTGGCTTACACAGTTGATATGTGCTGGTCCATCCCATTGTCCATCTTGACAAGCTAGATACTTATAGTCCCCTTTGAGAATGAAGCCTTCATCACAAAAGAATTCAATCACAGTGCCATGGGAAAACATTCGACAGGGAGATGGATGGCAAATGTATCCCCCATTATCTGGTTCAGAAATGGGCCGACACACTAAAAGAAAAAATACCAGAATTTGTTATCCATGTCAATTTTAGTTTTCAGATCCAAAATAGTTGCGATTGGCAGTTGTACAGTGAGTATTTAAATGAAAAGAGGTAGTATGTCTTACTATCACTGCGAATACAGCGTGGGGGTTCAGAAGACCAGCGCCCCAGTGTTGTGCATGTGAGGATACTGGGGCCATCAGGCTGGTAACCAGGGTCACAGCTGTACTGTAGCACGGTTCCAACTGGAAACAAACCCCTGTTGCTCTCTGTGAGGTTTACCCAGCTGTTTTGGACCATATATGGCCTCACACAGCCTGAATAAAAAGAAAATAGAGATTCTTAGAATTGTACGTTTCTCAACAGTTATTGTACCAGAGCATCTAAGTGAAAATATACTAAACTGTATATAAAATGATGAAATGTAACTGTAAAACTGGTAAGTTATCAATTGCGATAGAAAAACATAGTTAAATGTGTTATTACCTAACCCATGGCCAGTGGACACTGTGGTCAGTGTCACAAGCAGAAAAAAGAGCAAACCATTTAATGAGGTGCATGCACCACGAGTTTTTGAATTTAAATGTATCATTCCATTGCACATCTTCCCCTGCAAAAACCTGAAATCAAGAGACAACCATCAACCAACAAGCATGTAATAACAGTAGCTCCTATACATTTGACAAACGTGCGCAGGTACATCCGACCTATTATAACGTGGCTTTAGCCGCGGAAAGGTGAGGGAGGCATGGACTGAAAAGGTAATTAAAAACACAAACATCAACTACATCCAATGTCAGGGTTTGCCTATCACTGACATGTTGTAGGCCTAGTCTTTCAGGATGTATCTATTTAAAACAGAAAGGTCGGCCAATGTAAACAAGCCAAAGCCAACACGTAGGGGTTTAGGAAACGATTAGTGGTACACGAATGTATATTCCTGTAGAACCTTGCTTGCAATTTAGCATCAATATTAGCTGTTTAAGCTAACTGTGTTAGCTGCTAACGTTAGCTAAATTTTACTACGACAGATTACATACCACTGAAGCACTGCTTCGAACTCCACTCTTGCTTAGTCGCAGTTTTACATGTAGCACTGCTATTTCATCACATTGGCATCTTTAAGTGTCTCTAAACTGAGCGATGACATTCACTGGCCATAGCGAGCCGATACGCTGCTACAGCTAACTTTTCGCTAGCCTGTAGCCACCTCCTCCCTTCTTCCAAGGCAGGCTCGATGCTCTCAAACTGCATTGACTGGCCGAGGCATCAGCTGCACTAACAAGTGCATATTCCCATAGTTACAACATCCGGGAGTCTTTGCTCCCATAGTTACCAAACACAGACACTAGGGTAGGCTAGAACTTGAAGTAAATTACGAGTTATACACAGCTATTCAAAATACAGCGATTAAAAGAAACATGTCAATATTTAGAGGAGATGTAGACAACTTTTCTCGTCCTGCGACTGCAATCGGGGAGTTTGTCGGCAGTCGAGTATCAAGCGTCTCTTTGCCCGATAATGGAAGAATTTGTTCCTCAGCTCCATTTTCTCTTGTTTTGACTAATGATGTAATGTTTTTTGTTGTAAATGATATATTAAGTTTCATTAGGACATATTGCCCTAGGCTTATTTTGCATAATTAAGTGTGCTTTTTGTCTTTTAGAGAGGTGGTGCCAAAGATTCTGGTGATGGTAAGTCAAGACACTTTATCTTGTTTTTTTGTATGTTGTGTATCAGATTTTATGTGTGGTTCATTGTCTATTATTCCGCAAGTTTGTGTCAGTGCCACAAACATGAATGTTGATGAGGCAGAAGAGGAGGATGATTTGAAATTGCAGAAGGCCATTGAGGAGATGAAAAGACTTGACAAAATTCTTTCAGTCAAGGCTCTACAAGAACAAGAAGCTAGACGAAAAAGAAAGGAACTCAGTGATAGACTCTGGCAAGAACTATTAGTAAGCCTTATTTCAATACACATTTACACAGTTGACTCTATTGAACACTATGCATTGCTTTTGCTAATGAGTAAGTCTTTTGTAACCCAAATTGCTTCTTCTCTTTGTAAATTATTAACTTTGTTTATGAGCAGCGGAATACACCAAAAGGGCCCTCTGAATGTGCCCATGAAGCCTCAAATACAAGGTCATATTTGGCTCTTGAAGCTCCTTCCGCACAAGGTAAGATTTGCTTAAATCCATTGTCACACTAAACTTACACACAGTTTAAACAGTGTTGTATATTTTTTTGTTTAAAGTGCAGGTAGAGGACTTGGACTTTGAACCCGTCTTTGAAACGGAGGCCCAAGAATTTGATGATACCAGTAGCCATGTTGATCCAAGTAAGTTCAAGATTGAAAGTAAAACAACACAAAACGTAGGAGTTCTGACTTGTACTGAAAGCTCTGTGCACTGGAGGGCAGTGTTACCAAACAAAAATTACTCCCTGGTTTTCTGGACCCAACAGTAAAATTCTAAAATTCTAAATGCCTATAAGACATGCTAGCTATGTGATATTTTAGTCTTATAACAAGTCAATCAAATGCAATTGTCTTGACAGTGAGAAACAGCGCTGCTGGTACAGCAAAGTCATCTGTAAATGACCTCATGGGGACAAAAAAGAAGAAGCCTTTTCAGGAAAGCCACTGTGAGGCTTCAAAAAGCAAGAAGAAACACAGGGACTTTGTGAAGAGAAACATTGAGGTATCTCAAAGTTCAAATCAGTATATTGCATTACTTAATAAAAATGTAAAGTCTTTTAACTACTTTTTTCAGTCAGCTAAATATGTGTGTTCTATTACAGATAAAATGGCACACTTTTAGACCACAGGGGTCCATTATAGTGTAATCATATGGAGATATGATTTAATTTCCTAAAGGATTAATTTATTTTTTATTGTCTGATGCAACAGTTGATAAGCTGTGAAGGGGGCCCAGAGGTTCTGACTCAGGCAGAGAAAGAGCGTCTAGACGAGCTCCTCCGAGAAATAGACCAAGAGGAAGAGGACTGTGCCAAAGAAGCAGATGCAGAGGTAGACTGATAATAAGTGACAACACATGTATTTTCCTTTATTGCTCAAATAGTGCAATGAAATGATGATTGAGACTTTGCTTTTAATATGTTTGTTTGCTTCGCACAAACAGAATTCCATGCATTTTTTCACTGTCTCTGCTTCACTCTTATTACTTAACACATCTGGCCCTTCACAGCAGCCCTAGTATCATAATGGTCAGAGATCTATGTTTTGACGACTCCTTGGCAGCTCAGCAGACTCCGGGCAGATGATTCTCATTCTAGAAGGCACTTCACACCATCGGCCAGATGTCTCCTTACCATATGTGGCTAGTACTCATGGAATGCAACATGTTCTGGATTCATTTTATTAATCATGGATTCATAAGGGCTCTGCGGCTTTTGAAGTGAAATTCAGAAGCCAGGTTCTGTCTATAGAGCTTATGATTACTCCACTGTTCCCACATTGAAATATATCTGAGTATGAGGGTATGAGGATTGTTTCCTGCTGAAACCATCTACTTAACGGCAAATACTTTTAGTTTTTAACTTTAGTTCACGTCTCTTTTGGGTACTCCTTGGCCATGTTATAGTCAGCTAAGCATGTTACAAAGTGAACGTAAACATTCTTACCTTTAGAGGTTCCCGTTTTGCTTGCTGTTCTGTTTATGCTGTTTGCCCTGACTTTCTGAATAATAAGGCCGATAGCAAATTGTTCAAAGTGCAGCTGCTCTGGGTTTTTATTGGCCGAGAAATACTTCCTGTTATTGTAGACCATATTATGAATGGCCGTCACAAAGCAAGCAGATTATTTATGTCGCAAAAGTTGGAAGTGATGCCTTCTGAGGATCTCACATTTTTCTTGGCAGCTTTATTAGGACACAGCAGACACAGTGCTGCTCTTTGCTATTTGCCTCACAGTCAGTCTGTGTCTGTCTGCTGTTATAATCCCCTTACATCTACACAATTTTATAAGCCTCTCTAGTAACCCAAGGCAATAAATCATCCTTTATACGGTACCAACAGCCTGATCATTCTAATAAAGGTCACAAAAAGTCAGCATTTGCACATATTATAAGTGTTATTCACTTTTGTGCAGCAATTTTCTCATCTCACCTGGCGTGAAATAACCTGTTGTACGTAATTATGCTTTGTGCATCTTGCAGAATGACGTGTGGGCCGTGTCGGTCAAGTCCGGACAGGGATACACCCCAGAGCCACCTGACCTCAAGCATCTTAATGACATTGACTCCAGGATCCGCCTTTTGCTGCCTGTTGAAGAATTCGCCTCTTTGCAGGCTTCCTTCTCAAATCTCAGTGAGCTTCAGGTACGTTTCTGAAATGAGCGTGCTGTTAACTTATTGCAATGCAATGCAAAGGGGTTGTGAGTCAGCACAGAGGGGCATCTCGTAAAACCTTTGGATATTGACCCTCGGGGAGTCTTACTGCTTATGCAAGTCGCTGTAATTTGGAAACTGCATCACATTTCCATCCACTCTTTCCTATTTTCTCCAGCACACCACACCGTCAAATGTTATGAGCATTATTGCGCCCAATAAATGCACGTATTATTAGCTTGTTTAAAAGATTATGCTATTTCCATGGCATTAGCTGCACATCTAGGCGTACAAGTGTTAATGTTCAAACTGCACTTGTGCCTCTCACCCTATAATTTCCAATGCTTGGCTTTTTGTGAGTTTACCGACGCGCACACTACCCGCAGAACATTTATGACTGCTCACCGGCTTGGTATTTGTCCTAGACGTGAGCTCAGTGAGTTTTATATCTCGACATTTTCAAAGCCAGATGGAGTGCTCATCACTTGTGAAGTCTGTCAGTGAAGAAATTTGTTTTTCAAGTCGTAAATGGTTCACAAACCTGTTCAAATCCGGGTACCTTTTTCCTACAAGCCTTGCTCGGCTCGTACATGGGAAAGTGAAGAAATCGCACAGCAGTAGCAGGTTTATTTATTATTGACAAAATAAAGATGGGGTAGTGCTTCTCGAGCTGTGGTGCGTTCGTTGGCTTTGTCAACTCCCCTGCTGCATTGTTTTGATCATTGTCCTGTTTTGGGTTATTCCCTTTTAGATGTGCTTTTGTCATCATGGTTCAGAACGGGTTTAGATCTGATTCCCATTTTACGCTCTTTTGTCCTTTCAAATAAAGCAGGTGGGCCAACACCAACAAAAAAAAAATCATAGATGGAAAATGTTATTGGCCATGCTGCAAAAGGCCTACTGGTAATATCATTATCATTTTACCATAGAGCAATCGGATCGACATCTAGAAAGGTGCAGAAAACAATGCAGTATAAGCCCACAGCACATTTACTGTTGAATTGTGCAAACTTCCATTCCTGACATAAAGGTGTTTTATACGGGTAAACGTTATTTCACTGAAAACACCAATACCATGTATGCATGGTTCCTCCCACTGTAGCTCTGTTCTGTCTTTGTTTTTGTTTTTTTTGTTTTCCACAAGTCCTAGCTCTTACAACGCAGGGAATTGGCTTCTGGCTAATAGTGGAAAAGTGTGATAATTCTGGGCAGCTGCAAGTGTAATTGAGAATAACCCCCACTGCCTCTGTTCCCACCCTTTAATCATCATCTCTAGCTTCAAGAGGTTTGGGGAAAAGTAGAAATCCCATATTAACCATGCATCTATCATCTGCTCCACATTAGAGCCGGGAGGTAAAAAAAAAAAAATCAACAAAAGTGAGACAAACACTATTACATTCAACTTTGAAAAACGATCATCCTTGGTTTCTCCCAGAGTAGAGCCTCCATGCTTGGCTTTACCCCTCCCCAGTCTCACTGCTGTGGCAAATACTGAGGATTATGTGCAAATAGTAAATCTCTTTTAGAGCGCCACTCATTCGCTTCACTTCAGTGGCTGTAAATCCAGCAGGTGGTCATAAAAGTAAATATGCTTTTATTTTGAAGTCGCAGCTATAGCCTGGACCAGTCTGTGCTCTTAACTGGAACCATTTGGAGTGAAGTTGTTGCTCTGGATTTTTATTTTTCTCCTTACGTGCAGTACTTTAGCTAGTTAGTTATTTAAAATTAGGTCCAAAAAAACGATGTCGTCCCTAATATCAGTTTGTTTTTTTCGTTTGTAGTGTCATACGCTGGTTTTCGGTTGATTTTTTTAATCTATTCTAAACACTACTGTCATGATATTGAGCCATGACCTAAATTCACCACGATGCTGTTGTATTCACTCAAATCTAAGTCAAGTGGGGCTTTTTTCCACACGTGTAAACTCCTATGATCAGTTTGGGCTTGTGCTTTTGACATCATTATCATCTCAAACGTCTCCTCCCAATAAGTTATGATTGATATCCTGACGAGGCCAGTGCATTCCAGTGCACCCAGCCATATCTGCTCCTTATCAGAACGAGAGGAGAGCCTTTCGCTGAAGGTGGAGGCCGTCAGTGAGGTCTGGATGTGGCCCAGCTGCTGTCACACGGATCGCAAGGTAATTACAGAGCCGGCCGAAGGGAAAGCACAGGCAGTTTATGGAACTGCTCTGTTAGCACGTGCAGAAGCAATTAATAAGACGTCAAACTAAGAGCAACATGGAATAGCTCGTGTTGCTTATATTGAGGGCAGGGATGTCCTAAGGAAATGTACATGACAGCGGAGAAGCAGGTGCAAATAAAAGTCACGTCATCTTGTAACCTCATCGTGCTGTCATCCATGATCCATCACCTGTTTATCACAGCACATTGGTGTTGGTTCGACCTGATTTGGACTTTGAGACATGGCTTTATTGTCGTCTTCCTCTCTTTCCACCAACAGAAGCTGAAATAGCCTCCTTGTTATTAGAAGCAGCTGCTGGTGTGTATAGTTGAACATACAGTGAGCCCTCCCACTGATGCGCTCTGTGGTAATGCCGGCACCACCCACAGGCCGGAGCCAGAGGGATGTTGTCATGAGAAGTAGCCGCTGTTTGGCCTTTTGTTCACGGACGAGGGCGGCGACCAGTGAATGACATCTGCCATTCTTTACTTGTGGCTTCACAGTGAAAAGTAATATGTGGCTCTACTTATATTCAGCTTCTGTTTGCTTGGTAACTCCGACTGTGTTTTGGTCAGCATTGGTGAGTTCTATACACAAGTCCATGAGATCACTTGGTCATGTTTTGTGGTCGCCGCAGATGGGCACCCAGGATTTTAATGACAGTGGATGCCAAGTGAAAAAGCAGAGGTTCTGAGCGAGAACGCCCTTTTGACCAGTGCAGTGCGGTCAGCAGAGAGTTTATCTCATTTGATTCGGTCATCTAATGAAGCAGCTGTGGGGAAGCATTTTATATATATTTAAAACTGTGCAATTAGGTCTGCTCTTTGTCATGACTCATGTGTGGCTTTTAGTATTTTATAGATTTTCAATGACAACAGTAGATTGAATTATGGTGCACTTTGTACATTATAAAATATAATAAATAATGCCGCTAGAGATCCTCTTGCTCATTATGGTAGAGATGTTCACATATCGACATCGACGAGACCTGATGGATTGACCTGAAGACATTTTGCTTCTATCTTCAGAAGCTTTGTCTAGCTCTCACTTTTTTATCCACAAAATTTTGTGAAACGGCTGTGCTCTGTCCTCATTTTGCACAAAAAGGAACTTCTGAAGATTGATGCGAAACATCCTCAACTCTAGGTCTATCATAAAATATCTACTTGAATGGGACTTTCCTGGACGACTGAAGGTCCACACAAACATTTTTCTCTTGCTCAGGTCTAAGAAAAGTCTTACATTTGTCGAGAAAAATTCAACCTTTATTTAAGAAGAAGACAAAGCGTACTAAGAAAGAACAGGCTGATATTCAAGTCTTCATAAAGCAAATACGAAAAGGACAGTGTTGTGTCCGCAAGAAGAGAATGTTCCTGACATTTTACTCTTGCTCTTCTCAAGTGTACTGTCTGTCTGGAGTATGACATTTCCGTCCCCAATAAATATATGAAAACCTAACCTTGGCTTTTTGCACGTGACTTGCAAGTGAGTTTTTTCTGCTCTTTTGAAGCAGTGGGGCTGATAGAATAAGTTACGTAGACGTGTTAAGGAGGCATCAGCTGAGGCTAGGCTCTCCTGTGGCCCACCCGTTGTTTTCCTGCCGCTCACGCCCTTCTCCAGCCCATAACTGCCTCTTTACTGTCCTCTCCCACAGCAGCACTTGTCTTAAGTGGCTTCTAAAGGGTTTTTCCTCGTGTTGCGGTGTAGATGTGACCTCAGGGACTGTTCCACTCATAATCACACTCTAGTCTAGTTGATTATGCCCTCACCAGTCATCTGCTAAAAATAAAAATGCCTAAAATTATCTAATTTTCAGTAAGCACAAGCATAATTAAACACTTCATAAATGCCTCCCCCCAAAAAAAAAAATCTTCAGCTTCAACTTGGAAAAATATCTCTTTTTCATTTTGCCAGCATCAAAGAAAACAACTTTGGTGAGAAACTGGGACTCTTTGAGATGCTCTATCATATCCACATGCTATTATATCTCAAAGATGCTACAGGAGGTTTTGATCTTTGGAATAGACATGCTTTTGGACCACCCTCAGTTTTCCACAAAACTTTTCCGCCAAAAAAAAAAAAAAAAGTTTAAATTCCAGATGACACAGAACTAGTCTAATACTTTAGGAATGTTTAGCAATGACCAAATCTGCAGCAAAGGGAAAAAGATAAAGAGAGCGCGGAGCAAAAATACTGATGGGAATTTCATTGTGGATGATAAATTTACTGGGCATTTGCTTTTGGGAAATAGGCGAGTGAAGAGTGAGCATTGACATAACCACAATTAGAAATCAGTAGATGCAGATGTGTCCTAAACCCTTCACGATCTTTGGTCTTGTTTGTGGCACTTTGACAGGCCTTGGCAGGTAGCCTAGGTCCACGTGGCACAGATAGACCCTACAACACTTTAGATGCACACTGGGGTTTCAGGAGATGGAGAGCGAGAGGGAGGAATCGCAGCCATTAGCGTGAGTCAGCCGTTGGATCATCTTTATCATAACAAAACAGTCCCTTCACTGCACCGCGACACAGCTCGTTAAAAAGACAAATGATTCGATTGGAGAGGACACATTTTAAGAGGCCAGCGTGTTGAAAAATAGATTTGGTGTGAATATTATCTTGGATCGCAAAGTAACGGTCTTTGACATGTTTAAAGCATTAAGAAATAAAATAGTAGAACTTAATTTTGATATTTAGATTTACAGTAAAGCGTAAATCTAATGGTGGTTGGAGGGGCCGATGGCGCAGACTGGTTGCCTCGCTTCCCTCAGTCTACCCCAGGGCAGCTGTGGCTACAATAGCAGCTTACCACCACCGAGTATGAAGTGAATGAATAACGCAATATAAAGAGTCTTTGAGTGTCCAGAAAAGCGATATATAAAACCGATGCATTGTTAAGTCACTAAGTGCAAGTCTCAAGTCCAGTCTAAGTTGTGACGTTCCAAGTCCAGTTTAGTCGGCAAGTCAGTCGGTGTTAGGGCTAACTTTGACTGTGGGACTATTAATACTTCTTTTCATAATATGTTTAATCTACTTTTAAAAAAAATGTAGGCTATTGTAAAACATATATTATGTACCAAAGTACACTGACTGGAAGCAGGGGGTCCTAGGGGGCCACATCAGAAAGATTGAAACAAGAGTCTTTTACACATTAGCAGCTTTTCCATGAAGTCTGAAAGATAAATATAAAACAATATTTTTATTATTGTACATCGTACAATGCCCCAGCCCCTGTATGCTTGGGTTCGCCCCTGCTCAAAGTAGATTATGCGCTGCCACTTGGCTCTGTATGGCTCTGTAAAATAGCTACTAAATGCGGTTCAATCTTTTGTGTGGACGCCTGCACGTGTGTTTGTGCTCAGCTGAGATAGAATGTTGAATGTGATGTTGTATGAGCTGCTGCAACAGTGTAATTTCAT
Source organism: Gobius niger (assembly GCF_951799975.1). Classification (NCBI taxonomy): domain Eukaryota; kingdom Metazoa; phylum Chordata; class Actinopteri; order Gobiiformes; family Gobiidae; genus Gobius; species Gobius niger. The sequence goes on from NC_136867.1 coordinate 10,891,627, forward strand.
GTAAAGGATCTATCTATCTAGAAAAGAGTTTTGCATTACATAGATGGTGAATGAGTTACTGCACTTCTCATCGCCTTCTACACGCTTATTTCAAAGATTTTGAAGTTTTACCATCCTAGATTTACTTTTATGAAGTCATTGAATTTTCACCTCTTCACACACCGTTGTGTTTTAATCCATCCATAGACATGCACATTTCCTTCTGCCTTTTCCCGCAGTATTCGTTGGCAGCGTAGTGTTGGGTAAACTGAAAGTAAATAGCATGTGACCAATTACCACGTATACATTTTTTAAAAGCAGCATCGCACACTCAGGTAGCCGATGTCTAAAGGTACATTTATTAAATATAACGTTTGGGTAGAGCCTTCTTCAGATCTTTTTCTTTTTTTCCTTTTTTGAACCAAAGTGCATGTTATTACCATATGTAAACATAATGCGTTGGTTTCACGCAATGAATCATGTTGTCTTCCATTAGTTACACTCAAATCAATGTTAATGTTAGTGCAAGTTATAGCAAGTCATTAGTCTCAAGTCAGGAGTCAAGTCTCATGTCACAAAAATTGCGACTTAAAGGAACAGGCCACCGTTTTTACATACTGAGATATGTTCTTACCTGAGCTTAGACGAGTTGATGCGTACCTGTCTGGTCTTTGTGTGTGCCCTTAATCATGCAAAAACACAATAGATGTTGTTAGCATTTAGCCTCTCCCAGCATATTCCTATGGACCCAAACTGGGGTGAAGTTAGACGCGACCAAGCTCTTCCACGTTTCCCACAAAAATATATAATAATGTCGATTTTCTAAGCGGATAAAAAGGGGTACTATATTGTAAGGCGTACACCTTTGGAGCACTTCGACGTCCGCGCAGTAATATCTTCACCCCTAAAGGATTCTGAAGCACACACAAAGACCAGACACGTAGGCATCTACTCGTCTAAGCGCAGGTAAGAACATATCTCAGTATGGAAAAATGGTGGCCTGTTCCTTTAAGTCTGACTTGACTCAAGTCGTGTGACTCAAGTCTCCCACCTCTGCTCTATACAGTGTTCATTTGTGGTTTTGCGTAACACCAAAAGGCCTAGATAAACTTGGCTCATGGAGAGAACAAAGACTAGTCTACTATTGAGGTCAAGAACCGCAGCCAAATACAGTTGTAAAAATATGTAATAAATGGTATTATTAACTCACTGAAATTGGCATACATTTTGGGTTCAATTTCTGCCAATCAACCCAAGCAAAAAGCAAATTCAAAACCTCTCAGGGGAGTTAGTTTTAGAGTGATTTTATTAGACAGTTGTGTTGTCCATATTCTATACTGCTCTGTGGAAAATAAAACAACAGCATAGTCCTCCTCTCTATGGGGCAGCATCATAAACTCTTAAATCTGTCCGCAGAAGACATGCTGTTCTGATTATTTGTACGGCCTCCCGCTCTCTCTTATTGTGTGACTTAATACAAAGAACAGACAGTTTTAATTCAAGGAGAGGAAAGGCCTGGTTTGCGGCTCCTCAATATAAAAAAAAAAAACGCTGTTTACAACGCTGACAACATCCACATCACCTCTAATCTGCTAAATCATTTCGGAAACCGTCAATAAACCGCTTGTTTTATTGCCGGCGTTTTTGGGCCGCCATGTGAAAAACTAATTGCAAAGTCTGCGTCGCGCGCACTTGATTTGTTTAGAGCGCAGCAGTAGCTTGTGTAATCCGCTTGTTGACACTTGCTTGGCTTCAGATCCTTTGCAACATACTGGGCCTATTTGCATGTCTCGCGTGTGTAAACAAGGTCGGGAGGGTCACCCAGTAGTTAGCGCTTCCGTCATTCCAGGCATTACCACTATATCTGAGGGCACCACCTGTTTCCAAGGATCTAAGCAAAACTCCTACGTGACCTTTTTTTTTTTAATCGCGATGACCCAGTTGTTGATTTATGTTTTCGTGGGAATGCGAAATGGCCTTGAACTTACTGCGTCAACCAACCCTACTCATATTTGGCCAAACTGTTATCCACAGATGTAACCCATATTGACGTGGTCGAGCTCCAGGCTACCAATACTTAGCAGCTGCATGCACAAACTAATGTGATGGAAATGATATGATTAAATGTTCCTCTGTTTGGTACGTCAGAATGCTGCATTAAATTTGAGGCTTTGTGCATTTGTTTGGAAATCATTTTACAGATCAATTGCCTGGCATCGACACATTTTCCAGCTTTCTCTTTGTTTTTGTCACAAACTGGCAACAGAGGTGAGCAGAGTTGCCAACATATTTCTCAAGAGGCATCACTTCCTTTTTTTACGCACGTAGAGGTAAAAAGTGGTCTTTCGAATAACAAATCAAGAAAGTACAAAACAAAATAAAAAGGTCACCACAAATAAAAATAGGTCACATGCTCTAATATGTCGTAGCTGTTAAACCCCTAGTGCACTTTTATTCTTGTAGAAGCAGACTTTTGAAAGATCACAAGATAACTATTAACATTTCAACCATGCAAATATAGGCTTGTAAAAACTGGGAAATCTGTAAATCATAAAATATATAAAAATATTTCTCTTGGAGGTCCAGTTTGCAGGCACATTAACATATGGGGGACAAAGAGGGCCAAGGTAATCCGAGGACATCTTCTTCTTTTTTTATTTCATGCGTGATTGACCCATTTTTTACCTTATTATCACGTTTGCCGCACGTGACGGAGCGGTGTTGAACGCACTGAACTAATGACACCAACACGGAGCCAACTTTAAAGGAATTGATTTGATATTTCATTCATCAACTGACGTACTTTCACCTGACACTAATTATGTTTGACGTTTTTCCTTCTTTGGAAAAAAAAAGCTGTCCCGTGACCCAGATTTGTGTTGAGGTATAGTTGGAGCTCTTCAAAAGCTGGACAAGTGCATTCGTAATCTAGGGCCAACTGTCAACAATGCACTGTTGGCCCGATACGATCAACTCTGCTCTCTCTCAGTCTTTTGGACAACACTCCCGCTAGCCTCAAAGTCAGAGGCGCGCAAATACCGCTGGGATGGCTCTGTCTATTGAGATCAGTAAGTATTACAGGCTCATCTCTTTCCAAAAAGTGAATCATGACCTCCGTGTGATTGGCTCATCTGCAAAGGCACAAGTATACAAAGCTTTTCATACCGACAAGTTACCCTACTTCATTATACTCAAAGAAAATGCATGCAATATCTGTGCCTATTATGATAAGCTGACTTTCTCGTCAAAAAAATGCCTGGAATATTTTGTGCATGCAGTGTAACCCTGCATTTTCAGTCCGTCTCCATCTTTCTCTCTCAAAACACATCTCCGCTATACGTCAGGACGGTGTCTGTACAAAAGTGTTCTTTCTGGGGCCAATGCTGCAATTGGACAATGGATAGAAATGAGTCCATGTCTACGGTCTGTGTGTTCTTTAACATGCACTTGTCAGCTTTGTTTTTTTTTTTTTACATATTTGCCTCTTCGCTCTGTTCTTGCACAGCATTTTGTTTTACTATATTTCATACCACGACTCAGACCATGAGAGGTGTTTTGTCAGTGTGTGATTGTGCCCTGTCGGATCAAATTTGACACAAAAGAGACCACGGCAAGCAGAGGGAAATAATGACATTTGTTGGCCAAACCAAAGAAAGTGGAAATGAATCGTAGAAGCCAGATGTTTTTAATTGTTAAGCTTTCCCTTACGGTGAAGTATGAGTCAAATCGGTTGGTTTTCACACACACACATTTACACACCTGTCCTTATGTCCATGTAGGAGTTGGTACAAGAGGGCTGATGCACCAACTGATGATGATGATGATGATCACAGATTGAAAATACTAATTTATCATAGTTTGGTTGCCTTGGCCAAGTTTTAAACAGCAAGTCCTAAAAATGGGGCAACTGATTTCCAAATGTAATGAACACTTTTACCAACATGCATTTAGTGGTGTGAGGAAGGTGGTTGGAGTTTGATTTGTATTTTTACTGGCTTCTCACTGTAATGCATGACAAGAGTGCGATTCCAGCGCGCCCTGGCTTTTGTAGTTTTTCTGTTGAGTCTAAGTTGAGGAGCTCTGGTAACCACCACTTTAAAAGCCTTCACATGAAAGCTGTCATTAATGCCCTCAGGGGATGCGAGGAGACCAGGCCACACGCACACGATTTTAAAGATCCAGCATCAGGCCTCACGACAGTTTCCAACATCACTAAAAAGTCGATTTGTCAACGTCGTTTGTTGTGTTGGTTTGTCTGCATAAATCTGTTTATTAGCCTTGCTGGGAGCGGGACACGTCGGCACAGCGGTTAGTGCTTCACAGAAAGAAGGTTCCAGGTTTGATCCCAGGGCCCGACTGTGTGGAGTTTGCATGTTCTCCCCGTGTCTGAGGTGGGAGTGGGTCACTAAATGCAAGTCTCAAGTCAAGTCCAAGACATAAAAGTCCAAGTCCCAAGTAAGCCCAATTCAAGTCAAGTTGTAGTAATAGTCAATGAGCACACCTTAATAAAAAACTCTACTGTAATACTCTTGAAAGATTTGCAGTACTTCCTTGCCCTATCTGATCCAGTCTCTGCTTTATTTCTGTCTGGGCTATAATCCGGTGTGGCGTGTTTACATGCATGAGTCCCATGTATGCTCATTAACATGCACTGTCCCAGCCAAATAAACAAATAAATAAAGACATCCCCGGCTTATTTGTCATTTACGTATAAACTATTTTTTATATGTGTAATTCGACAATTGCTTGCCGTAGCTGTTAGAAAGGAAGTTCTCTGTTTTTAGCGTGTAGTCTTAACTCAAATGAACTTTCCTGCTTTGCTGGATTACATCGTAAATGTGTCATGACAGACTTTGTGTTTATATTCATAATTTCCCTTATGTTCCACTGTCTCAGTAACCTGCCATTTTGTTGCACACAAGCCCGTATTGAGATGTCTACATTAAACACTAAAGCCATCAATTTGAACATTATTAGATTATACATAGGCCTCCGTGGCATGCGGACTAACCGAAGGGGATGGAGGTTTCAACCACATGGCGCTGGACTCACTGTGTTTGGCAGCGCATTCACAGCCCACAGTCTTGACCTAACACTGTTGAAGAGGGCACTTACAGCACAGCTTTGTAGGTCAAACTACGATGAGGCAGGGCTTTCAAAAAGAATGATTTTTTTTCCAAGCTTTGCCGATATAATTGCATATGTACAATGCATTTCTGAACATGTTTATAGAGGTTAAACTTGATGGTCAGTGGATTTTAAAAATTGCAGCCGTTATAGATTGATAATTCAGTAAGTGTGGCACTAGGTGTTTTATTTTAGAGTAAAATAGTTGCCCCCCCATTAAAAAACTCTTTAAGGTCATTTAACTAAGTGTAGATGCTGTTTATAATTGTTTGCTTTTGCAATGTTTAAGGTTTCACTGTGTTTTATGTGACATGCAATACCCGGGTACACCAGCAGAGGGCGCTTGGTGCGTTTCGTATCAGTAGCTGGCGCTGTAGAAGAAGTCCTGCCAGTACGTGATATGAGAGGAACAGAGGCAGCAAGCTCCGTAGTAATTCATGTTGTACATGTTTTGCAGGTAAGCTGGTTGGAAAAGCGCACACATAAACAGTAGTAGAGTCTCTCCTGCACCTGTTAGATTAAGTTTTGTTTAGTTAGGAAGTGTTTTGTAAACTTTATTTTGTTTAAGACGAGTACCACACCAAGTTAGCATTTCTAAGATGGCGGACGTTGGTCCAACGGTTGCCGCGGTGACCAAGTAAAATACCATTTAATACAGTATGAGGTTGTGTTCGCGAAATAGGTACTCAGATGTGCGTACTAGTACTGTGCTAGGGGCAATTTGTGTGGTAGGGATTGCCAGGTTAACTTTTTTTGTGTTTTGTTGCCACCATAAGCACATCAGTTATGTGTACGCCTACGCTACTAGTGTACGTGTGCTAAGACAGGAAAATGGAGTCACACAGTACAGTAGGTCAAGTTTCAAGTAATAATATGGTACAGTAGAACGGTAATGACAGAAGATACATACATGAATATATAAGTGATTAAAGACATGATTAAAAGGTAATTCATACATGATTGACAGGTAGTTAAAAACAGTTAAAAAAGGTTTTTGCTCAGTCATTTAGAATATTGTAAAATTGTTCAACTCCAGACGTGAAGTATTGTTTTGTAAGAAGTCCTGCCAGTACGTGATATGAGAGGAACAGAGGCAGCAAGCTCCGTAGTAATTCATGTTGTACATGTTTTGCAGCTTGTGCCAACGGAAATAAATATGTTGCACCAAGAAGGAGTTGGCCCATCTTTCAAAAGTGTAACATATTTTGGCGAGCCAGCCAGGAGGGGGCGCCAGTGAGTCAACACCACCACCGTCGACCCTCCTTCCCAAGAGACGAACCTCATTCTTCAATCAAAAATGGACGAAGTACAGCCACTGCGTGATGAACTGAGTGCAGCCTTGTGGCAGCTGGAGAAAGAGCTTCTCGTGGATGTCTGCGGGCGACTGAAATGTTCTGGCCTAGACAGCGGAGAGCCTCACAGCAAGACAAGACGGGCGCTCATCAAGTTGGCAGAGGGCGCGTTTGATGAGATTGAGAAAAGTGAAAAAATAGAACGAGTTGAGCAATTTTATACAGAGTTAAGTACATACCTAAAGAGACTATCTCCAAAGAAAGGACCCGAGGAACCGTTTGAGAGTGGCCCTCCACCCAGGATGACACCTTCTCCACTCAGAGCCCGACCAGAGCCAATACATTCTCTGCAAGAGGTAACTTTGAGGAGGGAGTTCAAGATCTGTGGGCAGATAGGTGAACCTGGACAGAGGGATAAGCTATCCTACCTAAGTCTTGTGCGTCAAATTGGGGTGGGGACAGAAAAAGGGCATTCAGAGACAGAAATAGTCGAAGCAGTTATCAAGGCCATTAGTCCAGGCCTGCCCCTGAGAGATATGTTGGAAATCAAACGTGGACTGACCCTTAGTAAGCTGTTCACCATATTAAAGGGACACTACAAGGTAGACAGCCCCACTGAGCTATACCACCAGCTCCTCAATGTCTCCCAAGAGCCCAAAGAGACTGCCGTGAACTTTGTCTTTCGTGCCATTGAACTGAAAGAGAAACTGCTGTGGAAAGTTGCTAATGAGGAAACTGATGAACTGTACAGCCGACGCACAATCCAGCGCAAGTTTCTACGGTCCATTGAAACAGGGCTGCTCAGTGATTCGGTCAAGTATCAGCTGATGCCCTTCCTCAGTAATGTGGGCACAACAGACGAAGAACTGATCGAAAGAGTAACTGAGGCGTCAAAGCTGGAAAGTGAAAGACTTGAGAAACGTAAAAGGTCCGCTGCAACCAAGATTCCCAAGGTGCAAGAGCTCCAAACAGAATGCCAGGCAGACCCCACACCTGTCCAGAGCCCCGCAAAGCCCAGAGAATCCCAGACCGCAGTGGCCGTGAGAGCAGTGAAAGGTAAAGAGACTAAAAGTGAAAGCACTGACACAAAGCAAATCATTGAAGAGTTGCGTAAAGAAATGAAGCAGATGTTTATGACAATGATGGAGACCAGTCCCCGTCCAAGTGGACCAAAGCAGAGAGAAAAGGGCTGTAAAAAATGCAGAGAAGAGGGGAAAGGAGACAACTGTTCACATTGCTTCAAATGTGGGTGCGAGGGACACTTCTCTCGTGGATGCCGAGCTCAGAGACTGTCGGGAAACGGGGAGGGACTACTGAGATGGGACCAGCAGTAGCCCAAAGCCAAGCGTCCCAAGATGAGCTCCCATATTCAAGACCAGCCCTCACACAACCTACAGCCAATGCCAGTGTCAGCGAAGTTCATTATCTACCCCCTCAACGCAAGTCACAGTTAATCAACCTTGTGGGAAACAGATGTATAGTGAACTGTTTTATGGACAATCATCCAGTCAAAGTCTTGTGGGACACAGGGGCCCAGTCGAGCATAGTAAATGACAACTGGCAACAGAAGCATCTTCCTCACACAGTCGTCCGGCCTATATCTGAACTATTAGAAAACGAGACACTCACAGTTTATGCCGCTAATGACACGCCCATTCCCTACACTGGCTGGATTGAAGTCAGCTTCCGACTCGACAGTGATTCGTCCAAAAGTGAGTTGCAAGTGCCAATACTAGTTTGCAGTGACCCCGCAGTGGCCAGTGACCCCATCATCGGCTACAATGTGATTGAGGCCATTGTAAACAACAATGAAGGCAAAACTAAAGGTGGGAGAAAGCAGCTTGCCCACAAAGTAAGTAAAGCTTTTCAGATAACTGTCAAAACTGCTCACAATGTCGTCAAACTAGTACAGAAGAGTAACGAAGATTCAGAGATCTGTGTGGTGCGTACTGGTGTAAAAACAGTGACATTGCCAGCTAACCAAGTCACAGTAGTTTACATGCGGGCACATGCTAGTCAACACTTCAGGGGCCAAGATATGCTGTTCTCACCTGACACACCTGACCCGCCACCAGAGGGCATCGTCTACAACGAGGTACTGGTAAACATCTCAGACCGAAGATTGCCCTACGTGCCCATTCCAGTGACTAACACCACAGACCACACCATCTACTTGCAGAGTCGTAAAGTTATTGGGCATCTTGAACCAGTGAAGACAGTTTATTCAGCAGACATTCAAACAAAAGTAAACGAACTGACAAAAGGAACTAAGAGCAGTACAGAGGTAAAGACAAATAAGCCAAGTCACACAGAGCAGTCGGAGAATCGACACAGACAGAGACCAAAGTCATGGGATCCACCTGTGAGCCTCCAACACTTAACACCGAGTCAACAAGCAGCAGCAAGGAGGATGTTGAGGGAGGAATGTGAGGCGTTCGCATTTGACAATGACGATGTAGGCTGTATACCATCGCTCAAGATGCACATAACCCTGCATAACACCAGTCCAGTGCAAAAGACCTACATGTCTGTTCCGAAGCCCCTTCACAACGAAGTCAAAGAATACTTGCAAGACCTGCTTAACAAAGGTTGGATCACGCCCTCACGGTCCCCAAACTCGTCGCCAGTTGTGTGTGTGCGCAAGAAAGATGGGGGCCTCCGTCTCTGTTGTGATTTCAGAGAGCTCAATCGTAAGTCAGTTCCAGACCGCCATCCAATACCAAGAATTCAAGACATGTTGGATGCGCTGGGTGGGAGCTCCTGGTTTTCAGTTTTAGATCAGGGAAAAGCGTACCACCAGGGTTTCCTTGATGAAGACAGCCGCCCGCTAACAGCCTTCATCACACCCTGGGGGCTATATGAATGGGTGCGCATTCCTTTTGGCCTGAGCTCCGCACCCGCAGAGTTCCAGAGAAGTATGGAGCATTGTTTGGCTGGCCTCAGAGACACTATTTGCCTCCCATACCTGGACGACAACCTTGTGCATAGCAGCAACTTTGAAGACCACGTTGAGCACATCCGTCTTGTCCTCCAGCGCTACAGAGAGCACGGTGTAAAGTTGACGCCAAAGAAATGTGAACTTTTTAGGAGTAGTGTTAAGTTTCTGGGAAAACTGGTGACAGGAGAAGGCTATACCATGGACCCGTCAGAGATGGCGCCAGTGAGGGCCCTGAAAGAAAAGACACCTGTAACTGTCGGAGAGGTACGTCAAATGCTTGGCTTTCTCTCTTATTACAGGCCCTTCATACCTAACTTCTCTCGTGTGGCCCACCCGCTGTACAACCTGCTCAGCCCTCCACCTCCTGAGAAAACCACTCCAGCCCCTGCAGAAAAGTTCAAAAAGGGGGTCAAGAAGAACAAAGGCCACATGCCTTCACGCACGCCCATACAATGGACCAGTACCCACCAAGAAGTCTTGAACCAACTCGTTGATGCACTCACAGAGCCGCCTGTCCTCGGGTATGCTGACTTCACCCAACCATTCGTGTTACACTGTGATGCCTCACAAGTCGGCTTGGGTGCGGTGTTGTATCAGCGACAGCAAGGAAAGATGAGAGTGATAGCGTTTGGCTCCCGCACCCTAAGTCCAGCAGAGAAGAAGTACCACCTGCACTCTGGCAAGCTTGAGTTCCTGGCAATGAAGTGGGCCATCTGTGAACGCTTCCGGGATTATCTGTACCATGCTTCATCGTTCATCGTGTACACGGATAATAACCCGTTAACGTATGTGCTCACATCAGCAAAGCTCAATGCCACAGGTCACAGATGGGTCGCGGAATTGGCCGATTACAACTTCATCATTCGCTATCGTCCAGGCAAGACCAACGCTGATGCTGATGGGCTGTCGCGGATGCCATTGGACATTGAAAACTACATGAACATCTGCACAGCCGAAGTCACTCAAGAAGCAATAAGTGCATCCATGGAGTCTGTGAAAATCGAACAACATGACCCTTGCAAAGGCGTTGGTGTGATCCAGGTCAGTGCCCTAAAGCTGATCAAAGACTCTGACACTAACCAGCCATTCACTCCAGACCAGATCCGTGAAGCACAAGAAGATGACGAGATCCTGGCAAGAGTTATCTGGTTTAAGACACAGAACAAAAGACCGAGTAGAGCCGAAGTAAAGTCCGAGCCTCCTGCCGTCGCTGCACTGCTCAAGCAATGGCTAAAGCTTCACATCGATCCAGATGGTGTCCTGCGCCGCCGCACTGTGCACCGAGAGCAGCTGTTGATCCCTAAAGCTTATCGCCCCCTGGTTTTCAAAGAGCTGCATCAGGAGATGGGCCACTTAGGGGTGGAAAGGACGCTCGACTTGATCAGAGAAAGGTTCTACTGGCCACAAATGAGTAAAGAAGTGGAGCATTTTGTGACGGAAGAATGTGAGTGCTTGAAGAAGAAAAAGCCAAGTAAGCAGACTCGAGCACCTCTGACCACGATCCATACTACGTACCCGTTTCAACTCGTATCCATAGACTTCCTTCACTTGGAAAAGTGCAAAAACGGCTATGAGTACATTTTGGTAGTTATGGATCACTTTACAAGGTTTGCTCAAGCCTACGCTACAAGGAACAAAGCAGCCAAAACAGTTGCGGACAAGCTGTTCAACGACTTCGCACTCAAGTTCGGGTTCCCAACAAGAATACACCATGACATGGGTAAAGAATTTGAGAACAAGTTAATGGCAAGGCTCAAAGAACTGTCAGGCATCCAGGGCTCACACACGACACCGTACCATCCACAGGGTAACGGACAGGTCGAGAGATTTAATCGCACCCTGTTGTCCATGTTGCGTACCCTGGAAGACGAAGAGAAAGAAGATTGGAAAGAGTCATTAGCTAAAGTTGTTCATGCATACAATTGCACGAAAAGTGAAGCAACAGGCTATGCTCCATACTACCTCGTCTTTGGTCGTGCCCCCCGCTTGCCTATTGATCTGTTGTTCGACATAACGAAAGAAGAGTCCCATGTCGATTACGACGATTATGTAAACAGTTGGAAAAAGAGAATGCAAGAGGCCTACGCTATCGCAGGAAAAACAGCTGATAAAGAAGCGGCTCGAGGTAAAGCTCACTACGACAAAAGAGTTAAAGGCAGAGACCTCCAGCCGGGCGATAGAGTCCTCCTCCGGAATCTCACTCAAAGGGGTGGTCCCGCAAAGATCCAGTCCTATTGGGAAGAACACGTTTACAAAGTAAAAGAGAGAAAAGCTGAAGATAGTCCAGTGTATCAGATAACCCCCGAGAATGGAAAAGGACGAGACAAAGTCGTGCATAGAAATCTTCTGCTCCCGTGCGATTTCCTGCCCTGCGAGAAGCCCCCGGCAACTACTCCAGCAGCAGCAAAGAGAACGTCCAGACTTCAACGCAGACAACAGCAGCAGCAACCACGAGACAACGGTGACACATCCGACGATGACTACGACAGCACCTACCGGTGGTACCTTCGGCCTGGTCCAGGAAGGCGGCAGCAGACTCCACTCAACGCATTGGCGGAGCCATTCCACCCTCATCAGGATGCAGTGCAACCAGAAGAGGATATGCCACTACAGAGCGAAGAGGATATGCCACTACAGAGCGAAGAGGATATGCCACTACAGAGCGAAGAGGATGTGCCACTACAGAGCGAAGAGGATATGCCACTACAAAGCGAAGAGGATTTGCCACTACAGAGCGAAGAGGACTTGCCACCACAGACTGAAGAAAATGTTCTGGATTCAAGAAGAGACAGTCCAGCGTGTGGTGAGTCCAACACTGACGCTTCAGCTGTCGATGGAGGTGAGACTAAGACTATGACTCAGCGACCTCAGCGACACAGACAACGACCTATGGTACTGAGTTACAACACTTTAGGTCAGCCGACTTCGGTACAAAAGGGTTGCAAGGTAAAGACTCAGGTTATTGAGAGTAAAACCTTTTGGCGACCCTGGGATGTTCAAGTGTGTTAAGGATACAGACTAAGTAACAGAAATGTCAGGAGACATTTAATTTTGTGGGGGAGAGTGTGGCACTAGGTGTTTTATTTTAGAGTAAAATAGTTGCCCCCCCATTAAAAAACTCTTTAAGGTCATTTAACTAAGTGTAGATGCTGTTTATAATTGTTTGCTTTTGCAATGTTTAAGGTTTCACTGTGTTTTATGTGACATGCAATACCCGGGTACACCAGCAGAGGGCGCTTGGTGCGTTTCGTATCAGTAGCTGGCGCTGTAGAAGAAGTCCTGCCAGTACGTGATATGAGAGGAACAGAGGCAGCAAGCTCCGTAGTAATTCATGTTGTACATGTTTTGCAGGTAAGCTGGTTGGAAAAGCGCACACATAAACAGTAGTAGAGTCTCTCCTGCACCTGTTAGATTAAGTTTTGTTTAGTTAGGAAGTGTTTTGTAAACTTTATTTTGTTTAAGACGAGTACCACACCAAGTTAGCATTTCTAAGATGGCGGACGTTGGTCCAACGGTTGCCGCGGTGACCAAGTAAAATACCATTTAATACAGTATGAGGTTGTGTTCGCGAAATAGGTACTCAGATGTGCGTACTAGTACTGTGCTAGGGGCAATTTGTGTGGTAGGGATTGCCAGGTTAACTTTTTTTGTGTTTTGTTGCCACCATAAGCACATCAGTTATGTGTACGCCTACGCTACTAGTGTACGTGTGCTAAGACAGGAAAATGGAGTCACACAGTACAGTAGGTCAAGTTTCAAGTAATAATATGGTACAGTAGAACGGTAATGACAGAAGATACATACATGAATATATAAGTGATTAAAGACATGATTAAAAGGTAATTCATACATGATTGACAGGTAGTTAAAAACAGTTAAAAAAGGTTTTTGCTCAGTCATTTAGAATATTGTAAAATTGTTCAACTCCAGACGTGAAGTATTGTTTTGTAAGAAGTCCTGCCAGTACGTGATATGAGAGGAACAGAGGCAGCAAGCTCCGTAGTAATTCATGTTGTACATGTTTTGCAGCTTGTGCCAACGGAAATAAATATGTTGCACCAAGAAGGAGTTGGCCCATCTTTCAAAAGTGTAACATATACATAATGTAATTCAAAGTAGTTTTTCTTTTTATGATACTCAATTGCAAGATCATTTCTCAAAGAGCTCAGTAAAAGCCTGCATTTGAAGAGATTGTGTAATTTGGATATGACTTAAGTGTTAATATAAAAGACAATGGTGCCATTCATTTACCAGTCACTCATTGATGTTCTTATAGGCATAATTTTCCCATTTCCTTCTGACCCAATTTCGGAGTTTGCTTTGGATGCAGCTTGTGGTTTATTGAGTCAACCCAGTGCACGTGTATGCCATAAACGCGTGATTTATGTGCAACACCACGTGGAGCGGGTCCAAAACTGACATGGCGGACTTTCTCTGGTCCAATAAGAACGTCTCGTTTTACTTTTGGTGGCCATGGCAGTAGATTTTAAAAAACAGTAACAGGCGATTGGCGCTGATGTCTGTCTCGAAGTTCATCCCAAGGACTTACCGAAACAATTACAAAGATAAGCGCTCACGAATGTTGGAAAGTTTGAAACACTTCTCACTAAATATCAGAGATGACGCTGCGTGAAATGTCGAGAAGATGGAGTGCAAGATTAAGTGCGCTTGATTTTTAATTACAATCGTTTTGGTTGCATTTAGCAAACTATTTAGGTCATATAATTTCAGGCAATATGAATGTACCTCTTTGTTATGCATAAAACCTGCTAACCCTTTAATATAGACCTCACAATGGTAATACTAAATTGGCGCCACACGACCAGAGCAATGAGTGCATTTTCTCCGTTCACACGTGAATGTCGTCTGCTCGGTGTGTGAATGTGCGGTGTCTGCTGTGCATCAGGGCCGCGGCTCGGAGGCTGGCTGGAGCAGCGCTGGAGACCCACTGCCAGGAGAGAAGGCCCTGAAGGACACGCGAGAGAGGAGAGGGCAGGAGAGACGCCTGCAGGAGATTCAACAGCAGCTGCAGACGCTGAACCGCAGCCAAGATGTGAGTATGACACATGAGGACACAACACATCACTCTCTTACAGTATTTCCCAATTACTTAAACTATCCTGGGACTTAAAAGGAGACATGTCATGTACAATGGACTTTTCTGAGTTATAGCATTCCGCTGTCAAAAAACTTCATTCATTTGTTTTGAGTTAATCATATTCCCTTTGGCCGTTTGTTCTTCTGTCCTTCACATCTTTAAAGCCCATGTGGGTTTCTTCGTGGCACCATGGATGTGCTTGCATGCCCTTTGATGAAAGAGATAGTTCGTTGTCACTGTTCTACTACATCATTATTACTATTGGACAAAGACCAAATGGAATTTCTGACCACCCGAGTCAGTCACTAAATGCAAGTCTCGAGTCAAGTCTAAGTCATGAAGGTCCAAGTCCCAGGCAAGTCCAAGTCGATCGGTCATGGGGTCAAGTCAGTTCAAGTCAAGTCATAGCTTTTGTCAAGTCAAGTCATAGCTTTTGTCAAGTCAAGTCGAGTCATAGCTTTAGCCGGCAAGTCACTTTAGAAAACTTCTAATGCATCCAAAGAAACAGGCTTGTCCTCCGGCCTTTTTGCGCTGTATTGATTGGAAGCGCTGTGTCGGGAAACCGAACACGCATGTGGCTTATTACCAAATGTAAACATAGATGTGCTGGTTTTACGCAATGAATCCTGCTCTTTCAACAGTTACACTCAAATAAATAATAACTATAAAGTCACAGCAAGTCATTGAAAGTCATTGGCCTCAAGTCCAAGTTAAGTCTCGAGTCACAAACAGCAAGTCCTAAGTCAAGTCAAGTCCTTTTGGAGCTTTAATAATAATAATAATAATAATAATAATAATAATAATAATAATAATAATAATAATAATAATATAAAAAAATCAGGTATAGTGCCTTTTTATTTAGAAAAAATAAACTCAATATTTTATTTTGCCCATTGGCTTTATTCTACTTGATGTGTATCAGATTGGACAGACTAGCACATGTCAGAGCGAGTCTGGCCTATTTTTCTTGCTGGCGTTATTACAACACTTGTGAAACCCAGATCAGTGTGGATTAAGAGCCTGTATGTACTGACCTATCGTAAAGCTGTAATCACAGGTTGTCAAAGATACACATCATCAGCACATATTGTCTTTGAAGTGTGCGCCAACACCCTCAAAGATTGTGTAGGAGACTATCTGAGTGCAGAGCTCTTCTATCCTGGACACGTGTCTAAAACTTCACAACAACAAGCTCACATCTCACATCTGCAACATTACATCAGTGAGAATACTCAGATCGGGCTTCGGATTTTGTTCCCATAGTTGTTTCACCTTTCAGCCAGCTAAGCCATTTTAAGCCAATATATAATGTTTTCCTTTGCTGCTATGCTACTGTTGGGGGGGTGGGGGTCACAGATAAAAAGCCTGTAGTTGTTAATAGTGTTTCATTGCTTTCTAAAATTCTTCCGTGAGATCTGAAGTCCACTGTTCCCTAGAAACCTTTCAAGTCCAGTTTTAAGAGCCTCTGCAGAATTACAACCCCAGACCGTCCGTGGAGCTAAAGGCGCAGCACAAGAATGTCCCTGTAACACACGGTGGACGTGCCAGATCTCGGCTTTCCCACATGCACCGACTCTGCATCTGGGATATTAAAGCAATCTGGAACAATTCACATTTCCAAGTCCTATTTGTTTTTCAATTATTGACCCATTCCATCGCTGCTCCAAGTGTATATTGTTTTTTTGGTATATTTTTCCAAGAATAAAAGTAAAAGTCATGTGATAGGTAATAAACTTCCACATAATAACATAGGCGTAAATAAAGAGTTACTTAGTGGAATACTTCCACTGATGCGAGTGGTTTACATCCTATTAAGATTAAAAACAAGCCTGAATTTTGATCTCGTTAACACAGAATACAAGAGCGTCCGGGGCAAAAGGCATTCGGGGAAGACACTGAATTACGGATGTTATACAAATCAACTTTATAGTATTTTGGATCTGGTCCAAAGTGTCCAGGAATGCCCTCCCAGACGGATTCCATGGAAATAAATCTTCACCCTGCCCGCACCATAAGGCCAGTGGCTCGGAGAAAACGTACGTACATGTAGGGTTTGCATGTGTGGACACATTTATCAGCACGCTAACCACAGTGAGACATGGGCCACTGTCTGGCAGCAAGCGCCACTTTAAACACAGCGGTCGGGTGTTTGTGCTCATAATGAGAACATTTAGAGCTCGTCTTAATTAGCCTCCAGCCTTTTTCTCTGTGTCTATTCTTTTGATGTACATGTGTGTATTTCATAAAAGCTTCAACATGTCAAATAACACATATGTGCAGTGTATGTATATTAGATTTAGCCACTAAACATGAAAAGTATACACAATTGTAATACATGGTAAAAGCGCAATTATTTTTCCTTGCCTTCTTTTTATTTAAAAATACTTAATTGGCCTATACATTTTTCACAATGGGAAAGGATGTGCAAAAGTACTGGGGCATGCTGACGCATCTTTGAGTAATCTTAGAATCTTCTCCAGTGGCTATTCTTTGCACTGTGAGGGCAGATCCTAATAAGCTCTTGATTTCTTGCTAAACTTTATGCTTCCATCGCGAAGTAGAGACACTCACCATCGCTTCACTACAGCCCCGCGCAGCGCAGCAAAGAGGGGGCAAGTAGGAGAAGCTTATGGGGAGATCTCTTCAGTTGTTTGAGATCAACATTGCCTTTTCTGACCAACACAGAGTGCCAGATAACAATAAAGATGTGTTTGAGATTATTACCAAATAATAATAACTAAGTAAATAAGTAAGTGCTTCATTTGTCATTGTAAAAGCGTACAAAGAAATAGTGCTCAGGTGTTAGTTCTGAGCCACTGTGGCTGAGCACGCCACCACTGTAAGTCAGCCTGACCAGCATGCTTTTGGAGGTAGAGGAAACCGTAGCACCCGGAGGAAACTTGGCTGGCTGCCTCCAGTCCTCCTCTGATCCTCTGAAATGGTGCAGCGCCTCCTGGGCTTGTCCCTGTTTTAGAGCGTGGTGTCCTGCACTGGTCAGCTCTAACTCCTCCTTCCTCTTCCTCCTGTGCAGCTCCCTCCGCTCCACAACAGTCTTTCACCATCTTCTGGGAAGAGCGTAGCAGTTTATCTGTTTTATTCTCCAGTGAACGTCCATTAGCCAGAACAATAGAAGACATGTGTGGCTTAGCTGTAGGCCTCACCCGAATACCTCCTCTTTTGTCCCTTTTTTGTTTCCTGTAGCCCCTCTTGTGACGCCTCCACTGAGCTGCAGGTGTGGGGGGACTTGGTGCCTCTTCAATGTCTCAGAAGAAGACATTTGTGGGTCTCAAATGGGAACTGATTAGATAGCTGTTTACTTTAAAAAAGCTGCTGTCTTCAGGACCACTATGGACTCTTTGCAAAGGCGTACAAAGGCATCCAGTTAGACATGTCAAAATTATGTTGACCAAATCCCTCAAAAAGCAAATTACCGTCTTTAAGGTGCTCTTTATTGTCCCCATTTTGCATGCTCTGAATTGCCAATATCTTGCATCAAAGCCAGGCCTAAGACTTTCACTCGTGCACTACAGATGACTTTCTCTGTTGCTTGTAGCATATTCTTGTTTCGTCCTGGTTTGTTTTACATCTCCACAATCAGTGTCTTCTCAATAAGTGCTGAATGTTTGGTTAGGCAAGTTTGACGTCCAAGGCCGTGCTTCACCCTCTTTTCCAAAAGGCCCATGCCAAGCTGTCATAATGCCTGTCAGCTTTTAATTACTCCACACACTCAGACTACTGAGAGACGGGCGGATCACGTTTTCGCTTTTGACAAAGAGCAATTTATTAAAGTCAGCCAGTACATCTTCTGGTGCTCAGCTGGAGTCTTTTATTTACTTGCCAAATTGTAAGCGTTAGTCGTGTTTTGTCTCTTCGCTGATCATAACAAGAGACAAAGAAGTAAAAGAGAAGGTGAGACAAGGCAACCCGGTTCATAAGTGCGCTATAAGACAAGAGGTCTTCCCCTTTAAGTGTTAAGTATACAGTCCCTTCTGTTTAGTCTAGCCGCGGTGAAAGTATAACATGCATTGTAAAAGTGGAAAATATTGGAAGGCTAGTGTCCTGCGTAGATGCGGCGACGGCAGGCTCTCTGTTCTGTGTCTGTTTGATGGAGCCCAGAGCGCAGCGGTAAGAATCCCAGTGTTATTCCAAGAGATCTACCTGATTTACCTTTCCCAGTGATTTATGTAAACACGCGCCGTATTGTGTTGGACTCGCTTCTGAGACCGGCAATTTTGTGCGTCATCCCGGCTCTATTCTCTGTTCTCCCAATCCAAACAACCCTCCCTCTCGGTGAAACTCCTCCGAACTGAGCCAAAGAATCTCTCCTCTCTTAGCCTTTTAGATTATTCATTTTCCTATCACGCTGCCATCGCATTTCCTCTATATTATCATACGCCTGCGCAGGAATAATGAGTGCAGATATGAGAGGGTTATACTTTTCCAACGCAAACTGTGTTCGAAAATGACTTGGAAGTTTCCTTTGGCATTACTTATCTAAAAAAGACCCATCCCAACATTTACTGAAAGCAGGGGTTAGAACTGATAAAATTATATTTATATTAGAAATCTAACTTTGGCCTTTTAAAGCCACACTGCGTAACATTCCATCCAATAAACAAAATAAAAAACAAGAATTTCTTTCACTTTGTATCTAATATGTTTTTTTTTATTGTGAACTGAAATTGATATTTTCATTTGGGCCTCGACTTATCTCGATAGCTTAGCTCTTCTGCAGCCTGTCATATAAATAAAAGCTTTGGCCCGATCATTGTCGCGCGCTCCTTTGCTTTTGAGATCCTTTGACCGCGACGGAGGAGCCAGTCAGAAATGAGTATCTCTTCTTTGTAAGGAGAAACGTCTGGCCACTCGTGTTTCCCTCATTCACCTCTTTGTGGACCAAAATAACTTTTCACACAGTCCGACAGCACCGGCTTTTGTTGTCTCAGCACTTTTTCTCAGTCGCATGAACTACACTCTTTGGTTTATGCCTCTGTAAAAGTGGTGGTTTGGAGCAAAGGAACTCATGTTTTGGAACCAAAAGTTATTGTTCGATGCCATGGCAGCAGCTCGATTGTCCATTAATTAGAAGATTACTTTAGACTGGTGACAATTTGTGGTATGACCGCAACAGTCCTGATTTAGTATTTCTATATAAAATAATGGCAGTTGGAAGTTTGCTCACTTTTTAGATTTAAACTCAAGTTTATTGGGGAAAAACAAAAGTCATGCACACGGTGTGACCTACAGTATGTTGCTGCCACGAGGAGCATTAAAACAGATCCATCCATTTTGAGGAGATGACCCATGGCTCTTATTGACAGACTTTGATTTCAGACTTCCATAGGGCACTTTCTACAAATACATCTCAAAAGGTTTTCTGTATGTTTGTGACTGGGGAAAAACCGAAAGCCGTGTCTTGTTATGAACTGCTATATTTACGTTGAGGTCATTGTTTACCATAGAGGCCTATATGTCTTCCATTACAGCTAAATGTGCCCTGAGAATGAGATGAGCAGCATTCTTGCTTGTATTAGCGCTGGCCCCTGGCTGCTCAGTGCTGACAGAGGGAGGTATGTGGCTGGAGTCAGTGACCTTGAAAGCTGAGGAGCGCTGTGTGCACAGGAGCTGACAGGAGCGGCAGGCTCCTGGTCCACGGGGTAAATGCTGTAGACTGAGAGGGATAGACTCATCCGAGACAGACCTCTTCATTCTTCATTTGCTGGATGCTGCGTGTAGAGCATTAGTCGTATCCTGAGGGAAGACAGCACATTGAACTCCTCTCTATCTCGTGTATTTAACTCAGGACAGAGGAGTGACATATGACCACACTAAAGGCTTAGGTCTCAAGGCTTTGTTTGTACAGAGAGTGTTTCAGAAGTACAGCCTAAAAGGCCCAGTGGGTCTGGGCTGCAGGTGCCGAGCTTCTGCACAACAGCACCAGGAAATCCTGGCACTTAAACAATAATTGTTATTATTGCTATAAAAGATAGTATGAGGCTTAAGAATTTTCCTTTTTACACTGTGATTTAACAGAGTTCAGAATGTGCCATTAATCCATAAATCTCTCACTTTCCAACAACGTTTCCAATAGATATCTTCAGTGTGCCCTGGGTGCATAGACTCTCCACCTTCAAGTTGTATTTCACATGTTTTTGCCAAAAGATGTATGTCTGTGAACAAGTGTCGGGCGCAGATCACTCATGGGTCTGTGACTATCCTCTGGTTAGTGCAAAATCCTGATTTATGTTTCACTGCTTCTATTTTTGTGGCTTAAACCAATACAGACAATCATGTGTAGTTTTCCACAGAGGAGCTCTCAATAGCTACTGAGCTTCAAACACCTGACACCATGGGGTTGAACTTGGAAACCTCACACTTTAAACAACGCAGTTGTGTCATTGTGTTTTTGTTTTCCAATACATCGTCTAGTGTCCTGTTCCCTGTAAATTTCTATTCCTGTTCAGTGTAATTATTGGGCAGTGCTG
The DNA here is from genome assembly GCF_951799975.1 of Gobius niger. NCBI lineage: Eukaryota > Metazoa > Chordata > Actinopteri > Gobiiformes > Gobiidae > Gobius > Gobius niger. The sequence continues at coordinate 10,912,546 of NC_136867.1, forward strand.
AGCTAAAGCTGCCAGACTTTCCCTTTGTGTATCTGTCTCCAAAGACACATGCAAACAGTCATGGAGGGAAACGCATATCAGTCACCCACACACACCTTTGGCCTGCCCAGCAGTATGGACCAGCAGAGGTCAACCACTAGAAGGACTCACAGCCTTATGTTAGGCCAGTAAAGAACCCTCAGTCATTCTAAGATGTTATTTTTCCCACTTTTCCACTGGAAATACTTACTTGTACCTTCCAGTTCTGAGAGAAGCCTGGTACTAGTTAAATGCAAGTTGGCTTTTAAAATCTGTAGCACACTTTTTATAGACAGTCAGAAGTGAACAGTCAAAACACTCGGGCTTTCAGACAAATTGTGGTTGGCATGAGGCATCAGCTGTGCTTTTCAGTCACGCATCGAAACCAGAGTGGATGAGCTTGATTCTTCTCCCCTACTGTCTGAAAGTAAGGCCACAAGGCAGGATAGCAGACATTTTAAAACCAGTGCTCAAATCTCCAAATGCATGCTAATCTCTGCTGCCACTTTCTTGCTCTTAAAAATAAACAGATTTCTTCAGAAACTTAAAATAAAAACAACAGCCCAGTCAGTTCTGGTTAATATTGTTAAAACTGCATGGTGCTGAGGATCCCGGCACTGGAATGTGTCTGGTCCCATCAAGAGAACAAGAAGCTATGTAATATTTCCCAAAACATGCGATAACATTTTAGCCTTGTGTTGTTCCCATGTATTTAAGAATCTGTGTCCTGAAATGGGGGTCACTGAGTTTCCGAGGGTGGTCCAGTTCATCGTCCAAAAAAGGAGGACTTTTGATTAATGTGTAGTTTTAGCTTTAGCTCTCAGGATAGCTCAGGCGGAGGAATGTGATTTTGAGTCAGCAGGAAGGGGAAAGAAGCAACAATGTTTAAAAGGATATGTGTTCTGTATGCGCCTGTCCTGTACCTTGATTTGATTGTGATTAATTGCGCGACCCCGCTCCGTGTGTTGCAGGGTGAAGGCCCAGACCTGACTGAGGAGCAGCTTGGGAGTCTCCTGGAGGAGTGTGAACTGGCCGAAACCTGGACCAGAGACGTCGATATGAACAACTTAACCCGGCGCTGACACAACCATCGACACCGAATCATCAGGTCTGAATGAAGAGACCACCAACCGCCACCGAATATTTCCCACTTACTGTGTTACCAGACTGGCCGTTGCATCGTTTTATATGGCTGCATTTTAGGAAACACAGCAACATCATGTGTATTATTAGCCCGAATATCAAAGATGAGAACAGAAAATTGCTCCCATTAAATGTAATAACGGCGTCTCGGACCGCAGAATGTTCTGTTGCGCACACGCAGACAGCGCTGGGGTCGTGTTTAAAGGCTGAAACATGGATGCAGACACAGTGTCTTTGGTCCAGGTATAAGCTTTAACCAGTTAAATGCATTCCTCCCGTTCTTCTTTAGAGGATCCAGGCCTTCGGGATGGATCGGATTAGTGTTTTATCTGCTGAAATCTGAGGCACCGTGACCTCAGTTTTCTTTATTTACAAAGGAGAGCCAGACGTCCCTCGATAAAATTCGGGGGCTCGAGCCGGCCCGTCTTCTGCCTGGTTTGTTCGGGGGACATTTTTGTTTGAGCTGTCGACGCGGCTCCTAAATCTCTTGTTAGTCGAGTCTTTCTCAGCTGCACCTGGGTGACCTCAGCACCCTTCGACACCTACGTTCCCCCTCGCCTCTCACCTCGCCCCCACACTCTGACCCCGTCTCGATACGGACTTTTTTTTTCTTCTTGCGCATTCCGACTTCACAGCAGATCTCTGGAGGTCAGACGGCAAAGAAACGTAAGTTCAAAAGAGGCCCTTGTTTTTTGTTTTTTTCCTTGTCGTTATTTCACAGTAGGTAGACTTTTACAAATCTAATCAAGGGGATATGAGCGGCGATGTAGGGAAGACATGCGCCTCATTTGGGGTAATGGAAACACAGTGAGCTCACTATGGTAAGAATGAGGTCACTTCTAATGTAAAGAGAGCTGCAGCAGACGGTCTGGCTTTTCGAGCTGCTGTGTTAGATTACAACTCTTTCTAGCGCTGCACAGAATCTATACAGTGGCTTCGGGAAGTATTCATACGCCTCTGTTTATTCCTATGTCCAAGCCCAATACTGGATGCTGAATATTCTGGGGGGAAAAACACACTTGTACTGTACCTGCTTTGTTTGTTTCTTTTCTATTTATTTGTTATTTTATTAGGTGGGTGATTGGGTGTAGAATTTGTACAATAAAAAAACAGTTGATTTTAGTAATGGCATTTCATTGCACAATTTGAGTGTCAGGCGGCTACTGCTTCCACAGATAAATTGGAAGTGAACTTGGAGGTGTAAGCAGATGCATGTGTAATGAGATCTGTGTGAATGTGCTGCCAAAGCGGGTTGTATTTCACTTTTACCTCTCCTCCGTCGCCTCCCAAGGATACTCCCTGACTCCGAGGCTTCTCCAGATTCTGTGATAATGGATTCCAGTCTTCTTACACCCAGCGGGGATCGGCTTTTTTTTATAGAGAGGAAGCCCTCAGTCAAAGCCGATAGACAGTGAAGTAAGTATTTTTCAACTGAGCAAGGTCTTAGAGGTTTATTTCAGTTGACATTACAAAATAACAAGGCAGAGTATAAACAGCACTTATGGTACAAATGTTTATAGAAAGGTTTCACTAATACAAAAACATACAAAATGACAAACATCCTCATGTCAATGTGCAAATAGGTTTTTACAGACAGAAGCGCTTCCATAACAGGCTACACTTCCAGATAAATTATTTAAATAGCATATATCTACAAATATGAAATAACCAATATAAAACAATAAGTTATCAAAAATGCACAGAAAAAATACATATCAAACAATAGACTTTACACTTCTGTCATCCTTTCCAGCTCGGGCTTCTCTTGCTACAAAAATATCTTATATACAGCATAACATTATTAAAGTCTTGCTAAAATACAACCGAGAAGCCAACCATTTTATTCTGTTTGTAAGACAAGTTATTCTTGTGTGTTTCTGGCCTCGATACAATAAGAAATGAGGTAATGTTTGTACATTAAGAGTTTCCTCTCGTCGTTCCCTTGCCATAACTGTATACACGAGCTCAGGCACACCAGTCATGCTCACAGAAAAGTCTGATGCTGCGAGCGAAGCCACTTCCACACATTTGATAAGGCATTATCTTATTTTAATTTGTGTTGTGTCAGAAAGATTGTTCAAATGGTTGGCCCTTGTGGTTTACCCTGACGGGCTCAGCCAGGAATAACAATTTAAGTCCAAAGCTGCGATAACGCGCTTGCTCTGGGGCCCTGTGCTGTCCTCTTGTGCTCTTCGAATTCTTCTAGTGCTCTTTCCTGAGAAGAATATTCTGGGCCAGCCCTAACACCACATAGTGGTCTGTTTATCTGAGGGAAACGTCATTACTTTTATTATTCCATTAGTCTTCATTGTCTTCAGTCACGCTTACACATGCACACCACACGGCACACTCTGATAGTAACAGTCAGTCCATACTGTCCATGGTCCCTCAACTGTTCCTTCAAGGGGCTTTAGCTCCCCATTCAAAAAATGTTTGCAAATTGCATTCTTCAAACACGTGTCCACAGCAGATAATTATTGCTTGAAAATAAAATTAAAAAATAAGGAAACTTTTCCCTTTGGTCCCTCGTCCACAGCGGATTATCATGTGCAAAGCGATACATAAGGGCCTCCTTGAGTGGAAAAGGGGAGGCCAGGTTTTTCCGAGCTGCACTCTTGCTCATAGTCATTGGTGGAGATCATTGAACTTGTATTTGGCTTTAAGTCCTGAGGCGACTTTACCTCACTTGCTCTTGTCATTTCTCCATCGAGTGCAGTTCTTTAGGAAAAGTTCAATGTTGAGATGTTGATCCATGTCTTGTTCTATATTTTCATGTACATTCATTTTGAGGCACTTTGGTCCACTTATGAATCTGAAATCATAAGGATAGAAAACATTAGTGTCAGGCCTTTAATTGCACAAGCTGAAATGCTCTTTGAGTAGCTCACCTCTGCATTCGTATTTGAGGTCTGAGAAGTACACCATCTCCTGTGAGAACACATACAAGCCTAGTCGTCCTCCTGCATATGTCTTATCATAGATGTTTCCAGAATCAGCCATGATTCTCTTGCCCTCGTACATCACCACCCTGTAATAAGTGAGATGCTTGTTAGATCACTGACATTTCTAATAGGATTTAAGATATTTCCATATAAACACATTACTATGCAGATGTGTTACATGATGTAAGTGTAAAAACTGACCTGATCAGTCCAGACTTGGGTCTGTGAATGAGATGCCATCTGTAGGCTGTGAAGTCTTTCCAGCCGATGTTCTTGGGGTCATGCCACAAAGTGCGGACCTGGGGAAGAAAATAAACACCTTTGATTAAGATCCATAAATAAAATGTGTTGTGTGAAGCTCATGTTATGTGGTTAGTAGCTCACCTGTCCTGGGGTGTCCCCAGTGTGCCACAGGGCATTCCTCAGATGCTCCCCTGGACCAGTGGTGGAGTTGACCACTTTGATGGAAAGGCCTGAGTAGCCCTGTGCTCTGGTGGGAGTGTGAGACCAATATGTCTGTGTGATCTGTTTCCACATGACGGCATAGAAGCGCGAGCTGGACTGGTATCCGAACACAAAGCCAGCGTAGTCATCATCTCTGTCTGTGTTGACGAAGAAGGTGCCACTGAAATCCACCGCGCTAAACTCATCAAAGCCTGAAATATTACACAGGATATGGTTAAACATCTCTCGAGTACTTTATATTTACACAGTATACAGCTATGTGGTAGGGCTTACCAACAGCAATGCCAGGGTCGCAGTTGACAGTCTGGACCAGCTCTTTGCCCTGATGCCGCACAACCCAGTTGGGGTCGATTTGAGAGGTGCCTTTAGGATCAAGAGGAACCATTTGGAATCTACGGAAGTCTGTTTCACTGATGGCAAAGTTTTCAGGGCACACGTCATAAATGTCCAGCACTTTGTCCTGGTCAAAATCATCTTTGCACACATCACCACGGCCGTCATCTGGAGAATTTGAAAAGTAAAAGATTAGCACAAATGTGATACATGACAGAGCTACAGTCTGTAGGCTGTAAGTGAAAGTGACTCACTGTCAGAGTCGAGCTGGTCGGGGTTAAAGGCCAGCCGACAGTTGTCTTTGTCATCGGGAATGCCGTCATTGTCGTCGTCATGGTCACAGGCGTCTCCCTTGCCGTCCTTGTCGTGGTCGGCCTGATTAGCATTGGGGATGTAAGGACAGTTGTCCAGATTGTTCTGGTGACCGTCCTCATCAATGTCCTGGTTGTTGTCACAAGTGTCTCCCACACGATCTGAGTCAGAGTCGATCTGCAGGGGAGAATTCCTTTATTATGACACTTTCATTGACACAATAAAACTTGTCCTCAGCTCAAATCAGCATTCAGTGTCTTTCATCAGCCTCAGTGTGAGTTGCTACAATGCAAAGTCTCTCGTAATGTAATGTGGCTTTTTGTGTGCTGGTATGCTAGAAATGCTTCACTTCATACAGGTGTTCAGTGTTCTAGCCTAAATTATATTCAGAATTTAGATCAAAAGAGCATTGCAAAGCTCATTGCAAAGCTGGAAGCAGGAAATTCCTGTGTGGGATGAAAGCTGCCAGTGTCACTGATGTTACCTGATCAGGGTTGTGCTCCAGGGGGCAGTTATCACAGTGGTCTCCCACTCCATCCCTGTCTGTGTCTCTCTGGTCCACATTGTACACATACGGGCAGTTGTCATTCTCATTCAGAATGCCTTCATAAAAACAACAAAGGTTAAACACCATGTTTGTTTCTTTACTTCTGTTTAGATTGTCCTTATGAGTGCCAGTGAGACTCACCATCGCCATCAATGTCCACAGCACAAGCGTCTCCTTCTCCGTTGTTGTCAGTGTCGGTTTGGTCGGTGTTAGCCTCAAATATGCAGTTGTCACAGCTGTCTCCCACGTCATCTCTGTCGGCATCATACTGGGCAGGGTTGTATTCTTTTGGGCAGTTGTCCTAAATAAAAGAGAAATGCATAAACATTTGTGCTATTTTAAATCTTTAAATATTTAAGAGCTTCTTTGTTTGTTAAGTATAGTGTTTCTTTTCTTTCTCTGGATGGGAGACATGTTTCCAGTCGGTATGCATTTTTCCCCACAAACTTAACTCGCACCAGAAATTATGGTCAAAAAGACACCCCTTGCTCAATTTTGGCTTCACATTGGAACAATATTACGCTACTGCCTTTACAATTGCGTGCTGAGAAACACAAAACTGAAACATTCCTGTAGCCCAGAGGAAGACTGGCTGCTGCTGATTACTATGTCGGCTTTGTGAGGAAAGCATGGTTTTTCGCTAAAAAAAGCTTGCATTTCAAACTCACCCTATCATCCGGGATTCCATCATTGTCATCATCATGGTCGCATTCATCACCCAGGCCATCTTTGTCATGGTCTTCTTGGCCAGAGTTGGGAAGGGTGGGGCAATTATCCTATAGAGAAACAAAGAAGCGGTTAAGAACACAATCCTCATTCTGAAAATGTGAGCTCTACACTTTGTTATTGTGACTGTGTGGGGTCTGGCTACCTTCTTGCAGTGGTAGGTGGCGTTCTCCACACACAAGAGGTTGATGTTGGGCCATCCGTCCAAGTCAGTGTCCTCTCCACAGATGTGTCCGTTCCCAGCATAGCCAGGCCTGCACTGGCAGCGGTACATAGAGTCGGAGAAGATGCCCAAGTAGATGCAGTTTGCGTTTTTGTTGCAGTCATGGCTCCCGTCTTTGCATGGGTTTCGGGGCGCGCAAACCTAAAGCAAATAGTATAGAATTAAAACCTGCACGTGGAATCCAGTTAGCCACAATATCTGACTACGAGCAGTATTTCAAACCTGTTTTTTAGCTGTGGCCTGCTCCACTCCTCTTCCGAAAGGCTGAGGGCCAGAGAAGCGCGGAGGACAGGGCAGGCAGTTGTAGCCCGGCTCCGTGTTCTCACAGCGGTGCACTCCATTATGATTGTGGCAGGCATCAGGGACCTCTTTACACTCGTCAATGTCCTTGCAGGTGATGCCATTTCCAGAATAGCCAAGAGGGCACTTGCCACATTTAAATGAGCCGTCAGGGGAGCTAGTGCACTTAGCACCGGGGAAGCAGGGGCTGGACAAACAGCCATCTGCGAAACAAATCTCAATTATTGAAAAAGCCAAACAAAAGTGAACAATTTGTGATGATGTAGGTTTAATGCTCACCAATAGGACAGTCTTGTTTGTTGCAGAGTTGAGATGTAGTTGCATCGCCAACGCAGTCCTTTCCACCAAATTTAGGGACAGGGTCAGAACAAAGTCGTTTTCGCATTTGGACACCTCCACCACAAGTAACAGTGCAAGCATCCCACGGTGACCAGGGGCCCCAGTTGCCATTGACTTAAAAAAAATGAAAAAAAATAAAACATGAATGACTTTTCCTCAACACATATACAACACATTGAAATAAAATGAATATGAAGTGTAGTGTCTAGTAAGTAATAAATGTGGACTTACTTGGACAAGGTGATTTGCGGCAGACTTCAGTTTGACGTCCTTCTCCCTGACAGTCTCTGCCTCCCATCTGTGGTGTGGGGGAGTTGCACAGGCGGATACGTGTGATGACGCCCTCTCCACAGGTCACCGAGCAGGAAGACCACGGTGACCAATGGCTCCAACCTCCATCCTGTTTGACTGTGAGAAAAACATACGGGTCAGTGAGTACTCTCCAACACATCTTTATGATCCTGAGTCTGAGCGGCTGAACTTACAGCGTTTGTCACACTCCTGCAGGTAGCAGTCACGGGTCTGCACAGAGGTGCCGTCACAGTTACTATTGATGCGATCACAGGAGCGGCCGCGCTGCTGGATGCCTCGGCCACAGGTCACTGAGCAGTGAGTCCAGTCAGACCAAGGAGACCAGCCGTCTTCAGGGTAGTCATTAGCTGTAAGAAAATCAAATTACCATTTGTTCAGTTCATATTCATATTATGGTCAGTTATTTTATAAACGTGTTTAGAGGGACTTACAGGTCCCACAGCGAGGGCAGCACTCTCCATCCGGCACAGTGGCATTGGCACAGGGGATCAGGGGGCAGGAGATCTTGCGGCAGATAGTGGCAGAGTTCTGCAAAGGAACACACATTATTACAGGATAATGGCTTAATGGTTCACTTACTTCACACAGCGCTCTGGCTGTGGGCCAAAGCTAATTGCTACTTTTCTCAATGGGGTGATTTTTATCAGCAACATGACACAGTGTTGTTGCAACACATAAACCTGACTGGCACTCACTCATCACCTAACTAATTACAGAGACAGAAGCACCTTCTCTGCACCCTGATAATGAGACTAAAGGCCCCACGCTGCTCTCCTCAAGTGTTGACAGATCTGTGGCAGGAGCAGTGCACAGTAAAGAGGATAGTTACCTGACAGGTGCACTCGGTGCAGCCGTCCACAGTCCATTCAGCTTTGTCCTTGTGCACAATGCCGTTGTGGAGACACACTCCACTGTGGATATCCAGTATGTTTTTCATTGAGAGGCTGTCCTCAGACTTGAAGAAAAAAGAAAAAGAGAGGGGGGTTATGATGGTGGACAGAGAATGGAAACTTTCACTTTGCCAAGGTTCCAATACAAAATGAATCACAGAGCGACATTGTGATGAACACATTGCCTGACTCTAGCGATGCAGTGCGAATTCAGCACCCGGCCAAACATATTTGTATCTTCACATGGGTCTCATTAGTAACTTGGCTGGCGCTCTCCATTAAAGCGACAAGTGGCTCCGTGTGTAATGGGAGCAGCGGAAAAAGAGTTAAGTAGTGACAAAGAGCAGAGCCTGAAACCCTTACCACTTTCCGCAGCTCATTGGACAACTGTTTGACGACCACGCCGAGGCCCTTGAGCTCCTTAAACATGCTGCTGATGTCCTCACAGGACAAGCCGCACACCGACTGCACATCTGAGGAGACAAACAGTAGTCACATTAGCTACTGTACGCTCTACCAGACACCTGTGCGAGGGCAAGCTTTTGGGGATAAACTCACCTTTAGCTTTGTGGCCCGTGAAGTCTGTTCTGATGGCGGGACTGGAGCCGTTCACGGGGTTGTCCAGGGTCATGACATCAGTGAGAGCAGCTGCAGGGGCAGACAGAGAGAGCCTAATGAGCTTCTATTCACACGAGCCTTATGGGTTTAATTACTGTTAATAATTATTGCTGTGTAAATACCTCCACTCTGACATCCCTTGTTCCTCAGAATGGTATCGAGAGAGGTGCCAAAGACGAAACGCACATTCTGAAGCACTCCCTAAAAATCACATTGCAATCTGTTAACAAGTGCAATACACTGGCACTGAATGTATAGTCTAAATACAGTGGGATATATAGTCTACATTTAATTATAAAGCAATTTCTAAATGCATTGAAACAAACAAAAAAACGAAGGAAAAAAAAAAAGGCATCTCACCATAAACTTGTCCTTCGCGGCTCCCTTTCCAATCCTGAGCCTGGCGATGTCTGCCACCTCCGGGCTGAGCACCCTCTGGATTGGCACGTCCATCTCCGCCACATTGATCTCCTCGCAGCCCACAAACAGCTGCGCGCGGTCGTCCTGGACAAAGAGCGTGATGTTCTTCCAGTGCCCCGTGGCCAGGTCCACCTCCTCGATGGAGACGACCTGCTGCTGGCTCGCGGTGGAGTAGACCAGGTCCAGCGTGTTCGCCCTGCCGTTCGACACGATCTCAAAGACGGGTCCGGAACCGTCGCTCTTCTCCACCGTCAGCAGGCTGCCCCGGGACTTCTTGAACTGCTTGAGGTTGACCAGGAGCAGGAATCCCCTCTCGGTTTGAACGGAGTCGAGCAGGTCTCTGAACGAGCTGCCCGGCACGGCGGGGATCAGGTCCGCGTTCAGCACCTTGTACGCAGGGCTGTATGGGTCAGCGCCTTTCACCAAGCTCACTCCGTTTTGTCTTTTGCTCACTCTCGCCAGGTCGAACAAGTCATAGACGCTATTGTCATCACGCGTTTCTAAAGGAAATCAATACAAGTTGCTTACAAATAATGCGCAAGTAAATACATTTTTCCAGAGAGCTGTAGGCCTGGAGTTTGCGTCCTCACCTGCTAGTCGCGCCCCCTCTCCACTCCAAAGCATCAGAAGCAGAAAGATGCCGCACAGCATCATTGTCCAATCTCAGATTATAACCTAAGAAAAGTTTACAATGATGTGACTACAGAGCATTTTCTCTTTTTGAAATGGCAGTAAGTGAAAGTGCTGTACTCACCTGTTAAATAGAATGCCCCTTAAAAAAAAGAAGTATTTCTAGAGTAAAAAAGTGCAATATCCCGTTAGGTAACCACTCTCTTCTTTATCCCGTTGCTTGTGCTTATTCTGCCTTATCCCGCTCATAGATGTGCTATTTAAATGTTTTAAGGGCATTCCAGAGCCTCTGAGTGGACCAATGGGAGCGCAGTGCGAGTGCATGGGGGCGGCCCCTCTATCTTACCTCAGAGCCAGTCGGAGTAATATCCGAGACGCGCACACTGGGGAAAAATGCATTCCGCAGCCAAGCCCTCATCACCGGACAAATATTTCATCCACGCGCACGGGCCAAGTGGGCGCTTCCGGTCAAATTAACGTCCAGTTCATTATTTTAGGACATTCCTTATGTGTGGCATTTCCTCAGAATCTCGCTTTTCCTATTCTTATCAAATCTTTATCTTATTTTTAATCTGCCCGTAAAAATAGCCCACCATTTTGACAAATTAACACTGTTGAGAATAAGCCATAATTATAAAGCAATAGTTCTTATGCATATTTAAACAAAATCCCCTTTTAAAATGGTTGTTATATTATGTGCGTATCCACATACCGCATGATGCCTTGTTGTAGTAACTATACCGTGTTGTTTTTAAGTGTGACCACTAGAGGGCCTCGTGATTGAAAATGTGTGACTCTTTCTAGGATTCTGTTCTGTGCAATTTCCCCTTCCTCTCTGCAAAAAACAGAATATTATAATGAAATGCCACTCAAAAAGCAGCAGCTCAAAAGTGTGAGACTCACAGAAGTGCGACCACTTGTAATGGTTATTATTATACAATTGCATTCAGTTGGCATGAAATCTATTGAATTCATTTAAGAACCAGGCCAGCATGTCCTATAGGCCTTTGTAAGTTGAGTACCACAAACCGACTGAATTACTACCCTTTCTTTCAGGGGCGGACTGGCCATATGTCCATTCTGGAAGAGCACAGAAGGGCCACTGGCTCGAGGGCCACCAGTCCCGCATCAACTGAGCTTTACCCAAATCTAAAAGCTATAAAGAAAAGCATCAAAATAGCGAGAAAAAGAGGATGAAAAGTCAACAAAAACATGAGAAAAACACGGAAAAAAACCCTACAAAAACGTGAGAAAAACAGAACAAAAAAATGATAGAAAAAAACATTAATAAAACAACAAAAATATGACAAAAATGTGGCGACGTGACGAAAAGTTTCCATCACTTTTGTAGGTCTTAACTTTAAAATGAGGCGTTACATTGTTGCTCTCCGGTCGAGAAGCTTTTAGATTTAGGTAAAAAAAAACATGAATCTAAAAGGAATTCCGTGGAGTATGGTGCACCACAAGGTTCAATTTTGGGACCATTATTATTTATTATATATATTAACGATTTTGCTTCTGTTTCTACGACCACCTTTCCCGTTCATTTTGCTGATGATACCAATCAAAAAAATAACCATAAAAAGCCGAACTGGGGAAAATGCACTCGTTATTGTTAGGGCGGGTGGTAAGAGGTTAAAATATGTATTTGTGGAAGTGCACAATTACGCTAATTTGGGCCAGGCTGGTCAGAGTCCAGGGCTGTTTTTCAGTCCCAGTCCGCCCCTGCTTTCTTTTAAAACTGCGGCATACTTGTTATGCTACAAGTGGCTTTGGTGCACAGTAGTAGCTCATTAATGCTTATGTGTCTAATATTATCTAATACACAAGTCCACACATGACTCCAGGAGAAGGCTTTCACTTAAGTTATGAGCATATCTCGCATTCTTTTCCTGTCGTGAGACCACTGTTGGAACGAAAGATCAGGTTTAAGTTCAGGTTGAGAGCATTTGACCTCTGACCCCTTATCTGTTCACCCTCCATCATTTACAGAAGTATTTGAAGCTTCGAGATTCGGGACTCTTCCAGGGTTTTTCAGTATAAAAAATAAAATAGTAGAAAGCGTGTTTTTGGGGCGCTTCACACAAGGTGAAAAGCTCCTGGAAACGTGGGAAACCTGAGAAGTGTGATGTCCGCAAAACAGAGGCTCGGTCTATAAATAGCCGATATATGGAGCTGAACCAGTGACGGGACATACCACATCTGGATCCTCGTTCCCCCAAGTCTAAGGCCCTGTGCAGTGTGCATGGCATATTTACTGCTGCCACTGAAACATAGGATTACGAGAAGTGATAAGACTCTTAATGCCTCCAGCTCAAGCAGTCGCTGGAATGACCGGGAGAACCCTCTTGGGGCCTTGGAAGGGAGTTTGGTTTCATGACGGGGCCTAGTAGAGACATCATGAGGCGAGCAGGGAGGTGGGCGTGTGTGCGCAAAGTCATAGCGTGGGAGGTGAAACTGACAAGACAGTGCTGGAAGAGAAAGCGCTCTCTCCGGAGTTTGAATGAATGGGTGTTATAGGCTTGGCGAGGAGCCCTGGGTCCAAGCGGAAACAGGACCATAGATAGACCGTGTTTACGCGCCTCCATTCCCTAGTAACGCGTTCCCATGCGCCGTCAGACACAACAGTGGGCGAGGGAAAGACAGAGATTCTGCTCAGCGCGATAAGGGGCCAGATAATAGACAGTGAGGGCATGGATCACTTTCTATAATTAGCCTTGATAATACATTTTGGTCTAGTAAGTTGGTTGAACTGTGAAGATTAAATCCCGAGTTGCCAGAGCAGAACATATTTCATCCATACTTGAGTCATGCATTTGGGTTAGGCAATTTTGTGGTTTTATGGTTAATAATGTAGTCCAATTCAGGGCAATATTAAGATTTTGCATAGATTTCTTTTAGATCTGCTTTACCATATTTTCCGGACTATAAGTCGCTCCGAAGTTTTAGTCGCACCAGCCTTTGCAACTACCTGTGCATGAAGGCGTAACTGCACTGTTGACAAGCCTCTCCCGGCATCACGTTGGTCAAGCTCTCATTTGTGAACTCGTTCCTCTTGCTGTGGCCATCTAGCTTTCAGCCTGCAATTAGCTTTTTTTGTTTTCTTCATTGCAGTAAGAGTAACCTCTGATTTTCGCCGTCCCTCACAAGTTTCTCGCTCACTCCAAATTTCTTTCTGCTGCTCGATTAAATCTTCAGGCGTGCAGGAGGAGCAGATACCGGCACATAAGCCTAGATCGCCCTTTATCGGCTGTCAGTGTGAAAATAATGAACATGTGAAATGATATAGTTTGATATATAACTTGCACCTGAGTATAAGTCGCACCTCCAGCCAAACTATGAAAAAAATTGTGACTTATAGTCCGGAAAATACAATACTTCTAATTAGATCTTGAGCTGGGCCTGGTGGTAATTGGGAGGTCAAACATTTTATACATTTGTTGAACAAAAGCAGATGATGTATTCTTCATCTGAGCTTGAAAAATGGATATTCTGCTTTAGGGTTCAAATTTCTGTCAAGTTACAACATTTTGATTAAAAGCTTGGATATCATTCCGTCCTTAAATTTTTAGTTTTACCTGGTAACATTTTTATAGTTAAAACATTATTATAGCTCACATTATTTTATTGATCATTGCTGTTTCTTTTTGTTATTTCCTATTACTATGACCGGACCACCACAGAGTGCAGAAGAAAATTATATGTAATGTAAATGGAAAGGTGCTATATACATGAGTGGGAGCCATTAAGCCATTGTGTAAGTCTGTGCATTTTCCACTGTAGTGGTTTTATGAAGCATTTGTTTTCAACGCATGCACAGAAGTTTGTTGTTTACGTCTTCTATAATCTGGAAGCATTAAACTAAGCGAGCCTTAACAATTTCAAATAAAACAATTCCACGGACTATTAAAATAACTCCTCTCCCCGCTCTGGGCACAATTATACGTCCTTATGCGTTTATGAGCTCATGGAAACGGCGTGCAGCTTTACCGAAGATGGGCACTTAATGATTGATGTTAGCCAATCCGTGACGCAGTAGACTTGCGTTTCTTTCACACTGGCAAGTCTAAACTTTTGCCCCAAACTCTGTTATATAGTGTGTGAGTAATTGATCAAGCATTTTTACTGGCTTCAACCTGGGCATGTGCCATTGTCCTGTCCCCTGCAGCTTTAGTCCGCTGGAAAAGTACAAGGCGTGTGTGTATGTGTGAGTGAGAGAAAGTAGTGGTGAGTAGGATTAAAAGTGTTTTTCTAGTTAGTCTGTAACATTTATCTTAAAAGTGTGTCTGTCAGTGAACGGGGCAGAGAGGGTTGAACGCCAGAAAGTCTTGTTTTAGATGGAAGTACTGAGTCACTGATAAACTTGAACAGAAGCAGGTGGTGACCTCTCGTTTTGTTACTGGCCTGACATTAAACTTCAAGGGTAATGGATTTTAATGGGATTTTACAAAAAAAAAGGGGGTCATCTGGATTGGAAAACATTAAGGATGTTATACAATGACATATGAAGAGGTCGTAACAGGTCATTAAAGAAACACACAGATTTGCTTTTTCTAGAAATGTATTCTCTGCGTCGTGTGGAAATGTTGCACAACATGGCTTTAAGCGTGTGCTTTCTAACTTTCTTAGCTTTTTTTGCTGGAGGCTGCTGCAATCAATCTGCTACATCTTCAGTGTAGCCGAACAAATTGTGACCCTATCAAAAGTGTTTATGATGAGTGATTTATGCTATCTGCTGAACATGATCTTTTAGTGGTTTGCTGACCTTTGCACACAACACATTCTCTCAGTAACTCGCAGCCTTGTATCTTCCAGGTGAAATCTGGGAATCCAATGTGATCAAGGAAAAATTAAATTGGATTCGATGCTCGAGACATGATTTGTGCCCATCATTCTGCTTTTCAGAATTACTTTGATAAATGATAAGGCAGAGAGCTACTGTTCTGTTTTGAGGATCCTTGAGTGATTATGGGACTTGTGGGTCAGAGGTGTCAGCACAGAGTGGAAGGTTATGGTCAAGTTTATTTATTATAGCACATTAACAAACAAGCTGCCCCAAAGTGGTGTACACACAATCAACAGTAGAAAAATACTAAGATATAAAACATTTAATGATGCAAAATGATCTTGCTCAACTTAAATTACAAGCCAGTGCAAAAAAAAAAGCGGGTTTTAAGCTGCGACTTGAAACTCTCCACTGAAGTAGCTGCTCTAATGTTTCATGGGAGAGAGTTCCACAGTTTTGAGACCAGCTGCAAAAGCTCCTTCACTTTTTTGTGGAAAGGCATGAAAGCTGGGTAGATGTGCAGCCTGTAATCTTTGACTCTTCAAGTCAATACAGAAATGTTAAAAGTCACTGCGGTGCTCTTTTGAAACGGGCGGAGCGCCACGGTTAGACTTGCCCCTGAGCTACAGGTTGGAGACTTACCGGACTTCTGAGTAACAAATAACTCTTGAGAAATTTTTCCAGTAATTTTGTAAGTTCATACGCAAAAAACAACAACTGGCTGCACGTTCATTTCCAAGGCATGCATGGACGGACAATTTGAAGTTGATGGATAGGGAGCCGTGAGTGTGCCGTGCTGATGTCACAGTCTGATTATGTTGCAGTCCTTTTGCAGTCCTGGAGCAGCCACCCGTGTCCCACAGTCGGTACAGTCGGTACAGGCGCACAGCGTAATGGGCAACGGGTGATGACGGCGGACACTGCTTTTTGCTAATGCACGCTTTTGACTAATGAGCTGACAGACCGCAGCACTGTCCACAGGAATGCACAATGTCCACTCAGAGACACTGTTTGTTTTGGGGAGACCAGATGACCACACAAGAAGTGCATAATGTTTGAGAAAGACGCCTCTTCGCAGGGTCGGCTTTGACAACTTTGAGAAGATTAGCGAAGTAGAACTGCGTGTGGTATAGTGAAGGACAGGTCAGCTAAAAATATTTGTCCAACTGCAAAATCATGTTAGTGGAAGACAATTGTTTGACCCTTTAGTTCCTCCGCTAACCTTCTTCTCCTTCCTGTATTGTCTAAGAGTTGAACGCCCAGTTCTCCAGCAGCTTTGTTTGAATTGAATTCCCTCCGTAAATGCGATCGCCAATAATTCGTTATTGCACGTCTCCGTTTGTCCATAACTCCTTGTAAATCATCGTCAGATCTCAGAAGCCAAGCAGGATTGTGCCTGGATAGCTCCTGGATGGGAGACTGACAGGGAACACCAGGTTGCTTGTGTGAGTGAGAGGTTCATGGTGGTCAGAGGTGTATTTTTGCGCTTACCTGTGTCATTTGGAAAGACCTGTACAAGATTCCCTTCCCATTTGTTACTTCTGTGTTCTTGTCGGCCTAGCGTTGGGCGAAAGTAGGGGTCTGAACTGTTTAGAATGAAAGAAGTCTTGCCTCAGAGCCAGGGGGATTTGTCAGTTCTGGTCTGAAAGTGTATTTAAGGAGTTGGAAGTTCCAATAGCCCCACCCAGTTTCTCTTTGTTGAAACTCCCAATTGTCCTGGCCCAGATCGGGTTAGGGAGTTTACAAGGCGATGAATAGTTTTGAAAACCTTTACAGCAATAGAAAACTCCTGGTTTGCATGAGCACTTACACAAACTTCATGTCTAAAATATTCTGCTATGATGGAACCAGTAGCGGCCACATATCATATTTGATTTGGCAGTGGTGGATTTTCCCATAGTGACCCATCCCAGTTCTTACTGCACCATTGGAAACAAGGCTTAAGAGATCACACAAAAACACCAGAATGGATGAGAATTCAAAAGTTTTGGACAGCGGATTTAGAATGTTTGAAAAATGTTACTGTCAGATTTCATGATGCAAGTAAGAACTCACCACAGTCAGTGGGTGCGTGTTGGCGGCTGCAGTGCCTTTCAGCAAGACTTCTCTTAATTTTACAAGTGAAAAAAAAAAACGAGGTCCAAGAGAATTGTGGCAAAGGTTAGAAACATTCGGTGCCGTGAAATAAAGGGAACCTGTGATCGAGCTGCAAATGTGTGTAAGACCTCATTCATGCAGCACCATCAGAGCCTGTCTCTCCCACTATTCCTTGATGGGAAGTAGTAAAGGAAATCGCCCCATGATAGTAGCAGCAGCAATCCCCCTGCACTGTGCACATAGCCACGGCCCGCTTTTCTTGGCTTTCCGCTCTTGAATTCCACACCAATTGTAGGAAGTGCAGAGACCCGGAGGGACCCTAAATTCATAGAGAAATAAGTGCGGGAGATGGCAGCCAGGTGATTGCTCATTCACAGTCACACACTCACTGAAGTGCAGCTACAAAAGCGAGTTCACCTCTTTCTCATGACTTCACGCAAGCACACGGAGGCCGTAAGGGTTGAACTGGGAGCTGGATATAAAACACCGCACCGGGGCTGAGTTGGGTACAGTAAGGCTTTTACACTGCAAGAGATTTTATGGCCTCCCCACAGGAGCGATCAAGCTGAAGCAAACTTGACCTACTTATTACTCCAAGTTGATGATGCTGACGAGTGCATGGCCTTTTGTCTGGGTGTATTTCCAGTGCACACAATGGTATAAATGAAACGACATAGTTGGCTTAAATTCATATCTCCCCTCAGTATGTTTACGTGCTGATCACAGACTTGGACTTACTTTATGTAGTGCATAAGAGTCCTTATTTGTGGGAGTTAACATACAGAGAGAATCTAACCCCTGCCTAATAGTGAGGCCATGTCGTATGAAACAATGACTAGCACAGAAAAGTTAATAAACCAGGCAATAACGGAAATGCAACCGTGTTTAACTTGAATAGAAATTCAAATAACTGGTAATGTTGTGCATATGCACGGTGGCACAGCGGTTAGTTCGCTTGCCTTACAGTGAGAAGGTCTTTGGTTTGATTCCTGAGCCGGGTGGTGCCTCTCTGCCTGGAGTTTGTTTGTTCTACCCTTACCAGTCCTACCACTAAAGACATGTACATTGGGAAGAAAAAGTATTTTCTCAACTCTCTGCCTAAATTGGTCACTAAATGTGGTTGGATCTTCATCAATATCATAAGAATGAGTAAACAGTGCCTGCTTAGACTAATACCAACCAACCAAACATTCACATTTTATCATATTTTTATTGGCCATAACATGTTAACAGTCACAATACAGCGTGGAAAGCAGGAAAACAGTTATTGCTACAAAAGATCAGCCAGATATTTAATACACAGAATCACTTACTTATTCCACACTGTTGTGAATGTCTCAGGTCTCTTTGTGCAAAATATCTTTGAAAACAAAATTTCTATTGATGATATCACGTTGTCCAAGCCTTGAGGCAGCAAAACAGCTCCACACCATGATTCTCCCTGCTCCATACCTCCACACATGATGTTGTCTGTTCCTCCTGTTCAACTTTGGTTTGCGAAAGAGGATGCTCCACAGCACTACTGGAAAAATATACTGTGGACTGATGAACCCAAAGTTGAAAAATTTGGGAGGAACAAACACAAATAGAAACAGCACACCAACATCAAAACCCTATCCCCACTGTGAAGTATGGAGCAGGGAGAATCATGGTGTGGGGCTGTTTTGCTGCCTCAGGGCTTGGGCAACGTTTATCATCAATAGAAATATTGAGATCTTTTGCAGAAACACCTGAAACATTCACAGTAGTGTGGAATAAGTGAGTGAACCTCTGTATTAAATAGCTGGCTGATCCTGCTTTTGCAGCAATAACTGCTTTTTTGTAGTTGCAGATTAGACGTTCACAATGATCAGGATGAATCTTGGACCATTCCTCCTTACTTACTTATTCCTTCCTCTCCTGTGAATGTTTACATGTTATGCTCAATAAAAATATGATAAAATGTAGATGTATGGATGATATTCGTTTTAGCTGACACTGTTTAATCATTTCTGTGATTTTGATGAAGATCGGAACACATTATGACCCACTGTACGATGCGTTACCCGTCTGGGGCCAGCACTCCCCTGACAAAGAGATTCTGAAATCTTAGTGGGACTTTCATGGTTGAGCGAAGGTAAATGATAAAAAAGAAAAGCCTCCTGCATATTACCATACTATTTGATAAGTTAACTCACTTATGAATGATAATTGTGTGTAAACCGTATGGACAGATAATAACCTGTTCTTTGGTGGACCGTTTTCTGGGATCACATATGGATTCCCACTGATACGTTTGGGACATTAATCTTGTCCTTGCTGCTCTGGAGTCTGGAGATGAATGTGCCACTCATGTTTGCTTTACGGCACGCAGCATGTGATTGACCTACTTCTAGCACAATGGGGACACAGGCAGATGTGATCTCTCCTGAGCAAACCTGTTGTCTCTAATATGTGGGGCACACGACAAGGGTCCCACCTTGGTAATGTCTATGTGCGAAGTGCTGATTTAAGCTGAGCTGATGTTGTTATCTTTCAGATTCCTTGGATTCCTGCAGATGTTTTTGCTGAGTAAAAGCAGGTGGGATGTAATATTTTCCAGTAGCTTATTGCACAGATTTGCCTCGAGCTATAGGTTATACACGTGTGCTGCCCTGGAATCCCCAACTTATTGTTTAGACTCTAATTTAGGTTTTCTTCAAAGACTATGGGGGATGTGTACAGTTCTACAACCTGTGTGCATTCAGGGTTTCTTTTCTTGACAAATAGTCAAAAAAGTCAAGTCATGTTGTGAGCGATATCTTTCTTGAGCTGCATGTATGTACATCTTCCCCATATTGCAATCACATTGAGTTTGAAAATAAATCATGCAGTATTTCAAAGCAGTCATCCGTGTAGTGGAGTGTCCAAAGGCAGTGTTCTGGGACCCATTCCTCGGCTCTTCCCTCAGAAACCAGTCAACAGCGCAGTCATGGTCAACCTGAAGTAATTAATGGCACACGCATTTTTATCATCCGTTAGTGCTTCATAAATCCACAATCTTCTCCATCTACTGGCAACTCGGTGGCGTCTTCCAGGCAGGAGCGACATCTCTGCCAACACCGCTCCCCTGGAGACTGTGCACCACAACCTGGGAACGCGACCTCATTTTGAACTGATTTATAGTTTTAAAATAAACTCAGCCTAGAAATTCTTGGTCAGGTACTGGATTTATTTTAGGAAAGTTGACCTAGATGAATAAATAGTTGTGCCTCTTCTTTAATCTATTATTATCCTAAATTATATTGAATGTTTCCTGGGAGCAAGAGCTTCAGTCAGGCTCATCAGTTGGTTCTGAAATAGGAGGCCGCTGTTGGCAGCAGAAACAGGTTGAGAGTGTTTTAGAGTTGTGTTTTATGAATGAGGTGAAGTGGTGGATGTCCTGTTATAAAGTTATACAGTATGTATAGCAGGCAAAGCTAGACTTAGAGATGCTTCCTCTACTGAAAGCGCTAGAATCACAGAGATTATAGTTGGAACTGTGGCTCCTGGAGAATGTGTGACGTTTGATTCAGAAAATCCCTTCCATTGCGCTCTCATGATTTCCATCAATCTCTCTCGGGCAGCCCTTCAGATGGGGAATAGTGGAGTCAGCTGGCACAGGGAGAAAAGTCCTGTCAGTGTCTGGGACATGTGCCGAAGAATGTACCCAAACAAAGACTCTGCTCAGCTTTAGAAAACCAATTGAACGAGTGGCCACTGGGCCAAAGGCCTCCTGGCCTGGAGAGCTCAGAGGAAGTGCTGACTACTGTTTGGAGCCTGGACATGTGTAAAATCTATCAAGGCTCGTCTCTGTTGTTGCTGTCAGCTGCAGGGGGTTGTTCAAGGGCTGTGGACATGCACACAATAGTGCTATGTTTACACTCTACTGTAAAC
Source organism: Gobius niger (assembly GCF_951799975.1). Classification (NCBI taxonomy): domain Eukaryota; kingdom Metazoa; phylum Chordata; class Actinopteri; order Gobiiformes; family Gobiidae; genus Gobius; species Gobius niger. Next base: position 10,933,541 of record NC_136867.1, read on the forward strand.
CCTGCATGTTGTTTGTGTTAGAGAGCAGCACTGATGACAGAGAAAGCACTTACAGGGTGATGCATGTCAGATAGATCATACAAAAGCAGTAAATTATGAAGTTGTATGTACGGCTCTAGTCAACATGTGAGTAATTTATGGTTACAAGCGGCTCAGCTGTTCAACAGTTCTCATACTCTCACTCGGTCACAGCCCTAAACAAACAGCCTGTTGTGGTGCTGGTGACTCTGGAGGCCAGTAAGACATGCAACATTTGATTATTTTAGTTCAGGTTCAGTGTAATTGTACCACCAAAGTGTTCAAAACATGACCATAAATACTGCATTATGGGGTAGGCAGTCACGCAGGCAGCACTCGCTACACGTGTGCCACATTATTGTACAAAGAGTGACTTTTCTCTTGTCATCATTATCCCTTCAATTCTATATGAAAGGATGAGACATTACAGAATGTTTATCCTCCTATGATGATGGGAAGAGATTTGTGACACAACAGGTGCTCTGAATCCATGACAGTCCTCTTTATGTCCAGCTGAATCACTGATTTATAGTTCTGCATTGACGTGAGCCAGTCTTCAGAGTGAGGCTAATCCCTACATGACATCACACACACATGACTCTTGTACAACGCACTTGTTGTGGAAACACACATTTCCAAAGTCCAGTAAAGTAGCCGCTTTCTCCTGGGAGCGGTGCATCACTTCCAGTTATTGGTGCGAGTGGACAGGCCAGAACATGCAGATGTGCACTGGAAGCCTTCGGATAGTGTGCATCAGCGACATGTCAAAAGGAAATTATATAACATTTCTCATTTTGAACTGTCTCAAACACTGCATTTTCCAAAGCTGTTAAATAGGTACAAGATGATTCTACATGTATATCAGAGTGTCGAAACTGAAGAGTTTGGCACATGTGCCAGCCACATGTACAACGCCAGGCTATTAATACTATACTAATAAATAGCTCGACTGATTTCTCCTGCAGTGATATGAGTAATCCGTGCAGCCAGTGGTGTGTAAAAATAGAACGCAGACGGAACATGCTGAACACCTTTGGAGTTACAAGAAAAGGAAGCATCCATGGAATTTCCGCGTTTCGGGGCACCCCTTCCTTAAAAAATGGGTTTTTCACAGAAAAAGGCTAAAAGGCCATCAGGCGTGTAGAGTGCCGGGAATCCCTGCTCCCCTCCTCCTCCTCCTCCGGGTCTGCAGATCTTTCCATGCTCATGTTCTACAGTTATAACTCTCGCTGCCGTGCCATTTACCGTAAGGCTCGAGCACATCTCCTGTCTCAGGGGATCTGAGAGGAGTCTCCATGATTTGACTGAATTGTGTGAAAGGGCCAGAGAGCAAAAGAATGTCCCTGTTCGAATGGGGAAACGTTTATACACGCAATGAACACTAATGCGATGTGATCCAATTAACCTTCAAGATCACGTTGTTCCAGGTAGATTCGCATGCAGCCTGTTTCTGATCCATGGGGCTCTGCCAACTCTTCGTAAATCTCAGGAAAAGTATTAAAGCTGTTTGATTTGTTCTGCACTTTGGGAACGCTATATAAGTCGTCAGCCCCCAGCGTTGGTTTCCTATTGGGACCATTGGCTTTGAGCACAATGTAAACATAGACCATTTTCAATTTGTTCAACAGATTTTGGGGGTTTTGTACACCTCCTGGAGCAAGATGCAAGTTGACGGTGCACATAGCTGCAGAGAAGTGATTTAGTGCGGTGCCTGAGTTGGAAAGGCTGTGTGAATGGTAACAGATAGGACTGCTAAACAAAAACACATGCGGAAAAACATTCCCGCAATTTCCTCAAGGGTTTCTCAAACTGAATTCTTTCTTGTTAATCATCACATTAGGAGCATTGTCCACTACTCACCACCAGCAAATGCATTATTCTGTAGTGATCCATAAGGACGTAGTGGACATTTTGATGGTGGCTAGAAATGTTTAGGCCATAGAATATCACTGGTTGTGAAGTAGTTTGTTCCGATGTACAGGCGCTCACTAATGGCTTTAGCTGCAGGTTATTTGAGACTCAAGCACAACTTCAACGGGGCTCAAAGGAAATCGAAAAGGATGAGAAATGTTCCGAATCAGCTGAGAGGTCAGCGTGTCTTTCATCAAAGTGCACAGAGATGAAGACGAATGCAGAATCCATCCAAGAACTCATTCAGACCTTCGCTGATTGAGCAGGAGGGTGCCAGGAAGCTAAAATATTTTTCCTAGGATAGTTGGTAAACGGTGGACACTGGACATTCATCATCCAATCAGAGACGTATTAAGATTAGGCAACAGCCCACTATCCTTAAGGTTAGTGGCTAGAGCAGGGTCAGGGTTAAGCTGATTGGTTGATATATGTATGACGTTTCACTCTCATGACTTGTGACTGGTTGATCTACCAACTATCCTAGGAAAAATATTGTCGCTGCCAGGAAAGATCTCAGTGGCGTCGACATTGTGATTCTTGGTTTCTCTCGGCTCTGATTGGCTGATTTGTGGTTAGGCTGATTGTCTGGTTTAATTGTGGATTGGCTAGTGCAATTAGGCACTCTTAACCTGATTGGTTGATGTAAATTATCACAATGTTTTTTTATTCTATTCTATTTTTCGTCAACTAAATATTGACTATTTTTCCAGAAAGGTCCCTGAAACTATACAATGACTAAAACTGAAAGTAAGTTAAAAGGCACACTGCGTGATATTTTAGATTCTACTGTGGACAATACAAAACATGCTCTTGATGACCAGCTTGACGAAGAAAATGCTATTTTGCAGTGGTTAATTAAAAAAATGGATTGGACGAGGACCTAATCTATTCAAATGTTCATATTTGGCTGCCTTTAGTCGCCATTTCCATGGAGACGAGCTGGAGACGTCTCCGCTCCCAGGAAAGTTATAGTCAGGTCAGAGGAGAGCTCACAACAAACACACATTTAAACACTCAATTAATACATATTGTTTCAACGATAAAAATGTCTGTAATCAAATAAATGCTTGCATTTTATTCTATTATTCTATTATTAAAATTTTGTGTGGTGTGGCTTTAACATTTGACCAAATTTTGACAAATTCATTATTAGACCATAGCTAATCTCAGCACATGGAGTTCCCGGTCGTAGCCTGTAGAAGCAGCAGCGAGAGCTCATGGAGCAGTGCTTGTGCTTGTGCATAAATGAGACGTGGCACAGTCCAACTAAAGCCTATAACTGATGAGATTTACAATTGGTCTCGACAGAGTGACACTAGCGCCGGTGGAGCCAGTCTCGTGCGCTGGTCCAGCTGCTAGAAGCACTTCCTCGCTCTGATGCTTGAGGTCCCCTCCAGCCGCCGTGCGCCCGCGATCTGCTGTGTCAGGGAAAACAGAGAAACAGAAGCTCATGTTTTGGTTCCGTCGTTTTGGTCATGCTTAGAGTTTCCGGTTTTGTCCCATAAGAGTGAGGGGGGAGAGTTATTACAGGGGTGCGCAGCCTGCCCGCTGAGCCTTATACCCTCCACAACCGTCCCGCACAGGGATATACGTTTTCCAGAGCCCATCAGGAGGTGTGCTTATGGCCAAGACAAACTGCAGGGATGGCTGGGTTGCCCTATAGAAAAAAAAAAGTTTCCAAGTGTGTTCAGGGAGAGAGCAATAAAACCAGCTTTGTTTTCTTTTGTTCAACGAGGTATTTCCTGGATAAATCTGGCCTCTTAGACACCGAGCTACAGTATCATGGACCTGGGTAATGAAGTGATATGAGCACGATGAGTGGAAACAGGAGGATCTGATGCATCTTATTATACGCCACTGCAAACCAAACATCCTACATGTGCTATATGCAGGCTCCACTAAAGACGAGACCAGGATTAATGTAGTTAAAGAAAGTGAGCCTTTATTTGACTGCAGGCACATTTTACAGTGTAGGCAGGTAGACCCAGAATTGACCATCTCTGTTGTAGGAGCAGTGCTTAATTTGATCCCCCGTTTGGTGGAATGCATTCCCCCAATTTTTTTCAGGGTAAAGGGTAAAGGTAGACCCCTGGGGTCACCTACCACCATGTTCTGTTTCTCACCTCCAGGTCCTGAGAGCCAATGCTGAAGGTCAGCGACACAAATCCACACAGAGGGCGCCCTGCAACAATAACACAGCCCAATTAGAGTCTATTATTCCATACAGCACTGCAGTCGCAGCTCTTAGAACCCAAAACACCATAATATACAATGACTGAGCAGAGAGTTGAATGAGTCAATGAATGTTGACTAAAATTTAAGGCTATTTATGCCAAAAATTTAATTACTGCTATTTTCCAAGAAGATTTCCATTGATATGTCTGCTGTGAATAGACCATGTCCTTTGGTAATGTTTTGGTTTCCTTTTAAAAACATTTTTCTTGTTAGTTTACCTGAATCCATTATGCAATTTTAATGGGTAATTTTCTTAGGGTACGTTATTATTATGACACATATACACTCCTAAGGTAAACAGTTACAGCTCTGACCCTGCTCGTAGGCCTCACTTCAAAAGCAGATTAGTCTTCGCTCGGGCCTGGGGTAAGACAAATAGCAAACACTTATTCCGCTTAGCTTTTTCCAACTCAGATCCCATCTCTCAAAGTGCTCATTAGTGCGCACTGTGCAACAAGTCCGGAGAAAGCCCTCTCAGGTATTTGGACATGCATTAGAGAGCTAATCAGTTGTGCTTTACACTCATTTCCCTCCCTTTTCTTATCACGGAAAATTACTTTCACCTTTAGTAACTGCCGTCTGCGAATCCCCGCACAATTATAAGCTTTACTTCGCATGACAGGCTCTCTTTTTTTCAGGCCAAATTACATAAACGCTCCCTCCGCCTAAACAAATAACAGTTTTAATTATTACTTTTCCCTTTTGCTTTAGGTTCAGCCTCAGCGGTAAGGCGCTTGACACTATAGAAATAAACAGCTCAGTGTTTTTAATAGGAGGCAGTTATTACATAGAGCCCTCTCCAGTGGCTTCAGGAATGATCCAGATCCTGTACTTCCTGCTTTGGGAATCTCGTGTTTCCAGTCAGAGATGTACTGCTGCTACTGTACACCTCACATGTGCAACCTGTGGGCAGCGTGAGGCTCTCCCAACGCTTTAAAGACTGCAGACCATCCCTTTAAGACCTCTAGTAAAAAGTCCTGCCTATTAACGCTGACCCCTTCTCCACACTATCCCTTTGAACAAGCCTATTATTTTAACGGGTCTTTAAATTAGTAGCAGTGGAGTGGCCCTTCCTATGAGTGTGTTGACAGCGTTAAAGTCACACTAACAAACTTTTACTTTGCACTTGAGGAAAACTGTATTTTGTATTCAAAACTTGATATCTACAATGATTAAAGTGAAGGCAATAATACACAGAAATAGGTTGCGCCCATGATTTCCTACGTCAAACCTCATTGTCCATAAATTAGGTTAACGGTTGCGAACAGAGGTGATGATGACCTTTGTGCCTGGTTTTGTTTGATGTAGAAAGTATTCTGACCTGTCCTCAACTTCATTATTGCACTATAAACTCTTTAGAAAGTTTGGATGTTGCATGAACTGTGCAGTTTTTTTATCCCCGTGCCCTCTTTTGACCCATTCATCAAAAGCCATGTGTTTGGAGCAGTAATTCTTCCATCTTGAGGCCATGTCTTGCTTGGAGTATTTAGCGTGAGGGTGAATCTAGAGGTCATGTTTAGCTTGGAAACTGGAGTTACCTGGGAGATAATCCTACTCATATACAGTGGAAGGAAAAAGTGAGTGGAATTTTTTTGCATTGCTGCCTAAATTGGAATGAGTATGTGCTGCATTCTCTTTTTACGGTATAATCAGACTCAAATTAAATTTCATATATTTTCGATGCCATTTTTACACAGCTTTAGGTTGATTAAATCCATAGATTTTTTCTTTTTTTTTTTCTTCTCAGAAAATCTGGTATAATTTTGAAGATTACAATTTTACTCAATATAAGTCAGTTAATTTAGGGTGGCCATGTTGTTTTTTCAATGAAAGAAACTTCTTTATTTTTAAACCTGGCAGGCCTGTGAGTTGATAGGATGATGTCAAATCACACATACTATGCCAGTTTTATGAGAAAATCTTATCTTAAGATATTTCATTTTATATGACAGACAGAACATAGTTGAAAAGGAGCCATTTGGGTTAACATTCATCAATTAAATGTCATATAATTCCTTAATGCATTAACTGATGAAGATGAAATGTTGCATACTGCATTAGGTTGACGAAGTCCGCATATAGTGTCAATTTTTTCAGAAAGTTTGGTATAATTTATTAAAGATTTCCTGTGAGGTGAATAACATAATATATATATATATATAATAATATAATGTCAAAATACACATACATTTCAGGTCGTCACCAGAAGTATACCGATGGCGACTGAGATTTCAACATCTCTAATCATAGTGTCTGTCCAAATGAACTCTGAAAGTTCATGGACAAGCTCCAATCCGGTGTGGCGTGTTTACATGCATGAGTTGATGTGTGTTAACATGATCTGTCCTGGCCAAATAAACCAAGAGATTAACCAATGATTGCATTTAATTTTAATAAAAATTCAGACAACTGGCGCGTAACACTTTCCTAAAGCGAAATAAATCAGTTCAGATTCCAGTAACTAAAACTTCGTATTCATTTGCTGTGGCTGTGGCTCACAGATTGTATCCAGTTTTACCGTAAACCTCAGCACAGTTTGATAAATGTATCAGTAGATTGTGTTGGGAAATCGGTCCACTCATGCACTCATTTGCTTTCTGCAGGGGGACTGGAAGCTTGAAGAAGCTTGTAATGCCGTGAACATGACAGTTACGATGAATCTGAGCAGCTGCGTCTGACTAACTGTGAGTAATCTCTGGCGCCGACTACCCCTGTATCTGACCCGTTTGTGCAAAGATTTTTAGTTTAATGCTCCTCCTATCTGCCTGACGTCTTCGTCCACTGCTCTTACTGCATGAAGCGGTTCATTGGGTTTGCAGCGGATTGTAGACTCGCTTGACTGACAGTGAAGGTGTGAGCTGATAACTGAGGAGATAAAGGGAGAAGTGTGAGTCTCCTCCATTAGATTTGATCTCAGTTTGACTTCAGTTTAATTTAAGTACCATACCATACCATACCAACTTTATTTATAAAGCACTTTAAAAACTGTACAGTTGGCCAAAGTGCCGCACACAGAAACAGATACAAATATTTACAGTAAAAAATATGAGGTAAAAAGTACAACAACAGCAGCAACATCAATTTGCGTTAAACGCCAGAGAAAAAAGGTGCGTTTTTAGGAGAGATTTAAAAACAGGAAGGGACTGGGCCTGTCTAATCTCTAATGGAGCTGGTTCCACAGCCGCGGGCCAGCAACAGAGAAGGCCCGATCTCCCCGAAGTTTGCGCTTGGTTTTTGGGACAACCAGTTGCAGCTGATCCGCTGACCTGAGAGCACGAGAGGGAGCGTAAGGCTGAATCAGGTCAGACAGATAGGAGGGGGCGAGGCCATTCAGACTTTTAAAAGTAAAGAGAAGAATTTTGAAATCAACTCTAAATCTGACTGGGAGCCAATGGAGAGAAGCTAAAACCGGTGAGATATGGTCATGTTTCCGTGTCCCTGTTAAAAGCCGAGCTGCAGCGTTCTGAACGAGCTGCAGTCGAGAGAGCGCCCCCTGGCTCACACCAGCATAAAGGCCGTTACAGTAATCCAACCTGGTCGTTACAAAGGCATGTATTACAGTCTCAAAATGCTGCCTTGATAAAATGGACTTCAATTTCGCCAGTTTTCTCAAGTGGAAAAAACTGGACTTAACGACTGCGTTGATTTGTTTCTCAAATTTGAGTTCGGGATCCACTCTTACGCCCAAATTGGAAACAACCGGCTTGACAAAATCAGACAAAAAGCCAAGGTCAGGAGGGGTGCAATTAGGGCCACTGACTTCAGTTTTGTCCTGATTTAGGCATAAAAAGTTAAGGGCCATCCATGCTTTGATATCGCTGATGCAGTCGAAAAGGGGCCTAGCAGCATGTGGGTCACCCTTCTTTAAAGGCAGATAGATTTGACTGTCATCAGCATAACAGTGAAAAGTCATGCCATGTTTTCTCAGAATGGAACCAAGTGGGAGCATGTACAAGGAAAACAATAAAGGGCCAAGTATTGATCCTTGTGGTACCCCAAGTAAGTAAGTAAGTAAGTGAGGAAGTGCTTTGTTTGTCATTGAACAATTGTACAGCGAAATTGCGTACAGGTGTTGGGTTAGTCCTGAGTCTCTGCGACCCGGCGAGCCGCCATCGTTTGGCCCCTGTACAGCGTTGTATAATGACAAAATAAATAACTTTAACTTTAGCCTTGACCTTAGGATATGTGTGTGGCTTAGCTGCGAGTCTTGCCCGGATACCTCCTCGTTTGTCCCTCTTTTGTTTCCTGTGTGGGGGGCTCTAATATTTCAGAAAAAATATAAAAAAAACAAAGGGTATTTCATGGTTAGTACAGACTCTCTGCAGTATAATAAATAAAAAGATGTACAGAAGTATCCAGTAAAACAATGTGGAACACAGAAACTACAAATGCCGAAAAAGTGGCTGTACCAAGAGAGAGGCAAATAGGGAAATGAGCTGCCATTTGAACAGGGGCTTAAGCTTAAAAATAGGAATTTCAAAAGGCCAGACTTTTAAAACTGAAGCGGTTTTGTATGTGGCAATTTCAATACCATGCTGCCATGTTGATTACATAGCTCGCTTTCATGGATGTCCTTAATATACGAGTCAAATAGTTTATATCTCTGGTATTCTCATCCAAAGATACTTCCAGTAGTCCGTCTCAAGCAGACGCTAATAAAATGAGAAAATATGCAGAAGCACTTCACCTCAAGGCCACCTGAATATTATGCTTTCCATTTTTAGTCTGAATGTCCTCTAATAAATTCAAAGTCTTTAGTAATTTAGCAAAACACATGACTAACGTGGGTGTTATGCTGTTTTAGTAGCGCAACACCCACATTTGTGCCATCTACACGCCGTTTAAAATGCTTTATTGTTTCCTCAAGTCCACCTTTTCCCGAAAACGAACTATTTTTGTTGTAATGGGATCTGAGAAATGAAGTACCGCGTGTCACCCAAACTGCTAATTTGACTGAAAAACCTTATATGACCAGGAATATGAAATACATTGGTGTTATTTCAGATGGTATCAATATTTTTCTGTCTATTCCACATACCCAGGTGTTGCACGGCTACTGTTTGCTGCTGGTCTCCATATGCCTGCCTTGCCTTGTCCCGCTACCTGAGCTGACCCCGTTGCAAGTCAACTATAAGTTCATCTCGTGGGAAGGGAAGGATCGAGACCTCACATTTGTCGGCGAGTCACAAATATCGAATAAATCTCGCCGCCTGGTTCCAGAGTCTACGCGGGTCCTTCTCAACGGCAACAAACAAATCTGACAGATTTGCGGCTGCTCCTCGCACTCGTCGGAGATAACCGGCTGTTTTCTCTGGCAGATGAGCGCGTAGAATAAATACACAACATGGGCGATTGGTTCAAATATGTGGCTGTGTATTACAAGGCCGTACGGTTTTGGGGGAGAAAATATCTAGTAGCATTTTTTTTTTTTTTTCCAGATTATAAAGTGGATTTGTGATTTATCTTTCATAATCGTTGCCCCTCTGCAGGCAAAGACAACACAAAGGACTGCAAAATGTCACCATAGCTTTGAAGTGTCAGCTTTTCGACGGGGCACTGTGGCTCACTTTCCTACAAAATATTGCTTTAGGCCCTGCGAGGCATTGCGGTCCCGGCTAAGTGATATTTTCATGCAGTAGCTGAATTCGGGGATGGGACACTGTGTGGTTTTTGTGTTGGGTTTTCCAAAGCAGGAATCCGTGGAGTTCTGAACATTCCATTCAAAGTGACGCTAAATGATAGCTGGACAAACTCACGGTTAGGTGCCACTCAAGAGGAAGAGAATAGAGCGAAGAATGTACCACAAGTTGAAGTATGGAGTGCTTTTTTTTTGTTTTTTTTACCACTTTAGCCTTGTGATGACTTGTCTTCACTGTTAGTGAAGTGGTCTGGAAGATCACGGGTTCAATCCCATAAGGGGCTATAGAATAATCGGGAGAGTGAATGATTGACTATGTATTTTGCAGTGTGTGTTATCCCCGCAGTCAAAAAGAAGTGGGACGGGCTTTATTGGATCACATCGTTTTGGTGAATTTTAGCCTTAACAACTAGAAAAATCACAAGGATGTTTCTTTTCAGTATGAAATGGACAGGCCTTGAAAACAACATAAATACTTTACTGTCTCAATGGCATATCTGGGCCATGAAGTGATGGAATACAGCCTGTGATTTCGTAAATATCCACATCATGGCGCATCAAAGTGTTAACCACACAGTCATTTCTGTGGTGAGACCAGTCGTATCCTGCTCTGTCTTATGTAAAGCTTTCTGTTGCGACCCGAACGTATAGATGTGTCTATGGCGGCGCGTCTTTTCCATGAGCTGGAGATAGTGAGCCGGAGGGGCCGATACATCTCTCTACTCTTACATGTAATTTAAAGGCAGCAACAAGTGGTTTCCAAGCTGGATGCGGCGGTCTTCTGGGAGCTCCTGGATTTTGACTTGCTGAAACTGCTGACAAAGCGCTGCATTTTACTGTACGTTCGGTGAAAACATACATTTGTCAATCACCTGTGCTAAACGGGAAAACAAATACGCACAGTATATTGTCGTCTGCGTTTGATCCATCCTTCAATGTCACCGTGACTACATTGCAGCGCCTGAAGATCTTTGGCCAGATTTTGAGCAAAGTTTATGATGGTCAGGTGTACGTAGCTGGGGGAGGAAGGCAATGTGAGTAAAATATGAGGGAAACATGAGTGGACCCTGCACTGTGGCTATAACCAGAGGGCTTAGCCGCGCGACCTCTCGTATCAAAGGTGACGGCCCTTAGATATTAGGATTTGACCTTCCACAGAAATATGCTGACATCGCTTGGAGCGGTAAATGTATCTCCTTGACTCTATTGTACTGCTCATCTGTGAAACAGTTTAACTTGGAGAGCCTGCTCCGGAGATGGATCAAGGCCCTATTGACTTGTGCAGTTGGATGTACATTCGCTGAGCTTGTCTCCTACTGTAAATCACCCCTCCCTGGACGCCTGTGTTTTTACATCGCCGTTCTTTTAGTTAACCAATCTGTTGGACAGAGGCGCCACTATAATTAGATTTCTCATTACAGATACTAATGCAACCTAAACCTACAAAAGCAGATTCCTTTTGCGGCGCATGTTCCAGAACTGCTCTGGGCTCAGACGGTGCACAAAGCTTTAAAACTGAAAATAGACACGAGATTTTACAAAAGCCAATAAAACCTGCGCCCTGCTTCCATATATCTGTGCCATATAGATCTCATCGTGTGCATTTCGAGTGACTTTGAGTGTGAGCCAGGTTGTTACTTTTAATGACTCACGGCTCATCCCTGTGCAGCTGTGGAACATGTACACACACATATGCACAGAAACAACAGTGTCTTTGCAAACAAGAACAAGACAGTAATCATCCTTTTTCATGGCACGGCCTATTATTCGCACCTATATGCTCGATGTTTGACGAGCTTCATAATGAGTCACGTTGCATGTTTATATTAAGACAAAAAGTACGATAGCAGTCTATACGGAGTTTAAAAATGTTACAATTATGGAATTTCCTCCCCCTACATGTTCCAACAATGTCCTAATGTGTAGAATGAGCCGAGACCTATTCACCACAACTGCCTCTAAAATCCTGCACTGTCACTCAAAAAGGTGTTACTTTGTGTCCCAAGTGCCGTCATGCACGAGCTTAATATAGAAGCTGCAGTTACGCGTAAGACCTGAGGTGGCAGTAGTGAGTATAAAAGGACCAACTTGCACCTAGTCCCTTTAATTCATTAATTTGACATAATAATGGAAAATATAGTAGCATTAGCAATGTGCTATGAAAGTGTAGATGGGACAAAACACTCAAATAGAAATAGATGCATTTAAATTGGCTCTGTTTTATGAAATCATCGGCCAATTCTATGACAAGCGATCAGCATCTCCATGGAGACGAGCTGGAGACTGTCTGGTCATTTTTTAGGGATTTTTCAATAATAAAGTTATGAAGATGCCCCCTCCAAAAAAAGTTGAGATTTATGTGTTACAATAAAGAATTGACCGTCAATGAGATACAATGTAAACCTACTTGCTTTTTTAACTAGTTTAGCAAAGGGATGCGTTATAGACATTTCAATGAACACATGATGCTTTTAACAGCCCATTTGTAACTATCTGATTACTTTCCGTTTGGAGCCTGGGACTTCCTCCGCTACTGCACTGCTCCAACACACACAGTAGGCCAGCACGTATCATTGCCTTAGTTGTATGAAATGAAAACATGGTGACTCAGTGTGTTGGTGGAGCTGATAACATTCACATTTACGGCTGTAGAAGAGTTCAGGAAAGACTGCGGGTCCAACAACAGCTGGACACAAGTGCTATATTTAAACCACATGTGGCTTGGAATGTCCACCACATGGAAAAGATGACCGTACCTATAGGCCGACCTCGCTTTTGTAACTCTGAGGGGTCAGAACAGCCAACCTTTAGGTACGTTGTGGCCTTTAGGCGCTTGTACTGTGAGGTCTTTTCATTTGCTTCTAGTCTCCCTTTGGGTCTTTTAAGCTTTTCTGTTTTTTGCGTTATGGACAGTAATATAACATGAAACAAGAATTTACTGTCACACATTTTGCAGTTGGAATTACAGCCCTGTTAACATAATTCCATATGGTGACTGTCTGCTTGGCAAAATACCCACGGTCCAAAGAATCCGGGGAGCACTCCATCTTTGTGTCACTGCCCTCTTTTTTTTCCGTTTTATTCTGGTGATTTCATTTACCGTAAAGCTCTGTTAATAGCGTTTTACGAACTGGCTCTTATATGGTAAGGAAAATCTTTTTTTTGTTGTTCAACCGGCGAAACATGGAAATGCAGGGAATGGAAATGTCCTCTCATAAGACATTTTCGAAGAGGCCGCTGAAGGACCTTTTTCTTTAAAAAAACAGATTCAAGGAAAAAGTTGCACTGTAAGTGAACCTCCGAACTAACGTAAACACACATGTGGAGGGCATGTGTCAAAGAAAGGAAGTGTCCCATACTCCAGAGCTCTCCCTTCACGTTTGATACCAACTCCAAATGGCAATAACACAACATTTCAGACTCGGCAGCTCAACACAAGAGAGACTATTTATTGTGATTTGAACATGCAATCATGGAAAATTCACAAGCATACCTCTTTGCACAAACCCCTCTGTAGACATCAGACTACCAATTTCCTACTGCTGAATCACTTAGCGCGCTCAGAGCCGCGCTGCCTCTCGTTGATCTAGCTCCCGAGACACTCAGGAAAGAGATATCCATACCACAAATGCTGGGTATCGGGCCGCTAATGATTTTGACTTGCTCTTGGCCTCTCGCTTTCCAACACAGGATCCTGCGCAGGGCCAGAGAAACGGCACGAACGCAACCGCGGCCCGTGTGACAATAAGGTCTTGGATGACATCGCTGTGATTTGCAGCCTGCTCGGATAAAAAGGGGGCGAAGCTGTAATTGGTAAAGCTCGAGAGCGCTACAGAGTTAGATCATGTCTCCCATGTATCCAGCAGCATACCTGTGGTGAGTGTGATAGTCCGTAAATGAAGCCTTCCCAGTGACCAGGTTGTCTCGCAGCTCGTCATGTCTAAAAGCATGCATGACTTCACGGCGGACTTTGATATTTTTAGGTTCAAGTATCTCGTAGGCTTCTGTTTCTGTACTTTCTTTATTTTAGTGTCAATTCAGAACTTTTCGCTACTACGTGTACAACTATGGAGAGTGTAAAGCCTGGACAGTCATCTTCTTTGACTTAATGGTTTGTCACAGCTGACTGCTTAATCCTGGACAAGTTGGTTTCCTCTAATACTTCAACATAATACCTAAATTTGTGTGTTCGGCTTGTTATATCTCAGTCATTTTGACAAAGAGATAATATATTTAGAAATGAGACTTGATATCTACGTATGAGTTGTTTCACCAAGACTGTATTCTAGTCATCAAGCTTTTGCTGTATGTTGAAGGCCATTGGGGAGATACTTGGAAAGAGCTGGAGAAAGACTGGGAGCCTGGAAGATGAAGACCTAAAATCATGGAATGCAACTTTACAAGTGGAATAGGAATGTTTTACGTCCTGGATCTGGGCGTCTTAGTTAGTTTCTCCATTGGAATTTTTTGAACGTGTGATTTGTTTTCATTTGAATGGCTGAGAGTTTGTGCCCTCTTGCCTGCGATTGTTTACGGAAGCCTCATTATATTATCATGGCTCGGGAGGGTACGTCCTCACCCTATGGTTTGTTTCCACTTGACTTGCGTAAACATGATGGAACAGTGTGGGTTCTGAAGAGCCCCCTTCATGTGGTCGACTGTTCCACGCCAAAAACACTATGACACGGACAGCAGAAAGTACGGCATGCGGCCACTTTCTAGAAGATTTGAAATGTCCTCCTCCAGTTCCTTCCATGTTTGTTTTCAGATTAAAATCTCACAATGCAAGCGTCATTGAGCCTGCTGTATTTGTAGGGTGAGAGTTGTCAGATCAATTTGGGTAATTCCAGCTGTGCCCCAGGCTGGCGCAGGTCGGTTTGGAACAATTGGTTGAGTTCAGTGGTCATATGGGGATTCACTAAACGGTGGTTTGTTTGTTGCCAGATTTCAAACTACTTAAGTAAACGGCTTTGTTTGTTTCATTACATAACGGTTCTTAGAAAACTCTTCCTTTTCTTGAAGCCTCTTAAATGAATTAAACTCACACTTCAGTTCAGATGACTACTTTTCATAACCTTTTGTTGTTAGTCTTAAGTGGTTAATGTGCACAGTTTTTTATCCTTTTGTCATTATCACAGTTTGATAGTAAGTACATATCATAATTATGTTAGTTAGGCATAGGTGAAAAGAATTTCTCTTTGGTATAGATACAGAAGGCATCTACGTTAGAGGGGGACAGATGTTTGGATATATATATGTATTTTCTACCAAATAAAGATACAGAGACATGGAGGGCAACGTTGTTCAACAGCCCAAGTTTTTACATTATAAATGCTAACAATAATGCTAATATTAAACGCTAACTTTGCTTCTAGTGGACAACCTCTTGTCTCAAAACATTCATTAGGACCCGATATTTACTTGACTTTATTTGTGTGTGTTAAATATTCTTATCTAAAAACAGTGGTGGAAAAATCTATTGTATTTTCCGGACTATAAGTCCCTTGGGAGTATAAGACGCACCAGACAAAATATGCGTAATGAAGAAAAATACGTATGTATAGGCGTACGGTATGCTAACGTAGCACATTGATGGTTAGCTACATGAAGCCAAAACAACAAGCTAAATTGGTGTCTGGCATGTTAACAGATACTATAGCATAAAGAACATACCAAACTCTCGATCTCACTCCATATCACTAATACTTTGAAATCTTCATCCTCTGTGTCACTTCTGAACAATCGCTTTGGCAACTACCTGGGCACGGAGGCGTAACTGCACCGTTGACAAGCCTCTCCCGGCAGCACGTTTTTCAATTTCATTTGCGAACTCGTCCCTCTAGCTGTGGCCATCTAGCTTTTAGCCCGTGATAAGCTTTGTTTTGTTTTCTTCTCTAAGAGTAACCTCCACTTTCTCGCTCACTCCAAACCTTCTTTCTGCTGCTCGATTTGCCTGCAGTGCCCTCTAGCGGCATGTGAAATTATATATTTGAATTTTAAAAAAGAAAAAAAAGATCACATATTAGTCGCTCCGGAGTATAAGACGCACCTCCTGCCAAACTATGAAAAAAAGTGCGACTTATAGTATAAATAAAAATATACAAAATACGGTACTAGACACTTTCCTACCCTTCCCTTTTTTTTAACCTTTGCTTATGTCATTTGCTGCCAGAAGTCCAATAAATAAGTGAAAAACACAAAAAGTGTAAAACTAGGTAATAGTACATTTTTGCCAAATCTTAAACGGTCTAGATGGAAGGTGGTCATTTTATACTCACTACTGCCACATCAGGTCATACATGTAACTGCACCTTCTATATTAAGCTCGTGCATGACGGCACTTCTGACCCATAGTGAGTAGTAACAACTTTTTGAGTGACACATTACAACACTGCTGGAACATGTAGGGGGAGGAAAATACATAATTTTAACATTTTTAAACCCTGTATAGTCCCTTTAAGTGGCCTTTAATTGTGTCAAACGTGTCCTGCACCGCTGCACATATA
This sequence comes from Gobius niger, assembly GCF_951799975.1. Lineage (NCBI taxonomy): Eukaryota > Metazoa > Chordata > Actinopteri > Gobiiformes > Gobiidae > Gobius > Gobius niger. Next base: position 10,949,849 of record NC_136867.1, read on the forward strand.
TGAACACTGCTCTGTTCTGGTGGTGTCGTGGGTTTGTGTTCCAGCTCCACTATGCTGCTTGTACATATTATTATCATGTGACTAACAACAATTAGCCTTTACAGTGTTTACTTATGCGCCGACTTATAGTTTAGCCTGCAGCTGCGGTTGACTTCCTTTCTTTTAGGGCCTAAAATAGACAATAACAATGTCTGCATCATCAGCATATTTCTAATGGCCCCCTCATCAACACTGATTCACTGTCCATTACGAGTCTTCATTTTAAACAGCCGCTTCAGGCTACGAGACGACCACAAACGCTTAATTGTCCAGTTTCATTTAATAGGGAGTTTGTCTGCAACGCTTTTCACCGTAAAATTGTACTCTCATATATCACACATAAGCTCTCGCCAAACAGTGGATCTGAAGATAGCGACACATAATAAAATCGGCTAATATATCTCAATAGATGCCTGGAGTTGTTACATAAGACATAATTCTGTATATTGCCATTGAGGCGTAATGGTATAAATGGGTGAAAGTGATAGGGTGGCACAGCGAACAGACATTTATCCTTCTTACGCAAACCCCTCACGCCCGCATTTGCTTCTGTTCAAAGCATCTATATGAGTATTTTAATTTCATTTCCATCTAATAATTCAGTATTAAGTGAGACACATTGCGCATTTTTTGGTGGGACACACTGACATCTGATTAAAAATGATGAAATGCAGCTTGGCGAAATACCGAGGCCCGCTTGTGTTGTCTCTCCGTAGCAACACTAGCTCGCACAACACCGACTGCTGGCTCCAACCAAATACATTTAGCTCAAATATCCACATCCATCACGTAAAGGCTGGGCTGAGTAAATACATTTGGTCACTTGGTTGAAGCTAACGTTGCACTTAATGAACGCCGTCCCTGACGTTGCCCTCAAGTGACACCACGCAAATAAAAAGGGGGCCCTAAATGAAATTCAAATTTGTAACCTGCCACTGTGATTACCTTGGAAAATGTGTGTATAAAGAAAAAAAGTTACATATTACGGGAAAAGAAGTGCCTTAATGTGTTACCTTAGAATGAATGTGAAATATTGACCTTTAGAAGCCAAAGTAAAGTCCATAAAATAACTGTTATTTTAGTTGTGTTAGTGGAGCTCTCTGAGGGGCTGAAATTAGGTTTTATTGCTACGATTCATCCACTTAAATAGAAATTCCTGTTTGTTTAGGCTGAAAGCAGGGAAAGTATTATGTAATTTTAATGGAGTAGATGCATTCTCAGGAAGCTATTTGTCCGGAAACAAGAGCGCAAACAACTCGCTTCGACATTTTTGGAGAGGAATGGTTCATTGGATTCTGAGCTATTTTAAGGTAGTTTAGCAGTGATATCCGTAATATACAATATCTATATATATCATCGGCAGAATGAAGTTTGTTCGGTCCCACCTTCAGTTGTAGACATTTGTGAAGAAAGATTGGGCATTTAGTATGAAAGTATTTTATCGATCTTGAACCAGAAGCGTGACAGTAAATGCTCCTATTTGCTCACTGAAAGTTGTGAATCGTGCTCATAAATGTATCATTCTGATGATTTGGGATGTTAGAAATGTGTTAGGAAAGTTGGGAATGAATTTGGACTATGACTAACAATTGAAACTTTACTCGTTGCTTCTTTCATTGTTTGTAGCAAATGTGTGTTAGGGCTGTGCTCAATGTATCGTATTGTGAACTCTGTACGTGTCATGTCGTGAAGTTGTTGGCAATGCACAGCCCTAATGTGAGTTTGGTGCTAGGATAGAAATAATGGACCTCTTTAGTGAAAATGGATTCCAGTATACAGAGTAAGTGAAATGGATGGTTCTTGATATATGAATGATGACAATAGCCTTACTTCGGATGTTTTGCGATTATTCCAGCTCAGATCCATTTAGGACTCAGAGATAGGGCTTATGGAGCTGTGGTTACAAACTGTTTTTTTCTCAAGTTACCCCACTTTTATCAGGATATTGGCAACCTCAAATTTTGGACAACGAGGTCGGGAATCACTGCCATAGAGTTATAATAGTCTGTCTGTCTACTATACTTTATTGTCCCCGTAGGGAAATTTGTCCTCTGCATTTAACCCATTGTTCGATGCCGCTGGGGCAACCCGTAAGGAGCAGTGGTCGACGGCAGTGCCATCTCCATGATGTGGAGCCAGGCTGATGGTCAGAATCACCTGGCTGGAGGATTCACCTATTGCACATGTTTTTAGTGGTAGGGGAAACCGGAGTACCCGGAGGAAACCTACGCAGACACGGGGAGAACATGCAAACTCCACACAGAAAGGCCCCGTTCTGATGGGAATCGAATCCGGGACCTTCTAGCTGTGAAGCAGAGGCGCTAACCGTGCCGCCCCAATGATATATCATAATAGAGTGAATATAAATGTATGGCTAATGCGATGAGAAAGAGACAAAGCAACAACATTTACCTGAAGTTTTGACTTGTCAATGAAGATGGATATGTATCGCACCAGTCCGGATTCACTAAATCCTTAAGAATACCAAAGTTAAGACGTTCTTTCCACCCTATGCGTGCTTCTATATTTCAATACTGGAAGGCATGAAATCGAATAGATATGTTAAATGATTTTACCTTTTGTTAAATACTGTCCTGCTCCAGTAACATTTATTGTTGCACCACACACCAGGAATTAAAAACCGCGCTGTCTTAAAACTCATAGCGTATCAAACTGCCGAGATTTATTTTTCCGCATACGCTGGCTCTGTGGAGCTGTAATTATATACATTTTATTCAAATTGATTGTAAAACCAGACTAAACCTCCAGGTCTCTCTCATGGCTTTTGTCGGTGATACAACCATTACTAATCAGCGTCGTGATATCATTTCTTTAAACAGTCTGTGCTTTTTGGGTGACTGAACAGTGCAATCATCTGGACAAATGGCATCATTATTTGGGTGTCTGTGGCTTGTGCAGAGGAGCAGGTATGAGTAAGCTGAATGGATACACGGAACGCTGCGGCCAACCACAAGTATGAATGAGGAGAGGGCTCACATAAACATGCAGTTGGCTACTATTAAACAAGGCAGATTTAATACAATACTCACTCTGTAAAGCCGTAGAGAAGAGGCTTTACTGTCAGACTAACATTCAGCTCTAAAAATAATATTAGTCCTGCATTTATTTACGTTATTTTCTCATTTTGCCCGTGATTGTTTCGCAGTGAATCATCTTCTATTAGTCAAAACTACTGTGTAAATTCTCCGGTGTAAAAAAAAGAAAAGCACCAGCCATCTTTATTTCTAGACCCACCAGAGAGAGTGCATGTGAATTACACCACTTTGCGCTCATTTATCACAGACAGCAGTTCAGACTGCAGCCAGAGTCCAAACACACTGCCAGCATGAACACCCCACAGCTGGAGAGGAAAGTGAAGGGCCTTTCTCCAATGTGAAATTTGCAAAGGTTGCGTAGCGTTCTGCGGCGATTATTTCTAATTGATGCAAATGGTAACTCCACTTAAGTCGATATGCACAATGTCACGTCCACCCTGTAAAGTAGAAATTCAGCAAAGAGAATTATTAGGAGGTAAAAGGTCTTATGTAAGATATAACAAAGAAAAGGTTTTACAGCCAGACAAGTACAGTGGTGTGCAAAAGTTTGGGCACCCCTGTAAATGTTCATGATTTTACTTAAAATGTTTTCTTCTTCTTATATATATATAGAAGTGAAATAAAGTTTATATGATTTATGGAAAGTGTGAAAGGCATGTGCATAAATGTAGGCACCACAAAAGAAAAAATAAGTAAATATTTTGTTCATCCTCCTTTTGCAGAAATAGCAGCCTCTAAACGCTTTCTATAGCTTCCAATTAAAGTCTGGATTCAGGCGGAAGGTATTTTGGACCATTCTTCTTTCCAAAACATCTCCACTTCAGTCAGGTTTGATGGTTTCTGAGCATGGACAGCCCGCTTTAAATCACACCACAAATGTTCAATAATATTCAGGTCTGGGGACAGAGATGGCCATTCCAGAATGTTGTGCTTGTTCATCTGCATGAGCCTCAGTAGATTTTGAGCAGTGTTTAGGGTCGTTGTCCAGCCCCGGCGCAACTTCAACTTTGTCACTGATTCCTGGACATTGTTCTCCAGAATCTGCTGATATTGAGTGAAATCCAAGCGACACCGTTTGTGGCGTGTGCAGAGTAAAGGCTTTTTCCACATTTCTTGTCTATACAGCATCTCCTTGTGTAAAGTGCACTGAATAGTTGAACGATGCACAGTGACACCATCTGCAGCAAGATGATGATATAGGTCTTTGGAGCTGGTCTGTGGGTTTACTGTGACTGTTCTCACCATCCTGCGCCTCTGCTTATCTGAGATTTTTCTTGGTCTGTCACTTCGGGCCTTAACTAGAACTGTACTGAATCTGAATCTCTGAGACAGCTTTCTGTATCCTTCCCCTAAACCATGATGTTGAAGTTCAACAATCATTGTTTTCAGGTCATCTGAGAGTTGTTTTGAGGCTCCTATGTTGCCACTCTTCAGAGAAGATGCAAAGACTTATATTGGAATACAACTGACACAGATGAATAACTATTTTTTTTCTTCCATTATGGGTCAAAGAAGTCAAAAAGAACAAAGGTTTGTTTCTGTACAGATCTGGATCACACATTTATCATAATAGTCATTGTTGATATGTCGCGTCCACATGCGTGACCAGTTAAACTTAAGAACACTCTGAACTTTTGGTCTTTTTCACACTGCGGTTACAAATATATGACTGGACTTGCAAAGACCCATTTCCAGTAATCAATAAAACATTGATGAAAGGCCAGCAGCGTTTTCCTTTCATCAAACATAGTCTACTTCCTTTGACGGATTCCATCACTCTGACTCTTGCCATTTAAGATGTTTAAGCATTTTTTCCACAGTTTTTATTTTATACATGAAAACGTTTCATGTAAATGTTGATCATATATATCAATGTGTGTGTTTCGGACTTTTAGAAACCACACATCATGATAGCAGATTCAACAACAACATCTGTGTCAGCTGTGGTTAATCACTTTTCAAATTTCTCTGATGTTTTGGTATTTCGTGACCTAAGGTAGCTTAATCCTTTTTGTCCAAATAAACTGTGCGCATACGTCAATATCTGGAAGCGTGGTTATATTTACGGAGTTTCCTCTGTTTCCCTCAACTCCATAGAAACCGTGTTTACTCAAGCCTATCAGCACTGATTGCTGTTACATGGAAAAGCCCTGCCAGTTTTGTACTTTTATGGATAACATGATGCAGATGCATGACACAAAACTGCACAGAAGAAATACGTGGACGTGTTTTTGAGGTGCAGAAATATCAAAGACGCGTTACTATAAAGTTAACTATCCTACATTCAAGACATTCGTTGAGGCCGTGTGGATTCTGTCTCGATCTTGTGTCAAATGTCAAACAAATCAGCCCAGTTTGGAAAGTTCTACAATAGTGGGCGAGCCTACAAATACATTTCATTTCAATTCTTCTCCTCTAATCCAATCTTTACCACAATAATGTCATGTTGTTTAATAATTTTCTGGAATTAGCGGCCCTGGTACCACCAGTCACACCTCACATTCCAGGCACCTCCGTTGACAAATCCTGCTGGGAGCGAGGAATTATCCTTCTGTACACACTCATTGCCAGGCACGTTATGTAATAAGTATGTTTTTTTTTTACTGTGGCTGCCCTTTTCAGAGCTGGACACTTGTCCGAAACAGCGTGCCTCCATATAAGGATACAACCATTGTGTCATGACGGAGATTCCCGAGACTTGGTATGTGACCTATTACTATTTTTTTCTACGGAGGAATTTGGCCTGTGGAATATTTGTCATTTCCGTAATTGTTTATTAGTTGTTTTCCATTTTTGCAGATGTCCAGTCACGATTGTAGCCGCGGAGACAATAGCCCACATGTAATTCTGTTTAGGTTAGAAGTTTCTTTAGAATGCGGTCATAGCAGATGCGCGTGAAGCAAACAATCAATTACATGGAGGTAGCGTCGGAGCACTGTTTATTGACGCTTGTAAGAAGATAAAATAATTGCTTAGTGGTGGGTTCGAGTAGATTTTGTTGATCAAACTCATGTATCGCTTGATTTATGGTTGGAAATCGTGCTTGTGTAGACTGTTATCTCTATGGTTTATCTTCAAACATGCCCACACACACAGTCACGCACCGCCCTGACTCTTGGGAGGTAAGTAATGGAGAAATGAAACATCTGGAAGGAGCATTATAACGGGGAATCTAATCAATTGGCCCATGGGGATTGTATCATGGTTTGGGACCCTGTGGTGCACATTATAGCTATGGAATCTATTTAGGTGCATAATGGCTTTTAAACCTGTGTCTATATGAAGTTCCTCAAGTTTATGTTTGGACATGATTGCCGACTAGAATATATTTGTACAAATGAGTGTTGTCCAAGGCTTAAACGACCAGAGCAGCTCAGAATATTAAAGTACAGTGGGGATTTGGCCTGGGTTGGCTGGCCGGATCTGCTCTGAGCCTGGTCCAGGATGATGCCTGCTCTCCGTTTCTCTTTTGTCCGCTCTCTTCCTGAGGTGAAAATGAGTCACTGAGTAAGCAGCTGCTCCCTGTCATCCCAGTATCGCCCGGGATTCCACCGGCTTCCCAACTACATCACTTCCCCTATGGCCTTATATTTGAAAGCATGACTGGCATTTTAGGTTTATCTACTAAATCAATTATATACGGTTGTGAAAGACTGGCAGAAAATGCCTTGACTCTACGGAAATTTCTTCAGACCAACAGTTTATACTTTTAAATACCTTCTCTGGATTTATATTGTTAAATGAAACTTGACACACCTTTTGAATACATATCACACCCTATGTTACGTGTGTACCTCTTTATCCGTACAGTATGACTTATGGGCAGTCTTCAAAGGATGATGTAACACACTTATAGCAGAGAGTGTATTTGATTTATGCTGTTAGCAATGGAATTCATGTGAAAACACTGGGGTATTTTTTTACGCAGACAGAAGAAAATTATCTGAATAACAAAAGGGAGGCCCTACATACTTCTGAGTTGTTTATTGCGGATGAGTGGATTCCTTTATTGAATGTTTAGCTTACAGGTGTTTAGCTTTCCCATTCCACTGGCGAAAAGGACAGGCCAGCCTCTGTCTCGCACCCATTCCCCTCTTTTCTGTGAAGGGTGGTATCAGGACACTTTGCTTATTTGAAGAGTGACTTTGGAATCTTCTGTCCCTTCTGCTTCTGCCACGCACAATGGCAACATAGGTGGCGGGCCCACTATGTTCAGTGTTTATCCCTCAAGCTCCAGTGGAAAAAGGAAACATTCTTGAAACAGGCCGCTCCATCCTTTCACCTGTGTTGTTTTCCAGGTGGAGTTCCACATGGCTCCGTCTCGAGTCCACTACTCTTTGGGAGGTTTGACGTTTGAGAGGTCTCTGGGGTCACGATTTGTTTCCAGAGTTGAGATTGTTGTTCCCCTTTGCTTGCAGCTAGGAGTTGATCCATTTATTTTAGAACACAGAAATATGTAGCTTCATGGAATACACTGTAGTGAATTTGTCGTAGGAGCCTCTATTTCTTTTTTCACCTTCCACATTGACATTGTGATGGCTCAATTGTTTTACTAACAGGACTGAAAAGTTTTATGTAAGCCTGTTGTTAAAAGAGAAGAAAATGTATACTGTAAAAAGTCATCATTAAACAGCTTCTCAATATAAGTGAAAACTGGTGATACTATACTATATTTAGCAATGCTGGACAAGCATGAAAAGCAAACAACACAGTATTTTGCAACCTTTTCCAGAAGAAATACATTCATACAGAGTGTGTGTTTCCTGATGGAGAATAGCCCTCTTTTGCAAGACCCTAGACTTAGAAAATGAGGTGCAAAGTGATCACCCACCTTTATGACTCCATGCTTTTGAACCAAGACACATTTTCCTTTCATTTTAGAATTTTATTTCCTATGAACAAATCACCAATAAAATGTTTAATATTGAATTTAGAAGGAAGTGGCACTTAAACCCTCTGTGCAGCATCCTCCTCAAGAGTCCGAAAAACGTTTGATGTTGAGGTCGTTCACTTTCTCATGAGCTGCACTGGATAACTCTAACACATAATTGTAATCCTCCATAAAGGGATAAAGGGAAGGGAGGTACAACGAAAATGGACAAATGGAGAGTTTCTGCAGCGATAAATAGTTATGTTGTGAGGTATAGGCAGTGTGACCGTCGTTCGTTGAGTCTGAAACCTCAACACTTCGAAACATCATCTGGTTCTTCTTAGCACCATTCTCGGGACGGGCCCATTTGGGTTTTGTGTGTTTCTTCTTCTGGACACTTGTTGATGAATGAAACTTATTCTCAACTCCACAAAAATTGTTTTATCTGCCAGTGGTCCGCACATGTTTATTTCGAACCATTCTGGGTCAAACAGTGATTAAGTGTGGGTGACATCAATATGACTTTCCATTGCTGGCCAACGTGTCTTTCTTCTGCAAACATCTGTTTTCTGGATCGTCTTTCTGTTGTAGTGATGAAGTAACTACAACATCATCTCAAGTGGCGACCATGTTCAAGTCGGCGGAGAGGGCAAAGGGCAGGTGCCAGTTTGGTGTGGTCAGTGGACGACGTGAAGAGTCAGAGAAAGGGACTGTAGTCACACAGCACACAGCAGTGACTCGGGCCTCCCCATGAAGGATGTTTGGCTTTGGACCGTCACGGCTTTGGAAAACGCCTGGGGTCTTTAGCAGCGACGATGAAGGCGTTCCACACATGGGTATACAACAGCCGAGTGTGTGATAGCCGTGAGTGCCACTGAGCCCACACACACAGCACATTGAAACGCCACGCATGGACCAGACTGCGAGTGCAAACCCAATCCTACGTGAGTGTTTTGTTATTACGGAAAATGAGTTGAGAGTTCGGGATTTATCTTCAGTGCCACTACCAACGTTTAGCATTGACCACATTCAAAACACGTGTAACACAAAGATGAATGAAGTGACGCTGTTTCCCAAAGTTGTATAAGGTAGGAGGCCAAAGCTGTGGTTGCAGGAGCTGTCATGCGTGTGTGATGCTGCTTGGAGCCAGCGGGCCTGAGGAGCAGGAACATGTCTGAGGCGTCTTCTTCCCGACAGTAAACACTTGTCCGACGGTGGTTTGTTACAAGTCATCCAGTTTTGTATCATGACCCCGTATCCTCTCGATGTTTTGATTCCTTTTAAGGACTGACAAACTGTATTGTTTTGTGTAAACTCCAATTAAATATTGAGACAGTTACAGCCCTGTTCAGCCTGTATACCTAGATCAGAGAGATGAATCAAACAGGAGAGCAGACCAGTATGTCACCTCTGTGTTGATGCTCTGCTGAAGCCATGACATCTTCTCAGGAGGACGTGAGTGTGCTGTTTGTTTTCCTCACCACTTCCTGTCAGCTGGACACACTCCCATCTCAGGGCCACAGCAGCGCCGGGCTGTCTTCTTTGTGTCTGCGCTGCACTTCCCTTCATGTGCATCCCATATGATAAAGATTTGTTGCTCAGGCGCATACATTCAAGCGACATGCTGTTTCTGCTCTTGCCAGATGCTCATGAAAGCCGCTCATGCAGAGGCATCGCTGAGGCTTGTTGAAACTGGGACAACTGGGATGTATTGACCTTTGTAATAAACCAAATCTTCCACAAGGAAACAGTTGTAGTTTCGTGACAAAAACAATTTTGTATCTTTTTCAAAGGAGATGGCATTGTTACAGCGTCTGCTTTTTCAATGATCTGGAACATCACAATGCACACTGACAAGTCCTAAATCATGGAGATAAAGGCTTTTATGCACAGTGCTGTGTGGCCTCATGTTCTCTCCGGACACTTGCAGGCCTTGGACTGCGTTTTCTGTTCAGCCATCAGCAGTTATGTTTTGGCTGACCTTGAGTCTGCATCTCCTTGCTATATATAAAACAAATGTCTGCTGCTCTTTCTGGTGATGGGTCCCACTCGTCTCTTTGAAGTCCTGCCTCGTTCTCCCGTGACATTTTATCACATGCGCAAAGTATTTCTGTTTTTATACCTTTTGTCTTTAAACTTCATGAGATTGTATCACACATGTAAGCTGGAGAAAGTCACACGGGCATAATCCTCTTTACTTTGGCCAGATCTGTGTTACAGGGATCAAGTTATCATAGCCGACCGAACCTCCATCAGATAGTGAGGCCCATAAACTTTGTGCCGGGTGTTGGTCCAAACCCACAGGAATGGTCAGACAAACGATAAGGGATTCCTTGGAGCTTTGGGATTTCAAGACCTCTTAAGCTTATTGTCTCTTTAGAACTTTACCTCCCTGAATAACATCTCCTTTGTCAAAGTTTTACTTCAACCCCCTCCAAGTATTTTTGGAAGCTGCTACCGTTTGCTTCAGGTACTTAAACGACTGGCACGTGTCAAGCTATTTCACACATTTAACATCACTTGAACCACCCACAATGACTTCAGAATACAGTATGTGCTGGGGATGCCTTCCAAATCCACCATCCACCTACGAAAACACAAAGCCGCTGTGTGTCAAAGCCTGTCCTGCATTCGATCTGCACGCTAATGCCTAATTGAGGCGACGTTGGCGCAAATGGTGGCGGCTAAGAATAACACGAGCTTCTCCATCTTCGCGATGGTTTTGGTACAGGGACAAACCCTGAAGTCAGGCAGGAAAAAACGAAGCTCGCACACCTCGGCTCTCTGGAGCTCGCATTAGGGAGACAGAGACCACAACATTGCTCGGTCTGTGCGGGTAATTCTAGCAGTCCCTTCCTCTCAACAAGAACACAGACATCTCCTATAACTGCTGTCAGCGCCATCATTAAGCCTTTCAGTCCACATCTGTTTGAAAAGGCTACTTAAGAAGGAACAAAAAAACAAGTCTCTGTGGCTACATTCATACCGTGGTGTGGCTAATGGATGGTCGAACATACTTACTGTAAGGTAGAACAAACTGTTGGCCATCCTGTTTGTGTTAGCTTTTGTTCAGACCAGAGAGATGGAGCAGAATGTCAGTCAGAGGCAGGGGACCATTTCAGTCTCGAAAACACTTCTCAGATTGTAACATCTTTAAAACGCATTCATAATGATAACATTCGTTTGGCTTCATTGTTCAGCTTTCCATCCTCGTGACAAACATACCTGGTGTGTGTTTGAGTTCTTCTCTGTGTGTGTGCCTGTCTGTTTTAGTTTTTACAGGACACACACTGTTCATCAAAGTGTTCATATTGCCGCCGCTTAGGGTGACCAGATTTTTCGTACCAAAACCCCGACACAATGGGAATTTGTGGCAGGAGCTAAAAAGTGCCATCGCCCCATGTCTAATGGTAATATTTTTGTTGTAAAAGTAAATGGACCAGACGTTTTGCTTTTCTATAGGTTCCTTCACACTGGAAATGTTGTGTTTGATGCACGATGGCCGAAAGTCATTAAGTTTAAAGTAAAAAACACTGCTTCTGGCATGGCACTGGTGGAAAACTGGGACAGAGCTTGTATAGCACTGGGACAAATCAATGGTTTTGGAGAAATCCAAGACGAAAGGGACAGAGGCTTCAAAACTGGGACTGTTCTGGGTACATTGGGACATCTGGTCACCCTACTGCCACTACAAGGATTTTTTTGCTATTAGCTCGGATATAGTATTTTAATTTGAATTGCTTCTACTAAAAGATAGGAGAGGATGGGCATTTAGCATAATGTAACCTTAGAAAAACCCCTGTTCAGACTCATTCTTGGTTCTACTTCATCCTACTGTACAGTGTCCAGCACACAGACGTATGGGTCTAGAGTCTAGACAGTGGACATACCTGTGTGTCTAAGCACGTCCCCAGTCACGGGTCATCGGTTGCCTTTAACGACAAAACCCGCTGTATCCCAACACATTCTCCAAATATTTGATGCTCTTCTCTTCTTAGACATCTGTGTTTTCTCAGCACTGCAAGTCTCTGTCTTTACCAAACGAGCTGGTAAGCCACTATTTTTTTTCTCCACCAATGGGTAAGAAAGCACAGCGAGCTCCAGAAATATTAAAAACCACCTTCCCCTCAGAGAAACAGGCTTATGCGATCACATTCTGTCCAAAATAACATTTCATATCGTCTTGCCGGGTTGATTACCTTCACAGCTTGCAGGCGCGCTTTTCAGAAGACGTACTGCCAGCCACGTCCCGTTTAGTTTGATGCATCATATCCACTCACAAATAAGCTCTTGACCTGGGTTTGACCAGGGCTTTGCACACCACTGTTCTTGACAGGAGAACCAAGGGAGTTCGCAATGTCAACACTTAACTTGAGAGTTTAATGCCTGGCATACCTCAGCCCGTTTTGGACTAATCATCGCAGTCTTTTACGTACACTTTGGAATTGTCCAGGGAGCTGCTCCTTCAGTAGCATGGCGGATATCAGCGGATCTAGAAGTCAAATCAACAGCACATGGGAATAAAGGTGTTGAAATATCTGTGTGTGTGGAGAACTGGCTTATGCCCCTGTCAAAACAATGCCAACAGAGGCCAAGGATTTCCTTTAGACTCCGGGGTCATGACTAATAGTGGTTCGAAATGCACAGAGGCATGCGGTGTATGTCATTACATTTGTTGCCTACTCAGGGGACACAGGTAGAAGGTAAACCTCGGTCTCAATAAAGGAAAGCAATAGTAAGCATCCAGGTTGTACGCAATAGGTTTAGCTGACTTTACATCGTCTATGCCTATAGCGTTCTAGACAAACTGTATTTAAAACAGGCAGACATCCTGGCACGCGCACCATTTAGCGCACACGGAAGGCATAATGGGCTTTGGCATTGTTAAACCAGTGATGTTCATCTGTGTGAGAGAAGACAGCTCAGCCACACAATTTGTCCTCCGCGGCCAGGCGTGACCAGCCTAAGAGCAGTCATTAGCCGCTGTTAGAGACTGGCACCGTCTGCTCTGACTCGAGGAAACTTGTCTGCAGTAGTTTCTTTAGGAATCTGGGTATTTGCATTGGAGGAGATCATGACATGGCGTTGTCAGAGTGAGCGATGGATCAACAGCTGCTGCTTCGATAGAAATGGCTTGTTGGACTAGCACTGAAGTTTGAAATATCGATGGATTTCGTCGAGAGTATCAATGGACTGGGATCATCTGCAACCTCTGTCCCATATTTGTCCCACTCTCCGCCACACACCAGAGCACACAGACACGGGAGGCAAGGTGGACACAGCAGCAATCTTAGGAATATTTAGCAAACACTCACTACTGTCACTGCTTCTAGTAAAATACAAAAACTAAGAACTCCCACTGAAAAACTGAAGACCTCTTTGGAAGGTTTTACACTTTCATTGTTTCCATTTTTATAGTCCGGTATTTTCTTCTCACCATAATCATCACAAAAACTGTTGACTCACTTGTTGCGCAGACAATCAACATAAGCCGTGCTGTGTGTGTGTCCGCAAGTGTCATCAGCAAAGAGTTTCCAGACAAACAGTTGATGTTCCCGGACAAAGAACTTGCTTGTTTCTGCTTTCATTAATGCTGCTGGTTATCATGCTGCCTGTCTTTCTGCTAAATTGTGGTTTTGCTCATCAGGAGGCCCCTGGGGCTGAATCCCTGTCACTGCTGCTTTACATTTCCTATTTATGGAGTGAATGGAAATGACGGCCATATGTAAATAATTATACACATTTAGACTGTATCGGACTGGGATTCAACAGGCCCATTCGTCATATTGTTTTTAAGCTAATGCCAAAAGTTAACTTACTTTATTCCACGTGGTAGCTTAATCTATGGCGTATACGTGCAACAGCTCTGTCACATCTTCTGAAAAGTCATAACATGCAGTAATGATTCAAAAGTGTGCTCAGACACGTGCGCTGCGATGCTGGGAGGAAAGTGCACGTGCGGCTGTAGTCTCCAGTGGAATAGTCTGTGGTGATTCCCAGCATTCATTTCAATGGAGTGTTGTTTTAACCCAAGCGCCCACCAGAACTATAAGAATAACCAGCAATCTTCAAAAGGTAAATCTATTGTGGGTTGGAATCAAGTCAATGTGTTTTGCATTTATTTTTCCTTCAAAATGCTCAGACTATATTTAGCCAGGTGTTAATGTGTGGAAGCGTGCTGCGTTGGAAGTGCACACGCAGTTTTCCTATTAATGTCAAATCCCGGAGAACTGACATTTTAGTGTTTTTGGTTTTTATGGTAGCAGGATGTGCAAGTCTGTGCAGTAATAGAGTGTTACGGAATTTTTTATTTTGCACTGGATGATGATTGTTGATGAAAACGTGGCAATATTGCAAAATGGGTTGGCAAAATGTAACATTTTTTTATCCAGCTTTTGGTCACTCACTTATTTCCCTTGACAGAATTACACCAAGCAGCAAAACGATAATAGCTAATATCTCAATTGCCTACATTTTTCTTGTGTTTTCTGTAAAACAGTCTGATAGAACATGTTATTCTTCATAGTAGTAGCACATGTATGTAAAAAAATTGTAATTTTAGTTTACGTGGCTTTCAATTTTTGTCATCTTTGTTTTAGGCAGCCTTCTGTTGGATACCTTTCCACATTCCTCATCATTTATCTTGACCTTGACTTTAAAACTTCTGAACTATTAAAAATGGGCATAGGAAACTTTCATTTTGCCTTGTTGCTTAAGGCGAGAGGCCCATGTGACCAAGGAAACACTCTTGAAGTGCAAGTGCAAGACTAAATGTAGCCTTCACATGGGGACGAGTTGCATGAGAAGTAAACACCCAGAGGGTGCACGGTGTCCCAGCATGGGAAAGCTGTGTCATTACAAGACTGACACTATAGTTTAGCAGATAGCGAATAGCACAGGTATGTTATCATGTCAGGTCCCGTAGAGGTTAGTCGGCTAGACAGACAGCAGCTCCTCTAATAGCTGCTGTGTGGAGTTGAGCAAACAGGACAGATTCCAGCTAAATGTAGCGCCTCCACAGTCAGCAGCAGGTCAAAGGTGGCATGTCACCTTGACCTTTTGTCTGGAAGATGGGCAGAATAGTCAAAGACGAGCTTGCAGAGACAGCCTGCACTGTGTATGTTGCAAAATGGTTCTAAAAATAGGAACTAATCATCTGAATGTGCAGACTTGTTCTTGGTAACACTCACTCTGTGTCAACAGGACTCATTTAGCACATCACCACAAACTTACCATGCCATTCATTTAAGAGCCTCATATTCCAACAGCACAAATGTAATGTGAAATGATATGTTATTTTCTCCCCGCTTGCTTTTTCCTGGAATGTGATCAATTTGGGATGTAAACGAAGAGAGACACCACGTGACTTGAAGAGAGAAGAGTGTTCCATCATTGTTTTCCATACGTGTTACATGACACACTGGAAAACAAGCAGCAAGCGGCCTTTATAGGACCGTAAACATGCTTGTGGTGGCTGTAAACAAACGCAGTGATTGTTGGCATGTTGGGACCGGCCCCCTGCCGGTGTCTGCAGTCTGTGCTCAGCACCTCTTCTTCCATGTGTGTCTTGCTCAGTGACTTCCCGCAGAGCGGCGGTACAACGTGAGCAGGTCAGAGGGGAGCCATATGAGACTGAGGTGATCTCTGTTTTTGTGACAGCCCCTCACGGTGGGACACTGTCAGGAAATGTCAAACCCTGGGTAGAATCATTTCATGCCACTGATGCCTGACCGCTTGTGGATTCTCCAGAGACTTAAATATTTTGACACATCTGGACTCCATGTTAGCTGCTGCACTGTTTTTTTCCCTCTCTCCTCAGTGTTTTGGTCATGCAGTGTTTCCATGAGTGACTTCTCTCATGGCCTTGCATGTGCTTTGGATAAAGATCTCCAGCCAATAACAGGCTCCTATATGTCGGTATAAGGAGATCTGGCTTAAGTTTGATTGCAGTTGTGTTTGCAGACTTTGCAGTGTCAACAGAATTATGCAAAGCCAGAGTGAGAGTGTTGCTCTAACAGACAGCCCGACAACTTTAAACCAGATGTATGCAGATGTGCACTGATTGCCAATGCACAGCCTGCTGTGATAAATCCCACTATGGTGGTGCTGGCGTTCAGAGGAAAAGGTCTGTTCTGCCCCAACTTTCCCCGTTACATAAGAGCGCTGTGTTTGGTCTGTCTCCAGGTGTCTCTAAGTCCTCTGGCCACACAGACGCTGAGAGAGAACGGTCCAGGTTTAGACAGGATCATCGCAGACCATCTGTCTGTGGATGGAGTGATGGACAGTGGCCTGAGCCAGAGAAGTGCATTTCCAGGTGTTTACAAAGTGTGCTTTGAAGGAAATGAAGGAGCTCATGATATGCCAAGTCATCGCTCAGTGTTCTGGTTGAATATTCATGCAGAATGGAAAAGGTTTAATATAGAACTGCACTGGTGGCTATCAGCAGTGGTCTAATATTCATGTGTCTTATTAGACGTGCGATTGGCTTCCAAAAGTACGTACCTCACCTAAATGATTCTGCATGCGCTGTCTGTACGTAAAATCTGATGCACTGAATGTGCTATTCATGCCACTGTTTAAAGAAAATAGTATGAATTTTAAACAGAATTATTTTATTTAATCAATCTCTGCAATGTCTACAATATAAAACAACAACATATATATTACAAATTGAATTGGAAGAATTGCAAAACTGTTTAGATTTGTATAAAGTGCATTTCGTGAGTGAATGAGTGACTCTTCATAACCAGGCTGAGAGGCCATGCTTCTCTTTCACCAGCCATAAGCTGTCAACAACTTTCCCATTCTGAAAAAACAGGATGGCAGTTTCAGAGGCAGCTTTTAGCTTCAGTGGCATGTGCGTTATTTCTATTCTCCTAGTTTACCTGATCATCAGAGACCTGCTCCAAATAAAGATGTGTGGCGTTGACCACTTGCATGCGTGTGTAGCCGTAGTCTGTGCTGCGGAAGGCGCTCCAGTCTTTGGGGTTGGGGTTAAACTTGTCAGTTCTCTCTCTGCAACCCTGCACACAAGTCACACATGAATGGACTGTGGCACAGCAGAGACTTTGAGGTGACTCAGGGAGCTGTGGTTGATGATTAACATCAACACATCTCTGAACCTGCTGCGGCCACATGTGACAGAGCAGCTGCTTCACAAGGATTTTTTTATTTATTGTAAGAACTTGAAGTCTTTATCTGTGTGGAAGTACTCACAGCAGAGCCAGTGATGATGTGAACTGGAGCTTTGGGGTTCACATAAGGCTGCTCCTTGCTCCCATTATACACCTACAGAGAAAAACATCTTTCACTTAATTCAATATAAAAGTAGAACAGTAAAACCTTGGCTGGGGCTAACCTTATCCCCATAAACAGGCCAGAGTCTCTCGTATGTGTGCTCATGCGCCCATAGCTCCAGATCTACTCCTGGAACCAAACGTGATCATTGTTCAGAGTTGGAACATGTTCAGCCAAGAGAAAGATGTCATGTCAAAATATGAAAGCGAACACAACCAGTAAAATATGTTATATATAAATATGATAATGCCAGGTAAGAATTGATCCGCTTCAACATTTGAGAGTTGGCAATTGTTTTTCCCGTGGGGAATGTACCGTAGCCGTAGAGCAGATCCTCCAGGCCCGGTGCTGGGGGGTTGGTGTCGTTGCGCCCCAGACGAACCTGATGGAGAGCAGAGCAGTAATGAACTCGCTTGCACCTGTAATCCTACACCTGAGACACTGCCTGATCACACTGCAGTGACTTCAGACGGAAAACTAATTGGTTATTATGACTATAATTAACGCCAAGTTCGGTAATTCATTTGGGCTGTGGATAGGCCAACCTTGCACTTCACTTACATACGAATCGAAGGTTGTGCAGTCGTCTTGGTCGTCGTCTGAGCAGTACATAGGCCTGTGCCCCATTGTGATGATCCAAGGACGCACTGCTCTGTTCTCCGGCCTGTTTGCCTCCTGCGTGAAACAACATGACTCTTAAATTCACCAATAATCAGGGATCTGCAAAGGAATGACCGACTAACCTCCAGATCCTTTTCGAGCCACTCAAACTGCCTGAAAAGGAGCTCCAGTCCGTAGTCGAGGTAGAAGTAAACCTCGGTGGAGAGGGAGATGAAGTGCGCCGGCCCCAGATTCCAGCTACGGACACAAACCGTAAAAATGATCCACGGCTCTGACCCAGTTGAGAGAGAGGGCATGTTGGACTTGGAGCATGACACGCGTTAAAACTCTGCAAAGTGTGAAGAGACACATCCCCGACATCATAACGCTGTCATAGAAACCCTTTCACTGGTCAATCTCTAACATTAGCTCCAATATTATGATTATTCAGGCTTTTAAATCTTCTTAATAGTGTTTGAGAAATTACGCAACCTATAAAAAGGACACAAGTTTCCAGCAGAGGGCACAACCTGTTAAAATTAGTTCCAACAAGATTCCCAGTAGTTTCCAGAAGCTTTTGAGGAAGTGTAGTCATCCTAAGCGTGCGCATGATGAAGGGGCCTTCAGCCAGCAGCCGCTCTGGCCGTGGAGCAGAGGAGAGGGCAGCTGTTCTGCGGTTTTACAGAATATAATCTTTCAGTCTGAGAGAGAGAGTGGTCTGCAGACCCTCTGACTCACTCTGCGGGATGTATGGACCCTTTGTGTGGAGCCAGCAGACAAGCAGCTGGACACCGGGCTGCAGAGAACTGAGGGCAATGCGTCTTTGCTGCACATTTGATTATCAGCCAAGGCACAAACATGCTAGTCATAAGACCGTTACGGATTATGCATCGATATGCAGTTCTGCGGTTCAGTACTGCTGTTTGCCCCATTCACGCAATTTGTCCTTTGCATTTATTTGTCCCATCCTTTATTACCACTAAATCATTACCAAAACAAGGTTAAAATGCAAATATATGAGGAAACACGTCACCATGACCTTTAGTGTTTTACTGAGCTATAGTGCAGGGAAATAAACTCTCATAATTATTAAAAAGGTCTAAAGCCAGAGGCGACACATAAGTATATTGTAAATGATAGTTTAGTGGCTCAATAGAAATAGAAGCCTGATGGAGTGAGGGCGTTTTCATACCTGTACCAGAGGCCCTCAGTCTGGCCGGGCATACTGAAGCGGTTTCTGTAGTTGGAGAAGTTGCTGTGAACAGAGTAAACACATGAGTGAATAAACCACGGATTCTGCTGGAAACAAAACAACTGTAGTTGTGTTGTGAGATCAAGTAGGCATAAGCATAGCATAATCCTGATAAAAAAATAATAAAAAAAAACTCCTGCAGACGGTGTTCTTTCAGGTCTGTTGCAAAGGTGACCGTGTGTTAAGGCACGAAACCAATGGATACTGGAGGTGTCCGGGTTCAAAGGTCAGTGGAGGACAGGAAAAGACAGACCTCTCCTTGACCCTAGTAGGCTGTAAACAACAAACAGGACTTGCCCGCTGTGGCGTCACGACGACGGCGCGATTATGTGGGGTTTTAGTGACACCCAGTGGCAATAGTCAGCAATAGCAGGCAATGAAAGATTTTCAGTTTGCTGAAAATGAATGAACTTTACAATCTTCAGTTCAAATTTTGGATGAAATTAATAATACATTTGCACATAACTGGTATCTACTGTATCTGTAATTTCCACAGTGGAATAAAATCATGTCCCAAGTCTGATCATCTTGGATAATTATGCAGGACATGGAAATAAGCTATTACCTAATAAAACAAGTAAAGAATTGAACAAAGGCACAAAGTCAAGTGAATGCAGACTCGCTCATCAAGCAGACAGTCTCATTTGATTAAATACAAATACTATGTGTATTTCCTGGGTAAAGGACAGTGGAGCAGCTCATCAGAAGGTTCCCAGTATTCCATGGTCATTATTCATTAAAAGAACACTACAGGAAGATCAGTATAATGTTTTCAGAAAGGACTGGGACAGTGGTTTTCAAACTGTGGTACCCATACTATTGGTGGAACATGGGATTTTTGTCAACAGTTCATGTTTTTGAGTGATTTAGAGACATTTTTGTCCTCCTTTGGGTTAGATGTCATTTACAGCTACAGTATATATGTTATGCTTTAGTTTTCCACCTTTAGAAATATCATGTGGTACATACTTGGCGTCACAAGAGGACCGCAGGCTAATAGTAATGCAAATGAATGGGCCATTATCATACCAAGGCCCAGAGTAACTACTAGGAGTAACAGTCATTTAGCACTACTGTATAGCCTTACATGCACACTGAAGAAGACATTTGAGAGACTCTAAGGAGTTTTTTCCAGCTCTGTCCATCACTGCAGAGGCTGCACACTGTTCAGCCTAATCCATGCTGATGTAGTGTTTTAGAAGTTCAGCTCCCATGACAAGTTATACTTCAACTTCCCACACTGAAGTGAACATTGCATATAGTGAACAAAGGCGGCCTTGACTGAAGCCCGAGCATCTTCTGTGGCCCAGCGGCTCTCATCTGAGCGGAATGCTGAGCGCAAACTGCTGCGGTCAGCGCTGTTATAACCGACTTACACCCATTAGGCTTTGAGGTTGGAAATAGGGAGCACATAGTGAAACGGAGCGACGAGGAAAGAGCGGGAGCCAGCTGCTGGTAAGTTTGGACTCATCAACGCACCGCAAAGCAAAACACACGACGAGGGCAGTGTAAGAGAAAAACTATTCTGGTTATGTAATCCGTCGGTCTTGATATCAGAATGTGACGGTGAGACGTGGAGCCAAGAAAAAGAGACTACTGTTCACAGCGCCTTAATGATGAGCAGGAGCTACGGCCAGATGAGGGCCGCAGTTGAACGGAGGTAAATATTATGAAATAGGGACGAATAAATCATCGGTAATGTGCATGTTACTCAAGTTCATTTGCTGGAGAGATTTAATCACAGACAGACATGGTGGAATAGACTTTGCCCCCATTGCACCAAGCCTACTGTTTACATACTGTTACTATACATAAACTAATAATTTATATCTATTCATAATCTTCTTGTTGTGCAGTCGTTTACATATATTGAAATAGCATATGTTTACTCCCTATTATGTGATTTATGTTTGAGAAAAGATCCTAAGCTGAAATGGCAACAACACATTCGAAATGCAGACATGTTCTATCAAGGGGGGACGTCAAGACACAGACCCAGAGCTGATGAAACCAGGGGGAGAAGGTGATGTTTGTTCTGGAGAGCGTGTTTGTGTTTGGATGTGAGTGGCTCCTGATGCCAATCCAGACCAAAATAGCTTCCATCTGTTCCGACGGTGCAGAGAAATGTTCCTGAACTCAGAGTAAAGCGCTCTTCTCATTTACAGTGGCCAAACGTGAAGGTAATTTGTCAATCGCTGTTTGGCAGGCCACCCTCGCCGCCATAGTGTACAGTATGTACCCTGCCTTTGCCCAAAACCTCATTTATTACTTTAGTACGGCCAAGAGACAGCAGCTGCTAATAGAGAACAGCAGGCGGCCCTTTGTTGAGCTTTCACATTTTCAAATAAATCACACAGATAGACATGTCAAGCAAAATGCCACAGGTTCCAGTCGTGTGAGAAATACTGAAAGTAGTACACAAAAAGTCCTACATACATCGAGCCTATGACGGCTAATTCTAGTATTACCGGATCAACTAAAACCTACAACTAAAAATGATGCAGTACAGGTTAGTCCGGTCAACTTCTACCTCTAAGTCTGAGTGTACTTACTAAGTAGACTCGTGGTTGCCGGGGCAGGTCATGTAGGGCACGTAGGCCGCGATGGACTGGATCTGCCTCATGAACTCGTCTCCGATCCTGGCGTTATCCTGGCAACGGCAACAGACGTGACGCTAAATATTTCACATAACACCAGGCAGGAGCGTTTTTTTTTCTCTCTTCCCCTTTCAGTTCACCCGCATAAAAACATCAACCGCTTTTACAGACGGCTTCAGGAACGCACTGTATCATTCACATAACTCCCAGCTCTGTTTTTCTATTTGAAAATATCACCGGAGCCACAGGATATGTTTTTTGCATTCAAGCTGACAGCCCAACAGGGATGTGGTTATTAATTCATGCAATAGTCTGCGGATTATATCAACTGTTTACATTGCTACGGCTATAAATAACAATGGGAGAAAATCACCCTGCAGAAGTGCCGGCTTCAGCAGATTTATTCGAGCTTCTGATCC
Organism: Gobius niger; assembly: GCF_951799975.1. NCBI lineage: Eukaryota > Metazoa > Chordata > Actinopteri > Gobiiformes > Gobiidae > Gobius > Gobius niger. The sequence goes on from NC_136867.1 coordinate 10,971,979, forward strand.
CTCCTTTTTACTAGTTTGATAAGGTCTGTGTGCTGAATTGATCACGCACAACCAGCTTCAGGTGATGATATTCCCAATACTGTATGTGTGCCTTCTATATAGTCCCGGGAATAAATAGTGGTGGGCTTTGGTGAGGTCCTGTGAGGCAGTTCAGGTGGCTTATCTCATCTGTCGTCGCACAATTAGGAGAAAGTCTGAAAGGCTTTGGGGCTATGAGCTTCTGATGACAGACTTTTGCCCTTAGTGATCTTAAATGACCACTAATGTGAGGTAAAAGAAGGAAAGAAGAGTTACCTCATGCATGTCGTAGGCAAAGTCACCTGAAATATATCAAAAGGTATGAGATTTTTGATTAGTTTCTGGTGTCATACTTAAATGTATCTCTTACTATTTAAAGTAAGGTAAAGCCAGTGTTGTCCCACATATTTATAGTAGGATAATAGCAAACATATTTCTTTGCCTGTGAAGCCTACCTATGTGCAAAATGGCGTCATACATTCCCAGTTGGGTGTCTTTCTGCAGTCGGGCCAGGGACTGAGGGTTCTCGTTGCCCAGGTCACCGTACAGCGCGAACTTTGGACTGAAGAGGGCGCTGTCATTCAGAGCCGTAAAGTAGAACACATCGCTCCAGCCCTCGTCGCTGCCGCAGTGGTACACTAAAACGGGCAGCAAGTGGGTACAGTCCGTTAATAATTCATCACGTCTAAAAAGAGGCTGTGATCCGTCACGTGCGCACTGACCGTATGTCGTGGCAGGTTTGAGGTCGGCGAGGATGACTCTGTGGATGTACATCTGCCTCTTCTCGTCTCCTGAATCCACAAACAGTGTGCTGTTGCCTCGCGTAGACACGTCGAAGAGTCGGCCTCCCAGGAGCCCATACTCCACCGTGCTGTCGGTCTTATTAAAGGTGGTCCAGGTCACCTCCATCCAACCTGCCAGCCCTGAAGGAATTTAAATCAGCTGGTTATGAGGAGTTTTCCGATTGATTGATTTTCAGAGCAGATTCAGAGCTGGAGAGATATTAAAGATCTTTGAGCGTTATTGCCTGATAGAAGTATGATTATGAAAGCGGTTTATGTAAAATGAAAAGAAATAACAAATAACAGAAGTAAATTGGTCAGAAAATGTCTCTATACAAAACTGTTGCAGTTCAGCAAGATTCACTTCCTTGCTATGGCCAATAAAAATATGACGACATGTGATTTTTTGGGTCTCATTCTTGATATTTTAATAAAGATCAGACCAATTTAGGCAGAAATGTGACAAATTCCAAAGCGTTGACATACATTTCCCTCCCACTGTGAATGGTGATGATAAACATAACAGTTTTTGATTTCTGAATCTAACTTGACTGTAATAACCGTGTAATAACAAACATATTCATTTTAATGGGACTGCTTGATACAGAAAAGTAATACCCAAGTATTGCAATTTTGATAAGATTGGCAATTTATGTTTTATAATTGAGGTTCAGTTCATTTGAAACATCATCACAGAGAAAGCTGAAATATAAACTGCTATAATAACACAGTATCCCATGTATTATTTCAGAACATGTTTGTAGAGCACTAAACTACAGAGTCAACAGGTTTTAAAGATCACAGTCCACATATATTTTCATTATTTCAGATACTTACTCACCATCATCCCCAGCAGCCAGTGTTCAATAAAATCAAATAAAAATAGATATGAGGCATATAAACCCCTTACCTGGATAGGAAAGATGCACCTGCTCGGGTTGGGTCCATATGGGAGGAAGCCCACGGACCAGCCATGGAGCAAGGCATAACAAGACACAGGCAGTGTGGACAGGCCCCATTTTGACTCTAAGCATAACACAGTATTATCAAACAATAGTCACTGCGGTCACAAGACAATAATCATATGATGTTTAGCAAGTGGACTGATATCTTACCCAAGCTTAGTAGCAGGCAGCTCGCATAATACTTGGATTACAGCTTTTTGGCTTATCTGAGGAGGAACTTCACATCAGTAAAAAAGCAGCAGCCCTGGATGATGAAAGAGCAGACGCAAAGTCAGCAAGAAAGTCACGAGTTGGAAGAGATGATGTGTGAATAAAAGGAGCTGATGCTGTTTTTTTTATTGTGCATTTCAAGGGAGAGGCCTGCCCCACCCTGCTGGGAGGTCAAAACATTAAGTTCAAGTCGAGGCATGCCCTGGATCAATAAAAACAGCTGACACGTAAAGGGAGCACCATAAGAGACACATGATGAGCATGACGCGGGCACTAGAGGGAGCAAGTCGCCCCACAAGTGAATGGGACGCTTTATTTCGGGACAAAGGCGGAATTATGTGTTCAAATAGTCGGTTAGGGACATGAGAGCTCCCCGAAGGACACCCAGAATCAAAGGAGGAGGCTTCTTTATCAGATAAGAACGCTGTGAGTAACCTGTAAGGCAGAATCTCACCTCTTCTCTGTTAGCAACTATATTAACTCTTCACTCAGATAGAGATCTCACGTGTGTCATTTGAAAATCATTTCCATATTGTGACTTCCGTGTTTAAAAAAAAAAGACGTATGTCATTTCTAACTACTTCTCCTGATTCTCCGACATTAAAGGATGTGTGTCAGTAAACGTGTAAACACAGCTGGGATCATTTAACAATCACATTATTACGCAAAACTCACAGCGCCGCTCTTGTTTTCCTCCGAAGTGTATTTCCTGTATGTGTCACGTGAGCGACAATGGCAGGTGAATTCTGGGAAATGGTGTTCTCACAGCGTTCAGCAGCCGCACAGCGTTTTGCACCTGTTAGATTTAGAAATGTGTTGAAATAGGACATATTCCACACAATAATAATCTTGCGAACGGGATAGCTTTAGCTGTAGTGTTCTTAACTATTGCAATCTTAACATTTGTCTTTTCTCATTTTCCTGGTAGAATGGATTCCAACAGTGAAGATGGGGATTATCAAATTCTTGACCAGGACAGCTCCCCATATAAGGTGACCTACAGAAACACAAAAGGAGTAAGTTACCACATATTTCCTTTCTTTTTTTTCTTTTTTTTTTTGCTTTATGTCTTCTATGGAAATTAAGGCGAGACACTGCAGGTGAATAGGGGGAAAATGTATATTTACAGATATCAATTTGAAACTTTTGCTGTCGATCACTGGGGCATAAATGTGAGAAAAAAATACATTGCAAGTTTTCTGTCATTTTATCTTTTCATATAAGAACAAGGTTTTTCATGCTTAAAAATGCCCCAAATTTCCCATCTTTTTGGCGATGAAATCTGAATAATGGATAGAGCTACATTCAAATTTATGGTTTCATTTTATTGATGAATGAGTTACCAAGACGTTTTCAGAGGGGATTTAGGATTTCTTGCTTAGTTTTAAAATAAGCTGTTTTTTAGTGGAAAAATGGGTAAAAATGTAGTTTTCGCCTTATTTTTTGACATTCAAAACTCAATAAATGGGGCTTAGGGATTAAATAATAAAAAATCCCTCTGAAAAAATCTTCCAAATATTGTTCAGTCCAAGGCTGGAAAATTTGAAGTCTTTAGGTCCGACTGACGTGGACATAGTGTCGCCACAATGACAGAAAAATGTGTTAGGAAGATTAGGCATATTTTCTGTTTCCGTGTGAAAGCTTATATGTTCAGAGACCAATTTGGCCCAAAACCTGAAAACTGAAAAAAATGAGTTTTGCCTGTAGTGTCTACCCTTAATACATTGTTGTTGTTTTTTATTGTTACAGATGGAATACTATAATAAAAACGAGGACCCCACTAAAAAGAGGTAGGCTGTGCATTGTTTACCTCCGTACATCTGCATATTTACCTACCATGTGTCACCCCACCCAGGGCTGCAGCGAGTCGCGCCGGTCCCAACCCAGGCAGAGTGAAGCGGGTCGTGTCTTGCAAGAGGAAGACCCACCACCTAACTGTGGCTCGGAAGAAACCGCCCGGGCCAGGGAAGCCTCACGCCGCCGCGAACAAGGAGAATGAGCTAAACTGTAGAGCAGACATGGAGCAGGGGATGTTTTGCATGGATCCATGGGATTTGCCTCAAGATAAACACTCAACTGGTAGAACTGGTCCTGAGCCGCTGGATTACAGTCTGCTCTCAGAGGTTGGCAAACACTTTGTGCATTTACGAGTCTTGTAGAGTAGAGTTTCTTCTATATTCAGAATGCAAGGTTACTCACAATAGAACATGTATTGGTTGTGATTAGTAAGCCACAAAAGCTGCAATTGTTTTGGTTGTTTGCAGCTTAGAAGAGACCACATCTCAATGAATAATGTTCTCTTTGGAAGAAACCTACGGCTCAAAGTGGCTTTCACACTGTGGGAGAGAAATGTAGGCGAGCTTCTTACATACTTTCTCAGGTACAAACTACTACTACCGTTGTTAGACATTACATTGTGAATTAAATAAGATAGTAATTGTAGTGTTGTTCCTACAGGGTACAAGACTCTGGGGTATTTGTTGACTTTCTTCCAGTCATAACTAAAAGGTAGCAGTCACTTACATATTTACAGAGCAATTTCGAAATATTTATCATGAATTTTACTTGCAGCATAAGCGAGAACACCTCGACCATTTCTATTGGCTGTTGTGTCGACCTCTTCCCATTGGTCAAGAAGGTCCTCTCTAATCCGTATGAAGAGTGAGTATTATTATGCACAGTGACAAAAGGGTTTCAAGAGCTTTTTCAGTGGGTTTCTTTGTGGGCCTTCACCACAAATGCCATCTTATAACTTGCTCTGACAATTGTTAGTAGTCAGCCTTATGATCCATACTTAAATCAACAGAACCATGTGGTCATGCGTTAAAAAAAACCTAACTGAATCTAATTATAACAGGTACATTACAGTCGGTTTAAAATGGATAGACTCGGTTCTGAAAAACTGGTGCCAGGAGCTACGGGAAAGTGGGCTGAGTGGATCAACTAAAGCTCCATTGGATAAGTAAGCATCAGTGATTTGAGGGGGGGAAAGTACACAAAACTTGTCATGTATCTTGCTACTAAAAAGACACATATGCTATTTTAGGAATTTCCAGATCTTTAATCAACAGTTGCTGGAGTTGTGGCATCATGAACGCCTATTGAAATCAGTTTCAGGACCAGCTGGGGACTTGGCAAAGGTTGGTGTTGTAGTAACAAATTATTTTTGGAATTTTGATATTATTCAACAGTCCAAAATAGTCTAAGTTCTGTTCCTCTTCTTCCCACAGGCCATCGATTCATTTATTTTACAACTGCCTTGGTAATAATAATGAATGACTTTTATGGCTGTAGAAGGTGACCAGAGAATGTGCAATGTTCAAAAATAATGTACTTTTATTTTAGCAAATCAAGTGCAATTTTAGCCTTCTGTCACAGCTGAAGGTGATTTAAAATAAATTATTTTTTCTAAAACAATATCTTCATTAATATATGGCAAGAAAATACCAGGAAACCCATAAGATCCGTGACTTTATCTGAAGGTATGTATGTGTGTAGCAATTATCTCTGAGAAATGAGTGCGATTCGAGTGAAATCACGTTTGCTCCCGTGGACTTCAGCCTCATTCTCTGCTGCGGTGATTAAAGTGACAGTGAGATACGGCTCTTCCACTCTGCCCTATCTGTGATTTACATGAGTTTATTTGGGCCGGCTCAGATAAGCAGCTGATTGTGTTTGGACGGCATGTTGTGAACCTGAGGCTGAAGTCCAGCTGTGACGGGACGCCACAATAGCACACCAAATACAACTCATTTCACTTTGCGCTCCGCCGGCGTCTGTGCTCCCTTCTTCTTTATATCTCAAATTCTCCACTCCTGATACATGCGGCCCCATACCAGGTAAATATCTATACTTTGATTTATAATGCAAGGTTTTCAGACGATTGTAAATAATGCTGTATAGAACGTAATATCTTTGTTTTATTGCATCCCAGAGAGAAAAGATGAAGGTTTTGTGGTTGGTAGCAGTGATGCGGCTGTTACTCAATGTAGCTGGAGTGAACCTGGAAGAACTCCAAGCAGAGAATAAGAAAATGCTTCCTCCAGGACAACAAGATCAAGTTTTAAACCTGGGCATGAAAGGTACCTTTCTCATTGAAATACGAAATACTGCCATAAAATTTTTAAGATGGGTTGAAACTTTTGAAATATTTCTCCAAGTATTGACTACCAGACCTTTTTTGCAATGTAGCCCAAACCAGATAGCAATTCAAGTGAGATCAATGTATGTTAGCCCTCTTATTGCTGAGCTGGTTCACATTGCAGGAGTACTTTTTACTGCAAGTTTAATGATTCTACACAATTAATTTTCGAGTGTGAAACAGCTGTCTCTTAAAGATGAGGTTGCATTCTACACCAGTACATAAATGTTTTGGGCTTTGGGCATCTCCGTGCAAGTGTGTGTTTATAACCAAACATTTGTAATCGGCTTTTTATCAACAAGGTCGTTTAATAATTACCAGGGGTGTGCTCTGTTTTGTCACAACAATAATGACTCTGATAGTGACGGATAGCTGATAAATAAACTGTCATTCCTGGAACTGCCCCTGACTCTTTGACTTCTCTGCAGTGCTGCCCAGAGACTGCCATGAGATGCTGCTGACGTCTTCGGGACGAGCCAGAGACGGGGTGTACCTCATTCAGCCTGGAAACGCGCCCATCGTGGCCTACTGCGCCATGCGGGAGGGCGGGTGGACCGTGGTGCAGCACATCACCGTCAACAGCAGCGTAAACTTCGACAGCACCTGGGCGGAGTACAAGCATGGGTTTGGGGACGTCGCCGGGGACCACTGGCTCGGGAATGAGTACCTCCACCAGCTGACGCGAGGTCCCGGGCGCCACAAACTGGGAGTGAAGCTTGTGGACAAAGACGCGGTGACTAAAACGGGAGAGTACGACCCGGTGTTGATAGAGAGCGAAGCCTCGGGATATAGATTAAGACTCGGTTTGTTTGAGGGGACAGCTGTGGATGCTTTGACGCTGGACACTGAGAACTATCTCCATGACAACCAGAGATTCACCACCAAAGACCGGGACAATGACAACTACTTCCAGAACTGTGCCAAGCTGGAGTTCCAGGGGGTGGCGGGAGGAGGCTGGTGGTACGACGCCTGTGCCGGAGCGAACCTCAACCGCAGAAACGTCATCTACTGGCAGAAGGACTGCAACAAGGAGCGGCTGTGCAAGTACGCCTGGATGATGGTGAAGCCCTCGGACACGTTCAAACTGGTGCCGGGAGCGGACTGCGCGAAGGACGAGCTGTGAGGGCACATGCAGTGTTCATGCCTGATCATCTGTCGGACATTATGGTGACTGCTGCAGAAGGGTTCAAAACACTAGGAGGTTGTTTGACATTGATAAAGACCTGGATCACTTTTCCTCAGGGCAATTGTATGATTTTTGTAAACAGAACAACAATACAACAGTGAACAATAACCGAATAAACAAAGCCTAATTGCAAGCCTCCAACAGACTGCACTTCCCACATGCACATAGAGAATAGAACCATTGAGAGTTTGCCACTTCTTTATTAAGAAGAGCATGGGCATGGTCACAGAATATGAAACACCGTATATAAAACATTAGTTTAGCTCTAGATTTTACAGCACAAGTCAAAGCACGGAAAGCAAAGCATCTTTTTCAGTCGCACGAGAAGTACCACGGTTTGTCGTCAACACTTACAACAGCATTTGTCATCGGTGAGAATTAGGACTGTATCTTTTGCACAGATGCAGATTTATGAGAGGATGCATGTTACACATTTGTTTTCTTACAGATGTTTAGCAATACAGATCACAAAACGTGGAAAAGGCAATATCCTGAGGATGGAGAGTAAAGCACAGAACAGTATGATTGGAGTTCCTTCAAAGCAGGAAGTAGTATGGACTTCATTAATCACAACAGTACAAGATGAAATGGCAGGAGGTGAATACTGAGAGTGGTTCTTTGATAAATGACAATGGCACATTGATAAAGGCTTGGATTTTTAAGTCACAGTCTGGACTTAGCAAGCAGACCCCAACAGCAGCACAGTACACACACTAACACACTGTAGCCCTTAAACAGAAAAGCTTCTCAGATCAACACAGCACAGAACAAGGTACACATCAGCCATATTTGAACTTTGTCCACTTTGTATTCACCAATCACATACTGTAGATTTATGTTCATTTTCCATACAAATTGACTATTTTACAAATTTATCAATGGATCAAGCTAATGTTTGTTAACTGGTAGGTCAGGGCCCAGAAGAGGCGTGTGTCTGAAGAGTAAGGATAAAGGTGAACATTTTCGTAAATGAAACCGTGTTTAGATCCCGCATTCAAACCCGGGTGAGAACCGCTCAATGGAAAATAGGAATACTGCCTGTTTTTAAAAATAGAGGATGTACAGGGCAACATCTGAGCATGTAGCAGGGGTATCCAAATGTCCATCGCATTCCACATACTAGTTAGAAGGTCGCATTTGGTCTACAGTTTGGACACCCCTGATGTACAGTATCAGAAAAACAAAGGGTGAGCCAATAGGTTGCGTTCACGGCAATGGGATATTTTCTCGCTTTTAATGAAAAGACAAAACAGAGAATCCACTAGTGTCAAACCATATCATTCTTGTCAACTTGGTGCTATGATGAAAAAACATGTTTGTTAATTTTTGCTGACAGAGAAGAGTTTGACCTTTATTCCAGTTTTCATTTCATGCGGTTTGGCCCAGTCAAATAGCAAATTCTCCCATAAAAGTCTGGCCTGTACTAATCTTTACTTCTCTTTAGAATGTTAACTTACGGTGTCACTTGAACGCAACCTATAGCCTTTAGAATCTATTCATACAACCACACAGATCACGTCACTTTGGAGCTGACCACTGGGTTCTGTCCGTACCAGTAGAGCTTCTCCTCGACCCTCTTCTTCTTCCACTGGCAGAGCAGAAGCATGCGGAATGTCTTTTGAAAAGTCTTGTTACAGAGCGCGTAACACATGGGGTTTACTGTGCTGTTGACGTAGCACAGCCAGTAGCCCAAATGCCACAGCGACAGAGGGATGCAGTCTGAACAGAAGGTAGATATGAGCACCATGATGTTGTACGGCGTCCATGTTAGGATGAATGCTAACAAGATGGCACTGAGAGTCTGTGCAGCCTTCTTCTCCTTGATCAAAACCATCCTTTTGCGCTTTGTGATTTGGTTCTTAAGTGTCGCGTCTATAGGTTTGGACGTAGAGGAAGTGGACGGAGCGCTCACCGACTCTGCCGAACTGAAATTCAGCTGCGTTTTGGAGTCTCCGTTTTTGCTCTCGGCACGATCGTTGTCTTTGGCCACGGGCTTGAACTTGTACGACACGCATTTCCCGCTCTTTTGAGAACTGCCTTTCAGAGGCGTTTGGAAGTAGCCGTCCTCGTCGTAGCTGCTCAGTTGCTCGTTCTCGCCCACCCCAGCCGCCTTGCTGGTCTCGCATGCCTGATTCCTGAACGTGGACTGGAATCCCTTTGGTGAAGCTGGCCTTTCTTCATCATCAGAGGAAGCGTAGCTGTTAAAAGAGGTCCGTGGACCCGCTTTAGACCACTCCTCGTTGGTGGCAGTTGCAGATTTGACAGCGTTGCTTCTACTCGTTGAGGACCACGAGGCTTGATTTCTGTCCTGTGGTGTCGATCTCAATTTACAGCTAAAACACGACCTAATTATTGTCTTCTGTGGCTGGCTGACGCTGTGATCCGTTGGGTAAGATATCCCCTGGAGCTCCGCTAAATCTTTGGTCCTCTTCTCTGTCTCCTTGTAGATCCGACAGTACAAAATGGTCATGACGGATACTGGGATGTAAAACGCCGCAATGGCTGTCCCAAATGTGATGACGGGTTCTGAGAAGAACTGAATCTGGCACTGCCTTTCGGGCACCGTTCTCTTTCCAACAAAGTACTGCCAGCAGAGGATGGGTGGTGCCCAAAGGATTAGCGACACCAGCCAGGCTAACCCGATCATGACGCCCGCCCTTTTGGGAGTCCTTTTGGCCCGGTACGTCAAGGGTCGCGTAATGGAAAAGTATCTGTCGAAACTGATCACTAAGAGGTTCATGACGGATGCGTTACTGGCTACGTAATCCAACGCGAGCCACAGATCGCAAGCGAGGTTCCCCAGCGCCCAGTACCCCATTAGAATATACGAAGTGTACAAGTTCATAGAGAAAACTCCAATGATAAGATCCGCTGCCGCTAAACTCAACAAGTAGTAGTTGTTGACTGTCTTTAGCTGGCTGTTGACTTTGAAGGACACCATGACCAGGACGTTCCCCACTATAGTGATGAGGCTCACTATGGCGGAGACAGTTGCTATGGTGATGACCTCCCACAAGCTGTGTGTCACCAGCTGGACGTCCAGAGTGCGGTTTACAGTGGAGTTCTGCGAGCTGTCTCCCTCCATGGTGCACCAAGTTACTTTTGATGCTCACATAGGAAAATGTTTCTGGGGCTGGGCATTTTCAGCAGGAGATCTGGGAAAGAGACAAGAGAAAAATGGTTTAGGCTTCCAATGTGTGTTTGTAGCCAATAGATGGCGACATTTCTGCGCCAAAGTCCCATTGAAAAACATTTGAATTTCAAGAGAATGAAAGATCATATTCACTAATGTAAGACCCCGCTAGAGACAGAGAAAGCATGGCACTTTATCAATGAAAACTTAAGTATCTGTAAAGCATTGTTATGAATTACTTGATTTATTTATAAGGTATTCCTGTCCCTGTACATAGTTGTATTGTGCAGTATATGTGCCAAATCTAGGACTGGATCTACAGGACTGCAAAAGGGTGCATTGCATTTGAAATTTTTGCTCCCTGATCACAAAGTATTTTAATGGTGAGAATCTCAATTTGCACCCTTTTCAAACTCTAATGCCCCTCAGTCAGTTTGTACTGAAGCACTTCCCAAATCCTGAGCTATTTGTGACTTGTGTCCAACCTTAACAAGACACAGGGATGGCCTGCAGTGTTGCTACGGCAACACAGCATCTATTCAAGTGCCACTATAAATGCTTTAGAAATGATCATACACATGAGCATGCCATACACAATCCTTTGCACAAGTATTGTGCTTAATAGAGTGTAGTTACATAAATAATTGTCTTACAAGAGCAGCATCTCAGTTGTATTTGTCTTTTCCACGCTCCAAAAAGCCTAATTCAGCAATCCTCTTTGAGTAGTTTGCACAATTAGATTAGGCACATGTGAGTATACCCATATGGAGAGGTTCGGGCTGTCTTCCGAAACATCTGTGGTGTGATGCAAAAATCCAGGCCATTTCATCATGTTATTCTCTTCTCAGAATCCATGGCCGTGTGTACTGTAAGTCTTATTGTGAAACTTTTCTGAGACAAGTGTGAATAGTTTCATTTGGACATGCCACACTACACTATAGTCAGAGGCTGCTTTCTATTCTTGTGCCACCGGTGTGCTCACAAACACTCATTCATTCATTGTGGCTGCAGAGGGGACCCCATTGTTAATGTTTGTTAAAGGCACACTGTGTAACATTTGGGACTAACGCAGGCACAGAGAGACCCCGCCATGGTGAATTTAACAGATGTTATAAAATTAATACGGTTTGCAATAGTAAAACATAACCATTGAGAGCAAAATCCGTTTCTATAGCGACAGCATCCACCAATGTAGTGTTTATTGTTGAGAATTTGTCAATATAAATGAGTTGTGTAAAGCGTGGTGTTTACTAAAGAGCATCTGTGTCCCACTTGGAGTTTGTCAGACGAATATCATTGCAGCTCAGTGACTGTGAGTGTTCATCTCTGTTCTGCTGTGAATATGTCATTTTAACTGCAACACCCTCGGGCCCATTACAAAGCAACTGCACGACCACTGAGCAACAACGCGGCAATTGGGCCTGAACAAAAGGTTAGAGCGAAACTATATCATGGGGATTCGAAACGGCTGCATTGAAAACTTTCTACATAACTATGAAGTATGAACTATGGATGTAAATTGCGTTACAAGAATATTAAGAATATTCACAAAGACAATGAACAGTCTAAACTAGTGCAGAATATAAATCGAGAGAAGTAGTATGTGACATGTTGTGCGAGACAGGCATCGCCATTTCTTTTATGCTCCTCTTTTGCTTTCGCTCTCACATTATTTGAAATTTCACAGTGACAAAAATCCAGCTCTTATCCCCGCATAATACTGTTCCACCCGAACAGTCGAGCTAACAAGTTCTGCCTCCGCGCTCCACTGTTCCCAAAAAGAACCTGTCTTTCTAGAAATACTTCAATGGCACTGGTGTTGTCTCGCCTCTCGCTCCGATGAAAATGAGGGATTCCAAAGGCGTCTTAGAGACCTCTGCCCTGCTACTCTCAGTGTCCCACACACATCCACTAGTGTTCAAATCTGCAAGAGGATTGTTATATCAAAATCTGAAAAGAAACACTGGGCATCTTAATAAATAACTATCAAATTCCTAATAACATGTCTCAAAAAGCTAGTATACAAAATAAAGTCATAAAAATACATAATAAAAAAATTAGATAAATATTGTTTTCTACAAAGACTATGAATTTCTCATCATCATGAACACAGCTGAATGAGCTGAGAAGTCATTCGGCATTAGCCTGGAGAGCGTGTGAGTGCCACCACCAGTGGCCCGGGGCCAAGACTAATCACATTCCACTCACCACAGGAGTCCCACTGCTTCACCTGGGTCCTCCTCCTGCTACACAATGCTATTCCATTTCTCATTAGAGAAATGAGAAACCAAGAGCCTTTACAAGTTCCCAAGAATCTGTTGAATATCAAATCATGGCAACAGATGTTTAGTGAGGATTCTTCCAGCGATAAACAATCAAGTCATGACCGGCAAGAAACTAAACAGAGAGAGTCAGATTTTATTTGAACTGAAAATGACTTTTATTTGGAGACATTTGTGAAAGAGTTGGCTGTATGAACATTTTTTATATAATACTCTGCATATTAGCCATTTTTAATACCACAATTGCATCAGTTCATACTTTATTTCTTAAACATTCCATCATATGGAGGAATGAGGCGAATTGGACACAACAAGCAAAAGTTCGTTCTGCCAAAACTGCAGCTGAATGTGTTCAACCATAACTTTTGGATTTTCAATGAACTTGAATTGATTTATTGCCAATTTGAGTTGATTTTAATGCATGACTTTTAAGGCCTTAATTTTGGCACAATTTATTGAATGACTTTTAATGTTTTTTAGTGCCCAGAAACTAACTAAAAATAACTATCTATATGTCATGTATCTGTCTTGACTTGACAACTACATGACACAAAGTGCATGTATAACCAACTGTCTCATTATTTATTATTTTTGGTGATTGTAAACCTGGAAGTAGCGAAGATGAAAATTTGGAATACATTGGGGAAGCCTTCATTTTGTGATATTTCATTTAACTTTACTGCATTCATAATAATAATTAATAATGCAGTAGGTTTGTTCTTTAAATATATATTTTTTTTTACCAGCTCATCAATATGTACCTCAAAGTTTATGAATTGATCAATATGGATTCCAAGAAGTGTTTTGAATAGCTCTACCATCTATGTTTAAATAATAATGTCATAATCACTGTACTCATGAAAAACAAAAGGTTTTACTAATGTTGAATGTTTAAGTGAGACACGTGCTCCCACTAGATGTGCTCTTGTCACAGTATAGGACTCTGTTTGAGCCTCATTTTGAGTTATTGTAATATTATATGGAATAATTCTTACCCTTCTTAAACTGAGAAACTCTTGACATGACAAAAGAAAGGCATAAGAGCTATTTCATAGTCCACACATAACTCTCATACAAATGCACTCGTCCATAGACATGGCCGACTAAAGCTTCCTGAATGCAACTTTTATCACAATGCATGTACAATGTATAATGTTGTCAACAGGTTAAACATTAGATTGTGTGAACTCATTCCACTATGCTCTCCTTCGGACAGTTCACGCCTCTGCGTCGTCCATTTTTTCTCATCATTGACACCTCGGCGGGCATTATCCCTTTCTTAAAGAGGGGGTATTATGCTTTTTTCAATCACATAGCACCAGTCTATAGCACACTACAATGATGACAAACCTTCTGTTGGTCTGTAAATGCAGTAAATTAAAATAACTGCCTTGTATAAAATTGCTCTCTCAAAATGGCTGTAGTGAATGTCTTGAAATAGGCCTCTGTCTCTTTAAGAACCTCTGACCCTTTCAGACACGCCCCCTCCACACGCTGTCTGTGGCATCAGTGGGGAGGGGGCTCTGCTGAGGAGCAGTGGTTGGTTACTCGGCTGGTGATGAAAGCTCGGAGGCGTCTCCATGAGGTGGGGGCGTTCCTAGGAGGACTTAGGCAAACCTATCCCTAAAATGGCCGCCATCAGAGTTTTTACAGGTTACTCAAAAATACGTGAATGTGCCAAGGCAACACTTCAGGCTTTTTTTTAATGAGGGAATGACATAATAACATAATGTAAAGCTTTAACCTATTCACCCAGACCATGGAATAAAACAATTTGCCTCATTCTCTATTTTTAAAAAGAAACAAAAACAACAATGGTGACTGTCAATATTTGTCTGTCTGCAGTACCTGTGTGGTTGTCCTGGCATCGAAAGTTGGACCGCTCACAAAATCCTCGCCAGGTGGGTGGGTGGTGCTGGTGGTGGGATGGACCCCTATTCATAAGCTGTTGCTTTTTTAGAGTCCAATTTTCACAATAGAACACAATTGTTTTTAGCTGGTCAGTGTTGGGCAAGTTACTTTAAAATTGTAATATATTCTACATTAGTAGTTACATCCTTAAACTGTAATGTGTTTTGTATTCTATATTATTGTTTCAGAAATGTAGCAGAGTTACACTACTTTCAGTTGCTTTACACCTTTGGCAAGATACAGACTGAAATGGTAACGATGCCACCGAGCAGGGGTGCAGTCAAAGATGTCCTGACCTTTTCCTTCTCTTTTCCCATTCTTTCGTGTTTCGTTTTGACGTTGGCTACAAGCTCCTGCAGATCTTAAACACCACTTTCCAACTTGATTTGCTGCATTTCATTTGGGGAGAGTTTGTGAGTTTGTTATATGACCATATTTTGTGTAAGTAATATGTTATAAACCTTAGCTACTGAAAAAGTAATATATTTTTGTAACTTGTTTCTTTTGTAATATGTTTCCCCCAACACTGCTTCTGATCACTGACTTTCCCAAGTTGTTCAACCTGAATATCTTTTATCACATCTTTACTATCTTAAAGCTCTCTCTCTTTAAGCTCCTTAAAGCTGAGCATTGAAGTTTGAAGATGTGATATCTTGTACAGGCTTTCAAACACATTTTCGTCAGACCCTCCTAGTCAAGTGTAAAATGCAGCAAAGATAATGAAATAAACATGGGTGAAAGCTATTCCTGTCTCAAACATGACTAAAATAATCAACGCCCTGACCTTTACAGAACAACTGATCGCTTCCACCCTCAACATAGACAGGCTCTGTGTAACTTACGCAGAAATGGCGGTGGCGGTAAACATGAACTCATCTCTATAAATAGTAGATCACATGTGACTTGCTTTTTAGACTTTATAATGTTGGGAATGACGCACCATCAAGGTTTTGAGATGCAGTCCAGGCAAAATAGGGAAAGATGGTTTGGAAACAAAAAAAAGCTATTGTAAGATTCATGAGGACAAAAAAAACAAAAACATTTTTGCCCCGAGGTTAAGAAAAGCAAGCCAGCTGCAACAGGTCTGGTTATTAAGCCTGGATTTAGAAATAAAAGTGAAGCTACGGCACTCAAAGCCTTTCAAGCGCTTTTTTCTTTACTCGCTCAAGACCCTGGTATTGTAGCCAAAGCTGTCCTGCCTGCATGATGGCTTCAAATCTGCGCCAACAGCGTCTTCTCCACTGGCTCCCCCATTTTGCAGGTGAACACATCAGCGACCCACACCTCCTTCTCAAACCTGGCAAACGTTTGTGTTTTGAGGAAATATTCAAGCCATTTGATCATTTTCGATGGTTAAAGAAGAACTCTAGACCCCATTAAAACACTTGACAGGTTGCCCCGGTGACATTGAAAGCTGGGTCAAACGCAGCGGACATTTTTCCCAGCGGGGCCAATAAAGTTCGCCTTAACCTTCCCCATGAGCCACGTCGCCCGTTAATGTGATGGGCTGTGCCGATCAGTATGTAAATAACTACACACTAGGAGAGAGAAGAAAGACAAAGTTCCTCTCATAAGCAATCCGTGTTAAGTGGAGTGCGCCCTTACATTTTGGCGGCCGTCGCAGAACCACGCTGCCGCCTGAAATATCATGTTAGCATTATGCATTAGTAATGGCCATTGATCCAGTAATTAACTTTCGTAGGAGTGGGAGCGGAGTGGAAGTTTCAAAGTGCAGCGCAGGACAGCTCAGCCTCTCTGGCACCTGGCCATGAACTCCCCTCGCTCCCAGCCACACCTAACCTTTCTCCTCGTTTTTTTTTTTTTCTTCTTTTTTTTTTTCTTTTTCACCACACGCAGCAGAAATGCAGGAGCAGAGACCCGGAAAAAAAAAAAAAAAAAGAGGATGGTGGATGGTACAAACGGAAGCAAAGGCCATCGCCTGCCGTCTGTGTGTGATGTGCTAATGAGTCCTGAGTTGCTTTGGCCAAAAAAAAAGTGGTGGGTAAAGACCTTGAGTTAGCCCACTGACCCGTGCAAGACGCTCCAGCCTATGTGGCATTTGGGGGCGGATGCGATTCTGCAAATATTCCTAAAACCGGTCATTGGAGGAGACAGAAGGGGGAAGGGGTGTAATAAGCTGATTTGCATCGAGTTGAATCGTTTTGTTCAGTGTCAGTGTTGGGGCGCAACATTTGTGGCTATAAAGCACATTTTGGTGATCATTAAAAAACAGATTATGACGTGCTGGATCAATGCAGTTGGAGCAGCTGCGAAAGGGAACATGCAGTTCCACCGAGCAAATAATGAAAGCTTACAGGGCTGGCAGGGAAAAAATAAATAAAAAAATGTATGGACTAGTTGCTTTAATTCAAAGGTAAAAGCTCTTTTTTGTACCACAAAGTCAGTATATCTCATAAATGTGTGGAAAATGAAGGAAAAATCACATTATCTTGCTGTGGTGTATTGCGAAAACTTTCTGCTCAGCTTTGATTAACATCCACCCATTAATATTTGATCACATTGCAATAAAGTCACAGCCTCTTAAGAAATCAATACACAACATTCAGGTAAAAATACTCTACTTGTTGGATTCCATTATGCCCACAACACAGAACTCTCCTCACTCCTTTATGGCGGTTTAATTTGCTCTGTGCGTTGTCAGACAAATTTAACCTGAGTGCTAATGAGAAAATTACAATATGTGAATACAGCCCTTTTTTTTTTTTTCACTTTGAGGACCAAATGTCTGCGGTTTGTTAATGAAGTGACAGTCTGCTCTAAAAACAGAAAATTACACGACCGTGCGTTGTCACGAGAGAAAAGCTCAAATTCTCCCAAACACATCCAAAGGTCTAATTGCGAATGGCTTTGGACAAATTGGTTCTGTAGTTTGCGAGCACCTCTAATTTCCGTTCCTTGTAACACCTGGATAACTCAGGGGGCACTGGGTGGACTTGTTAAAAAATCATGCTTCGCGGCTTAATCCGTCGGTGTGTTGATATTTCCACTTAATCAAAGAGGGGAGTGAAGAGGTCGGGTCTTTGAGGAAAAATATTGATTGGTTTTCTGTGGAAAGAGGATAATGGTGTTTTTTCTTTTTTTTGAGAAAGTGCACTGAAGTCAATCAGAGGGCTTTCAATCAGCCTACCTTAGTCATATATGGACTACAGCCTTTCTATAATGTAAAATGCATAGAGCTTCTATAATAAGCAGAGCATAGGAGCCACATTTCCACAGAACGTCCTCTGTTGCCTTCATTATGGTAAAAAGCCACATTAAAAATACATGCCGAGCCCTTCTCAGACATGCATTTGTGCACGCATGACGCCGATCCCCTCTTAAAACAGGTCACGATCCTTTACATGAAATCCATCATTATTTTGACAGCGCCGAACAAGCCAACGATGTGGGAAAATTAATAAATAAACAAATCGACTTACGCTTAAGTTCGTGACATGTCACAGCAGCGTGTCTACGTAAAGCTTCCATCTCCCGGAGAGTGCAAAGTTCATCGTTAATCCCTTTGTTTTGCCGGGGAAGCCTCGGGGTCAAGTGCAGCGCGGGGGGGACCAGGACGCGGGAAGGTGGAATCCTGCTGACTCTGGCGTGCCACGGGGGGAGTGTGAAAAGCGCTTTCCTTGCATTAAAAAAAAGAAATAAAAATGACACACAGCCCAAACAATCACCAAGTATCCTCAAGTTGCATCCCGGGTTTAGTCCACGAGAGGAGGCAAACTTTTCCCCGCGCTGCTGCTGCTCTGCCTGTAAAGCTGAGGCAGAATGAATGAGCGTGAGGGGCTGCTCCCGCTGCATGTGCCGCCTCTGCCGCTGCCGCTGCTGCTGCACCTACCGACGCGCACAGATGTAGCTGACGTTGGCTCCGAGCTGGGAGGAGAAATTCCCACAAGGACTGAGTGGTTCATCATGTTTCGGGACAGTGAGCAAGCTGCTTCAGACCACAGAGTGTGAGCACGGGAGGGGGAAGGGGCAGAAGGAGGGAGAAGAGGTGTGGGAGCAAACGCAGCAGTGGTTCTCAAACTGGGGCATAGGATCCACTGGTGTCATCTTAGTTTACACAAGTCTCTGTTCTCTCTCGCTGCTTTGCTGATTTTGACCCCAAAGCATTTTTTTCTGCGATGTGTAACTTTGTGTGGAGATTGTCCTGTGTCCCAGCGGAGGCGGCGGCGCGGTGGCCTCGCTTTATCGCCGTCCCGTTTACACAGAGGAAACCGCGGCGCTATCTGAGGAGCGTAGAACAGCAGGGAGATGGGGCCCTTGTGCTCACATGGGACAATGGCAACTGACATGGCCGGGACAGATAAGCAGAGCCCGTGAGTGACAGATGTTTCGCATTGGGACCTTTCAATTTGTGTGTGTGCAGGAGTCACGTCTGTTGATAGGGAATTATTAGGCTGGCGTTGGGCCACTGTCCGGGATGGGTGTAAACTTCTTTACCTTTTAATCCGGATGATGGATGACTTCTGTTGCGGTGCAAAAACGATTACCCAACACAAACGAGCGAAAAGGAGGGATTTGGTGTCTAATGAGATATTCCCCTGAGGCACATTGTTTATTCTCAGCCTGAATTTGTGTGTGCAGAAGAAGGAACTAAATAAATTTCACATTGGTAAATACAATCTTGTAAAACTGATTAAAAAAGTTTCAGGTTCTTCATTCAAATTGATTTGTACAAAGATTAGTCTTTGTGCTTAGTGGATAACACATAACTTCCCTGGCCTTATGAGGACATTAGTCATAATGCGGGTCTGCCAGTGCAGTGATTGTGTCACCAGGTCGCCGCTGCTGCCAATGAGATGATGGATGTGTTTCACTGTGATACATCCGCGTCCTGTCTGCACATTCTCATACATCCTCAGCACTCACAGTCCAATCTAACGGTGTTTCCAGGCAGCGGTCCAGAGGACAGACACCTGGCTCATCATTACCGCAGAAACGCTGACCTGCACGCACTTCTGAGGCCGATCATCATTTCAACATGGGACATTCACACATCAGTGCGCTCAAATAGCAACCGCTGAGGACAGTCACTCTCGCTTCATAAGGTTCTTTAACATCGATCATTTTTCATCAATGCATTATATTGATCAGAAGAAAGTCTATTAAAATGATGAGCATCACGTTATTGGCCTGAAACAAAATGCAACAGAAATTTGACAACACGCAGGAGGCTGAACACAACCTTTGACGAAAGAGGATTATCCCCCAGTGAGGCAGGACATAACTATAGTGAACACATTCTTCATTTAATTATGTCTTGATTATTGCATTATTACAGCTTAATAATGGTAAGATAATGTACAGTGTTTCCTAGTAAATGTCACTAATAATCATCATTATATATCATTTTTGGGCAGAAAAGCACTAACAAGTATTTCGATTAATTGTTCAAATTAAAATATTCGTAAATAACTTTCGTAATTGTTCGCTGGGGCGCTGATGCTTTCCTCACCTCGCCATCTCTTGCTAAGTTTAATCCTCTCATGGCGAAGTGAAAACACTTGCTTCTCTAGCTTCCATTTCAGCCACACGGGCCAGTGTATTTTTGTCTATTTTTTCTCTCTTTATTGAAACAGCTGCGCATCGAAGGGCAGCATGAGGCGAGAGGAGTCAAAGGATCAGAGCGTGAAACTACTGGATATTTTCTCTCAGCTGTTTAGATAAATATTGCTAGTGTTTAAAGAGATGTTTCACATTATTACCAAATATCTGACAAAAACCTAATACCCCCCTCTTTAAAGATGCCATCAAAAACTATCATTTGCCCAACCGCGCAATCATAGTTGCTGACTATTTGCAGGAGTGATGGGTTTTGCTCAACCCTAAGCCCTCATTAACAGTTTTGGCACAGCGCACCTTCCGTCCGGGAGGAAAACAATAATCCTGTTGCCACTAATGACACCTAATGATGGGATGGGAGTGCGATCTGTCAGGCAGCGTCCTCTGGGCTAATGTACGCCCTGAACGCTCCTGCGTGCTTCTGCAGGTCACCGCATGATCGCTGCGTGCCGAGGAGCGGAGATGAGGCGGGGATGACGGGGATCGGGGGGTGGAGGACATGGGCACAGCTAGAGATGGATTGCATCGGTCCTCGGTCCACGGGGGCTTGCTTATCTCCTGACCCAATTGTGCACCCATATGTCGGCAGAAATATCAACATGGTGCACTTCCGATTGCTCCCCGTTCTCCCAGGGCTTCTCTGAGATCAATGCCACACTTTGCGGGGCCCCTAAATCTCTCTGATTTGCAGCATCTTTTCCAGCGCACCTGATGGACTGGGCATGTCTGATGTTTTCTCTCTTGAAGGCTCGGAAGCACAGCTAATGTTTATCGAGACATTTTTTTTCCTCTCCCTCCTTCCGGGCACGAGCAACAACTTCCATCCTGACATAATGAAGACGCTGCCAATACCTCGCGCTGTTTCAATGGTCTTAAACACTGCCTTGCTGTGTGGTTTGTGCCGTTTGCTTCTGCCCTCGGGGGCCGTGATCATTCTCTTCTGGCAAAAGACGCACATAGGATTTCCAAGACTTTACAACCAGCAAATAAAAGCAGATCTACTTCCCATTAATTTATTCATGAGACGAACCATACAGTAAAACACTATGTGAGGTTGGTCAGATACTTTGGGCTTTATGTGTTTAATTAGACCATGGTCTCAATAAGTCCATCTGGCTTTTATTACTCCTGTACAAAATGACCTTCAAGGCAAGTCTATAATATCATGCATTGAAAAGGCTTAGATGAACAATTTCTAACCCCTCTCCAACAAGTATTAAAGTTTTTAGGTATTCTTTTGGACAGAGAGCTCTTTTTTCCCAGCATTTAATTATGTTATGTAAACTTTATGATTGCGAATGCCCTGTCCTTTGATGTGCCTGTATGCAAATCATGTTGTTTATAAAAACAGCAACAGCTTAGGTTCTGCTTAATTGAATTTTCTCTTGGATATTTGATTGCAGCCTCTAAAAGAAAACAGTATGATTACAATAATATCTCATTACTGACCACAACGCAATCTATAGGCATCATCAGCACCGCAGACGCGCACAAATCGAGTAAGGCATGAGCGTGACGCACCAGTCAGCTGGTCTGGGTGGCACCTGAGCGCTCTCTCCTTACTCACAATGCAACTTT
Source organism: Gobius niger (assembly GCF_951799975.1). Classification (NCBI taxonomy): domain Eukaryota; kingdom Metazoa; phylum Chordata; class Actinopteri; order Gobiiformes; family Gobiidae; genus Gobius; species Gobius niger. Next base: position 10,993,762 of record NC_136867.1, read on the forward strand.
AATGTGGCCTTGACAGAGGAAGGGATTAGGTAGGCAACTTAGATTGATCCATTATTGTGGCTCTGCGCTTTGCTCTCCTTTGAGGACACCCAACACCGACTCCCGCCACTCGCCTGCGTCACCACAACACGACCTTGTCTCCCGCGCCAGACCCAAGCTGACCTCGCAAAGCTCTTCTATGCAGCCCCGTTCAACACCTATAGTCACTTATTTAGATTACTGATGAAATCCATTCGCAGGGAGATAGTTATAACTGCTTCCCACCCCATTCTTATCAGGCCATCGAGCCGCTCCTGGTCTGAATAACCAGCTGCTAGTAAAACATATCGCCGCAGCACACAATCCTATCAGCTGCCACCAAATTTCCTCCACAAAAACATGCACCTTTTCAGTGGAGCTGCCCCGCCTCTGACCTCACGGGGGGGACACAGCTGACGAAGAGTGAAAATAATTGGTAGAGGCTGCAGTCGGCCTTACAACTCTTACTTACTTACTCTGCGTCTGGCGCTCTTGTGTTGATCTGGGGGCTCGTCTGTGCCTTTTTAATTACTGTAATACTCCACCTCCTGCTGAATGCCTCCATCTGGTCCACTCTGAGGTGAGTGATGGGGAATCGGGGTGGCATCCCTGTGTGAACATAGACCGATCATAAACGTAGGCCATCTGCACAGGACAAAGTTTGCGGCTGTTAAGGGATCAATATGATGCTTTATTTAAGCCTCTTAAACTCCTTTTTACACACCTAGGTTTGTGCAATCTCACAGTCAGTCAGGAGTTCTCCATTGAAGAAAAGGTTTTCAAGTTCTTTAATGGCTTGTTTTTAATCAAAGACGTTTTGCCTCTGCGCTGAAAGACTTAAAAAAACACAAGTTCGGCAAGCTCTAAAAAGTCGATTTAGCTGAATATCCGGCTGCTATGCCTTTCATTTGGTGTCATACGTTGTGGTTCGGGGTTATAAGGCTACACAATGTATAATCCGCTCTACACACATGACGACCGCATGGGGAGGGCGTTACTTGAATGGCGAATGAATCTCTAGAGGACTATAAAAGCCTTAAGCGGCGGTTGCTGCTAATGAAGGATGACAGGTTTCTGTACATAGACAGTTTTAGTAATCATGTCGTGTCAACACCGGGAGGGTAAAAGGAGATTTATACAGTATGAATGTACAGTGTGGACAGACCAGGCGTCTCATGTCGATATGTAGACGCTGGTTAATAGAGGGCATATTGAGTGACTGTGAACAAACAAAGAGGGATGACGTGAGGGCTGTGGTGCCATGACTGAGATCTGAGCGCAATAAACATGTCAGTCTTAGACCAGTTAATACACTTTCTACGCGTGGTCCCTATTTACATGATACATTAATACATATAAATCAGTCTGAGTCATGTCTTAGATTAAAAAGCCTTCATTTTTTATTTCATCATAATCCTTTCTGCCTTCAAACACAAAAGTCCAACAGAAATGATCCAGAGTTAAATCTATATAAATTATGGAGCTCCAAAGTAAGAGGCCAGGGCACATCATCAAAGCCCTGACATTTGCTGCTAAATCAAAGGCCTTCTGTTCTGGCAACTTTTCTCCGAAACAGCTCTATCCGTTTTTTTGCCTTCACTTTTTTTATTCTCAACATTTTTTAAACAGAGAAATTGTGTATTTCTACATGAAGAACACGCTTTGCGCCTGACACCAAAACAGCACGACCCAGTTTCTAATTTGAATGTGAACCACTGACACCGAGTTGTCGCCTTTAGCAACGGGAGCGCTCGCTGACCACTGGCTTTTTTTTTTTCCTTTTCGCTGCCCACATCATTTAGATGCCGTCAACCCAAACAACATCTCTGTGGCGAAACATAATTAAATGAGAAAGATGCAACTTTGTTTGGGGACAAAGAAAACAAGTCCTATCTGTTGTTGACAGCATATATAGCTCTCAGGGCAATACTTTTAATACAGAAGGAAGGCTGTGCAATTTATTACTTTATAATAAAATTGTGGTCTACTCTTTGGTCTATCACTTTGTTGTGTTTACTGAGTGGAATTTATTTCTTGTATGAGCTTCGGTTTGTTTAAAAGGTCTATCATGGCTAGTTCTACTTACTATCAAGGGTCTTAAAGCTCAAATGCAGATGCAAAGCACAACAAAATCATCATCTTTACCAACATCCTCGAAACCCAAACACACAAACTACTAACAGACTTCTCAGCTGCAACGAGTTCTGTCAAGATACAAAGAAGACATGACAAACACATGACTGAAAACATTATTCAGATTTCAAACCCAGATGAATTATGGAGCACTGCTGAAGCCCTCCACAGCACAGGCCCACAAAGACATGGCTTGCTGCGCACAAAGACTATCCTCATTTAGCAATATCATCATATTCTATCATGTAGCAGCGGGGTGCACCGAATGCCATAGAGCCAATGGATGGGTGTAATAGCTTTCAGAATATTTCCAAAGTGTTTACAATCATAAACGGTTATAAAGGGCTGTGAGGCGGGAGTTGCCTTCTCTTAGATCAAAACCTCTGGGGAGCCACAGTGAACACAAGCTTACAGCCATGTACTGAATAATTGAAGTATAGATCACATGTGAGGGATGCTGACAGTGGGTGTGAAAGATTACACACAAAGCAGGTACAGCAAAGAGGAGAAAAAAAAATGTTATAGATTATGAAGGTTCTTCCAAACAATTATTTCTGTCTGTCCAGGAAACTGCAGGTACTTGGCACAGGCACAGCTGTTTCTCTGCAGTGAGACGCAGCCAGAACTGCTTTTTGCTGAATACAACAGCTCTGTCCATTGTTCTCAAATTACTTGTACTCTATAGTTTTATAAAGGCCTCTGCCATCGTGCAAGGTTTGGAAATGTTTGCACGTCATTCAGAGAAGAAAAGAGTACAAATGCAGCCGCAAAGACCATTACAACTATGATTACGAAAGTGCTTTAATGGCTTTTTTTGTGTTCTGCATGATTACTCCCCTCCGATGCTTCTTGTTTATCTTCGTTATAAGTCTCATCCTTTGCTCCTTGTGAATTATTGAAAACAGCGATGACACTGGAAATGTTTTGAAGCATCAAACAGAGCAATGTTTACGCTCAATCAAATATTTAAACCACCAGACACCATGTTATTTTATGTTCTTGTACAGTGAGTGCGTCAATGGAAGTAGAATATTCTCAAATGTATACTTTTTGAAGTATGAGAACATATAAAGCTTTATTCGATAGCACAGGTGTGAACTGTGGGAGACCAGACTGATGACCCCCCAAACAGGAACATTTCCTGAGTAAACAGCAGGATCTCAAACACGTTCTCTATAATAATGGCTAATCACAGGCCTGACAATGAACTGTGCACAGCACAATCACTGATGGTTCCCAGTCTAATGAGGCGTTACATCATTAATAAATCATTTATCAGGTGTTCAGGTCCCATGATGCAACAGTGACCTGTGAAACTGTAAGACTTACATTCATTATGTATACAAATGTATACATACATAAAGTTTTTTGTTTTGTTTTTTACTTATCGTGATTGATGTTGATAATGTAGGGCTGCACAATATTTTACCTTTATTTAACCCGAAAAATAATCTCTTTTACAGGGGAGTCCTGACCTCAAAGAGGAAACTACTGTCCATTGTGCTGCCTGAAGTATATCGCCAGCCGATTGTTGCCGATTAGGTCACACAATGTCCATAACACAAGAAACCAAGAAACCACGGAAAGTCACAGAATCACTGAGGTCTCAGGCTAACACTGCCAAAAACATAAAAAAGGCTTGAAAAATTAACAAAGCTGGTTTCTGTCAGTTTTTTGTTAATTTTGTAAACTGTTTTTTTTTTTTACAACACAGTCTTTTTGAGACAATTTGATGAAAAAACATATTTGTTAAAATAATGGACTATACTCTGTTGAAATGTTTTAGTAAAATCTCACAATATCACAATGTTTTTTTGCACAGCTCTAGTCAAATGATTATTGGTATGAACCATGTTCATTTTACTTGAGCAAACACTACATTTCAAAATAAATCTACTGACAAGAGCAGTATAAACCTTCTTAAATCTTATTTTTATTCAGTTACTTAATTTGAACATGGACAACGCTGTAAATGTGCCAGTTTAAGCTGTAGCAAGACTCTGTAGAAATCCTCCATCTGCCCTTCCCTGCGACGCTTGGCCTGTTTCAGGGGGGTTACCACAAAGGTCCCAAAACAAGCAAGTTACTAGCCCTAATGTGACTCACCTCCACGCGCACTCACAGAGAATGCGTTTTGTTCCATGCGCAATGACTCATTCCACTTTTTCGCCTCCGTCTGTCACATCGGTTGCGCGTCTCTGTGGATATCCACTCGGCATTCCCTGGAAAGCTTTTCATGCCTGAGTAAAGTGCATCTGCTTGTCCTCAGCTGGACTTCATTGTTGTTTCCTTGTTGTGGCCCGGGGTATCTGCGTCTGGCCTCCCTACGCTCTGTGCACCTGGGGACACGACGAATTACACTCTGGCCAAGTTCCTGCCACCGTTGACTCCTTCCTTGTTCCTCACACCTCAAATGCAGTGATGGACAGAGAGATTCACACTATCTCAATGGCCAAAACGGAGCTCTTATCTTACATTTCCCTGAGCACTCGTGAGATGTCGACTGTCAGAGCGCATCTCGTCCGCTTGTCCATGTCAACCTCGTGCTCCATCAGCGCTGTGGGGACTGCTCACAGATCAGTGGCAGAGCACCCTGCAGAAGAGGCTCCAGGTCACGCCGATGTGATGGCAATGGCTCGGTCAGTGGAGGTGGAGAGGTCAGAGTGGGGAATGTCAGCCATTATATTTGCTATACCCCAAAACACCTGGTGAAGTATACAAATGAGACATGATGATGATGACACGTGACACTATATAAAACACTTGTACTACGCTCATAGCTGTCAGTATGCAGTCCAACACACAACCTCACATTATAAGATACATAAAGTACTACTACATACAGTAGGGGGTCATTTACCAAGAGAGGAGCTAGAGTGCAAGCTGGAAAATAGCATTTATGGACATGTTCCAGATATTACCATGTGATTTTTTATTTTTTTTATTTACAATTTTCGAGCCCTGAAATGAGAGAATGCTACATGAGAAAATTACTGTCCACTTTTGCACGTGCTACGATGCTACTGTTGCACGCTTGGTTGAAAAAAAAAAACGACCCCCTTAATGTTTAATTTACCCTATTTATTATTAAGGAGCAACATACCTGAATAATCTGACCACACCGTCAGCAAAAGAGAATGAAAGCTAATATTAGCCTTTAGCCACTGTAGCATAGAGGGCGCGCACACACCTGTTAAACTTGTTGACCAATTGCGCATGCGCACACAAGAGCTTTCACGCCAAAGATCCATTGGCCACTTGCAGGTAAGATTGTTGTTTACCTTGTGAGGAGAAAAAAACACTTGACAACAGATGATGTGTAGGCTAGCCAACATCAAAAGCCAAGATCATTGCAAAAGAAAGTCTCAAACAGTTTTAAATCCGCCCTTAAAACCCACCTGTTTGCAAGTTCCTATACAAGTTAAGCATAAACCCCCTTTTTTTCTCTCTTATTCTCCATGGTAGTTTGACCATGCCTTGTTGTATCATGTGATTTTGTTGTTGTGATGTATTTTTGTGTAAAGCACTTTGGGCAGCTGTGGTTGTTGTATATGTGCTATAGAAAGAAGACCTTGACCTTGACCTCAAAGAGACGCAATAGTATTTTTTATTAACAACAAAGCATACATCTTATTTTGAATCTTTGAAACTGTATCTGTGGGGTGCTTCCCTGGAAAATGACAAAAGATCTTTTGTCACTCCTTAACATTCTGGCTAAGGTGTAAGTACATTATGGCTTCACTTATTCACCACAGGCATGTGGCTCTCCAGAGATACAGATGGTTGCCTTTCCCTGGCCTAGTTTACAGTACACTTGGATTTGACTCCTATCTCAAATGGTTGCTCTCAAACAGCATTTAAAAATGAATGGTTTTAGATACTAGTTGGTCTGATAATATGTTTCAGTGTTTATTTTGCTTAAGCTAAAGAAAGGGTAATGATAAGTAAGTTGTTCATGGTCGACGCAGCAAAAGGAAGTCAAAAGGAAGAAACTCTAAAATGTATTTCACATTTTTCCAGATGATATGAGAGCTATGGACAGATTGCAGAACAATAAAACCCTTTGCCAAATTAATAAAACACAAAACCGTTTTATCACTTATCCCCAAACATCGTTTTGGCTAAATTCTAAAGGGATGATCATTACAGCAGATACCACCACACTACACTTTAGCAGAGAGGTCTGTGTGTGACTTCTGTACTGTGCTGGTGCTGTGGTTCAGAGCATGTGGACTGTGAGGGGTCTTTTGATGTGGCGTTCCTTTTGTGTGCTGCTCCTTCCGTGGCTTTTAATGAGCCGACCTGCCTCATTATCAGAGCAATGCTTGGGCCGAGACACAGCCACATGGTGGGACTGCCTCGAATCAGCATTCTGAAGGCACAAATTACAGCAGCTTAGCCCCTCGCTGCGTCTGGACACCAAACCAGTCGCTCCGTTTTAATGGCACCCGAGGCACACAAAACACCAGTACAGTCACATTAGTTTGGGCTGAACTGACAATCCCTTAATCAGCTCCTATTAAAGTCAGAGTTTATGATCATACCTCTGTTTTGACTTGTCGCTCATTTTGTTTGCCATTGGAGACAAGCTTTCACAGTGCCATGCCAACAGAGGGCTGGGTTTGATGTGCAGCACAGTGCAAGTACAGTTCCACCACTACTGCAATTACTGCTGCTGCTGTTAAGCTGCCCTCCTTTACCATCTAAGACAACAAAGGCAGAAAAAAATGCCTTTTCAACAGAAAAGACTTCTGTTGCTCTTGTACTTTTCTGTTTTTCAAAAATATGACTACCCATGTCTTCAGTAGTAAATATCTACTCTTGTTACTCGCACCACTACTACTATTCCACTACCTAGAGGAAAACACTATGGGGGTCATTTACTAAGCGTTTGCTTCTGTGCAAGTGTAAAGTGGATCAACTGCAGACTCATATCAGATTTGGGGCCTGATACTGTAATACAGGCAACGTCAAATGGTAAATTAAGTACAACAACAACATGCCACAAAATAGCAGATTTTATTTTTCATCTACTATTTAGCACCTGCCTTGATAAATGACCCCCAAGTGAATAGAGTGAATTTGTCTCGTCATTGCCTCTGTGAACAACAAAATCTACTTTATAGCTTAGTATTCCCAGTGCAGCACATTGACTTTTGATTGGACATATAGTAAAATAGAAATATTACTCGTCCAGTCAAATGAATACCATCTTCTCATGGTGTGCTAAAATGCGGATAAATGCTATTCCATTACCTGTCTATGCGGGTGTCCCTCACAGCGCTATCATCAGCCCGGCAATGTCTGAACTTTAATATGGAAATACCAGTGTGCACCCCGGCTGCTCGATGTGCCACCTCAATTAACCCAAGCCATTATTTAGTCAATTGATAGTGAGGATTTTTAATTTTTTTTATTTAAAGAATTTAATGGAATGTGGATGTGCATTGTTCTTGATGCTGTGGCCTAGTCTCCATCTGCTGCCAGCCTTGTCTATAATTAGTTATTTTGATGCAATAATATAAAAAGTGGAATAATAATTTTTCTTGAAAAGACCGGCACAACAGTGATGGATGTTTGTGCAGCATGAAAATAAAATCGTCAAGAAGCAGAAATGTGTTGCAAACCTGTGCTTTTTCAGGAGACAACCTGTGACTGCAAGTAAAACAGCTGACGGCTGCCTTCAGGTGCAGTTAGCACCTGGGAACCCACACGAGTGGACTGGCTGATGATGCCATCAGTCATTCTTTTTATACTGTATATTGGCCCAGAACTCTGACGTTTTTGTTTCATATTAAAGGGGGGGTGTTTTGCAAAATTGACTTTTTCAAGCTTTACATCATGTTATTATGTCATTCCCTCATTAAAAACATGCCTGAAGTGTTGCCTTGGCACATTCACGTATTTTTGAGTAATCTGTAAAAACTCTGATGGCAGCCATTTTAGGGATAGGTTTGCCTGAGTCCTCCTAGGAACGCCCCCACCTCCTGGAGACGCCTCCGAGCTTTCGTCACCAGCCGAGTAACCGAACACTGCTCCTCAGCAGAACCCCCTCCCCACTGATGCCACAGACAGCGTGTGGAGGGGGCGTGTCGGAAAGGGTCAGAGGTTCTTAAAGAGACAGAGGCCTATTTCAAGACATTCGCTACAGCCATTTTGAGAGAGCAATTTTATACAAGGCAGTTATTTTAATTTACTGCATTTACAGACCAACAGAAGGTTTCGTCATCATTGTAGTGTGATATAGACTGGTGCTATGTGATTTAAAAAAGCATAATACCAACTCTTTAAAAGTAGAAGTTATTCACATCTTCGAAGTCTTCAGAATGTTTCTGTTATTTTGTGAATAAAAAACAACATTGATTCTTACCGTGGCGGCACGGTAGCGCAGCGGTTAGCGCAGCGGTTAGCGCTCGTGCTTCACAGCAAAAAGGTCCCAGGTTGGATTCGAACCAGGATGGGGCCTTTCTGTGTGGAGTTTGCATGTTCTCCCTGTGTCTGCGTAGGTTTCCTCCGGGTACTCTGGTTTCCCCTACCTCTAAAAACATGTACAATAGGCCAGGATGAATGATGTGTGCGTGTAAATGAATTATGGTGGTCAGAGGGACACTTGGTGCAGACGTGTGCAGTCGCAACAGCGCTTCTGTCAGTCTCCCCCAGGGGAAACTGAAGCTACATGTGTGGCTTACCACCACTGAGTATGGAGGGAGTGTAAAATTGTCTCATGTAAAGTGCTTTGTGACTATGTCTGTGAAAGGTGCTATATAAATAAAGCTCCTCTTCTTTTTCTTCTTCTTCTGAAGAACTAAAGAGATCACAATTCACACTAATAATAATAATAATAATAAAAAAGAGTGGTGCGCACTGAATGGGTGCTGCTGCCGGATGCTCTCTCATCGAATGCAATTTCTCCATCTGTGAGATCAATAAAGTACCATCTTATCTTATCTTATCTTATCTTATAATAATACTGAGGATGCATTGGTTTTATATAGTGATTTGGACACTCCATGACACTCAAAGACACTTTGTATTATTAATTCACTCCATACTTGGTGGTGGTAAGCTACTATTGTAGCAACAGCATCTCTGGGGTAGACTGACAGAGGCTGCCAATCTGTGCCATCGGCCTCTCTGCCCACCACCAACCACTCACTCACTCACTACATTCACCCAGGCTTCCTGGTGTTCTCAAATGGTCTCTCATCCAAGTACCATCCAGGCCCTACCTGCATAGCTTCTGAGATCTGACGGGACCAGGCGTAGCAAAAACAAGGTTCCACAATGTTGGAGTTCATATTATGGTGTCTTCAGCATGCATCCTGCTGACACAAAAAACTCTTACGTGGATCTTACTTGGGCCATTACCTTCCTGAACTCAAAAATGTCTAACTGTTAGTTGTTGAGTAACACCATTAAGCCACCATAATCTATCTCTGTACAAAATGATATACTATATTCCACATGAATTCAATGCATATCTGAACTTATTTAACCCGGCCTCTTCACAGGCTGCCTCCACCCCAATTGTTCTCCTGTAAAGCTGCATTAAAATAGCGCTCATGGCTCAAAGCGCTAGGCGAGGCGCTGCATGCTAATTGGCCTCAGCAGGCCCCAAACCCACGGGGCCCTAACCCAGCACCCCAGCTAAGGTACAGCCAGCGCTCATCATGTGGCCTCCTGATTGTCGGCGGAGACAGTTAACGCCACACAGGGGTAAGTCACTTGCCCCCAGCCCATCTCATAAATATGGCATTTAAAGCACATAGCTCCGGAGAGTCCGAGGCACGCTGAGATTGGCCCCCAGCACATGTTTTTTTTTTTTTCCTTTTTCTAATTATAAAACTGAACCTGCTTTGTCGAACAGGATTAGCATAAATCTTGTTTGCTTGGAAATGCTGTTGTCAGATTTTGGTATGTGAATTATACATACCTTTGGACATACATTGATGCTGTTTTGAATATTTTTCAAGATAGAAATACAGTATAGGTTTTACACATTAATCACATCATCTGCACAAAAGCCTTGTGAAAGATTATGGTTAACATAAGAATTTTACAACTTTGTCAAATTATGGAAGCTGTAACTTACATCCTTCGCGTCTTTACCTGAAATTTGTTAACTGACTTTTCTGTAATTTTCTGCACCTAGTTTCTATTTTTGTAGATAAAAGTTCACCTTGATCACTCTCTTTTTTCTGCCATGTCAGCTTTGGTAAGTGGGCGACCTTGTTTTTCACTTTGACTTTTCATGTCTTTGCTTGCAGAGCGCTAAGAGAGAATTAAGGATCTGGCCTGGTAACTGGACCTAGAGCAATGGTAGAATGGTAAGTAAAATGAAAAAGTACGTTACTAGACGTTTTTATTTCTCTTTGTCAGCTTTCCAACAATCACATGCAGCCCACTTATATGTCCAAACCTGCTTCTCCATGGCAACACATTCGTTCAGTCATTTCAGGGTTGACTACCATTTTGCCACCGGAAACGTCTTCATTTCTGCAGTAGCTAACCCTTGACCAATTTCCAAAAAGTGGTCATTAATATGAAGGCTAGTGTTTCCTTGGTGGAGTGCAGATGAGAGAGCCAGCCCTAATGGAAAATAAACACACACGTCCTGCCGACTGCTGAGGACTTCTGATGCATGGCAGGAGTCCGACCGAGCCAATATTCAAAGCGACTTTTCAGTTCTTCCTCAAAAGTGAGCAGGACTAATTTATGAAGGGCACCCTGATGGCTCTGACCTGCTGCACTTGTCTTCTCAGGCGTCCTCCCACATGAATGTTTCATCTCCATCCAAAATAATGTGCCATGCTTTATTAATTAGATGTCATACCGGGCTTGTGCTAATTGGTTGAAGTTGCAAAGCAGCTCAAGATTTGGACAGGAGTAAAATAAAAAACAAACAAATGAATAAATATTTTGCGGCACTTTTTAAGCGCGACGTGTGTCAGGGAATTTCACTTCTATGCAAATGAGAATTGGGCAGTTATATTAATAATTTGCAAAAATAAAACTGAAATAATTACCTCGAAGTGACTGTTATCAGATATTTTCACAGGCGCTGTGTTCCCTGAACTTTCTTTGTTGGTTCCAAGTTGTTTTTAACTTTGGACATAATAACTTCAAATGAATTGTTATCATTTATCTGAACAAAGAGTTCAATAATGAGTCTTCAAATGTGTATTTTCTGTGTAGATCATAATCACAAAATAATACTATTGTTACAAAGAGCTCAAAGGACTTTGTGGCGCAATAAATGAAGCATTGATCTCTTTGTTGCGTTCAAGATAAGAATTGGGCTTTTTTGACTCATTTACAAAAGAGATGAATATATAAGAATATTTTTTTTTTTTCTTATGTTAGGCATTAAGAACAGGTACTGTTTTTACACACTGCCTCCCCAATAGTGTTTTTGTTTTGTTTCTCAACCATGAATATGAGAATTAACAGAGTGAGCAGAGATTGTGTCCAGGGTGAGTAAGCGTGATGCATTTATCTGAGTGCGAGACGTGGCAGTGTAAAGCCTATTGAGATCACGGCGATCTCTAATCTGTGTGTGGACCCTGGTGACTGCAGCTGCCGGCACTGGTTTTATGTGCACAATAACCTAAAGCGGTCTAAGGTAGTATCTGAGTCCTGGGGCACCAAATTTAATAAACAACTGTAAATTGCCTTTATAAGCTGGTGTCGTGCTGAAATCACCCGTGGAGCCCTCCGGAGGTATCCACACACAATCCTTTCGAAAAACTCCATCTCTTTTTCTCTTTCACTGTTGTCTGGAGTAACATTACAAAATGGCACTGCTCAATATAAAAGCCAGGACTCAGAAGAGTTACCGATAAGTGTCGGTGCCATGTGCATTATGGCGCTTGTTTAGACTGCTGGCTTGAGATTGAATTGATTTTCATGGCTATACGAACACCATTTTCCACCAATGATTGTAAAAGACTGGAACATAGAAGAACAGAACTGATGCGTTGTACTTTCCCTAGACTGCAAGGGAGAAAATAAAAAAATAAATAAGCCTAAACCTAATAAAGCATATTCCTGTCATGGTAATGTGGCTAATTGTGACACAAAGGCCATCTGGCGTGTCACTGTGCCAAATCACACTGTGAGTGCTGAACATTATATCCACTTTATGCTGCAGTATGTTGAAGCATGTGGACTCGGAAATAAATTCAGACTTGTGGACCAAGGCTGTGAGGCTCAAATAATAAATACAAATAAATAATACCTCCTATGTCCTGATATTAGCACCTGATCCTTAACTTTTCATGGGGTCAACTGTTAGATCTCTATGCAGTTAGTGAACTAGAGCTTCAGCAGCATTTGCCCAATCCGACTGTCCTTATCCAGAGCGGAAAACACAGGGGAAGTGACATCACCAACAGCTGTGTCATGAAAACTACATCACCCATATAGTATTGAACTACAAAAAACACTCCTACAGCAGCCACTGACTTTAATAACATGAACCACAACAACGATATGAAGCCACACAGAAAACAGACAATGATAAAAAGCTGTTTCCGCTTTATATCAGGCCCCATCACAGAAAAAAAAAAAAGCTCTGGTCATATATCCCTGCATTAACAGTGAGGTCTGCTTCTCCCTGTGCAATGTATGCAAATTAGCCATGTGGTTTAAGTAAACAAACTACAAACTGCCTTCATTTAGACCATTGACTTTAAAACAGTGACATGTGACTGTGCTGTGGTGACTCTAACATGTATTTTGTCACTTTTATAAAGTTTGGCTTGTGCAGAATCTTTTTTCTTTTATTAAATATATAATATTAAGTGGTCACGCATGAAGAATCACTTGATGGTGGGGTGGGGGGATTGGCGGTGCAGTGGCTTATGGGATGGCACATAGCTCCTAATCGAGGTCCCTATCCTAAAGGAGGTATGATAGTTAGCATTGAGGCTCCTTTCCTTACCTCCTTCCTAACTGACAGCCCTATTCGGAGGCTTCTTATCATGGCGGGCGCTGACGTACATCCGGTTTGGCGTTAGACCTCCTACCAATTTACTGATTTCAGTCCAGAACTTGACTAATTCAGCTTTCAAGCCATTGGTACTTTTGACCTTTTTCCTCTCTAACTCTGACAGACGTTCGCCCCCGTTAAGTTTTGTGATTTTGCTCAAACATGAAACAACAGTCACCGTTAGCCGAAGACAATACGCCACATTAGGCAGACATTTTAATTATACTCCTGCCATTGCAAGCGGTCCATTCTGCAACATCTTTTGTCTCTGCCAAAGTAGCACATCATCTTCTCCACTTCATAATGCTGCCTTTACATCCCAAACCACATTTGTTCTTTTCCCGAGGATTGTTTCACCGTCTATAGAAATGTCTTTTATTATGACACATCAAACCCATTGTCAGATCGACAGAAAGCCCCGCAGCGCCGCCGTCTTTAAATAATTCCACCAGCTGATCTACCAGTTTCCAAAGTTTAACAGGCCATGTAGTGGAAACTCACAGTTGCCCTCAAGTATCTATTTGGACATTTACCTCCATGTCCTTCCTCTCCTCACTTCAGTCAGCAGTCAGTGATGCCAACCCTATTCAACCTCAGCATGTATTATTCATCCATAGGGAGGTGCAATTTTAGTGGAAATTATTCTCTGTAATCATTCTCATCAATCTTCTGCTTATGCTAAGTGCTATTGCTAAATTGCTCTGGAAAATCACGGCACTTTGTATACGATGATTGGGAATGAGCGCCTAATTGCTCTAGTGTTTGTTTCACACTCGTAACTTCCGCTACTCTGATTAGATGCAGACATGGCGAGCAGACGGACATAGCAACTGTCAAGTGGCTGTACGTCGGGCTCCTTGCACTCGGAAATACTCTTGGAAGTGTATTTGCGTGTGGAATAAGCACCGGGATTTACAAGGGTCTCGCGTCCCGTTCGTCCTTGCAGGTGTCGCTTGGCCCGGCGTCAAAAAAACAGCTCGGCATTTGAGGCGCACCCTGCCAGATCAGCGCAATAGAAAACCATGTGGAGCGTATAAGGCAGGAGGGAGCAGTCAGCACCGTTCACCTCACGCCCTGTGTCTGACTGTCTCTGTCTGTCTGTCTCTCTGCAGTGCACTGGACCAAGAGTTGAGTTACCAGAGGCCCCGAGTGTATCTCCCTCTCATTCTCTCCGAACTGACCTTGGGGGTGTAACAGATCTAGGAGCTGGGGCCTTGCAGTGGCACAAGGGCAGTAGAGATGATGATGAGGGTGAGTGAGCATGGACGGCTTACTATATTTGGATCTCAAATGTGTTACACAATGGGTTAAGAAAGTATTCAGACCACGGAATATGTTGAAGTTAAATTCAAGTTCCAATTATTACGCTCACTTTTGTGTAAAAGCTGCTCCTCGTGTGCAATGAATGCCATTTACCAAAGACCTTGACTTTAAATGTAGGCGGCATTTCTATCAGCCATGATGAAGAGAAGTCAGTATTTGAATGGGTTCTGAATACTTTTATTTCCAATTCAGTTTCATCGGAATGCTACATAATGAAATAAAAACAATTCAGAGAGAAACTTTCTGAACTTATGGCCCTTATACTTTGAGAAGAAGAGAGAAGAACTATTTATATTCTTCTTGTTCTTATATTCTTTATATTCTCCCCCCTCTTTTTTTGTTCCATCCATTGTACATAAGATACACCTATTTTCTATTACTTGTTTACTCATTGTCCTGTTCTTTTTTATTTTACATTTTCCTGACTACTTGCATCCCCTGAGCGTTCTTGAGAGCTGTTGTAACAAGTGAATTTCTCATTGTGAGATCAATTAAGTTCTATCTTGCGTGATCTCATCTGGATCCGGGACCTGTCTTGGGAGTAGCTTGCTAATTGCCTACTATATGACTTCCATCTAGGGATTCTTGCCTTTTGTAACAATGTAAACAACGCATTATGATGGATGTAAAACACAAGCAAAAGGCTAAAGACACCTCAGGTACTAGTGTAATTATCGTCAAATAATGTTCCATTGTTTTTTACTATTACCTTTTTTTATCTGGCCTGTTCTAGCCAGCTGTATTGGCATAGAAAATGAAAAGTTTAAGTCCGCCTAAAGTTTGTAATCCTGTTGTTTTGGGTCATTTACATCCCAACAGCTCAAGGGGATAAGCCTATACCTCTGTGTGCGAGGGTTAAACTTCTCTCACAGAAGCTCAGGTTACAGGTTATATTGCACTACTGTGTCAGTGTCTCTTTCAAGGAAAATCGTTCTCCCCTATTTAAAGGAATGCAATTTTATTTTTTTATTTTTTTGCCCTTTGTTTGCCTTGTCTCTTTTATATTTATTTTCTCATAAAAACACAAAAAGTTTTGTTTCTATGTTTGTTTAAGTGTGTAATATAGGACACCAGACCAAAGGCTGGGAACAAAACACTGAGTATGACTTATTTATAAGCAGTCATCTTTTCTTTCAACTATTCCCAGACAGGTCTCCATAGTGTTTTCTACAGGCTCATATCTGGACACATTCTGTGTCGTAGTGGTGCTGTTTTCCCGCTCAGGTGGGGGGTAAATGTGAGGGCAGGATCAGCCACGTCACTGTCACCACTCACTGTTCTCTGCAGGTGGCGGAACGGAGGGAGACTCAAGCTGTTGCGTTCATTTCCCCTGATCTCTCCCAGTTCATGATTGTAGTACACACGAGGTCCGATGAGGTTTTGGTTTCGGATGACACCCCAGTGTTCCATAAACTCATGAATGGGTTTCCGTCACACGAGTTTTCCTGTTGTGGGCATAATTTTGAGGCCTTTTAAAGATGGCTTTGTTGTGAATTCATATGAATAACATATGAATTTATGAATAATGCTGATTTTTATTGCGGTACAGAGCCTAACCGCTTGTATAAAATATGTTTCATTGTTCCTGATTCCTCTATCTGTGGGTGACATCATCTTTTAATCTTAAAACAACTTTCATTACTTTGCACCAAGATATTTTATCGATGATGGGAATGTGTGACCTGTGCCTTTTCCAGCACATCTCAAAGACTCTCACTGAGGTTAAGACCTGGACCCTGTGGTGGCCAATCCATGTGTGAGAATTATGCCTCCCTGAACCAGTCTTTCACAATTTAAGGCCGCGAATCCTGGCACTGTTATCGTGGAATAATGCCAGAGCCATCAGGGAAGAACAAATCCATTGATGGAGTAACCTGGTCATTAAGGCTGTTCAGGTCGTCTTAGGGCACATGGTGATGCTGAACCTAGTCTTGACCAACTGCAGCAACCCCAGATCAGAACAGTCAGTAACAGTAAAGTCTATATGGTGTATCTTGGCACTCTGTTTTTTCATATAGTTCAACATTGTTTCTTAAAAAAAAACACCATGGTACTGAATGAATACTGAGGACATGGTTATAAAGAAGAAGAAAGTTTTATCTTCACATAATTGCTGATACCTTGCTTTGCGCATACATGCCATATCCAAAGAACTGAGAGCATTAAAAAGTAAGTAAGTAAATGCTTTATTTGTCATTGTACAACTGTACAACGAAATTGTGTTCAGGTGTTAGTCCTGCGCCGCTGCGACTGAGCCGCGCTGCCATTGTGGGCCAACCTGACCAGCATGTTTGTGGAGGTAGGGGAAACCGTAGCACCCGGAAGAAACCTGGTTGGCTGCCTTCAGTGCTCTGAAACGGTGCACCCCCTCCTGGGTTTGTCCCTGTTTTAGAGCGTGGTGTCCTGCCCCGGGCAGCTCCTCCACTTCTTTCCTCTTCCTCCTGTGCAGCTCCCTCTGATCCACAACAGTTTTTCCCCATCTTCTGGGAAGAGCGTAGCAGTTCATCTGTTTTTCAGTGGACGTCCATTAGCCAGAACAATGGAAAGCATGTGTGCCTTAGCCGTGAGTCTTGCCCGGATACCTTCTTGTGTGTCCCTTTTTTGTTCTCCTCTTGTGACGCCTCCACTGTGCTGCAGGTGTGGGGGGCTCTTGGTACATCTTCAGTGCTTCAGAAGAAGAAATGTACAGGCTCAAATGTCTTAAGCCCACAAGCTAGCTGTTACTTTTAAAAATCTACTTTCTTCAGGACCATTATAGACTCCCTGCAGTAAAAAAAAAATCAGCTGAACGCCACAAAACATGGCAAAGACGTACAAAAGCATCCAGCAAAACAATGTGGCACACAGAAACCACAAATGCATTTCACAGAAAAAGACAAAAAGAGAGGGGGGGTTGCTGCTTGTTTACGCGTTGCCACAAGTTTATTTTGTGAAAGTTTGTCAATGGCATCAGTGGGTAAAACATGTCCAACAGGAGTTTGTAGCACATGTCCTGGTGTTGCCATCAGAGTGGAGTGCAGCTCCCAGCGGCAGGCTGTAGCCCTGTGTGGTGCCTGAGGTGTGCTGATGAGATGTGAGCTGACAGGCCGCACCACAGGAAGCAGCCAAAAGTCCCATCATGCGCCAGGCAGAGGACCGTCCCCTCAGTCTTACCGACCAGCCAGAGCCGTCGGTTTAGGGAGGAAGAAACTGAACACAATCTATTTCAGTACAGATTTCTTTATTTTCAAAAGAAATGCACAGGTCAGCAAAGCTACTACATACAAATGGCCATACAATAGCAATTTTGTTTTCATTTGTTCGAAGGTAATTAGGAAATTCCTTTTGCTGGAATCTATAGTTTTTTGTCTCAGTAATGCTGCATTCGGCAAAGAAATAAAACCAAACCAATGCTGTTCTTCCGAGTTAGAAAAAAAGTCAGCCAACAAACTATTGACGGCTACTGCTCCTTACCGCTCTCAAAAAGACTGGTCGTACATACAAGAGAAAAAAGACGGTTTGCATAGCTCCATTGTAATGTAGTTACAGTTCTTTAAGGCACTTGATGATAAATAGGCATTTCTCATTCTACACAACACAACATACCAGTTACCAATTCATTCTAAGACGTCTCAAAATGCAACATCACAACACAAACAAACGAGAACGGTCTCTAATACGCATTGCGCACGTAAGTTCACTGTACTCATTTGGCATAAGTCTCAAGGTCAACATTCTCTAATAGATTCTTGTGCATAAGGCGACATGCATGCGGTCCTATACCTCACACAACCCCGGGTTCCTCAAAAAAGAAGAAATAATAAATGTAATAAAAAGAATTGTGCAATGATTTGGGGTTGTGTGAGGTAAGTGGCAACATGCTGTCACAGAAATGATCCAAAATAGGTAACCAAAAATGTCCTCTAACACAAGCACTGTACTGTGGGGGTACAGGTCATTTGTCTGCCAGCCAAAGCGGCTGGGTCCAGCAGCTGTACGCCTGCTTCATGTGCAGCCTGTAGAGATCAGAGAAACCAGAGACTCTATCCAAGCTGGTCCTCGTATTGTTTTCTGAAGCAGTCTCCTGCTGGGAAGAAGTCCCAACATCGTTCCTGGTACATCTTCCACACATAGGACTCCTGCCCGAGGCAAAACAAAGCAAACGGTGGTGTTTATATATAAAAATAATGCACATCTTTGTTTGTTTGTTCTGTTAGCTAAAATCAGCCTCTTAAAGTTGCTTTTCAGGGATTCAAACTGAGCCTAAAACGAACTGAAAATTGCGGTGTACAAACCGAACTGAAAATAGTGGCTGGTCAAGTCTTTAAATAGGCCAATACTTAGGTTCTAAACTCCAAAATAGATGCTTACAATTTCAAAGTGGAAAAGGAAACAGTGATATGCTGGAATAAACAAATTGTATGATGATTTTTTTTCTTTTGTAGTATTTCCAATGCTCAGTGTGTTGTTGAAGGTCCTGTCTGCTTTGCTAACCATGTAAGGCAATTAATCATTATGTTTCGCGTAATAGAAGTAAAAGGTCATTAGTGGTGTAAAGTACTGCACCTGGCCAGTGTGCTCGGTCTCATCCTTGTTGATAAGGTACATCAAGAAAAACCTTTAGAAAAATAAGCACATCAGATTAAGGAAAAATGTCACTAGGAAATGATTTCACAAGAAATGTCAGGGTTTCTGTTAATAGGAGGCCTCCGAATCCGACTACACAACGTGCCACTTCCCCTCCCGTCACCTGTTGTTCGCCGAATCAATTGTAAATGGCAAAGCGCGGCTCCATCTCGGCGTGGCATCTTGGCGCGTCCAATCACGCTGTATGAAGGCGCGCTGTCACCAACCCATTCCCCAATAAAGTTCACGGCATTAAATAGTAATGAAGCAACATAATGAGGTCGCAGCCGCCGCCTCGGGCCAGCTGACTGTGAGCGTAAATGGACCTGAAACGCGCTATTGTCATGGGCATTAGACAGCAGCGGCAGATCTGTATGCAGTGTGTGGGAGAAAAGAAAAATACTGAAAACTCGTAGCAGACAGATGGAAGGGACGCCTGAAGGAACCCACTGATCTGGAGCCGGGGCCATTAGCGAGCGCGGCCCTACTGCTAGAGCCGTCGATCAGGTGTTCAATTAAAAACAACGGGACAGGCACGGGATTCACAAATAATGCTTGTGGTGGTGGGATACTCACAGGTAGTTGGCCAGGTTGTGCTCTTGTAAAGTGTGGGTCTCGAAGCCATGCGGCGTCGTGTCGAAGTAGTCGTTGCCGATGCCACAGATGAAGCACTTGGTCTGAAACAGAGCAAAATAATTGTCCACCCATTTCATTGCAATCAATATAAGAAATAAAAGCATGGTAAACAGACAGCTTTATTTTTAAACAGTATTTTAGGACTCAGTATGGCATGCCAGTGACATTTAGGAGCTTATCGTTGCTGCATATGGCTGCCAGCATGGAGCCAGCGTTCTTACATGCCTTCCATAATGAGACCTAGCACAAACATTTGAAAACATAACAGTGATGTCTGCCTTATCATTATTGTCACTGTCATTTTAAATTATTTATAAAAGCATAAAATTAATGAATGATTTAGTTTGCCTATGAGTGCACTGTGGGGGCTCCTTATTCTGAAAGTGCCTGTCGTGCAGTGAGAAACCTCAGGTGTGCACACAAGACTTATGCATCACACTATTGATCAAACCAAGTTCTTAACAATATAGTGATGAGTGGGATAGTAGTTGTAGTGCATGACAGTAATGCATTTTGAAGCCCTGTTTCCATTATATTATCAAGAAAAAGCAGACAATCGTTTATGGTAGTTGTAAATCTTTACTCTGGAATAAGTGCGAGGATCACCATGAAATAAACAAAGTCCCTGTCATATTGCTATTTCCTGTGCCGTTACTTTCCACAAAATCCCATCACTGCCATACACGTATTTGCTTGTGTCCTTTCTGACATTGCTGGAAAAGGATTTCTATTCTCACCTCCATATCCTCTTTGACCTGTTCCTGCTGGTCTCTCAGCTCTCCGAAGGCATCGATGATCAAACCTGCAGCCACACAGAACACGTGTATCACAGCGAGCGTGCGATAGCAACACCCCAGACATCCTACAGACACTTTGTAGATGGAGCAACAGTGACCCGCGGGACTGCGAGGGGGAATGTGTTACCCTTGGGCTTGTAAGCTGCGGGGCAAAGCTCACCCTGGATGATGGCCAGGAGGATGACGATGACGAAGAAGAAGAAAGTGATGTCGAAGAGGATGCGGTAGAGCTCGTAGGGGTCTCCCGCTGGGTCCTCGATCTCGTCCCCGATGCCCCCTCCGGCTCGCACGCCCACGTACATGTGAAACAGGTAGCACTGGAGGGAGGTAAATGATATTCTTGAAGTTGCAGTATTCACATGCCCTTTCCCATGCCTCCACTATAGCTTCTGAGAACTGGAAATAGGGTTAAGTGCGAACCACAGAGGCAATTATAACATATTATATCATCTACAGATGGAGCAAAATGTGACACCAATTAAATCAATTAGCCTTTTACTACTTGGCTTGCTGGGTGTGCTGTTTGCCCTCATTGTAATGCTTTTGTTGCAAAATGCTGTAATTGAGGAGCTCAGACACACATTAAGAAGTCATTTGCATTTGAAATGGCAATTGACAGTGGACAGCAAAGCCCATTATTATGCAGTGAATTTCCTATTCCAATGTTTTAATGTTGACAATCCAAGAACAACACTTAAAGATTATATGGAATACTGCTGGACCAAAAAAAAAAGGTTGCCACATGGATGTACTATTACTGCCTATGACCTGGGGTTGCTGGAGTTGGTCAGGTCTAGGTTCAGCAACACTATGCGCCCAAACAATGAGATCAGCTGATGACCTGAACATCCTGAAAGACCAGGTTATTCCATCAATGTATTTCTTGTTCCCTGATGGCAGGGGCATACTCCAAGATGACACTGCCAGGATTCACTGGGTGAAGCTCTTCCGGAGGTGGGAGTTGAAGACGTTCCCAACAGACCCTCACAACACGCTTGGGTCTGCCAGGTCTGACCGGCTTCCTCCCCTGCCAGCGGATCCAGCTCACCACCAGGTGGTGATCAGTTGACAGCCCCTCTCTTCAGCTGAGTGTCCGAGACACGCGGCCGGAGATCAGATGACACAACTACAAAGTCGATCATCGACCTCCTGCCTAGGGTGTCCTGGTGCCACGTGCACTTATGGACACCCTTGTGCTCGAACATGGTGTTCGTTATGGACAAACTGTGACGCATAGAAGTCCAATAACAGAACCCCACTCGGGTTCAGATCGGGGAGGCCGTTCTTCCCAATCACTCCCGTCCAGGTCTCACTGTCGTTACCCACGTGGGCGTTGAACAATGGAGTCTGCAGTCGGAGCACCGTCTAGTACCCCTCCCAGAGACTCCAAGAAGGCCGGGTACTCTGCTCCGATGTTGGGCCCGTAGGCCGAGACAACAGTGAGAGACCCGTTTCTCTCGTTCACCGGGGTGAACTCCAACACGTGACGGCTGAGCTGGGGGGCTATGAGCAAACCCACCCAGCCCGCCGTCTCTCCCCGCGGGCAACTCCAGAAAAATGGAGAGTCCAGCCTCTCTCCAGGAGTTGGGATCCAGAACCCAAGCTGTGCGTGGAGGTGAGCCCGACTATATCTAGCCGGTATCTCTCAAGCTCAGGCTCCTTCCCCCCAGCGAAGAGACGTTCCATGTCCCGAACGCCAGAAGCTGTGCACGCGGACCATGTCGTTGAGGCACCTGCCTTCGACTGCCACCCAGTCCTCTCAGCACTCGACCCGAAAAAAAATTTGTGGCAACTTTTTTTTTATTGGGCTGTGTATTCCAGCATAGATTTCTGCTATTACCGATCATGCCATGTGATTCCTTGCATGTTTATGTCTCTGTAATTATTGGACCTATCCACACACACACACAGCAACCCTGACACACAGCACATAGACGGTATGCACTTGCATCATTTTCATCCAAAACATGGCCCCAAACGTCCAGAATTGATTGTCAAAACAAACAATACACCAACTACTACAACGGATGTTGTTGTTACAATTACACACAACTTCAAATGAAGGCTATGCACTCCCTATATCATAGTTTGTTAATAAAAATCAGGTTCAGGGCATTTAAGGAAGTGCCAGTTGGTTACCGTCATCATGTCGTCACACTTCATGTCCGGCTCATCGTCGTCCGCGCTCTTGTTGTAAAACTTCCTGAAGAAGTTAAAGGCCACCACAGTGTAGAGATAGACCACCACAGCCAGCAGCCCCACGGTCAGCACCAGCTACACACAAACACGCATTAGAAAAACTCATTACATCTTGTTTGATTTGTCTAACTCACTGGAGCAGAAATATAGCTCTTTCACATGTGTCGATTCCATTTAAAAACCGCTGAGCATCATGGGAAATCTCTCTTAGCAGTAGGAACATTACTTCAGTATTTATTGTATGCATGCAAACAGCTTTTGTTATCTCGCCGCGACAAAAAGACACCCGCAGCCCACATTCGTGTAATTTATTTGTTGAGCTCTGAGCTGCGGCGCTGGAGGCTGCGGCAGGAGATTGACAGGGTGATTGATCTGCCCACAGGCTGTAGAGAAGGGGGAGGCCGCTCTGAATCCTACCAGCATCATCGCATCTCTGACAGATTTTCACCTCTGGTGAATGAGGTGACATAACATCTCTGATTGGCAACATTGGTCCAAGAGACATAAGAAATACAGGAGAAAATCACTGGCTAAAGATCCAAGCGTGAACCTCTGAACTCACAAGTCACAGAACATTTGTATTCGATTCTTGTTTTCTTTCTTTAGTTATGTACACAGCTGTAAGGATGTAAAGCATGTGAACACATTGTACCAAATTAAATGAGGCTTTTTGTGTTTTGCATAAAAAAGGCTCAGTTCATCTCAACACAAACAATTGTTGGAAATATGGTTCAAGGGAAGAGCATAATAAACTATCCACATTTGATTAAAAAATGGCAACAACTGGGACTGGGAATACGGACAGCTGCAAAGACAATACAGTTTAGATGATGTTTAAACAACAGAAAAACGTATTGGAGTATGACTGAATATTATTGTTCTAAATCCCAGGATTTTGTCAGAATTCAATTAAATTACTTTTATTTTTTAACAGAACAGAAAAGTTTTTCACCGACAGCTGCTTTTAATACAAAATACCTTAGTGCAGTTAGTCAAACTTTTCTCATCAAGTACCATCTCATAAAATAGATGACCTTCCAAGTACCATCAGGCCCTCATTTGATCGTGATCATTGCCTGATGGTCTCCAAAGGGTCTAATAATGGATGTAAATCATGTCCAAACCAGTAAACACCTACTACTAAGTATACTAAGCATTAGTAAAAATGACATTATCTCTATTTAAAATGAGGCTTGAGAACCTGTTAGTGTTATTTAGATTCAGACATGTTTTTGTCCTCATCAAAACTACTGTCATTAACTCTCCAGTGCCCCCTAGTGTTAAAAAGCACAAACGGCACTCTTACCTGCTTGCCATTGTGTGTGACTGAGGACAGAATGGTGCGCAGCGTCTTGAATCCCATGGCAATGTCCAGGAGATGAGCAGCGAAGAAGAAGTTGTTGTAGTGACCCAGGATGGACATGGTCGTGTACCATACTAAATACAGGAAGGACTAAAAACAGAAAGAAAATCATCAAATCAAAGATATTGAATGGATCCTAGTTAACCGTTCATGTATTAAATTAGCCATCAGTCTGTTTCCGCCCTCACATTGTCTGTAAACACCACTCCCAGTTTCCAGACGTGGTATTTTGTATCGATTGAACTAAGCCTGAAACGATAAAAGAAAAAGAATACTTATTTACAGTTTGACGCTATATTTCTGCAACAAGTGTTCAATTTTAGCGTAAATTCCCACCATGACACCAGCGAGGCCTCCTTGGCAACCGCCTCCTCTGTAGGATTGAAGTCCAGGGCACTTTTATCCAAGCCCAGCAGTTCTGCAATCCTCTCTGCTCCGTATAGATCCCCGTACTTTTTAATCACCTACACAAACCACACAGCATAATAGAGTATAGCAATATTCATTTCCGAATAGACATTTTTCATGGGGGCCCTGAATGTCTAAAAGATTACAGCCGAATCCCATAAGCCACTTACTTTGCGTTTGACAAATTTATCCCAGTAGTTGTTGGGGAAAGAGCTGATAAGAAATGAACAGTAATTAGCGGCGCACGCATTTGCATAGGACTCGCAACTTCGGGAGACTCACGGAGTATTGATGACCAGCCTGTCCCATTGTCCTTTGATGTCGTCGTCCGAAGGCTGCTCCGTGATGTAAAGCCCTGCAAACTCCAGCTTCCTGGCGATCTCTTTCTCGCGTTTAAACACAACCAGAGGCACCTTGGAGGGGCAAGAATCAATCTCAGTGTATTTGCGACATTCAGAGGCCATCAACTTTGCATAATTCACCCGCTGACTGCGTTACCTTGAGGTAGTAGTAGCCCAGCACACACAAGAATGATATGATGGTGTGCAGGATGGCCAAACAGCGTAGCGTCGGTGCCATGTATCCTGTGCTCTCCTGCAAGACGAAGTACTCGAGTGCCCCCTCCTCTTCCTCCTCGCTCCCTCGGCCTCGATGCGTCCAGAGGTCTTCATCATCCGTGAAATCTCCAGTCACCTACACAGCGTTTAAAGGCCAATACATTACATTATCGATAACACTGACATTATCCTGAGCATAAACAAAGGCTAGTAAGTTACTCGGTGAGCTTACTTTGTAGAAGAGGAGAATGAAGTTTATTGCAAAGGCCACAAAAAGTGCCAGAAAGCGGAGGTTGTAGAAGTTTCGGGCTAGGTAGTTCTGCAAAACACAAATAGTTGCTGTTGTTAATAACCTTATTGATTTACAGTGGGAGGTAGAGCCCGAACTCCTGTTGTGTGGAACCAACTTTAAGACCGTGTAAGAAAGACTGACAATTCTGACGTCTGGCACCTACGCGTTCATTATAATATATGTGATGTGTAAAGCCTGCTCCTCCTTGGATCTGTGTTGCTTGGGTAGCACAACGCTGGCAGTAAGGGAAATGACCTGAGCTAAAAACAAGGTGCAAGCTACAATGTTCGCTAACGACATGCTAACATATTGACAGTGATGCGATCATGTTGTTTGAGTGCAGAACAGCTCCCTCAAAGTGGGTCCGGAAATAGATCATGAGCTTTCAAAATGCAGACAAAATCGAGGATATACAGATTGGTGCGCTTCAGCAGTGGAAGAGGAAACAACCAAAGTGAACTGGTCTACACAAAACTATGTGAATGAAGCTAAATACTTCTCCACTTATTCATAATATGGTTTACAGCTCAGAAACCTTTGCTTTTGCTTTTGATGTACCGTATTTTCCAGACTATAAGTGCACTATTGACAAGCCTCTCCCGGCAGCACGTTGTTCAAGCACCCATTTGCAAACTCAGCTTTTGGCCACGATTCGCCTTTTTTTGTTTTCTTCATTGCAGTGAGAGTATCCTTCGCTTTTTGCCAGTTCCTCACAAGTTTCTCGCTCACTCCAAACTTTCTTTCTGCTGCTCGATGACCATTTTCGGCTGCATATTTCACAACTTGCCACTTGTAATCTGCAGAATGTGATTTTCTTTTAGGGGACATTTGTGTTCAGTCTTAGCAGATACTGGTACACAAGCCTAGAGCGCCCTCTAGCGGCTGTCATTGTGAAAAAAACGTGTGAAATTACATATTCTGATATATAAGTCGCACCTGAGTATAAGTCAGCCAAACTAGGAAAAAAAAAAAGTGACTTATAGTCCGGAAAATACGGCATGTCACCTTGAAAAAAAAACTGGCTGTGACAAGATGGGTCAGGGAATTGTGAATTATCAAGCCAGTCAATCAAATGTAAAAAGAGGCATTATACACTCTTCCTATCTGCTACATCTTACTTCGACATGACAACTGTACGTGACAATGATGATTCTGGGTTTTTGCTGATATGACCCACTAACTAACCACTAACACTAACCAGAGTCTTGGTCTGATAGATCTCCAGCCCAGCGAAGAAGCTGGCCATGAAAGCCTCTGGTGACTCCTTCTTTGGGCCCAGTCTCTTCTTGGGGGCTTTCTTCTCCTCTGAAGGGGCCTGTGGGGGCACCTCATCCCTCGCCTTGTCATAGTCCTTCTTTTCACCATCCTCAGAGCTAAAAAAAAAAAAAAGTAAAAAAAAAAAAAAAAATACATGAGAGACTTCAAATGTCCCAAGCACATATTATATTGCCTCTGGGACAATTCAAATGTGTTTTTTCCCCCAATGTTCTCGGCCTGTGGTTCTCAAACTTTTTGGAGCCAAGCCAAGGACAGTAAGTTCACTATTATAATTTGTGCCTTAATATATTCTATACAAACCTCATCATAATGGAGACTAGCAGTAATGACCAGAAAAAAAATGCACTTACTCTCCTTTCTCTGAATCAGATTTGTAGTCGGAATTTGGAGTGTCCTTCTTTGCAGCCATCTGAAACACAAAAGGACTTACATTATAACTCTAAGTGGTACTGAAATATCCGCCCAATTACAGTCATACAGACTTAGATCTCTTTACAAGTTCGTGTCCTACATTTCCAGCCCTTAAAGTTGTTAAAGCCTTTTTAATGATTACCCAACAGGCTCCTCTATCGACTAACCTGTGCCTTCTTCTGCCTGACCGCGCTGGCTATGGAGGGAGCGTCTCCAACCACCACCTCAGAAACGTCCCCCAGTCCCGGCTCGGCCCCGTGCTTGCCCTCCTTTTTGGGCTGGATGTTTAGCAGCTCCGCCATGAGGTCAGCCTCGGCCACTTCCCCCTGAGCCCGCTGACCCAGCTCTGCCAGGGCCGCCGCCTCGCACGCCTCCATCTTCTCCGTCTCCAGCACGTCGCCGTGGATACCGAACTGAGTGGGGTCCGGCATGTTCCCCAAGATGTCCGTCACCTTCATGTTCTTAGCCCCTTCTACGAGGCCGCCGCCGAATAAAGTGGTCCACAGGATATGGAGGAAGCCCCATATGAGGCTGTAGACAAAGTGGAACAGGCCAGTGATGATCATCCAGAAGAAAGAGAACAGGCCGCACACCAGCTCTCGGATGCTCATCTTACGGAACTTCCTGTATTGCCGCCTCATGCTTTTCAATGTTAGCATCTGTCTGAAGTGGCACAAGTTTTTCCTCATGGAGATACAGGCCATGGTGAAAGCAGACAAAGACTCCAGGATCTCCCTCTCCTCCTCTTCCTCCTCCTGGTTCTCCAATACACTCTGGTCATCATCGTCCTCCTCTTCTGCACGCTCCACCGGCTCCGTTTCAGAAATCTTGGAGGCCAGCTGCATCTCAAAAATAGTGTCCTCACAAAAGTTAACAAAAAGCTCCATCTTTTCACTCTCTCCTCCCTCGTTCACGACGTCGAAGATGAACTGCCTCTTGGACTCTTTGACTTGAGGCTTCTCCCACTGCGTCCGGCTGGACTGGCTGATGACAAAGTAGACCCGCTCGATGCGCTTTGCACCGCCCATGATCTCAATGCGGCCGAGGAAGGGCTCGAAGTAGCTTAACACGCTCTCGGCGAGGTCTAAAAACGTGGCCAGGCGGGCATCGTGCGGCATATGCTCGGAGAGGTTGGTTAACAGCACCACCACGTTAAAGCCGATGTCTTTGGCCGGCTCGTGAAATCGCTCCACAAACTGCTCATAATTGAACATGTCGTTTTCATCCGCCTCGGCACAGGACAATAAGAACTCGATCTCAGACTGCGAGTACTGCTTCTGGTTCTCCATGGATTTCTGGAAGTCTTTCTTTGAGATGACGCCCTTCCCCTCGTGATCATACTCCTTGAAGCTGTCAGAAGTGGTCAAGTCTTTCAGCTTGAGGAACATGTCAAAGAACTTCAGAATCATCTCCACGTTGCTGGAAGACTCCACCAAAGTGTCCACCATCTGTTTGCCTATCGTTCCATTGACAACGTTTCCTGATGAGAGAGGGGAAAACAATGTTACAAATAATGTCACATTAAAACAACACACTGTACTATTGGTTAGCTTGGTTGTATGTTTATTCCAAACTAGGTTGAAAAAATAATATTGAAAATGATGGCATTTTAATAGACTTCTAGACTCTACAATATTGTTTTTAAGCATTGATTTTGGAGTTACCAATGTGTCTGCTTAAATATGGGTCACAGTGAGGCAAAACATTGGCGACCACTGAACTAATAAACAGATTGTAATCCTACAAAGGGGATAGGAAAGGTGACACACAACCTAATCCTGCTGCTGAACAAAGCTTTCAATCTCAAAAGTGAAACAGCCTCAGTTCTATTTAAAATGTCGAAAAATGTGACTTTACATTCACAATTAATAGGTTCCATAAGCAACACACAGACGATTTATAAATGTCTGGCCCAACCCAAACAAAGTCATTAAGGGGAACATTTCTAGGAATTATGTGATTATACCCCATAGCTACTAAGCTCTTCAGGAAAGTCATTACACTAGACTTCATGCATCATTGTAAAGTGCTGACAGTGTGGTGCACATGTCTGTGTCTTAATAAGCAGCTGAGGGTCAACCTTCGAGCAGCGATAGCATCATGACCACCATGTCCTGCTGCAGGTCCAGCAGCTCCTTCAGTAATTCGATTTGACTGGAGTCCTGGAGGAGACAGACAGAGAAGGGGTACTTTGTGACTCATAATGTATCAGAGTGTATGAGGCGAACAAGGCTGCCTCCTATTGTGGGACCTGTGGTGGGTAGAGGGCCCTTCTAGGTTATAGTTATCCATCATCACGGGAGGTTAATGCTATTTTACTGTCTGTGAGCAGATGGCTGGGTCTCTCCAGGTCCTTTAGGTGCTCAGTGTTCAGTTTGTCATAAATCTGAGGTAGATCCTGAAGTGCTAAATTCAAACAGTTTCACCTGCCTCCCCTTCACACCAGCGACTCTGTCAGACTGAGCCCCGGGTCAGGACTGTGGCACAAGGCATGGGTTTATCTACAGTGGGGTTACATGAGGAAAGACCATCTATCATGGGCCGAGTGTAATCACGCTGCAGTCAGCTGGGGTTATACTTGAGGCTGGTGTGCCCTCTAGTGGCTATACGTAGAAAATATTGAAATGCTTCAGAGTCAGGGAACGGATGAGGCACTGCACATTCATTAATAATCTATTAGCTAAGTTAACGTGTTAGCCATTATTACCTGTGATAACTTCATCTGCATGTTAGCAAAGACATGTAAAAAGCCCACCACCGCGTCCCAGAGCCTGCTGTGGGCCAAACTCTGCTGGTTACCAATGCACGGACCCTGAATCCAGATGAGTAAAACAGATAACATTGTTAGAAAAGAGCTTTGTTAGGTTTATTTATCTTGAGTTACTACCAGACACAGCACCTGTATGTACTCTGTCAAAGAGTTGAAGACCTGCTTAGCCACTGACAATGCTTTGGAGAAGTTCCTCTGACCGGCCTCATCAATGACATCCTTGCCAGAGTAGTACCAGTAGAAATCACTGATAGATTCCTAAACCGACACGTGCAAGAGGAATTAATAATAATGTGTAAAAGGCCATAAGATAATCTAGACAAACCTGAAGTCTTAGGAGGTAGTCCACAGTACTGATGATAATATTTACAGTTGTAGTATTCCCCGTTTGCGTCCTAAGGAAATTCTGGAAGTCTGATAATAAAGCACAAAAACATTCACGCGACTGTGACAGTCTTATAATGTGCGATACATTTTTGAACGTACCATTGTTGTGGCCCTCACAAAGAAGCTGCAGGAATCTGAAAAGATCCTTTGTGAACTCATCGTTTTGAAGCACTTTCGAGCCTGGAAACCAAACATGGCATTAGATGACCTTTAAGTTATAGGCCAAACTGTCATCTATTTGGAGTCTGCACAGGCATCATGGCTTGCAATGCTTCTCAACCCATAAGCTGCTGTCTAGTTTCCAAAATACTTGCACAATATCAGGAGGACAGAACATACAGACACAATATAATGCCTCATAGGAAAACAAAATAAACCAGCAAAGCCTGTTTTTTTTTTCATAGTTTGGTTAGTCGCAAAGAAGGACAAAATAGGTCTCACAATAACCACAAGCACCAGGAAATTAGGAACTAAGAGTCCCTTTGGGGCAGCTGACCTAAAATTAATACTTGTAATCAGATGTAGAAAGAGCATGCAAGCTTTCAGCTTCAAGGTCAATATGTTGCATTCAGAAAAATGCAGGGAGGATGATTGGGGCAAGAAAAGAGTTTGGAGACGGAGAGAGCAATCAGGATGTCAGCAGAGCACAGGAATGAGTAGAATTGTAACTATGTATTTACCCCGCTCACTCACGTTGACTGCGACCAACGGGATAAAAACGTGACCAGAAGAAAACAAACAAACAAAAAGCAGACATAAGCAAAGAAGAAGACATTGATATTCATTAGGAACAGGAGAGAATGGTGACTCTATATAGATATATTTACATACAGAGATAAACATTGAGTCTGCTCACAAGGTAATAGTAGTCACTTATGCCTGGGCATATGCGGTGAGATGGACTTATGTGACAGAAGCATAGTTGTATACTGTATGCAGCCCAGTATTTTTTTATGAGGACATTTTAATTACACAAAGCACAAAAGAGGACTCAGACATACAGTAGCACAGACTTAGATGGACAATGGCAGAAAGACACTGAGCGGGACAGACAACAGTGAGAGCTGGTTTGTTCATTAAAAGCTGAGCTAACCAGTTTCCTTTTTGGTTTATGAGACCATTTTTACTTACTTGACCCCTCTTCAGTGACCATTCCCAGACCTTCAGCTTTGTTTTGCCTCTCAAAAGCATTCAAGTCCAGCACACTGGCAGGCAAGATAAACACTGTTTCAATATTTATGCTGTGAAATGGTATGATCTGAAAATAAACCTTTACCTGCATGACATCATGAGTCCAGAAAGGCTTTTGAAGAAACCCACGTCTCTTTTTTCTTTCAGATAAGTCAACATTTTCTGCATTCAAACAGTAAACAGACATTGGTAACGCTTATCTATCCACTGTTTCACAATCATAGAGCATTCGGTATTTAGATACTTGTAATTTATAGTACACAATTATATAGTCATCAATTTAAAAGCATGATTTGTACCTGCTGCACCAACGTGTTTCCTCCATTAAGAATGGAGATTCCAAGTTTGAGAGTGAACGTCACCATGGGGCCAAGACGACCTGGGCATCACAAGTGTAAAAAATAAAACTTAAAACACTTACGAAATGAGACAATTGGTTAAGTACTTACCTTTACTGGCACCGATCATTTGGAGTACCATCTCAGCGGCTCCTCGGTCATGCAGTCTGGCTTGCTGGTAAAGCATTTTCTGCTTCTCCGTTTCCTTTTCCTGCAATTCCACATAACAACCTCATCCTTTCTGAATCGTAACACAGAGAAGAAAATCAAATATCTCTGTAAAATCAATAGCACCTCAAAGGTTTTCTCTTTGTCCTCCTCTTCCTCCCCTTCAGCACAACTCTGAAAGTGAAAACACTTAACATGCTGTATGGGTTAAGACTTTACAAATACCAAACAAAACGTACCTTTGCCATCATATCTGCATATGCAATATACAAGGTATCCTCTTCCAAAGAACTGCCAGGAAAGATGACAACTATTCAGAGATGAAATCTTTATACAGTTTGTGCAGAACAAGAGCCGCGGGTATTTCTCTCGTGCTATAAACTGTAAGGTGTAATTTAGCATAAAGCGTCCGTTTATTGTTGCAGCGGCGGGCCAAGAGCATTCAGGTGCACAGATGGAGCAGCGCGGTGCCAGGTGCTCCGATGTGTGTGTGTGTTTATGCGGTACCTGCACTCGGTCAGGGCGTTGTGGCTAAAATGCAGGATGAGCTGATGAAGCGGGTCGGGCTGTCTCCTCTCCTCCTCCTCTTCCTCTTCCTCCACTTTGAGCTGGATTTTCTGCACAAAGTCACTCGAGTCAGGAGGCGAAAGGATGGGAGTATTGAAATGCACTCACCTCAGTAGATGATCTGATAGACCGTTACATTATGCCATGCAAACACTATGCAGGGGTATGATCACAAATGCCGGGAGAAACAGACTCACATGGGTGTCGGAGCCACAATGTTGCAGTGATTATGAATTATTTTTTATTATAAGGTCCACTACATCAGTCTTGAAGATGCCACTGGCTTTTGCATCCTACCAGTACTTGGTTGAAAATAAAAAAAAATCACGACTTAAAAAGGTACAAACAATTTTAAACAATTTTAACTTTACCATTTTGTAATTCCTCTCCAGACATAAAACCAAATCTAACATAACTTTGAGGAGAAAGTGCACGCTATGTTACAATTCTATATGCAAAAAAAATAAAATAATAATAATCAATGCAGTAAAATGAAAGTAGTCAAGCTGATTTGCCAAAGCATCTAAGACTGGATGCTTTGCTGCCTTAGAAGAATTAGCATGAGCTCTCACATATATAGCATGTAACAGCTGGCTCTGTCATCACTCCTGATGTCAGGCGCGCTCCAAATGCGGGTCAAGTGAGAGACGCACTGCACGGGGGGAAGACTAGGTGTGACCCAGTGGCGAACACTGGAAGTGACAATGGACACGACACACTGGCTTCCTGTGGCTCTGCCGTGTACTTACTGCAAGGTCCTGCACTAGCTTCTCCTCAAAAGAGTACTCCTCTGTCTCTATCCATATTCTCTGATAGGCCAGGAGGAAGAGGTTAATAGAGCGATGCCTGGAAAGGGAGGGCGACAGCACATTAGCGTAGGTTAGAAAGAGCAAAGGAAAAGAGGGATCCTTGAGCAAGAATCGGTGTGTTAGTACAAAGAAAGGTTATTAGATTAGAAGCACACAATTGAAAAATGAAAAGCATCGTTTGTTTGCATTGTCACTATATCCTTCAGCTGGATTTTCCACAGATCAATCAGGCATAAATTTAGGCATAACATTATGACCACTGGCCAAATGAGCCCCGAGAGGAGTTCTTGTCTTCTGAACCGAATCAAAAAGGCCCAACCTTTGCTCCTTAAATGCATCACGGAATTACAGTTTATCTATGATTGTAGCTCCTTGGACAAAAAAAATCCCACACAAGGTGACATTTGTTGCTCAAATCCTTACATTATACCATTTTCACTTCAGTTGTCAGGAGTCATAAGGTGATGCCTAATACTGTAGGTACATGGATAAACACCAGTTTTAACATACTGTCTGAATGCTGTACACAGGTGGATGGGATCAGGGAGAGGAATGCAGGGATTACCAGTGCATAGGTGCGGTGCTACTGTTCTATAATTTGTTACCGTCAGCATGGAGAGCAGACAGTCATAGTCTGAGTCCCCATGCAACCTTTCCAGCCACTTATATTGGTAGGCTTTCAGGAAGTAATTGTTAATTTTGTGCCTGAGAAGAACAGCACAGTACACAGTGATCGATGAGGAACACAAAGAGAAAGAAAAAAAAATCACATCTGTCTTATAGAAAAGACGAGAGCCATATGCTTTGTCTCACCAATACAAAAAAAAACTAAACTCTCCTGTAATTATAGTTTATGCCATGTCATGTTTCACTGTCAGTGGCTGTGAATAAACAAGCCGTGCTGTGAGGCAGGCAGGCGGGCCATATTGGGAATAGCCACCCCCAGGTTGGGCCCTCATAATTGTTTCCCTCCCTGCTGTAGCGGTGTATGATTGAGTTACGGAGCAGCAGGCTGTGAAATTGCTAGTGTCCCTTTTTTCTACTCTTTGATAACAGCTGCAGGCCAGACATTTGTCCTACACGCAGAGCGAGGGGTGACCAGTATTAAGGGTCCGAACCTGGACGGTCAAATTTCAGAGTCGTTTCTGGGCATACGCTGGCACTGCAGGCGCCAAGGGACACACTGCCCAACAGAGGGCTCCAAAAGCTGAAAGTCCATTACAGAGCATTACATGTAAATTAGATGAGTATTTTTCATAGATTTTTAGGGATATAATTGGATGAGCTAATATTTGTTTTGGTGACCAAAAAAAAGGACTGAATTCTATCCTTTTCTATCAACTTTCTCCCTGTTTGTCCATGAAAAGATATGGAAGTAAGTAGAAAATCTAACAATAACAAAGGCAGCATCTTGCATTGTCAAACTTTTTTGTTTTGTTTATACCAGTCATAATCTTACAAACTCAGATGTTAGGATCTCAAATATGTGGCACCTTGGAAGATTGTAAAGAGGTGCCATGCGAAAACAGGCAACCACCGCTCTCTTCCTCTGCTTGGAAAGTAACTTCTGCCATACACACTTTTTGGACCTCAAAGGCT
Source organism: Gobius niger (assembly GCF_951799975.1). Taxonomy (NCBI): domain Eukaryota; kingdom Metazoa; phylum Chordata; class Actinopteri; order Gobiiformes; family Gobiidae; genus Gobius; species Gobius niger. Next base: position 11,028,601 of record NC_136867.1, read on the forward strand.
GCTCCACCTGTAAGAAAAAATAATGAAAATGCTTTAGTCTTCTACAGTATAGAACTTTTCTGTTCACTCAAAGTCATCTTGAATATATAAAAAAGAAATATAAAAGAAATACGACAAAAATACGACAAAATACATGACAAATGTAGTTACTGACATATCCAGTACAAACTACATCATTTCTTTGTTGACAGAGTCATGGCTGCACCACTAATTTTAGCCACATTGGGGGCAGTATTATTCCCCAATACTTTAGGCCACATGTGTCAAACACAAGGCCTGCGGGCCGCATGTAGAGCATGTAAGTCTCTAGTCCATTCCTGTGTCGAGCTATGCATTTTTAAAGAAATAACCAGAACAATCACTCCAGCCACTAGGAAGCAAAAAGGCTTAAATAAAAAAAAAAAGGAAAGAATTCCTCACGTGTCCAGCAGAGGGCAATGATAAAGATAAGAGATCAAGACATAAACAGCATATTATAGCCATGTGATAAATGGTCAGTCTGCCCCAGGGCAACTGTGGCTACAATAGTAAGACACAGGCTAATAAAGCGCAATAAGTTGTTTTTTATGAGGCCACATTCCTCAACCATATATGTGGCCCGTAACCCGCCGTGGGGGCTGAATTTCAGCCCACGACCCAAACGAGATCGACACCCCTGCTTTAGGCGTTAGGCCTGACCTGCTCCAGGTTGAAGACAGCAGCTGAGATCCTCTGAATGCGATCCACCACTCTGTCAGGGTCTGGAGGGCCCTCGGTCCTGGTCAGAATATCCTTGTAGAGGTTCAGCTGCCACCGCACGGCTGGGTCCTCGGACTGAAGGTACAAACATTAACATTATACAATAAGTGCAGGCCATTTCACTTTACTCAAACATTACCTTTTCTCTCAGGTGTAGATTCTGACGAATATGATCCTTAACCTCATCGTCTGTGTCTCTCTGTGGAAGAACAGAAAAATAAAAACCCTCCAAGGCACATTTCAGGTCATTAAAACATTTAATGAGAAGCGTTCCCGACCAGTGAGTAGCGTGTCTTGGCTAAAGAGATGAGTTCTTGGTCCCCTGGCGTGCACATGTTGAGGCCGATGGGCAGCATCTTCTTCAGAGCAGCTACAATGAGTGACGTCTGGATGGAGTAGAACTCTCCACGGCGCTTCTTATGCTTCCTCTCCTGGTCCTGCCCGCCAGACTGGAACACAAAGCATTGCATTGACATTTGCCCGACTAATTTCTTCATTTATTCTAAATCCAAACCAACTTAAAAAGACTTACAAAGCAACTACAGCAACGGAATAAATAACACTCGGCAAGGTTTGTTCAGATTGGCCTGGTTTAAATGAAACATACTCAAAGCTTATTCAAAGCTTTGACATAAGGAGTTTTTTGAGGTTTATTTTATTGAAATAAACTGAAGCTGGAGGCGCAGACGCATTTATGCTTTAGCTCTTAAGTGCATACAGATCATAATAGCTGGATTGAATTAGAACTGTTATTTCCACCATACGAAGGTATTCAAATGCAGACACATTCATATACAGGACTGAAAACAAACACTGATTAACATAGATACACAGACATAGAGTACATAATGGTCTAAACATAGAGCACCATGTAAATAGCCAGAAGTTACTACAACACAGAGAAAACACAATTTATCAAGCAAAATCTCACTCATGGCATATAAACACATGATTTCTAACCCATTGAAGCATGTTTTTCCCCCTTAAGGCAATGAGAAATGACCAAAGCCACAATGTCACAGACTTTGATAAATGGAGCAAAGGCCATGAGAATAAGACAACGTATAACTAGACTACAGACTACAGAGCACAGCGCGCACAGGCTATTGGCTTCTCTGCTTGGCGACCGCAGCGCGTTAAGCCAATAAGCTGGCGGGCAAAACAGCACATGCACTGCATCACTCTACCTTTTCCTTAAAGGACTGTTCAAAGATAGAGACAGAGAGGAGAGAGGCAGACAGAGGAGAGAGGATGAGAGGGCAGTTAATGGGGGCAGGCACACGCTCCTCGCTCCGAAGTGCGCTCTAGTGGAACACATTTGTTTGCCTGGAAACAGCTTAATCAGGCAAGACAAGAAAGGGCATTTCAGAACTTCTGCGATGTTTCATAAGAGGGTGAGGGTGCGGAGATTAGTTTTGAGGGAAGTGTAAATACATGCACACACATGCGCGGAGAGCTCTGTTCAGTCGATTCAAAATAAGAAAAGAGATTTGATCGTGGCATGTTTGTGCATGATTACAAGTGGTCCTCCTCTCTTATTAAAAGCACTTGACCTGTTAACATACCGGCACATGTACGCAAATGCATTGTGTTAACATGGCACAAAATGTTAACAGTATTTTCCCCTGTTTGCCAAATGTTGTGACAGGATTATGTTGTTTATTCTACTCTGCAAAGCTCCAAACAAAACATTGGATCGTTAACAGATATGGAAACCTACCTTTGCCATTTTGGATTTACTATCCCCAGTTAAAAAAGACAGGTTGTTGATTTCATTCTGCACCACAAAGTTCTGCTCTTCTCTTTTGAAATTCTGCAAAGGACAAAGATGAAGAATGCATGAAGAAATGAACCGTTTTCAGGAAAAAGAAACCTTGCGCTTTGACTCACATGCGACTTGCACCAAAGAATGAATATTTCTGCGACCATTTTGAAGAGCTCATTGGAGTCAGCGTCTGGTTCTTTGAGCCACCTGGACCTACAATAAAACACATAGAGTGCAAGCTAATGAATGATTTGTGGAATACATCTGCAATTAGCTCAATTCAAAGCACAGAGTGAAACATCTCTTAAAACCTTTCTTTTCCTTCCATTTTTGGGGTAATTCATGACAATCCTCTGCACTATAATCAATATAATATCAAAACACAATAGAGAGCGTTTATACTTTGTGGACACCTTGGTAATAGTATTAAAAGCATGTACAAGGAAAACACCAAGTAATCCCAAACCTGTTGTTGTCCACGTAGCGTATGAGCATGGGGTAGAAGGCGTACAGGTCTCGGCACAGCACGGCAAACTCGTCCAGGATGAGAAGCTCCGCCTCCTGCGTGTCTCCTTTACAGTCGGCCTTCAGAAGCTCCTCCTCCATCACCACCTTCACCGTCTTCTTCTTCAGCTTCTCCAGCGTGGGGAGGAAGTGGCTCTTGAGGAGGTCGGCCCGAGCTTTGCTGATGATCGGCTGCACGTACACTGCACAAAGCAAAAGCCACGACACTTGTCACTGCCCAAAAGTCTGACACTGTATGTGGTTTGGCACTCAGCAGATGAATACTATAATAATGCTCGTCCATTAGCTGTGACTTTACATACAGCGTTAAAATTGCTTTGGGAAAACAAAAACATTCATAACCTAAATGAACTGCTACACATGGATTAGTAATTTTGATAAAACTACATTATCCATTACCACATAATAGAAAAGCTAATGAGGCTGGTGGTAAGAGAGTAATTGAAAAAGTAGTCATTTGCTTTTGCCACAGGGTGTTTTAATTACAAATCGAAGTAGCCTCGCTCTGTATAGCATTTGTTTGGCATTATTTAAGAAAAAAGCAATTAGTATGAGTATGGTCAATTATTAAAATCAATATAGAAAAAATAATTGTCATAATTTTAACTTTACTCGAACTATGTTTGCTGCATGTTAATCCATATCCAATAAAGCAGGTGAAGATTACTGAAATTACATTTTACTCAGCGAGTGCCGACCCAACAGCTTGCTGAATATATTTACCTAGAACACATAATATGCAAAAGTCATTGCTATATCATGGTTTAAAGTGGACAAATCATGATTATGGGGCTTAAAAATGAACTTAAGAACATTATTGTGGGTGCCTCAGAGCAGTGATATTTTACGTTTGAAATTATATCTATATTTCATTTATCTATTTAATGTGGACAGAGCAATAACATTGGACGAACCAAAGGCATTGTTAAAAGTGTTATAGCACATGTGCCATAGGGGGCTTTTAGGGTACAATAGATAAAACACTGATTTAACAAGATAAGGCACATTTTACACACATGAACAACACTGGCCTTATTTAAGACACAGTTTGAGCTTCCTGGTAAAAATGTTAATATTAGGCTGCAGTTCATCCAGTGGGTGGAGAGAGTTCCACAGTGTTTACAATAATTAAATAGTAACAATGAAATACAGGCGCTAGAGCTGGTGAAGACTGACTGGGGCTCCTCCTGCTGGCAGCTGTAGGAAAAGTAAAAAAAAAAAAAACTAACTTTCAGTTTCGATTTACAGTGTGGTTTACAGCTTTGGCATGGAACACACTTTGAGCAAAGAGTGGCTCAGAACCAATCTAAAGTTGGATTATGGGCTTTAATAATGTGCAGGACAGTTTGGGGTTTTAACAATGTTGCAATTGTATAATTAAAGTAGAGAACGAAGTGCTGACAACGTAGTAGAAACAGCTAACTTTAATAGCTTTACTCGAGGATTACTCAAAACTGCGTCAATGTCGTGAAGTCCTTCTCCAGGTATGACTTTGACGTGGGAACAACTATATAAAATGGCTCATAGCTTAATTCCATGAAAATACTACTTGGGCCCAACCTGCTATCCTCTTCATCCAGGAGGCCTCGTCGATGCCCAGGTTGTTGTTGAGGATCTTCAGGATGTTTCCCAGGATGAGGCTGAGGTGCTCAGAGGTGACAGTAGAGCAGCACACGCTGCCGCCACAGGCCGGTTGGTTCTCCGGGCCCCTCTCCCACCAGTAGGACAGGTAGTTGCACAGCATGGGCAAGATCACCTCAATCACATGGGGCATCTCTGTGTATCTCGCCCCAGACTCCGCCATGTCGTTTATGTCCTTCATCAGGCCTTCCAGACGAGGCATCCCGGGGCAAACGTCTTCAACCAAGTCCGGGATTCCGAGCACTGAAACCATGCAACAAGCTTTTAGTTTCATTGAGCTACACAATTGGAATAGTAAATACGTATATCAACAATACTAGAATTACATCTCGAAAGTACATTATTTGACAGTAAACGTTTTCTGTAACTTACTGGCACGATCTCGGTGACTCTTGGTATTGAAAACTGAGCAGGGATTGTACATGTTCAGCCGTGGCTCCAGAAATGCAACAGGCATGGCCCCAGCCAGAGTGGCCAGACACTGCCCCAGAGCCGGCAGCTGTCTGGGGGACACACACAGTGGAGGGAGTGGGTTAATGCTATAATAACCGCTACGTGATATTACATTACGAATGATTCACCAAAACAGGAGTACCTCTCCACATAGATGTTCTTCCCTGTTCCCAGCGCATACAGGCTGGTGAGGATTCGGTAGCAGGAGGCCTGGACATCATCCACTAAGAAACGACAAAACACACACGAATATAGGCCTTTAACTTGAGCATTTTAAGAGTGAAACCCAAATGCATACTCGCTTTGGTATCCTGCTAAATCTATATGAGTCTCTATATGAGTAAATTTGTTTTTTTTGATCATTTTAAGCCACACTGTAGAAAAATTTCAAACATGATCAATAACAAATGTGCTCCTAAATACCTTTCATTTTATGTTCTTTAAGAAAATGCAACTTTACACTTTGCAGACCATGAGTCTGACACATGACTCCATTTCCCCCCCCCCAGGCTTGTTTCATCCCACATTTGTCTGATCACTGCGCTGCTGTCAGGACTCACAGAGCAGGTCGACCCCAAAGTGGTGCTGCGTGATGTGTTCAAACAGCGCCGTGAGGATGGGCAGCAGGGCCACAGTGGTGTAGTTGATATTCTGTGACACTCCTTTCATCTGCGAGCGCGAGTGAGTGAACTTCCCCAGCTTCAGATTCTCAAACGTCTTCTCCAGGTCCTCGGCAGCGTTTTCAAAGAACGTCCTGAGCCCCATCCTGACGTGCTCCGAGCCAGACTTCATCACCGTCCTGTCGGAGGGAAAGAGGGGCGGTCACAAAGCAAACACAGGGCAATGCAAACGAGCGGCCTGTGAGAAAGTACTGGGGGACTCTTTAGAATGCAAAGGACGGCACGCTCAAATATGCAATCACTCTCATCTCACAGCCAGAGAAAATTTGACTGAATGAATTATGAGACGTGAATATCAAGCCGTCCGCGCTCACTCTGGAACATAAATGATTTGTTCAATAAATTAAAAGGGTATTCAAATCCAAGGTGAGTCAAGAGATTTGGCACACGAGCACAACACATTAATATAATTAGTCCATTTCAGTGTTTCACACTTCGTAACAACGCGAAAGTCATTAGCCATTGTGAACACGCGAATGTCCCCTGGTTTTGAGGAGAATTGAAAGTCGAAGTGCGTCTGTGGGGATCAGCTGTAGCTGTTTAGCATAAACAAGTCCAATAATACATGGCGCTCGGTGAGTGTGAGCGGTGAGTGTGAGCGGCATCACCAAACAGTCTTTGAAGAGCAGACCTTGTGCAACATGTGCGCAATCAAATTTGCTTTGCTTATTCAAATGCCAATGGTTGTTCAGTTAATGTCAAGGGTTTCCCATAAGACATTAGTGGAGTAAGTGTTATTAAAACAAAATCTGTAACAAATATGCACCTCAAAGGTTACTCCATGAATCTGAGCCTTATATGACTTTAGACTGCAAATGTCTTTTTCAGTAATGAGTCATTATGGGCTTCACTTAACATTTAACTGCTATAACAAATTATGGAGTCAGATCAGCCCAGCTGTTTGGTAAACAGCCCCGTTTCTATCAGCAAAGTAGTGCCCACCTGGTGTCCAGCGTGTGAGCCAGGATGTGCAGACAGCTGACCATGGTGGTGGAGTCACTTCCTACAACACAGCCATAATAATGCCATCATTAGGAGCAGAAACAGGGCAGATTTCTGATCTAGAATGAGCCCCTGGAGGAATACGTAGGTTACAGGAACATATTAACCTTAACAGGAGACAGCAATCGATTCTGCATGTGCAGGGCTTTGATATATCAATACTCCACCTGGCTGCACACAAGCTAGTGCATTTGGTTAGAGCTTTCATATTCTTTTATGTCATCATTCAGTATAAACAATTGAAGTAAACAGCAAGTACAGCCACTGAAATATATTATGCATAAGTAATAGGTCATTATCTTACCAAAGAGAGAAATTCTGTGTCTGACGAGTGCTGCCAGTTTACAAAACAAGCTGGAAATTCAAAAGATAGAAGAGCATTAAATACAAATATATTTGTGTCATTTGTGGTGTCAAATAGAAAAGGTGCTGCAGACCTGGTGACCATCTCCTTCTCTTTGTTGGTTGCATATCCGCTACTGCTCAGGTTCTTACTTGGTGACGACAGGAAGTAGAGGGAGTGGTTCTTAAAGTACTGGTCGATGAGAGGCAGGAGAACCTTGAAGAAAATATGAAAATCATATTCTAAAGATTGTATTCAATTGAAAAAAAAAGCTCTATACTCAATTACAGTAAGTAATACATTGCCTACTTTGGCAAAAAACTTGATTTCTTGTTCATGCGGAGACCGGTCCATTTTCCCAGTAGCAGCCATAGCCTCTGAATTTGACAACATGTTGTTTATAATATTCACTTTATCTAGAGCAGTTGAGTGTAATGTTGACATACCTAAATGTGCGATGAATTCCTGAGCAGAGTCCACGTACTTCAGCAGCTTTTTGAGGAACTTGTAAGCAAATCTCTTTTCCATAGAGGAAGAATCGTGCTCCATATCTTTTAGACCTCTGCAAACCCAAACATGTAAATTCACGTACGCTATCTAAACACTGGTATTGAGTATTGACAATCCCAACATCCCAACAATCACCTTGTAATGCTGTATCCATTGATTTGCAGAAAGCGAAAAAGGTCCTGGGCCTTCTCTCTGTCTCTGGCCTTTTCCTTGGCGGTCAGCGTGTCGTAGGGCACCAGCAGCGGGTGAGTTCCTCCACCTTTAACCACAGACAAGCAACCCCCCCTCAATAAATCAATACTTTGCTTTGTTTAGTGCCTGCATTTCACTCGGTTTGGCCTCATTAGCAAGTCACCTCTGCTTCCAAGGTCGCTCTTCTTCTTCCTGGCCCAGATGTTATGGTAATTCTCGGCCACTAGCTCCACCATCCCCTTCAGAGCACAAGGACACAGCAAGGGCCAGAAGATTTGAGTGGAAAGTGTGCTCTACTACAGTTAGCGTTAGTATTCAAGACACAAGCCATTCATCTCATATTCAGAGTGAAGGATCATTTCATTATTATCTCACAACACAAATGAATGCTGGGGCACCTACCTGCAGCTCTCGGGACAGGATCACGTTGCTGGTGTCGATTGGGCTCGGGTTAAAGCCATTTGCCTGGAGGTGATTCAATATTGAGGGTTTTTAGAACAACATTTTGGCCTTGTCCATATGTATAGATCAAAATATGTGGGCAGCAAATGAGGTGTGAAAGGTTTGAGAACTACTGGTACGTGTGAGACAATTACAGGATCCATTTGCCCTTCATAGTGATTACACTTCAGTTTCAAAAATAAATGTGGCTGATAGGTTGATCTAAAGACTAAGTATTTTCTTATTAATCGTTGCGGCACACACGATTTAATAAAATAATGTCTTTTGAAAATTGAAGAATTACAACAAAACAAAATCCAGCTACTTTTTTGGGGATCTTAATTAAAATCATTAGCGGATTATTAGTCTCTGCCAGAGCAATTTGCTGTAAGGCGAAATGATAAATGGGACTTCTGAAATGATCCGCATATTGAAACACAAAACTCTTTCTTTTCTTAATGAAGTTTGTGACTGGAATCTCAATGTCCTCTTTAGTACAGTACTGACCATTCCTGATTATGAGTTGTGGGACGTTCGGAGGAACTGGTAACCGGTGTCTTTCCTACTTGAAAATTACGACTTACGACCTCAGAGCATTCCAGGTGAACAAATGTATGTAAACAAAACAGCTAATGCTACAACAGTTAGCTTATACCATGCTAACGTTACATGAAATTTTCTTGTCAGTTTTAACATTAGCAGCGCTCCTCCACTAGGGGCCGCCATTACTGTCTTCATCTCGTATACACACTCGTAGCAGTCTGGAGGTCTCCGAGTTTACAAGTTAATTATCAGTTCGAGTGGTGTTCCAAGATTTAACACACCTTTTTTGGTATCATTCCATTATTTTATAAAATGAACAGTATTACACTGCTACTTAAGTACTCCCACATAGAACTTTATGTCATTCTCTTTGTGTGCACCTGAGAGACTGTGGAGATCTTCCTCATCTTCTCGCTCTCCCTCTGAGACATGCCTTCTCCATCTTTTGTCCTGTCGATGCACCAGCCCATGGCCAGCAAGCTCTTCAGAGACTCTCTGATGGGGTATCTGTAAATCTCCTTTTCCTGGACAGAACACTAGTCATCAGTTACTGTTTTGTTTCATCATCAGACAGATGAAATGTGAGGACTGTTTCCAATTTTAAAGCAATGGTGATAAGTCCTCTGCCTAGAATTTGCCTTTTGTTGATAACGTCACTTCAATTACAGGGCTTATACATATGAACATAAAGTTCAATTGCCTTTTCTGTAAACTATAAGAAAATCTCACAATGATATAACAACTGATTACTTAAGAAATGCACAAACGTTATCAGTTGAATGGACTTTCTGTCATAAGCTTAATATGGCAGGTTTGTGGATCTAATTCCAAAGAAATTATGATGTAATTCTACTTTTTTGTTGTTGTAGTTCTTTCAAAAACTGAGAAACATACCCGAAACCTCCATAAGCAACCGATACTGACAGTGGGGAATAGCGAACCTTTTCTGTGAGTGATTTGTATGCCCTGAGCTGGGGGTGAATCTTGGCCTTCTCGTCCACACAGTCTCCGTATTTCCATCCCAGCAGCACCTGCGGCGCAAACACAGACAGGCTTAAAGATAAAGCAGCAGATTTATTGTTTGAAAGACAGAGTAAAATATTTAGTGAAAATAATTCTTTCAGTTCCCAGTTCATGCATTCTCTATCCCTGGACACCAACATGTCAAGCACTTGGCACAATATCTTAAAAAAATAAAGTAATAGAAGAATGAAAAGTAACTCGTACCTTCTCTGCAGACCACTTTTCATGACTATTTTCTGCGTATTTGTTGGCAAAGTGTTCGAGCTTCTCTGGAAGAGTAATGCTGAAAAAGAATATCACATTATATACAGACCCTGCCTCCTGTCGCACAGTATTTCTTGCTGCATGATTACTAAGTTGCATACTTGGTGGTGTTGATGGGTTTGGGGTCAAAGTTGCCGTGAGCATCCACAGAGTTGGGCTTCTCCACTGCGGTGCTGATGGAGGCGTCCACGTAGTCTGGTGGCAACGCTCCGGCTATGGCACTGAGACACGGCATGGCCATGTTGAAAAGATCTTTGTCATATTTCTGCACACAATGAGAAATATGACAAAATAGAATACGATTTGATTAGGTTCATATTACATAGGAAGTAGTTGATTTTTTAGTATCTTTTTTTTTGCAAATGATTTATTCTTGTTGTCACATAAATAAGCACAAAGGGCAAATAGACAAGAGCAAGAGCTGAATAAATAATTATAAATGCTAAAGAACGAGCAGGCTTGCAGATCTGGATCAATGATGCTCGTTATCGATGTTTCCAGGCCGGCCCTTTGCCTCTTTTCATGAGTCTGCATTTAAAGAGAAGTGCTGAGTCCCTGCATCTACATCACAAAGAGGCTGGTGGATATTGGCAGCTATAAAATGCTCCCAATCATAGCACATGTTAATCAAGACGGTAATGGCACAGGTTCTACTTGAATATGTGCATAGTGTATGAGCCAGTCAACTGCTTTAGAAATGCAGTGGACCGTATGTAAGGCTCGGAGCATTAATATCGCTCAATAAAGGCAATGAATAAAGAACAAACTATGTGGTTAGGGATAAACACTGTCAGAACATATAAAATTCAATTTAAGTAGAAATATTGGCACCATTTAAATTAGGCCATACTACTGCACTTGAAAAGTGCTTCCACTGTGTCACATATTTGTATAAGTAGTGTTTAATTCTAGCAATGATTATAGAATGGCTACAGCCAGGGTGATAGCTATACTTTAAATTAGAGGTGGGTCGGATCTGGCCCCCGAAGCAATTTTGTCCGGCCCTCGACTCTCTTTCCATAATTAAAGCAGAACTAATATGCCCCTACAGGCCATAAGTGTCACTGCATGTTCCTTTTTTTTACTCATTAATTGTCCGTGAAAGTAAATACTATGCTGACAGAAAAGAAAAAGGGAGAGAGGGATATTGTACATTGTGCCACAACTAAATGACACTATGGAGATTTTCCCACACCGAATTGCATAGCTGTGTATCAGGGGCACCAGGACCATCCCCTGCCAAAGTGGACTCACATGGCTCTATATTTTTCATTTTTATTTCATTAAAAAGTTCCATTAAAATATAAACAACACAATTGCTAAGTCAATGCAGTTTGAATAAAAAGGCAAGAGAAGTGCTATCTTATCATATCTGCTCCTTTATTAACTTTCCAATCACTTTAAATCAGTTTGGCTATTCTTTGTTTTTCTCAATATTGACAATCAGATATAATTCACTGCAGTTTGCAAAAGTGTCATTATTGTGGCCTTATAATGCAATTCAGGTTACTCATGTGGCCCCTTGTAAGAATTAATTGCCCACCCCTGCTTCTTACCCTTTGTGACAACGAATCAAAAACGCCCCAGAAGATTTTCTTGGTGAGCAGCAGCTCATCTTCAGACGCTGTGCCGTAGCTGCCCCAGCCAGAGGGCAGACAGTAGAATTTCCAGTTCTGCTCATAATGATTTGTCAGCAGCTGGAAAACACAAGTGAATTAGTCACAAGACTGTCATTAAAACGTGCGCTTAACTCATCTGCATGGGTGCATGGCAGCAAGAGGAGACAATAACAGAGGATAACTGTGCAAAGAAGTGTACTGTACTCATAAAGGAGAGACAAATCTTAATGGACAGATGGTAATAAATAGCTTGAGGCCCATGACAGGGAATAAAGGAGAGTGGAGGACGATGGAGGCAGAAATAAAATATAGGCGTTATATATTTCTGCTGCAGAGCTAATTGAAAACCTGCACCTATACCTGCGAGTGATATGAAACAACAATGGCCTCCACCCTTCCACCCCCCAGTTACGGGTTATTTCATGCCCAGTATTTCTCTCCTGTGGCCAGATGGATTGAATGGAGCAGTGGAGCCAACAGGCCTGTAATCCCACAGTGCAATACTTCATCTCCTGTTGCCCCTGTGCTACGTGCACACCTCTTCAACTGCTGTGATTAAAAGCTCTGGTCAAGGAACATATGCATTTGAGTGTTTGTGTGTGTGTGTGTGTGTGTGTTAAGAGGGAAAGAGAACGGAAGGAAGAGGAAATGTAATATTTGACACTGCAGAGGAAATAAGTTCCCGAAATAAGCTGATGGCAAATTATGTTGAGTTAAGTATGTGAAGGGATGCAACGACAACAACAAAAAAGCCGCAGATGAAAGAAAGAGAGAGAGAGAGGCATGAACGCTGAAGGACACAAAGTAGAAGTTCTGTTTGTGAAGAGACTTTGGGGTAAAAATTTGAAAAGTGTTTACCCTGAGAGGCATCTTGCAGTAATCAGTAAGCAAGGGCACATCAAAGACGAGCCTTCGCAGGAGCTGCTGCAGCATCGAGGGACGGAGATGACTGCGAAGAGACAAGACAGGTGCTTTGGTCTTAGGTTTATGATGTCAAAATTCAAACTGGTTCTGAATCTGAATAATCCGTGGTGCGCGACCTATTTTTCTAGAAGCCCTCCCTGCTCCGAATCCCCTCCCCAAATGCACTAGAATAAGTGACCAACATCAACTGTCAGGAAGACTGTTGAAAAACGGTCAGGCATGAAAAACAAACACTCCCTCACTTGCAGATGGACAGAAGACATTCTTCGATGGCGTCTCTCTGCGCTTTGGTGAGCGACCGCCCCTTAGACAGTCTGTAGATGGTGTGCAGGGTGGAGTCGATGAGTGTGGCGTAGTGTTCGGTGCCAGCGAACAGTGGGGCACAGCGGGTGAGCAGCGGCAGCATGGCAGATCCAATGTAGCGGTTCATGGCCAGGGCAGTCTCCGTGGTGCACAGACCCTCCTGCATGAAAAGCCGGACATGTGTGAGCTTTTACCCGTGTGCTTGTGTTGAAAACAAAAATACAGTTGTGTTTTGTATTAAGTATAAAGCCTTCTATGCAGGTCCAAAACGCATTTCATAAAAGCCTGAATAAACTGCCTTTCTGGTCAAGCTCATCAATTTCTACTTCAATTTGTCCTTGCCCACTTATTCAGAGCTGTGCTGGTTGTTATTGGCACTTGAATACAGTCTTAATATTGATCGTTGCAGGCTGTTGGGGAAAATGGTTTGACACATCGCTTCTGACTGGATTAGTTTGATTAGTTTATAAATGTGTCAGTGGAGGTGCCGTGGCGTCAGCAGCTTCCCACCACAGTGCGTGACGGAGTTAATGAATAAAGAACTTAGCTTCTATCAGCGTTCTCTAAATCCAATCTGATACTGAAGAAAGGGTAAGGTATATTACGTTATTCTGTATTTGACCCCTGACCACATCTTCAGACCCTGCGATGGGGGATTGGTCAGTGCAACATGTTTTAGGTGGATGGGGAAAACCAGAGCACCTGCAGGAACTCACACGGTCAGGGAATCAACCCAGGACGAGAGCGCACTAACCACACTGCCTCCCTCGAGTGCATGAAACATATTTTACCGTGTCCATAGAGGTCGCAGCCCTCAGGTCCGGTAGAAACCCCACTTCCAGCAGGTGAAGGAGGAAGCTCTGGTCTTCAACACCGTACACTCTGTCCAGAAACAGCACCATTGGGGCCTTGTGGTCTGGGCAGAAGCTTGCCGACATGTCCGGCTCTGTGACCGATCCATCTGTGTGCGAAGGGGACAGAAAAATGCAGTGTTTACCTAAAATAAAGCAATCCACTCTGTTAGGAGGCGGTAACAACATCTCGCGAATGCAGTGGGACCGGCCTATAGGACATAATAGCGTGTCTTTTCCAGTTAGGGGAGTCATGCGTATTCATTAGGCTGCATGTGACTGGATTTCCAAATGCGTCGCCTGCTGTCTTGGCGCTGGGCTGCAGTCCGAGCTTGTGTGGCAACGCTCAGAGCGGCAGATTTAAGTGGCCCGCCTCTCCGTGCTTATGCAGAACAATCAATAAGAGCATGACAGCCTGCTATATAAATGATCAGGCTTACTGAGAGCCATAGAGGTGTGCAGTAAAGCATTGTGCAGATTAAATAGGTATGAGGAGTGAGATGAAATCAATGTCCGTCTACCATGCACAGAATAGGGCAACTGCACTTCATATGTTACCAAGATATCTAGGTGTGTATGGTGGTACAAAAATGTGTTTATATTAAAAATTCTAAATTGAAAGCATCCTCCTGCTTCAGAGTCACATTAGCCCTTTAACACTATACCCCGACTTGGCGTTTCCCATACTCTCTGTTCCCTAAGATGAAGCATGGTTTCTTTGGACGTTTTGCTGCGTGGCAAACGTCCAACAGATTCAGAAAGCTTTCCAACTTACTTTCAGAGACACTTTCAAGAGTGGAAAACTCTCACCTTTGTTTGTGATGGGCATTTTGAGAGGTATGCTGATAATTCCGACCAGGTCCTCCGTAGGCACAAGAGACCGCAGGATGGCACGTATGCGCAGGGCCTCGCCTTTCCCTTTGTTGATGAGCTGGAAAAAACAGAGCAAACATCAAGCAACAGGATTTCTGCAGCAAATGGTCAGTGGTATTTCCGAATTCATAGTGTCATACGTGCATCTCTGGGGCACAACGTCCCAACAGGTCAATCAGAGCGGAGTAAAAGGACATGATGGCGTTGCCCATGTGCACCACCTCTTCTTCATCATCGCCATCTGCAGACCTATCAAAGTCCAGGAAAAGATACAGTATAGAGTTGACAAATGAAGTAGTAAAATGCAATGGTATTTTGTAACCCTAGTTTTAAAATGTGTTTGTTTGTTAGCGGAGCCTAAAAAAGCAAGCCTGTGATGTTGATTTGATAGGGCTAGATTTGGAAATCTCACGCGTCAGAGCTGACTCCGTGGACTGAGCCCGGCAGGTCCAGTGCTGGGGTCTCCGAGATCTTAATGGCTTCCTTCATGGCAGCCAGCAGCCCGTTCCCTCCCTCCCCCCTCAAAGCAGGACCGAAACACTCTGGGCGGCGGATTAGCAGTTTGACCATCACACTGGAGTTCTCCTCGACACTCTCACCTGGATCAAAGACAGAGGAAATGTGAAAAGTCAATATAGAAAGCATACATTATTCATGAGGTGTTTGTGGCCTGAAACGCACCCAGCAGCTTTAGCCTTAGATAAAACATTTTTACATTACCTTGAGAGTGAGATTTAAAGATCAATAAAGTTTAAAGGTCAATCAAGAGCGTAAGGTAGAGGCGAGGTCAGTGCGAGGAAGTGCTGTAAATGTGTCAACAAAGTACAATACATCAAAACAGGGGGGGACAATACCATTAACAAAGACGGCAAATCTCAGAAAGGACAGGTATCGCTCTCCTTCAATGGGATTCCAGCCAATGTCAGGGTAACCTTTAGCAAGAAGCATGGGGCAACTCTGAAGACCACAGCCAGCCAAGTAGGTAACCACCTAAAGGAAATGTCACACATGGAAATAGGAGAATTTTAATTCAAATTTTTAATATAAAAATATCTATCCAAATGTCACAAGTCGCACTTTGTCCAGATCGGGTTCTTCCAGAGCCAGAGCCAGCCCGTTGTTGTCCATCACTGAAGACGCTGCCACGTCCAGAGGAGTGGACCCTCTCATTGCTGGTGAAGCTGGACATAAGAAAGATTAATAAGAAAGATAAGGAATTGAATCATACAACCCTTCATTATTCAAGATTTTTGAGTGTGTAAACAGCAGGGGGTAGTCTTGGGTGAACAGTGAAAATCTGGCAACATGGATGATAATAATAGTGTAAAAGAACAGCCAACTTTCATAGGTTTACAGTATCCTTGAGACAGTCTAACAAGTTTATGAATCCATAAATGAAGAACTAAAATTATAAAGTGATGTTTGATTAAGTCTGTATCGTAAGTCAAAATGAATCCCCGGGTAAATAAACCCAAACCTTATTTCTACTCGCGTAAGAGAAAACAAGTGTACACCTGGACAGTGTCATATACATTTTTTCTTTCAGCGCAATGACAGCTACAAAAGTGCAGCACAGAACATCTTAATGCAGTTTACATATACCTAAGCCGACACTGCTATTTTCCAACAAATAGCTGAGGTGATCAAACATGGCTTTCTGGTTCTGCCGGCTGATTCGACAGAAGTAGCACAGAAAGCGGCAGCAGCTGGCGACCATCTTGGGGAAGGCGATTTCCTGTGAGAAAAAAAAACCAAAAAACAGATGAATTAAACATCACAAACTGTCGCAATCAGAAATTGGAGACAAGCAACTCAAAGCTGGCCTTTTTGGAGAAGAATACACATAACAGAATGAAGACGCCAAGCCTGAACTTAACCTAACAAAACATATGGATAAGGTAATGTAGAGGATAATGCTTGTCTCACTTAACAATTCAATTAAAAAAAGTGCATACTTGCCAGTTCCAGTTAAAGTCACCCAATAAAAAAGTGAAGACACAAATGTAGGTTTACAAACAAAATACAGTAGAAGTCAGACCTGTGATTTGTCAGCTCCCAGCACGTTGACCATGACCTCCATGACAGTCTCATGCATGCCCAGGATTCTCATCAGGTTCGGATGTTGGTAGAACACCTTGTTATTCATAATGTCACTGGAATGACAAATTGGGAATTGTGCAAAACTGAACTGCCGGATGCAGTGAATGGGAGAAAGTGTACAGTACTCTTTAAGTCATTAAATCTAAAATGATTACTTCTATGCATAAAGCAAAGGATAGTTCCTTACCTGAGTCCGTTAATCATAAGCTTCTCCTCCTCTTTGCCCATTCGCACAGACAGCAGAGACCTGATCTGTCCCAGAGAGGCCAGCAGGTGGATGGTGTCCTGCACAGAAGCTGCACTGATAGTGTAGGTCTTCCTCATGGCTCTGCGCAGCTCTCCGATGCTGTCGTACTGCCTTCTCAGCAGGCTGAACATCATCCGCACCAGCTTCGGGTCTTGTATGTGACACTCCTGAGTCCAGCTGACCATGGTCTGTGAGATCAGCTCCTTCAGGTTAGCTGAGGGACAGATTGAATACAGTGCATTTGATGAATGTAACGTACGTGAGCTCCAAGTCCTAAAGCATGTTATGCAGTAATGGAACAACCGACATAACATCTAGCTCAGCACTTATTCAGTGTGTTCATTAGTTTTGGTTAGTGACCACTGATTTTACTGTACATAAGATACATTGATTAACAACACACACTGGTACATAGAAATGTGCAAGGAAAGGCAAGGAGAACACCCAACTGGCAGGAGTCAGGGAGGGGTCACTGAATTAAAGGGTAGGGTAGGATTTGCTCAGGACAAGTCTCAACACTCAATTAGCTTCATTCTGGCAGAACAAGTCCCTGCAGACTAATCATTTGCAATGAGAACTTCTGAAATGGAAACGCATAAATAGTAAAAGACAACAAACTTACTATGTTGTGCACATCTTGGATGCAAAATGCAAATAGTACGGTGTAAGAGCTCATTTATACTTGACTGCAACTTTAAATATGAAAGCAAAACCACAGCTGTACAGAGCACTGCTCGGCTCTTATTACAGCTACAGAGGCGCACAGCATCACTGATCTTTCTGAGAATAAATCAACCATGTTTCAACAAAACCACCAATTATTTGCTTGTATCGTTTGATAAAAACACTCTCCAGGAGCTCAATGAAAGAGGCAGAGTGGCAGTGGAGCAGAGGATCCCTGTTATGTAAAGATTCAAACAGAACCAACCAAGGTATTAATAGAACTACATGTTGTACGGTTGAATGGACCGCTCTGATCTGGGTTACCCCCAGGCTTGGTTAAAAGTAGAACAATCTATCCCTGTACATGCTCTGGTGAGAGGAAATATGTCAGAGGACAATAAAAACAGAGGCGTTTTGCCCGATTGATATCCTCAAAGTTGTCTGTATTTTTACAGCCCATGTCTGTCTGTTTGATTGGACAGCTCTTTTTCAGGGGGGAAACTGGCACCACACTGTCAATCAAAGCATCAGTGTTGGGTGTGAGTGAGGAGGAGGCATGCTATAGACTGTCATCAGTAAAGATAGACAGAGATGCCTGTGTAAACAATCACTCACACATTGCAATATGATTAAAGGCTCTGTTATAAGCTATAATAGTCAATAAGAAAGTACTACATAATTACCTCACAAGCTGACATAATTCTCTCAGCCAGTTTTCCAGAGAAATACAGTAAATTGACTAAAAACTAATTTGACAAGAAATGAGCTCAGTCGAGGCCTAGTTGAGCAAATAACTGGTCAGTGTCTGAGTGGCGCAACACTTCTTTCCCAAAGCAAATGTCGACTTCTAAAGAACATCATTGACACACAACACTAACGCCTTGCCACAACTTTGTCCCGGCAGCAGCTTCCCCAAAAAACTCATTGTGATGCTCCTGAACTCCTGAGCCCGCCACCACAAACCACACTCTTAATCAATCATCCTTTTCTCCCGCTCCTGCAGAGAACACCACGGCGGCGTCCCAAGGCAGCCGTTCAGGAGAGAAACGCACACCTGTGTTTTGATCCTGCTGAGCTGCCGTGAGATCACTGATGGTCTTAAAAGCTGAGCATCGGGGTCAAAGCCAATCCCACTGGAGAGATTGCTTTCCAGTAGTTTCTAGTCAACATCTTCTATTCAGAGTCGTTTTGTAGGACAGAACAATCTTTCTTCAAGTTGTATATGTTTATAATCTTTAAAGTTGATACATAAGTGGTGTAAAATGTTCGGTAATCTATAATATACAGACTTTGGTTTGACACAATAGAAGTGTCTGTGAAAATGTAGCGCTGGAGGATCTTAACCACTGCCTTCACTGATCATTGGGACAGATTTTTGAATTCCAGATGAAAGACGCTGAACAAGAACTTTTGAAAAGAGGGTCCTGCAAATAAAAGAACTTGGCTTGAGAGATCTGTGTTTTCCTGCAGCGCGCGTTCCCTCTCATCTCCCTCCATCTCTCGGCTCCCAGAGGAAAGTGTGCTGACAGACAAAGCTCTTGTCTCAGTAGCATCTCCCCCAGCGGCTTTATGTATTAGCATAATAAAATTGAAAAGAAATTGAAATGTAAATGTGTGACACAGTCCACCTGACACGCCACAGACAAACAGAGCCGGGTTTAAGGGTGAGGAGCGTACGCTTTTCACGTTACCGCCCACAGAGAGCACTAACACAATACTTGAACGGGATCAAGAACCAGTGAGGTTGTTTGTGTTGGGAGTCAACAGGATTTAGATGTAAATAACAGTTTCTGCTTTGAAGGGAAAAGGTGAGGGAGAGCCTTCTATACCGGTTTTACAATCTCAGCACCTGAAGGACACATCATAAACAAGTACTTTTTATCATTTGTTTGTGCCGAAACCTCCATGTGATCTTCTCTAGTGCTGTGTCAGTACCCAAACAGTATTTCGAATTGCGATCAACATTTTCAGTGCAGACATTTTAGGTTCCGCTGCCCGTACAAAGAATCAAATTGCATTGCCCTTTCATTCACCTGCCTCATCCAAATGACATAAATTAAGCACAATATCTTTATTACACAACTAGCTGTTACTTAGGAGTTTAAAAAAAAAAAAAAAAAAACATGAGCGGGACTGTCAGTATCAGCCATTTTTACCACATAATACTAAATGTGACTACCGTATACTCACTTGGGGCCGCCTGCTCCTTCTTGGTGGGATCCTCCGCTTTAATAGCCTGCCCTTTGATCTTGTTCACCAGCATTAGCAGTCGACCTTTGATAGATGTCGCTTGTTCATCCTCATCCTCCTCCATAGGGATTCCTATAGCGAAGACGCAACAGTGAGTGAAAGGCCCTCTCTCTAAAGGCTGTGTGCACTAATGTCAAGTTTCATAGCGTGATATGTAGCGCTCTATACTGTTATTGTTCCACCAGAACGGCTCTGATCTCAGTGTGTGTGTGTGTGTGAGTGTGGGTGTAGCAGGTGACACTGACACTTCTACACTTCACGGCAGGGCGGAGAATGCCATTAGGATCGCTCGCGCCACAGGGGCTGGGCAGCTCAATAATTTATCAAAACATCAAGATGACGGAGCAATCGAAGAGCCACTCAGCCACCTCCACTGACAGCATCGAATGGGGAAAAGATGTGAAATATTTCAAAGGGAATTGCTGCAGAGTGTCAACATTATTGCTCGGGTACTTATTTGTTTTGTATGTTATTACATGATTCTTTTAGACTTGAAGGCGAGCCACTGCGTTCCTCTTACCACAGTGAAGCTGCAGCTGGCCATGGAAGTCATACAGCTCCACCTGGATAGTCGTGGGACAGGGGCAGTCCTCTCCCGTACTGAACGTGAGCAGCATGTTTATCTACAACAAAGAAACAATATGGCATCACTGCATATCTATTCACTAGATAGATAGATAGACAGATACTTCATTACATTAGTCACTAGACCAATATGCTGTAAATAAGTGTTGAAATAAAGCATATAACTCAAGTAACTGCTCTTGTTTATTTGATAGAAATGTCAAAAATAATTGTGTAAACTAAGATCTAATTATTTGGATGAAGTATAATGCAACCTTTAGAGAAATAAATAAACGACAATGGCATTGAGCTGCTAAGTTCTTGACAAAATAGTTCCAGGAAACCAGGCTGCTGTTGGGAGGGAAGTAGGCTATAAATCAAAGCGAAACACCCAGCCCTTTCGAATGGTTGATTCTCCTTTGCAATTTGCGATCAAAGAATGTGACGAGTGAAAAAAAAAAAAAAAGATATGACGCACTTTAAGAGAGATCTGTAAACTGTAAACAATAGATCAAAGCTACACACAAACCCTACTTTAAAATTAGGCAGCAAAACGGCAACTGCGAATCCTTCCTCGGGTGAGTAACATAAACCAGCCGGGGGGAAAAAGGGGGATGGCGTTGGGAAAAGCACTACCATGGATGTAGTAAATGGAGTTATGTAAACACATTAACTGCATCATCTCGTTACATGCGTGATTTGGAGCAGGGGCCCCCGAGGGCTGATCTCTGGTCAGCGACTGCAGATTCATGATGCAAAAGCTCTCATCGGAAAAGAGCCATTTAGTTCGAACGCTGCCTCTATTTTTGGCACGTCACCTTTGTAGGCCATTTGCACCTTTAAATCACACGAGAGTTAGTGACGTCAGCGAGCAGACGTGTCAGTCGCCACAGACCCGCGCTCAGCAGAGGGAATAGAGCGGATAAACACATCCAACCACTGAAATCACATTGCCTGCAAGGTATTACAAGTATACTGTTTTAATAAATATGCCACCGCACAGAGAGAGCGTTTTTCTTTCCACCGAATTTCAAAATCAGTCACTTCACTGTCAAGTAAGAAGGTCATATTTTGTGCTAGCTTTATTTCCTCTTTCTCAATGTCAGTAATGCGAATTGATGGATCTAGGTCACTGCATTTCACGCATCACAATCAAATAATTACTCGAGAAATTTGAAGAAGTTACCAGTCGATTTTCCGAAATTTAGAATAAAATGTGATTGTTCCCCAGATTTTACTCACTACCACCACAAAGATATAGCTACCAGACACTTCTCATCTCACCTGTTCTTGCGGAGGGGAGCGGAACTCTTTGGTCTTCTTGGCGGTGACGGCGGCGGACATGTTCAGGGCCTGCATTAGCTCGTTGTAGCGAAACTTCTGGTTGTACTGGAGCTTGGACACGAAGTTGTCGGAGAAGGAAACGATGGCCTCGATGCGGTGCTTCAGCTCGCAGTCGCAGAAGTAGTGCAGCAGCTCACACATCTGTGGGAGAATCAGGATTAGTAGCTTTTTTTCCTTTCAACACATTTCCGATGGCTTCATTATCTCATTTATTAAGTGTCAGTGAAACTCAAGAGACCACTTAACACTAGTCATTTCATGTCTGACTAACTTCTGAATGGCTCTATTAGAGATTACCGGTTTGCATTCGATTGTAAAATGGAAATATCAGCGTATTTCAGTAGCTGCAATACCTGTGGGATGACTATAAATTTGTCAATAGACGGATCCTTTTCAAATGTAAGGTTTCACTGTCTCACCTGTCTCTTGACTGGCTCCGGAAGCCTCTTCTCCAGCAGCCCTTTTATCGGTTGCTTGGCCTCTTTCTTGCCCGCCTCCACCTCCCCAGCCTCCACCGCCTTGTCCTCTGCCCCGGTCAGGCCTTCCTTCTCCGTGGCGCCTGTGACTCCTTTCTCCCTCGTGTCTCTGAAAACGTTGGGGTCTATGAGCAGCAGGACCTTATAGACGTCCTCACTGCCCAGCACGCCCATCGTGAGCAAAGTGCTTATCAGCTTCAGGATGGGCACAAACTGGTACTCCACAGATCCCCCCACAGGGTCTCGGATGTAGTGTCCCCCGCCTTGGACCGCCTCCGTTAGCATTGAGATGGCCTTCGTCTTCAGCGCGTCCAGCGGGAGTTGGGGGCTGTATAGATGCTCTCTCTTGTTGCTGATATAACAGGGCGGCGTAAAATGCAGGCGCGGCTTCAGCGACGTGCTCAGACCAACCCCTGGAGGCAGGTGCTTTTTGGCCGAGTCTGAAAAAAGACGTATGGAACGAGTTTCCGACGTGACCGGGATAATGAATTCATCTTTCATCATGAGCCGCGCGCCCTTGGCCGTCTCCAGGTGGATGCTGATCAGGACGTTGTAGAAGCCCTCGCGGAGCATGCCCGGGAGGTACTGGTTGTCGATGGCGTACATGAGCTGGGACTGGTCCAGGTGGCTGCAGAGGACGTGGGCCACACGCAGGTTGCCCAGAGCGGACAGGGCAGAGTAGAGCTTCAGAGTGTGGTAGTGGAAGTTCCTCAAATCCTCCTGCTCAGACAACTCCATGATGTCAACGCACCTGGGACAATAAGACAATAGATTAGGAACTAGGCCATTTAGATTACCTTTCGAGATTTACTTCTTTGACACTTGACGCACAGTTTTAAAAACAGTGCCTAATATATGAAATCTGTAAAACTTTAAAGAAGGTGTATTATGCTTTTGGCCGGTATTTGGTAATAAACTCAAAAACATCTCTATCACTATCTGACACTTTATTGGTTAGAAAATGCAATATTGATCTAAAAAAGCTGACGCAAAACATCCAGTTGATTCACTTCCTGATATTCACACCAAACCCCCATAAGCCCCTACCACCACTCATCCTCTTGCTCCCCTTCACTGTGCAGCTGTTTCAATAAAGAGTCAGTAAGAAAAGAAAAAAAAAAGTGGCTATAATGAAGGTGCTGTTAGTGAGCTGTCGTTGCGGTGCTGAACTACCACTGGAGAAGATCCAAAGATCACTCAAAGGTGTGTTTTATCCTGATCTCTTGTTATGTCAGTGCCATCTGCGGGACACAGGTGCAATTCTTTCCTTTCTTTCTTTATGCTGTAGTAGTGGCTGGAGTGAGCCTTCTGGTCATTCCTTTAAAAATCAATAACTATGCACAGGAATGGGATAGAGACTTTTAATGGTGCAACCTGCTACACAACACCCATACAGCACGTTTGCTTTACTCAAACTAAGATGGTCGCCTTTGGTCACACTGACCCGGATGTCCATCAAACTCAATACCCATACATTTAATATGAAATACCAGAGCTAACATGTCCAAACGTATTTCGGAAAGCCTTAAAGATGCACAGTGTGTGAAGCCTTTTGAAGCCTACCTGTTCTCCTCTGGAATGTGCACGGCCAACATCTGCAGTGGGTCGATACACTGGACGCCCCAGCCGTGCCGCTCGTTCACCCTGGCCGTCTCCACTCTGAGGAACACATTAGGCATGCGGCTCCACAGCACCGCTTTAATCGTCTGCACGTCCAAACGAGGCGGGCACTGGGGTACTGGGTTTTTGTGCTCGCTCTTAAAGATGGCCGAGGATAGTGGCATGGCATTCTAGAAAAATACATTTCATATATAATAGCCCTGAGAGGCAATAGTCTGGGAGTGTAGTCTGAAAATGTTGGGAAAATGTTACCTTTATTTTAGCAAGTTCAAACTGGAAAAGGTTAGGGCTTGTCGGTCGGACAAACACAGCAGGAAAAAGCTTGGTGTTTGGTTCAACCTGTAGCAAACAAAAAAGCTTTTAGGTGAGAAACCGTAGGTACAGAGTGGGTTCAGAAAGCTTTCAGACCTTATTTAATGGTTTGTTTTTCATTATACTGCTTGATATGACGGAAGGTACAGTGTGAGCCTGAGTTCTGGACATTTCCAATGTCAAACTTCAACACAATTACACAGAAATAAATCGAGGCATATGAATACTTTCTGAACCCACTGCACAGGAGAAACGTGAACAGCATGACTTGCAGAAAGTGGCTTAATAATGCACCATTCGCTCCCGGCACTTAGCGTGTCAGCCTGTGTGCGCTTTATTTCCAGAACGCGCACCATGACTCAGCGCACATGAAGTCACAGTGAGTCAGTCCATAAGACGATTATAGCCTCTGAAAGTTTTTAAGTAGAGTTTGAAGATCACTTTTTTATTTTTTGGAGTGTGAAATACAAAAGAGGGAACAGTGCACATGTTTCTGAAAGGTCAGTGGGTTTGAGACATGCTTTTGTATTAGACTTTTAGCATATCTTCTACTTTTCTTTATCCATTCCAAAAACTATATAAAAATCTTAAACAATTTTTCCCACTGGCCACTATGGGAAGTCCTTTTCAAAAGTTACTATCAATGAAGTTAGGTGTCAGGTTTTTGTGTTAATTGTTACAATAATGTTGGCCTTGGGCAATAAGTTACAATTTGGCTTTATGCCAGGACTCTTGTCTCATCTTCCATTTTCTTATAGATTTATTTGCAGAACAGCAGAAATCCAGGCCTATCGCCAAAGCATAGGTATATACTGCTAAATTTAACCTGTCACAGTGAGAATTACAAGCCAACATTTAAATCTACCAGCCGTTGGCGAGTTGGATAGTCTTAATGTCAAGTCCTGATCATCACTATTATCCCCCATCTTTTCCTCTTACCACAATATTCTGTTGAACATCTTTAATTTATTTATTCTAACAAAGTAAAAGTTTTCAAAGTCGTCAGCTGGACTGGGTGAGCAAATCTACTGCCGGTAGAAAATCTGATCAGATGTGCGAGAAGCCAAAGACAAGAGACATTCTCATCTCAAACAACTGATCAGTCCATCCTGAGCGCTAACAGAAACATTATTGGGTTAAAGCAAAAACTAGCCGTGCTTGGTTTTGAATGCTTTGGCGCCTTCCAGCGTGTGTTCACATTCCGCAGTCAGTCCGGTGAGTCTTACCTGGTAGGACGTTGATATATCCTTGCCATTGACAGTGAACGACACCATGCCCGTCGCCAGGTCTATGAGGCATCCGATCTCCAGGTCCACGTTGGTGCGGCTGGTGGTGTGGGCAGCGCTGGTCACGTCTCCTCCCCACACCATGTAGCAGTTACTCCTCCTCACGCTGTGCACAGAAAGACACGCACACGGGCTCAATATCTAAAGCCATGAAAAATGCATGACTACTGTGTGCGGCGACCTTTGCGGCGGGCGTACCTCTCGTGCACTCGACCGCGCTCGTCCCCAAGCGTCACTGTCACCGTTCGGTTTTTGCTGAGGTTGAAGTTGTTGCTGTAGTAATGGTAGTCCGGGGTCACCCACCCCACCCAGACACAAGAGGGGTCCTGACCGGCAAACACCCTCACACAGTGGTAATACTGGAAAGACACAGGCCATGCATGCTATTAGCTTTAAATGGAACAATGCAAATGGGAAAAATGGAAATTGTACCATGGTAATGCTGCTGTAGTCCACACGCCTGCTCTCTTCGCTGTGCCTCACCGATCTAAGTGGGTATCTGAAGTAAAAAAAGGAAGGGATGAATGGTTGGTCCCTTCAGGGAGATTATCGGCAAATGTGTTAAGTCTATTTTAATATCTGTAATTTATTTTCAATGGCGTCCATTGCAGGAAAAGGACATATGATTGCAGTGGCCTTATGTGAATGGATATTTTCAACCTGCTTTTAATACTGAAATCATTTACTTGCCAGCTGGTTTACTGATATAGACAAGTGTTCTTTTCTCTGTTACCTGTGTTTGATCTTCAGCGCCTCATCGTCATGTATTCCGTTCATGTCCACCACAGGGCTGATCTTAAATGTGGGGTGGAACTCTACAGGCATACTCAGGCGGCAGAACACCATGTCCGCATTACTGTTCTGGGTCCCAAACGTCTTGTGTGTAACTTTCAGACACGGAGGGCCATCGACCGTTCCATCAATCCTTGTTACCTGTCAAAGAAAACGTCCACTTTACACAAATCATGTTGAAACGGATCACCGGGCGAGCCGCTCTTTCTCGTCCTTACTGCTATGTGGTGGTGGTCTTTTGGCACGTTGAAGAAGGTAGGCAGGCGCTTGCTGAACCACATCGTGACCTGGCGGTTCATGTTCACGGCGTAGGGTTCGAACCCCTCCTGAAGGCCACACATTGTGTAATATTTGAAAGTGCTGGCGTCTTTCCCCAGATTCATGCGCCCCACCTGAGAGAGACCGAGGCTGCAGACGGGGATGAAGCCTGAAGGACAAGCGGAAGAGCGGATAAAAGATAAAAGTCTCTAAGATCGCTCACACACACACACACACACACACACACACACACACACACACACACACACACACACACACACACACACACACTGGCAGCAAAAAGTACAGTGCCAGATTAAATAAAAAGGATTTAGTTTTAGGCAGCTGCTTAGTTTTCACTTAGATTCACAGCATGGTCTTTTTAGGTCAGTGCTGCTTTTGTGTGAGAAGGCTCAAAGTGATAAAAACGGCAGCAACAAGTCCAACTATAAAGACAGATTTGTTCTATTGCCGATAGCAAAAGATTGAAGTGGTGATTTTTATTGCCTTTGCTTTTTTTTATTTAGACAGAAAACATTACTCTGTCATTATACTGATTTAAGGCAATGATCAAAAGTGAAGGACACACTTATTACGGCAAACTCTATGAATATCAAAATGAAATGACCTTAAAGGAAGTTAAGTTGTGGTTAATATAATATATATGATTGTGCAGGCATTGTGTTTGTAAAGTGTAAACATGAATGTTCAACACAGCCAACATCCTTCACAAAACCCACTACATTAGAAATTCTCACCGTCTTCAGTATCAAAGTCAGTGAAGCAGAGCTCAGATCCCTTGGTTGTAATGAGGATCTCTCCATTCAGAGTGAAGATCATGGACTTGTCCTCCATGTTAATCATGCAGCCCACCACATCTCCAGCGTGCCAACAGCGTCCGAACAGGCGGCTGCCCATGTTCAGACAATGGCCCTATGGGGAGTGAGAGATAAGAGTTGAAAGCAATTTGCCATTTTTAGTGTAAAACATTCAAAATCACACACAAAAAAAGAAGACAAACACAACAACGGCATCCATCAATATTTCCGTAGTAATGTGCTCTGCTTACCCTGTGTCCGTCAAACACAAAAGCCAGCGCGTCCGTGCCAAGTTCCACATCTGGCTTGCATCCAGGTCGGGCCCATCCCACTCGCATATCGCCTCCCGTCACTGCCTCGAATTCAAAGTACCACTTGCCGCTCTTTACTGCATACGTCCTCTCCACTCTGAAGAAGCGGATCTTGTCAATGCTGGGCCTTTCCACCACATGCCCTGATGGATGAGAAAAACAGGGCATACAGTTTTATTATTTGTTTTCTATTACACAGCAATCTGATACTAAAATCATGCAACATCCCATTGTATATCTAAATGCTCCAATCAAGCATGAATACCTCCTAAACACACAGTGAGTTTTATTTGATCAAGGCTGTCTTAAAATAGAGGCTTAGAATTCTCAACTAAACCAACCTCTTCAATAAATAATGCTGGTACATTTCTTTCTATTCTAAACTCAGAGGCAGAATGCTTTATCTTCAAAAGAAAATGAAGCCACGCTAAACTCCTTGCCCCCACATTAAAGGGGTGCTTTTTATGAATTTAATTAGAAAAATAGTCATAATAGAGACATTTCCATGCATTAAACCCACCGCTTTCCTGGTCTGAGGGCTCGATATTATAACCGTAACCAATGAGGGTGCGGATGGCCTCCCGCAGGCTGTCCCTGTTCGACTTCTTTGTGCGCTCATCCAGCAAGACATAAGGGACCAGCCGAGGGTTGCGCTTGTTCTTCACATCCTGCGGAGAGAGAGAGCCGAGGCAGGCAGAAACAAACAGAATAATGCCGTTACTGGAAATAAAAGGCCGTGCTCATGGGACGATCAGGCAAGGCAACTGTTGTGTTTGTAGTAACAGAGCTGCCACTATCAGACATACAGAAGTTAATTGGCCATGAGTTGCTACAGGGATTCTGAAACCGCTAAACAGCGTGTCTGCTCCGTGTCTGTGGCAATGATTCAATAGCGTTTGGATATTGATTTACTTGATCAAATTACATAACACTTGTTGCTTATATTAACAATGACAGAAACACTTGGCATGCAGCGAGAACCTATGGTACATAGAAATAGTATCGGAGCTAAAATGTAGAAATCTTTGTATCAATTTGATATTACTCAAAGTATTAGTGGGATTATTTATGTATATATCTCATATTTATCATGCACATGTTCATTTATATACGACATAAAACAAGTTGCAAGATGTTACCATATTTGGTTCCTTGCCCTAAACTAGTAAAAAATGCTCTAATTTCACTTACTACGTCCTCCAAAACCAACACATATATTATCACTTAGCACAATTATTCAACAATAAAATATGTGAGTTTCATCAACCTACCATGGTTAGTTATCAAGTTATGTAAAGAAATGTACCATGAATTTAGCCAGACTTGGGTCTTTTTCAGACTTCAGAGAAAACAGGAAGTTTAGAGCATGTGGTCTCTGCTGATTGGTCAAATGCATGTAGGGTGATCTCTTCTGATTGGCTGAGTGAGGACTACATGCTTCTTTACCTTACTGATGTGCAGCAGGGAGGCCATATGTAAAGTGTGAGGAAATGACCAAAGAAAGTCACTTGCCCTGTAAAGGGTTAACTCAAATCAATTTTCAATTTTTCTCCGATTTCTGATAAGCTGCCAATATGCTGCCTCTTTGAGATAGTATATACAAATGGTTTTGCCCAACACCAGACCAAAAGACTGCTTTAAGTGTCCAACACAACTCTGAAAATGCCACTATGTGCCAAAGTCAATAAAAGATAATTGCGCTGTAACTCGATTCCCGTACCTGTTGTATACCGTAGGTCCAGCCCTGCTTGATGCGGTCCTTGGCCCATACGTTATGTGCATTCTCCGCCAGTTTGTCCACCAGCAGCTCCTGACCTGGGGTGAGCTTAATGTCCCCTAGATCCAGAGGAGTGGGTTTGTAACCATTTGACATCATGTAGCTGCAACAAGAGGAGAGAGGAAAGATGTTGTGCCGATGTTATTGGAAAAGACAAAAGCGTAGTGGTGGGGGTTACAATAACTTACTTCTTTGGTAGCTTGATCTTTTTGAGAGATTCATCCGCATTGGGATTGACGTGAGCGACGCGACAGCCCAAAGCTATCAGCGTCCTATAGGAATACAATAAAAAAACAAAACAATGTCAACGCTGTAATGCTTTCGGCAGATGTTGTAGCTCCACCTGTGAATTGACTTTTTGTACACACACACTCATACTGTCAGTCAACGGTAATGGCTTAAATGGTGCGTGTCCCCATCTGCAAGGAGAAAAAAAGGTCACATGCCCCCACAGGATTTCTGAGTGCGAAGTGCTTCAGTCACTTTTCCTCTGCACCTTGTCAGAGGAGGTGATACAGGGAAAAAGGACTTGGTGTAGAAGCTGGTTTGGGTTGCTTCAAATAGGACTCAACGTCTATGGAGTTTTTGTAAAGCAATTATTGTCCATTTGTTATTCGAAGGGATTTTAATAGCTCTTTTCATAGACATAAACAGCTTCACAGGGGAGCGCTCGTTTCTGTGGGTCATGTTTTTGAGGATGTGAGTTTTGAAATGAATACAAATAAATGTAAACTATTGAGGACAGAGGTTTTTTTCTGCGGCGATGTTGGAAAGGAAGACTTGGAACGAGGTCTCTGTGGGATGGCAATTAGCTGAACCGAGTGCTGAGCTGTGCACTGACAAATGGACAGGGATCGGTAAGTGTCAGCCTGTCAAGAGAAGGAGCTACACTGCACAACACACACGGGCTGCTGAAGGTCAGCACAAACCTGACCTCAGCCACACTGTGAACTCATTACATCAAATCTTTCAGCTCAAAAACAAAGATGAACGTGAGGTCATTAAATCCAGGTGAGTAGGACTATTTCTCCATGGTAATTTTTATGTCTTACTTCGGAAACTACAGTCTGGACAAAGGACAAACAAATCCATATGTTTAACCTACTTGAGCGTTTCTGTTGACATCTGCAAATTGTAGTTCTTTTCCGTCTCGGGAAGCTTAGAGAAATCCACCAAGCACGGATGCTGCCGCTTGTTATCATCTCTTATCTACAAGAAGAAGAAAAAAACAGGGCAAACAAACAGGTTTTTTTTTTTCTTCTTCTCTGGAACCGCTGAAGACAACACAGCCCATAGTGCACGTTTGCATATTAAACACACTGGCCCTCTATGAACTAATGGAATGCAGTCAAAAATAGTGAGCTTCAAGTCGTAGTAACAAGACAGACTACGCTAGTGGAGATGTCATGGAGGAGAAGGGAGCATGTTTTCTTGGGAGAGACAGAAAGGTGTTTGACTGGAATACCAAGTGAGAGGTGCAATGTCTCTCTCTGGAGGCTGCACTTGATGCCAAATATTCCCTTTGGCATTGCTGCTCAGAGGAGGCGGGATGGCACTATGGATGTTTACCAAGAAAACATGCAGCGCTAGGTGCAGCTGTGGGTGTGTGGGGCCAATGAACAAGGCCAGCTCTTCTGTGGTTAGGAAGACGCATTTGAAGCTAAATCTGGAGTAAGGGAAACTCTATATAGAACATAAACAGGGAGAAAAAAGGCATTTTGAAGAGTTTAATAATGATTAGCATTAGGCCTTGTTTAATGCATGTTTTTCTGTCTACATACCCATAAGCTGTACCCTAGAGCCTGCTACTTTATGTGGGTGCTTGGATGTGGTATTACTCTCAATTCTTTGTTTTCCATGTTTAATAGTGTCTATGATATTGATATACATAAAGACCTGTTTTGACTTCATTTATCTGGGCCTGGGGCTGACATAAAAAATCTCCATTTTATGGTATTTAGTTGAGCAAAGCAACATAAACACAAATAGCCTACTTAATATGCGCAGACAGGCAGCGTGTTTAGGCCAAGGAAGTCGTCTCTATACAATACAACAAACGCGCTAAAGACAAAAGAATAAACTAAGCATAACTTTGTGAACACAACTGTCAGTCTGAGTATATTGTCTACAGCGTCCAACTCACACAACAAAAAGCTTTTCAATAGAAAGTACACAGTGGAAAGCTGCTCAGAACAGATCCCTTCGTAGAAGCTTTGTCAGAATACAGACTTCTGAGCTTATGTGCTGCTTTTCTAACCAGCCAGGCAGAACAGGACTCTTTGGAATTACCCTTACTTACCTAAAGAAGACAGCCGACAGCAAGTCATCAACAAAACAGCGTTGTCCCGTCAAAGTGTCCTGTTCTGCATGATATAACTAAATAATCGAATACTGCGAGACACACACAATGATGTCGAATGGCCAGATAACACCCTAAGATGAGCATGAAGAGTTAGATGTAAAATGACTTGTTTTCTTTGTCACTTACCCTCTGTTTGAAGTGAACCGCAAATTATAAAAGAGAAAGCAAGATGACGAAACAGGCTTTTTTTGCTGGATGAGTCATTGCTAGCATTTTATGGCATTTCAAGCTGCTCAGTGTAAATGTGTTTTTCGTTCTGGTGAATTGGAGACAGAACTTCTTACCTTTCCGTACGACCATCCGAGCTCAATCTTGTTCATGCCCCAGAGCTCATGGATGTTCTCTGCCAGCTTATCTCTGACTTTCTCCAAGTGCAAAGGCAAGACAACCTGGGGAGAAGGTGTCATTTTAGGTGCGATTTCGATGGCTGTTAATTGTGCCGCCCTATCGACGACCAGATTTAGACAATGTGCGTGACATAACGGTGATGACATTACTTGGCTGGTTTCCACTGGTGTTGGGAGGAACGACGCCTGGGACATGAACTGTGTGGTCCCCAGCAGATCTCTCACTCCCTCCACGTCTCTCTTGTACTCCTTCACTTGCTCCACTTTCATCTTCTCCTTTGGCAGCAGGGCCTCGTAGCACGGGGCGTAGCCTGACGGGGGGAGGAACTTGAAGTCTCCGTGCCGGCCGCCGAAAAGGAAACGCGCCCTGTCGACGAGAAATGCACGAATAAGAGGATCATTCTTTCGTCAGAGTAAGGGGATCGTGAGTGGCTGCCAAGGTGTTATTTTGCTCACTAGTCAAGTTCATTCAACTGGAGACATTGTTAAATCATTCATGCACTAAATTATGGCCAGAGATTTGAGAGAAAGTGTCATATCACAGGCGGCGGCAAAAATTCAGTTAATTATGTGAGATTACATCAGCATCTAAAATCAGTGCGGTCTCTTCATGTGTCAAGCGACTTCAGACTAAAGCTACGACGCTAAAGGCACTGACACTGCAAAGAGATTCCATCATAAATTTACAAGAAAAGCTGGTCAAGCTTGAAACTACATTTTTGGGTCATGTCATTCAAACCGTCACTATAGCAACAGGCTAATATAAATGAGAGTATATCAGGCCTGGTCTAGGGAGTGGGCAGAAGAAGTCATTGGACAAGCTGCTTCTGTGCCGTGCAGGTTGGCGCCGCGATAACGCCGGTGACATTTCATCGCTTCTATCTAATCCACCATGAACGTTTTTCTGTGAATGCATTTGGAATTTGGCGCAGGAAGAGCAGCATTACCTGACTCCCGCTGAGAAGCTGACCACGGGGAAGAAGAGCCCATCTGTGTTGAAATTCTCAAACATGCCCTGGACCGGCTGTCCGTTGATTCGGAAAGAGATACTCGGAGCTCCCAAGTCGAGACAGCAGCTGACCACATCCTCGGAGGTCAGGATATGTTGGTTAATGGAGGCAACGGCCCGCGGGATACGGCCTGTCCGGGACACGCCCACACACACACACACACACACACACACACACACACGAAAGAGAAGCCAGAGGGTCAAGCTGGCACTGATTTGCACACGCACAAAACACACAGTTAGGAGGACACTGGGGAGGGAGACAGTCACTGCGGGAGCTCGTCTAGACACATTCTGCCACTTAGTCTTTGCAACTATTCATCCACAATGCAACACATTTTTTCATTGAAAGTTAGATAAATAAGATACTGATGCAAAGAGATTCCATCATTTTCCACATGACTTCACCTACAGTATTATGGACTCTTTTTTTTGTTGTTACCTGACCAGAGGTGGAGTCCATCAAAGCCGTATGAGTAGAGGTCATCCCCGACTCCGTTGCCCCCCCAGCCCTCTCCCCCTCCAGGGTAAGGTGCGTAGCCCTTCGTATTGGCCCATCCCACACGCAGGTGAGAGGGCTCGCTGGTCACAAAGTGGTCCACATGGTCGATCATCAGCTCGTAATACCACTTCTTGTACTGCGCCGACCCCTCGCTCACGCCAAGGAAGATGTTGGGACGCATGCTGGCAGGGAGCAGAGCAGAGATCAGATGTGCCTCACGGAAGCGGCATCTCATTTTTCACTTCTCCACTTTCCCCTTTGCCCCGAGAGGTTAGGGAAATTAATTACATTTTAATTGGCTTTAAATGCCCTGAGTTCAGAAAGTGCATGGAGACAAGTCTGACAAGAGAGTCAAGCAGATGAATGTAACGATAAGATAATGGCTGTGTTACATCTGCAGGCTAGAACACTACTACTACACTTAATGTGCAAAAATGTAAACTTCCATAAAAAAAGTCTTTGTTACTGAACTCAATGGAAGTACATTTGAGTGGATCCTATCAAGACTTAAAGCCATACAGCACAACACTTATGGGCATCATCGCCAGTTCATTGAGGCCCTCTGTCTACCCAATGTCACAGTAGCATTGTTGGTGTCCACTGTCCAGCTAATCATTAGGAGACTGTTAGGTAAAGCTAGCATTTTATGTTTTGAGGTATATGACAGTTTACTTGCTCTTGTGATGTAGAAGCATATAACTTGTAATGGTCGGCAGTGTGGCTAATAATCCTATCTTTTTATGTTGGTCAAAGACTAGGTCAAGCAGCCTAGAATATTTAATAGACTGTGCATTCCAACACTTTAAAGGAACAGGCCACTGCTTTTCCATACAGAGACATGTTCTTACCAGAGCTTAGACGAGTTGATGTGCACCTGTCTGGTCTTTACGCATGCGATCATTCATGCAAAAACACCAAAGATGTTGTTAGCATTTAGCCTCTCTTATTCTCCTCTATGGGGCCAAACAGGGGTAGCTACACAATCCAAGTATAGTTACACAAAATGATACGTGTCGGTTTTCTAAGCGGATATACAGGAGTACTATATTGTTAGGCGTAATAACACCTTAGGAGTACTTTGTTACTACGCCTTACAACATAGTAGGATTTTCTATCTATATCTAGAAAATCGACATATTTTATTTTGTGTAACTATACTTGGATAGTATTACTCAATTAAATAGGGAAAGAGAGCTTGGTCGCTTCTAACTTAACTCGCTACAAACCTAACCCCGTTTGGCCCCATAGGGGAGAGGAGGAGAGGCTAAATGTTAACAACATCTTTGGTCTTTTTGCGTGACTGAGGGCATGCATAAAGCCCAGACAGGTACAACTCGTCTAAGCTCGCCTAATGCGTACAATCGCACATACAAGTATAAAGGCATGGCTCAAAGACCCTCCTAACCTTTGCACGTCATTGACCAGTTGCGTCTGGAGCAGCAGATCTCTCTTGGGAAGCAGGTGGTCGCATATGAGGTTCTGATTGGTCCTCACCGCGACGCCATTGCAGACGCACAAGGAGCACAGCACGTCTAGAATCTGAACAAAGAGCAGCCACAGCAACAACAATGACACCACTGCAGACACTTGATCACATAATGGCCTTAGTGTCTCGATTATACCCAGGGCATGGATCTATAGCATCTCCAGTGATGTTGTCTTGTTCATAATGACTATCCACGGTGTAGCACTCGGGGGGGAAAAAGCTCTTTTCATTCAAGTGCAGGATAATTACCCAGAGACGCCTGATGGGGCAAAAACATGTGCAATAATCTTCCCTTTTGAAGTCTCCTTAACAAAGCTACTGAATTAAATGGCCTAACCATCAGGCCCATTAGCTCCCCTATTGTATATTTTGTACTGATTTATAGCTCTCGCCACTTGACTGCATTCTTCGGGCTTGTTTTAACCTAAACCATTGATTCATGATAGTGACGCGCGGCAGCTAAACCCCTAGCAATGTTCTGTCATGGATGAGAGTCTGTATTAGTGGGTAAAGACGAGGGGAAGTGACATGGAGACCCCAAAGGCTATAGTTATGGAAATAAATGTGCCTCCACTGAAGCATTTTGGCGAAGGTAATGAGGAGAGCGGGAGAGACGCAGGACCGACATGCAGAGCTGTTGTTTGCCTTCTCACTAATAAAACCTCCTGACAGAGGTTAGTGATGTGCAATTAAAAACAATACCGCGCAGTATTTGGGTTTTATTGTTATGAATTGGAATCCCCCAGACCCATATGCGCGCTTATTATTGTCCCCATTTTATCACAATGAAATTTGGTGTCTCTTTATAGTATTAGGGACACTGGTTGCAAAATAAAGTCCATTTTATATAGATGATTATGCCATACACAAATAGCAATCCATGGTTAATACTGTAGATTAATCAATGAGCAGGTCTGTTCAAAAGTGTAAAATTGTCATTTATCTCTCGGTTCATTTCTGTGCAATAAGGATGAGCTATGATAATTACAGCGTTAAACATTGATGATGGCGTTGACCTCATACTAGTGCCTGTTCCCACCTTGTGGTTGCGCCCGTGCTTGTAGAGCAGGGAAATGATGGACTTGATGTGT
Organism: Gobius niger; assembly: GCF_951799975.1. Taxonomy (NCBI): domain Eukaryota; kingdom Metazoa; phylum Chordata; class Actinopteri; order Gobiiformes; family Gobiidae; genus Gobius; species Gobius niger. The sequence goes on from NC_136867.1 coordinate 11,064,906, forward strand.
CCTCTCTGGATGATGTTAAGGGCCTCGGGGCTCTCTATTAAAATGCAGTGCAGAACCTCCAGGATACCTGCACAAGCACACATTCATTTATCACTTAACACCGCAGGTTCTGCCTGATACTGTAGAGGTACATTTTTCCAACGACTAGCATCTATACCGCATAGCATGTCTTATTCCTCTCTACAGTTAGGAAATGAAATCACCACAGTACAATGAAAACAAGCCCACAGCATTTTATGTATGAGTTCCAATTTTTATAACTCTCGAAGTCTTTTGTATCAATATTTAAAGTATGTATTTTGTGTGCTTTGAGAACCTGAATGCCACTAAGAGAGCCTGATTTAAACTAGTCCATGCAGTTTAATAGGTCAAAGGAATTACATGTTGATTGCTTTCTATGCTTTCTAGTTGTAATGTACTGCTTGTACACATATTACAACATTACATGGATAATTTGTTTATGTGATTTTGAACTAATCCGCATTTCATGCAGGTCTCTAATAAAGCCATCTGATTTGTATTTTTCATTGCACAGTTGCTTTACATAAAACTCTGGCTATCAAAGGAACAGGGCCAGACATGCTGTCTGCGTCTGGGTAATGAGCTTACCTGAGGAGGACTCCAGTCTCTCTAGCTTGCTCACCAGCCAATCCAGGTTGTTGGAGAACTGTGTGCAGTTGTTTCTGTTACCGCGTATCAAAGCCGCTGCAACACACAACACCTTGGGTTCAGTTTAAATTCCTAAAGTGGTTAAAGAGAGCCCTGCTGTTATTGAACTCAATGAATGTCAAGGCAAGGAGGACACTTTGAAGCCAAGTGGAGTGGTTCTCTTACATATTAATTTGCAAGCTGGCTGAGATATAGAGAGAGCGAGAGAGAGAAAGAGGGAGAGAGGAGGAATGACACTAGACACATAGACACCCATGTAAAATTTGCAAATGAAGGCAGGGTCACCTTGCAAAGATAGAAGAAGAAGAAAGGAAAAGGCATCCCAAATCCACTTAGAGATACTTTATATATACTGCTCTACATACACCTGCAGCTGGGCAACAAAATAAAGATGTGGTTTGAATAAGAAAATCATGGTTAATAAGAAAGTGAAGGACAACAAGTCTGCTTTCGCCAATCGGGTAAAACATGGAACCATAAACAAGGAACTGCAATGTTCTGACCTGTCCCTGAGTTAAGTAATGCCTCAAAGATCCATCAGAACTAGCAGCTATTTCTAAATATTTGCATATTAAAAGATGGCAGAATCCTCCACTTTTTTGTGTATGTCTCAGTAAAATGGCCCTGAGATGCACAGAAATGAGAAGAGCAAAGACATTGTGCACTGCCAGGTTGTTCAGTGAGATACGTCCCTATCAGAGAAAGCATATGCTTCCAGAGCGAGAGGCTAAAGGCATTTCGAACAGCAGCACACACAGACACTGAGCTGAAGGAGAATAAATAGCACAGCAGGAGAGAGTAAAAGCAAATCCATGCTCTTTTATGGGCTGAAAACACCAGGGACAACTCAGATCAGAGGTGTGAGACTGGAGCCAGCTGCTTCTGAGACTGTGAGGCTGGACAAAGATGACACAAGAAGCCCATTTACTTCACTTTTCCTTGGTAGAGATATTATCCTTTATTTTGACAACTCTCTGCAAAAATGACATTGTTGTGTCACGCGACAGTTGATGTTACACAGGGTGCCTTTAAAATTAGTTTCAGAAGTCATCCATTGAAAAAGTATTTTACCCAGCAGTTCATAGAGGAGGTTGAGAATGTCTTTCCACGCCGCTCCTGCCTCAGCTCCCGCACACTCTCCAAAGTGAGCCGCACTGTTGTACACATTTAGACGGTCTATACAGTTGGACACCAGCGTCAGCATACCCTATGTACAAAGACATTACATAAGATGCATAAAAAAACAGTATGTCACACACATTTTGTTACTCTGACGAATGGCTGCCTTTTGCGCTATTCTCCTCTTTGCCATAAGTTGATCTCGTACACTCTCACTATGGACACAAGCTGACGTTTTGTAATTGATGAAGGCAATTTAAGGTCCAGAAGCTTAGTAGAAAGCTTCAGTGCACTTGTCCTCTGCCTCAGGAAAACTTACATCAACAAAAAGTGCTGACACCTCTGAAAGCGATGACGGCAAACACAAGATGGCATTGAAACAGCGAGCTAAGCCAATGGCTTTGGGCGTCCTCATGTAGCACTTTGTCTTCACAAAGCTCCCCCTCTGCCTCTAGTCACACAAGCAGTTTACTGAAACTGACTCACAATCATGGCAAAGCTGTTTATGAACTGCCGCGATGTGGATTGGAAATATAAAAAGCTGTTATCCTGTTTTTACATTTCTAACATTGAATTTGTTTATATTTTTGATTGAAAACGGCATATTTTAGTGAAATTGAGCCAAATATCTCGGTTGCTCTCGGTTCAGGTGGGGTTTAAGAGGTGAACCAACAACTCGGGACCCCCTTTATGTAAAAAAACATTAGGATATATAGTAGTTAAAGGTGAAAAACATTTAAAATCTGGTTTAATTAACTCTGTGTGCAAGTTCAAATCATAACAAAGCCGCCCAAGAAGTGATCCAACACAACAAAATAAAAGCACCATCTTATTCATTTGTTTAGCAGTTAGTTCAACTTTCTTTCTGCCTAACTATTAGCAGACAAAACGCTTAAAATGTACCTGCTGAACTAATCAATGAGACGAGCTGTGTGCTTTTATTTTGGCGTGCTGGATCGAAACAGGAAGTCACTTCTTGGGCGCCGTTGTTATGATTTGAAATATGCACAGAGTCAGTTAAGCCAGATTTTAAATGTTTTTCACCTTTAACTACTATAAATCCTAACGGTATTTTACATAAAGGGGGTCCTGAGTTGTTGGTTAACCTTAAACCCCACCTGAACCGAGAGCATTTTCTCCAGTTCGGCTTTACCCAAATCTTAAAGTTTCTCAACTGGAGAGCAACAGGGCCTCATTTGAAAGCTAAGACCCACACAAGTGATTGTAACTTTTTTGTTTTTATTGCTTTTTTTTTCTATTGTTTTTTGTCACTCTTTTGTTGCCTTTTCATCACATTATGTGTCACTTTTTTGTTTCGTTTTCACCCTTGTTTTGCCCCTTTTTTTTAATGCTTTTTTAAGCTTTAAGATCTAGGCATTGCCAAACGGGAAAAAATATGCACTGCCCAGGTGGGGGTTAAGTGATTTTGGAAGTCGTGGCCTGAAAAGTTTGGAAACCCTTGCTAGACAGGTTAAATGTAAGGCCCCAATAACGATTCAGTCAAGGGCTTTCTTTCCTCAAATATACTCCTAACTGTGGGTGCTATGCTGTCCCTGGGTGGTACCAATATCAAGGTAAACCCCTCCCTCCCTACTAGATTTGAATTAGCCTGGTTTTACCATACCCTCGTACTTACTTCGTTTCATACAAGGGTCTGGACTTTCTCAATTGACCTCCGTTATCAGGTGGGAGGGGTGAACTCCTTTGAAACGATTGGATCTGATTTTCGCTAGCGTTTGGTCGTGACGTATGTAATGCGCCCGAGTGAGTTAAGCGAGCCATCATAACTCTTGGGGACATTCCTTGCACATTCCAAGGATTCAATTTTAATTTCTGGATATTTGGGAGCCGAGCCAGGACGGATTGAAGAGCTTCCATTACTTTCGTATCCGCCGCCATTGCCAAACTACAACCAGCAAATGCGGCACAAATGTTTGACGTCACCTACAACACCCGCCTCCCCCGCTCGCTGAATGGCAGGTAGAACGTCAACCGATGTAACGCAGCCACTGAGATCAAGCCCAGACGTACATGCAGGGCAATTATAATTGAGTTTACGGATGGCTAAGGCCAGGCTAGATTTGAATATATCCAGCCTGCTGGTAAAAGATTGCTCTGAATTCATTTGCTGAACTGAAGTACAATCATTTTCCCCGTTTCATTCAGCTCCTACTTCAGAAAACTTATCGCAATGACAGCATCATTTTTCCCCCCCCTCAAAGCCATTGCTCAGTCTGGCATGAACTCCCCCTTTATTAGCGTTCCCCTCCACACCCTTATATTTCTGGGTGTCTGGTGAGACGGCGAGACTCACTTCCTGCTTGAATAGGTTCTGCCGGTTCTTGAGCGAGCGCAGCTTGATTTGCCGCTCCTCGTGCTCCAGCTCGGCGTCTGGGAGCTGGAAATAGGCGATGAGGTCATTCAAGGTCTGAAGCACCTCCTCCACGGGCAACGCGACCACCGCCCTGTTCTTCAAACCTAGACAGTCCAGGTCCCTGTTGGCGCAATGGAGCAGGACACAGAAAGTCAATGGCGCCATAGGGAAATAAGATGGAAGATGGACATGCTGTAGTTTATTTGCAATATTCACATGCAGGCGAAAACGTGCCCAATGAGGCTAGAACACACGCATAAAGGGCAAATAATTGAACCGCTGTGTGCGCAGTGATGACTAATTCTATGTTTAGCTCACTGGTTCATCCATGAAGAAAGGCAGGTTTTTTTTTCAGTGCTAAAAATAGGCCCTGTGTCGTAAGCGTGGGAGGGAGGGGTGTTGGATGTGTCATGTGTCACAGCCGCAGGGGGGGAGAGGCTGGCTGGCTGGCTGGCTGGCTCTCTCACATGTTCCCGTCATAAGAGCCACGAATGGGACCCAAAGGACACTCAAACCACTTGATAGCAAATGAGTGGAAGGGGAAGCATCCGTTTATGTGCTCAGTGGGATCAGCGTTTTGTTTTTTTTGTTTTTTTCAGAGCTGCTAGTGCGTGAAGCGGTGGTACCTCTGCTGTGTTTGCCGTTGAAACGCACAAATAGACGACAGAATAACTCATTTGGGGGGGCTGACACATGGGTCTAGTCATGAGCCTGTATCCGAAATCACCTCTAGGGTTTTGCCATGTTGACTATTTGCTTTTCATGGCATTTGGTTTGTGTTTCATTTTCTCAAATGATGGACACAGTGGCTGCAGGGATAGATCATTTGCATACTATTATGTAAACATGTCCAACCAGAGACAATAGTGCGTATGATACAACAACTGAATATTCATTAGAAGGGAAATAATTAGAGTGTTCATGGATTTTAATCTACAAGGAGTGAGCTCATTTTTACTAGTCCTTGCAGCCAATTACCTGTTGAATCTCTTAAAAAGCAGCGTGGTGTTGCGGATGATGCGCGCGGCCCGGGACTCCTCATGTTGGCAGCGTTGCAGGGTTAACCCATCGTCCATGTGCCCCTCAGAATGAAGGCATGCCTTGAAGAAAACAAGAGATCGTCTTTGGTTACTGCCAGTTCTTTGTGAAGACTGGATCGTGAAGCCGATATTTATCCCAGGTGAAGATTATAGATCAGCTCATTACCATAAAAACATTATCTGCTCGAGGGAATATGATTTATTTATTCATCATCTCTGTAGATTTGACAGTAGAAAGTGCTGTCTGTACTCACTCGTCTCTTGAGGGGCCCCAGACGGGCGGACTTGACATCAGGTGCCTGGTATGAGAGCCAGAGTCCCGTGGCCATGTGCAAAATGAAGCAGAGAGAGTCCCCGTACTTAATCTCGGCCACCCCCATGCCCTCGATGTCCCGCTTGGGGCTCTGCTCCACTTTCTCCTGCAACGGGAAGGAATGGGAAGAGACAGAGCTGTCAGGGTAAACGCTCACGCATAAGTACAGCACACCTGGAGATGTGGTCCCATTAAAACCAGTCAAACGTATGACAGGAGCTATATGTGTAACAGGGGAAAATGACTAGGAGAGGAAATACAGGCTACCTGAATGAAGATAAGATAGATAGATTATTCCATGAAATACATTGATTTTAAAACTGTATCATTTATTTGGGCTGAAACAACCAAGTCACTTCCTTTAGTGCTGTCCCCTTGGCATCAAAAGAGAAATATGTTTTTGGTAACTGTTTTCAATACCATTTTATTAAGAAAAAACAGTAGTACTGAACATTTTTTTCCAATACCATAGTGGCATTGTTTAACAGTGCCAGCCCAAGAATTGAAAAGGGGAAATGAGTTTCTTCATAGTAAACACATTTCCTTGTTGACTTGTTTTTAACCTTGCCATATTATGCAAATCACTGCCACTTTATTTGCTGTAGTGACCTTGGTAGGGAGAGGCCAAATGAAATGGCACAATATAACGAAGCGCTGCGCAGTATTCCTGTTCCAATGACCGTCAATCTCCTAAATAAATCAGGTAACGTACACCCCTAGCCTGTACCTTGGACGCCCTGAAGCAGAATGCGGTGGCGTTGGTGTCGGACCGCTCTCTGTCCTGCAGCACCAGCCCGCGGTCCTCGGTCAGAGCCAGGTAGTGCCCCGTGGTGAGGTGCCTCATTCTGAAGGCCTGACCCCAGCGGATGTGGCTCCCGCTCCAGCTGCCGATGTTCAGCCCCGCGCAGACAGACGAGTAAATACATGCAAACAAGTACAGCGGTAAATTTTCATAAACCCCAGAAACCTATTATCAACTAATTAGCCGATCTAAACATTGCTGCCAGCTGGTAATTATCTGCCGTGCCATGTGGTAGATATGAATAACAAGCAGATAGGTGGAAAACATCTCAATCATTATCTGCTTTTTGAAGGAGAAATCTGAAAAGGGTGAAAATTTGGAATCATGTTTTCAGTTCATTTAGTCAATTGATCTAAAAAGTAAGAATAATGCATTGTAATATTGGTGGTATGACAAGTGGTATAAATAATATATAAAGCAGCATAGGTTTTTGAGTCTATTCTTCATTTATAGTAGTGTAATTGAATCAGAACTTAAATAAGGAACCAGTTTTGTGAGCACCATTAGTGACTGTGCGGGTGGAACATGCAGTTCTTAAGTTACAATAGGGACAACAATCCAAGCCGAGGGACAGATAAGAAACATTTTGACGGAAACCAAACCCACCTGATTCGGAGCGGCTCCAGCCTCCACAAGGACCTGGCTTTGGCGCCGGCTTTACCCGTCTCATAGTTGATGATCCTGGGGACGCCACAGAAGGATGAGTGGGCGGCGTACGCTTGTGCATGTGTACATCTACCTCAAGGTCATTCATCCTGGACCATCTCCTGCTCTCTCTCTCTCTCTCTCTCTATAATCAGTCAGCCAGCACTCCAGCCCAGACACATAAACACGCAGACACTATTTACTCCCCCACGCAACAGCAGCGCATCCTTCAAACGGCGTCCCGATAACCCACAGCTACACTGTCTGACAGAGATATGGGTGACTGGGTCGGAAGATAAGAAGAAATCGCTCATCATGCCTTCTGCTTGCACCATGCTTGCATGTTTGATCTGCTCCAAAAGGAAACATGGCCTGTGAAAGTCACGCGTTGGAATTTCAAGGTCAACACAACAGCTGGAGAGAAAAGCTGGAAATTCGCATCTAAACCTGCAACCCCCCCCTCCCATTTACCACGTGCTGTTCTAAAAATAGCTGGTATCTGTGTGAATGAATAGGTGCGTGGGAGGAACATGCACCTCCTGGCACCGGGCCAAGTGTGTAAGCTGTTTTGACCCACTTCATGCTGCCTGTGCCATTTTTCTGTCCCTTGTCTTGACTGAGATGGCAATAAACTGCTACATGTGGTTAAAAATAAATCCACAGCCATTCCAGCTCCCCTGAGAGATGGAGATCAGACCGGTCACAGGGATATTTATGGAGAAGGGCTGCTATATATAAACAGAGACTGCAGGTCAGTTAGCATTAGCTACATGTAATGCCGCTATAAGAGCGACCCCTAACACTGTGGCGTAATCGCATTATTCTCTCTGACACTTGCTGTGATTCGCACCTTTGCTCTTCCTCGCTCTGATCCGATCCTGGGATGGTCACCACCTCATCGTGTCCATGGAACAAGCGCATCACATGACCTCCAAGCAGGTAGCCTATAACAATAATGGAGGTCAGAAAATGTACGTATTGTACAGTTTTACAGTTCTCAGATCATAGTTGTCTAAGTGTATCATTATGGTAGAATATACATTTTTCTCATACTGTATTTGGTCAAACATTTGAACATAGTTTCATTGATTATAGGCATATGAACGTTCATGGCAAAGCGATAAGTACAAGTCATTAGTTGTTGTGAGTACTGTCTTTTAAATCAGCAGAAAATGACCTTCTTCTACGTTGCTCCCAGAGCAGATGGGATGGACGTTCCACAGAGTTTGCATGAAGGAGGCATCCACTTGGATGTTGCCATTGGAGATAGATAAGTGCTGTTGAGAAGGAAAATATTGCAAAACATTAACAATAACACGCATTCTGAAATAGCATGACTGATGCATCAGTTGAGTCCCTAAAGAGTTACTGTTTACACACGTAAAGTTGGCGCCTTGGTTTGTGAGTGATTTACTTCATGTTGCAACACTGTTTATGAATATTCAGTCCATGTGTTCATGAGAATGCTCCACATCTGTAGACAGCAGCTGTGTTCTCGTCATGTCTCCCTGGGGCCCTGGAATGGCCCTTGGATGCTGTGTTCCTCACAGTGCTGATGAGTGAGAGCAGAAACAGACAGCAGACTGACACTGGTGACTGTGAGGCGTCAGTGGTCATGTGTCCCGGACCTTATGGTGCGGCTGGATAAACACAGTTCACAGTGAGAATGTCCTGCAGCACTGTGCCACTATGATGCTGAAGCAGGGAGCATGACGGTCAAATGGAAATGTATTGTGGTGAAGACATAATAGTGATTAATGACAGCAGGCAGAGGGATGTGACCGGGATGATAACGGGACAGACTTTCAGATGAACCAAAAAAAACATATCCTAATCCTCAAAGCTTCATATTCCCAGTTACAAAAAATATGGTTGGTTGTAGCATTTAATAGGATTTCTGTGTCCAGTGGAGAGGGGTCATGAAGCAGAGCATGAGGTAACACGATTGGCACAATCTGAAATTTTGTCACATCAGGAGGAGTTGCTCTAATGTCCTGCTGAGAGTTCCACGTTAAACATAATAAACAAACATCATAACAGGCCATAGGGCTTAACTCACCAGATATCTCTCTGATGACACGCTGACCAGGATGAGGTCATCTCCAATGCGCACCTTCTCTCCTTCAGACCTCTGCTTTGACGCTGGGTGAATGGTCCACCAACAGGCCTCCCCTAGACATAAAGAGTGAGAACTGTCAGTACTCAAGCTGTGATTGGAAGGACCAGAAATAGGAAAATGACTACATTCTATTGTAGAGATAAACCAATATGAGTTTTTTATGGCAGAGCAGCTGACTTTTTTAGGTCAATATGTAGGGCAACTCGAATGATTTTATAATTTGATATTAATTTGTGATTTGAAATATGTATGGTGCAAAATATCCGACCGATATACTCCCGATATACTGGCTGACCGATATTTACTAAGAAGTTTGTTGCTCTATAACTGTAGAGTGACCAAAACACACATCGAATAGACAAATCATCCCTGTGGAGCATTTCCTTTTGTCCTGCAGCAGCTGTAATGAGACAACACCCGCAGCATAAATCTTATCTATCACACAATAAGGAGTAGGTCCTTGCAATCTGGACACCGCAACAAGCATATCGAATGTGCCAGCGAGATGTAATCGGTGCTGACAACAGAAACCTCACTGTATGTCTACGCTGAGCTCTGCGGGGGGAAAATGAACAATAGAGAAGAAGAGGCACTCAAGAGCAGACACAACACAGTGGAAGGAGAGGAAATAAATAGATGAATAAGACAGGGGCAAGAAACAAAGGCGGGGAAACAATCAGTGTAAATAAAGCAGTGGGATAGGGTGTGTTCACCTGTGGAATCCTCCTGCAGGCCCACGTCAAACGAGAGCTTGTCCGTCTGCGACCTCGAAGTCTTCAAGCAAGCCAGGTACTGCGAGGAACACACACAGACAGACACCAGAGCTCAAGTGTCAGCCGCCATCCCATCACGTCACATCACAACCAATGTCATAGGCTAATAATGCGTAATCCGGCTGGCTGGGATAATCCTGTTTAGATTGCCTCGGCAGGGGCTGCGTGAGGATCGCTTACCACCGAGTAGAGGCGTCCGTGGTTAACCGGTAATTCGATTTATCAATATCTTTATGGCTCAGTGCCCATGAGCGTGACCGTGGCTTACGTCAGCTGACTTCCTGAACATCTGTATGACCAGGTTATTCCATCAATAGATTTCTTCTTCCCTGATTCCAAGATGACAGTTCATTCAGGCTCACATTGTGAAAGAGTCGGGAGCATGAGACATCATTTTCCACCACAGAGTCCAGATCTTAACCCATTGAGAATCTTTGGGATGTGCTGGAGAAGGCTTTGCACAATGGTCACACTCTCCCATCATCATCAATACAAGATCAAGAAAGCAAAACTGGATCTTATAAATATTGTAGGTTGTTGAAACAATGCCACAGCAAAAGCGTGCTGTAATGAAAGCCAATGGAGGTCCAAGCAAGAAGTAGAGAAGATGTAGAGAACAATGTAAAGCAACTTTATCAATTTCAAAAACTGAAACTAGAACATGCATCCTTACCATGGAGCTAAAGGAGTGGCGCAGGAGGATGGCGTGTCCGTAGAGGAGGGTCTTGTGTCCGCCGCTGTGTGCCGCCTAGAGACATGAATTACACATTTAAAAATCACCGACATTTCCTATGACTTTTTTGACAGAAAAACCCAAGTGGCGTCGAAAAATTCTATTGGAATATTTCAACAGTAAAGACATGCATTCAAACTTGCCAAAAAAGACCAAGACTCCTGTATCCATGCACTTTTAAAGGGCACTTGCTCATCTTTCCACAGGTACGAAGGAAGGATGCACGACCACTACTCCAATGCAAAGGGATTGTCCGCATTGCATTTAGGGCACTACGATGCACAAATGGATTCTCCACCAAAGATGCAAAGGATATGTTTGATAGAATAAAAAAACAAAAACTAGTGACTTGTTTCGGAGTTGTCGTTGTTGTTGTTTTTTAGTTAGGCAAGCAACTCACCTTCCTTATGAGCCTCTAGAGAGCACAAATGGAGGGAAAAGTGTTATTTTTTTTGGAGGCAGGTGTAGTTCTCCAGAGCACCTTTCACTTTCTCTGCCAGCCTGTTTTTTTTTGTTTTTTGCGTGTGTAGAGCTCTTTTCAAAGAACTCACAAAAGAAGCTAAATATACACCACCCATTGCACTGCACTACAGAACTATCACAAGGCTATCTCAGGTCTGCTTTTCTGACCAATACATTACAACTACACAATGGGGTTGGAGGAGGATGCCAGAAAATAGTCTCTGCAAAACCTAATTATGACTGAACGCAAACATCCACCTTCTATTTGAATTACGTCCTCCTTCCTCCAGGTTTGAGGTACAAGATATACACAGTGATGGAGTGATTTATGCATGAAAATGTATAACATTAATAAAAAATGTTTTTGGACCCAAACCCAGCTCCAAAAAGTTGTGAGGTATGTCAGCATGGTATAATATATTATTGAACGCTTAACAAATCAAGCGTTGGGTACAACACTAACACAAAACAATGGATTGAGAGCTTTGCAATATTTACTTTCACACGCTTTCATGTTTTTGCAAGTAGTTTTCTGTACAGCTGCACTCTCTTTCACCCTGCTCCAGTTTGTGTCCCTGTTTGTTAGTGTTCCCAGACTGACTGCCGGGATGTAGAATAGGTGGGCTGCTGTCATTTGGTGCAGACTGCAGTACTGGCTCCCAGGCCTCCTCCACTGCTGCTGCTGCTGCTGCTGCTGCTGCTACATACTTCCAACGTACTGAGCTTTATGCGGCGAGGCACATCCAGCTGCAATCACCACAACCAATAAACCGACAGCTCCCCGCGGCTTTACACCACAACGACTACTGCAGCGCACTATAGACCCAGTAAACAGGACAATAAGAATCATGCTGCACCAAAAAGTACAATTCACTTTGAGGGGGCAAAAGCGTTTTGCACTTAGCCCGGCGAACCGTAAGGAGAAGGCTATGGCGTTTACAAAACAGGCTTTGTTGTTGTGTAGTGGTGGCGCAGACTTGACCACAAGTGACATCTCTTATCAATTTAGAGACATGACATTTAGCAGGACGCTGCCGCCCGCTGTGGAGCCCCCACTGGAAGCTGTGCACGACAACAGTGTGGGTGGAACGCCAGAGGTGGGATAAACTACATAAGAAAATAATTATGCGCTGCACAATAACCTAGAGGTTGACGTGTTTCGACGAGTCTCGGCTCAGGAAGTTTGCTAAAACAGGTCCAAACATTAAATCATAACACATTTTAGTGGTTGGAATACAAACATTAATATGGAAATACTTCTATTGACCTTCTATTGCTGTTTCCAATCAAAAATACACCAAATTCAACGTCAAAAATGTAAAAAATATTGTCTCAAAATCATCTTGCAACCCCCAGGGGGTGTGGGTGGGAGCCACTGAATTTAAGTAATTGTATCCATAAAAGTTAGCTCACATGTTTAGCATGTTTGTTCAAATTGAATTTTGGCTATAAACCAGAAACTAGAAAGCTGATGCAAATAAAGATATTGGCTGGGAATATGTTGCCTACAGATCCACATCCATCCATGTGTACTACATACTGTTCAAGAGTGCGATTTGTATTCTTCTTACGCAAAATACTATTCGTAAATCTTCTATTTTTGTAGATGTTACAGCAGAACTTAGTAATTGACAGAAAAGACAAAGGGAGAGCAGGATATTGTACATTCCAATCCAATCCAATCCAATTACACAACGGAGAAAATAATTGCGCTTGCTCCATTAGCTTCTTCTTTGTGATTCTATTAGTGTGTATTGCACCTCCAGGTCAGAGCAGTGAAAGTTGCAAACGTGGTTTTCAGGCCAGAGACACCAAGGGGAGATGAAAGACCCCCAACCCATTAACACTTGTATTACCCCCAGAGGGACAATGAAAAGGATTTATTAAGGTAAACAGGTTGCTTAGTTCTGCTTTAAACAAGGCTGTCAAGAATCTGTTGTAACTCAACTCTTTAGATCATTACCCTCAACTAAATACACAGCTTGTTCATGAAGTCAACGTGATTATTTAAACTGAAGGTGATTTTTATTTAAAAGGGAGTCACACCAAGGACAAACATCTTCCTAAGGTACAAGAAAACACATCACAACATCAGTCTCCTTCAAAGATCGACACACTCTCTGCTTCTGCCTTTACACCAACACTATATTGTCCTTTTTGTGTCTTCTGACTAAAGTGGCCCAAACTAGCAATCCTCTTCAGCCGCTGTCTATTGATAAGTCCATCTGTTCAGAAGACATATTGATTTCCCAGGCTCAGCTCAGAGACATATTCAACCTCTGTTTTCTCTTTAATGGCGCTCTATCTGGTGACATTTCGGTCCGGCGCGGCAAAGTGATAAATAGCCGTATGATATCGAAAACAGATAAATGTGTGCGGGGCGACTGCACAGTAAAAATGGCCCATCTGAGCCTCTAAAGTGCCGGCTATAAAAGAAAACAAGGTGCATAATGATAAAAAGAGAGGCTTATAAAATATATGACAAGTAAATTCTGCAAGTATGGGCTTCTTGTAGATAATATGAAAGGGAATGATGGGAGCGAGACCAGGGTCAGTGCGCCAGTTAACTGTTGGTTGGAGCTGTAATTTAGCGTTTAATATTGTGATTCTCTCTGCTGCGGCTCTTAATTCCCTGTCAGTGCTTATAGAAGCCCCAGAGACGCAGTGGAACCAACGCTCTTGACTTGCTCTAAGATGGTCCACAGCAAAGCCCCAATGATGGCCGAATAATAATAGAAATGAGCCTGGCAACAGCAGCCCAAAGTTTAGAGTTTTTGGAAAAGTCGTACTGAGAAGATGTGAAGTGGAGAAAAAAAAAACTACATTTAAGTTCAATGGTAAATTATAAAATGTTTTTTTCATGGTGCCTTGCTACCGTATCATGCATGAAATCCGCGAGAACGTCCATAAACAGGTTTTGAAATGCATCTGATTCTTGTTTTAGTTGTCCAGTTGTGGGGGTTTCAGTATCTATATCTGATAACCTGTTATTCTATTCATGATAGTAAGTAGCATAATTGTCTCCATCCCGAGGTAAGAACTAGTGCTAATCTGACAGTAAGTCCTTTGTGGTGTCGCCCCCCCGTCCTCAGTAGACTAGTAGCTCTTTGAAAAGTGATGTTAGTAGGAAACCCTTATAGGAAGTCTATAGAGCACACTATTCATCCCTGTCAGATTGTTCAGGCCTCCGATTGCACATCTAGCCGCCTTGGATGTGAGAAAAAAAAAGGAAAAAAAATCCATACCATCATCAGTTATTCCAAACCTTGGACTCTCGGATTTGCATAGCCCATACGTTCTGAACATGTTAGTCTTGGACAGGACACTGGCGGTTAGGAATGAGGCGTGTTCATGCTGTAACGGAGGAATGGGTGGGAATGGTGGACGTACCGATCGATCCGGGCCGCGTGTCTATCATGGGAAAGATGGAGATTTTACACAGAGTAGAAGATACAAATGAGTTACACATCTATGACATTTAAGGAAATTAGAGAGAACAGCGCTAACATGGATAGATATTGATGCGTAAACGCTGAATGTTAAAGGTTAGGCATATTGTGGGAAACAGGATAAGACATTAGCTTATGGATTGTAGACCAAAACATTAGCTTTATTGCTAATAATTATTGGGTATATACAGTAGGTTTAACATCGGAAGTCCATTCATTACATGTAACTGCTAGAGTGCTTCTACAACCTGTTTGAATCATTAGGGCAGTCACGATAGATACTATATCGACGATACATTTTTGGGCTAAGAATGATTCCAATTAACAAAAGAATGATATTTTTTGGGAGCTCATATAATTGAGACACAAACATGTTCGGAAATGCATTTGGTTCGTGTATTAGTTTATCATTTCATATGTATTTTAGTCTCTTCTCAAATGCTCCTCGACATGTTTTTAATGGAAATGCAAATCTAGCATCACTCGCATTACTGTATTTGTCAGAAATATCACACAACTCGATTTTTTTTTACATAATCTCGCAGCCCCGGCCTTAAAACAACATTTTACCTGACCTGCATGTCGAATTTCAGTGCTGCACTTGCAACCCTAAGTATTACCAAGGGACTTTTGCACATTGATTTCGAATGCCTCCTCTCATAAAGTGAAATGCAAGTCCATAACAAGTTTATTTCTATGCACCGGTTCAATCCCTGTACACACGGAAAACAGCTGCACGAAGCCAAGGAATTACCACTCGAGTCATTAATATTCACTGAGCCACAGAGCTGTGCGCACCTACAGTCCCAAAGCTGCAACGACGGGGCACTTCTGCAGTAATCCACTTACAGCTGAATATGCCACAAAATACCAAGCCTTTCCCCCCGAAAAAATACAATACAGCAGACAGTATTATATGATGTGCATGTGATGTGTAAATGACGTGTAATTACTCACCCCTTCGCTGTTCTGTCCACTCTTGGCCAGCATCTCCTGCAGAGCCCGCACCGACAGGGACTGCTCCAGCACAAAGGTACAGATGCACAGGTCTGGAGGTACATACTACATTAAACAAAAAAGAAAAAAATCACATTCAAAACATGCTGTATGTCCAGAAAAAAACACAATGTATATTCAACAGTGCAGTTCATTTGTGATTACTAGTTGTTTCTAAGAATTTCATATTGTGAAAAATAATTATTTAGGCAAATAAAAAAAAACACACACACACACTTGCGTTTGTTGTGTTGTCCCATTACCGCAGGCTATTAGGCAACAATTGTTCATAAGCAGAAGCTTTTAATATCTTTTCAATGGTCAGACAGTGCCAGGATCACAGGTTTGTCTACGGCTGAGAGTCCGTTAACAAAAACCTATACAAATGTCTGTTCAAAGAGAGGATGATGACCAATAGCACTACATCTGCTAACTCATTAACACAGGCACCTATTACAGGACGAATCGCCATGGAAACCTGCCTCCAGTCAAGAAAATAGTGCAACCGAAGCAGAAATATATATATATATGTATATGTATAAAAACATTCCCAGATATGAGCTGAACGTCAAAGTGGCTCCGTGGGGGCTATTTGGATTAGATGCTCACTCATAAAAAACATGCTGAGTCGTGCGTTTTCCCCCCACTCTTAAAGCGAGGATGTCTTAATTGAGTGGGCGATATTCATTAAAAGGTGCTTTAAAAATAGATTGAGTGTACTCCAGGTCAGCCTGCACTTGAAAGAGCCAAAGTCCGGGCCGGAGTTTTATGTGGATATAATGAAAAGAGCCAATACCCAAAGAGTAAACCGGGCCAAAACAAAGGACACGTGAGAAAATACAATGACAGAATGGGGGAGATGGAGACTGTGTGAAGTATGGCCACAAGACAGATGATAGCAACCTAAACACCTTCGCTGCCGGCCTCTTTACAGAACATCCAACTCTCCCAAACTGGTTCATTCAGGCAGATCTAACCTCATTTGCTAACTTTGTATAACCCACTTCGAGGCTGTGGCTGGGATGAGAATGAATTCCACCAAAGGAAAAAAATACTAATACAAAATATTAATTATGCTTTTCTATGTATTCATTGCTTTGATGGGACAATACCTGTGGTAAGTTTTACATGTGGTTTTACAGTACTTAAGTTACACTTTTATGAAGAAGAGTTGAAAAAAGTTTACAGAAATGTATAGAGAGCAGTGTTAATTTTGTCGACTAAAAAATGCCGTCATCATTTTAGTCAAAAGTATAAAATATTTTTTCTGACTATATTGGACTAAAACTAAATTAAACATTTGTTTGTGAGACTAAAACTATGACTAGAATGTCCAGATATATGACTAAATAAAAATGAAATTATATACAATTTTCATCAAAAGACTAAAACTGAATCAAAATATGTTTTCAAAATTAACACTGATAGAAAGAGAGATGGCCCTTATGTACAGTATTGTTATAGAGGACAGTTATGGAAAGTTTGCTTCAACGAAGATTTAAAGGGGCTAGATGCAAGTTAGCCATTTTATACTCACTACTGCCACCTCAGGTCATACATGTAACTGCACCTTCTATATTAAGCTCGTGCATGACGGCACTTCGGACCCGAATTAACACCTTTTTGAGTGACAGTGCAGGATTTTAGAGGCAGTAGTTGTGAGTATGTCTGAGCTCATTCTACACCTTTGGACATTGTTGAAACATGTAGGGGGAGGAAAATACTTAATTTTAACATTTTTAAAGTCCATATAGTCCCTTTAAGTATTTTCCAAAAAAGAATGGACTAAATGCAAATCAATGGACAACTAAGTAAAGTCAGAAATTATTGGTATTTTACACCTGATGTCCTTCCTGGTGCAACCCCTCTCCTACACATGTTTAAATGAAACCTCCTCCCACAGATGTACTTGCCTTTTCATCTGTACAATGATGTTAAACTGAATGTGGCCATAGAAATGGCCCGGCCCTTGCTCCATTAGTAAATTTACAGCTGATCTTTGACCCTAGCTGGAGAAAGGGGGTTGTAAAGTGTTAAGAGCCACTCCTGTCAGCAAGTCCACTGCAGAGGCAAAGACTGCAGACAGCTTTACAGCAAGGGCGCTGTGGGCTTGCCCCGTAACACTCAATTTATGACCGATTGCGCAATGAAAGAAAGAGCGAGGTTAATCCATCCCCTTTTATAGAGAAACTTGTGAATTCCTCAATAATTGGCGACATTATTTTTGTAGATGGATGCACATTAGTCCCAGGATGTCCCCTTCAGTGTTGACAGGTAAGAGCTGCCCGGTCATACATCACAATCAAGCTGCTTCTCCCGGCCTGATTGATGCTGCGCATAAACCACGCGCTGTTTAAATCGACCACTTCCTCGCCCCGCTTCCTCCTTTCCTATCCTGTAACTGGCTTACCAAGAAATAAGGAGGAATTTAATTTAGGTCCCCTCCAAAAACTGCCGTCTTGGATTTGTTGTGACTTCGTTGTTCTTGTTCCCCGAGGTAGTGCGCTGGCTTTTCATAAAAATGCCAAGCAATGAAGACGGAGTGCGCGGATAGGAAGAGCATCCATCACATGCGTCAGGGGTAATTACCGCTCAGTATTGGGTGAAAGGATCAGAACCAACACAAACACACTGGCTGGAGTCGGAGTTTGAGGAGTGTTTAATGGTAGAGAGCTGAAGAAATTATAAAGTACAGTTGGTTGATTGATTAATTGAGCGACCGGTTCTAAAATAAGAACATTGTAAAAAGAATGCCTGTGGAAACCATTAAAAAAAAACACACTCTCTCTATTCTTCTACTTCTTAACAGTTGGTTATCTCTCGCCACATTTATTCCGTTAGCCTTCATAATCATCACACAAATGTAAGATTGCAATACAGCTGTGGTAATGTGGTACTTTAGACCATGCTTTAGACACAGTCAGCTGTTCTGTGGATTTCCTAATCATAGATCAAAATTAAAAGAGGCTGAAAGTGGACAGGCTATTAGCAGTTTAGCCGACATTAGATCTGCGTGAGGTGAGATGCATCTATGTTTCCCTCCAGGCGCCAATCAATGACAAGTAATAGCTCTATCACTTGTTGATTTTCTCGGCTCCAGGGGTGGGCACGAGGAGATCATAATTTGGATCACTAATGCAGAGTGTAACGGTGCGCCCCCCCTGATTACAAACAATGTGATCCCATTCACTCGCGCTCATTAAAACCTTGCTCTTAGATGCACAGCAGATGCGTCAGCAGTTACGACTTGTGCAATAAAGCTATAGGCAATTACGCCGGCTTTATGAAACAATCCGTCAAATGCATGCAGAGGTGTCATACCGGGGAACTATCATGCACTGGTGGTCCTGGGGAGAGCTGTTAAGGAGACGAGGAGACGCTCACTCCGACTGTGGATATCATTTCACCCATTCTGACGGTCCAGGACTTTTCTATCTTTTACACTTAAGATAAAATGTGTTTGCAGAAGAGCTTTACTGTTTTTGTAACAGTGGTGGTTTTCTCATTATCTATCTGTTTGCAACCATGTGCTAGTTCTCAGCTGGGGTGAATGAACATTGAACCAGGAAGGAAACTAAGCGTAAAAACTAATATGCAAAAACAATGGTTGTGTTTCTGAGAGCTCACAGGCATCCAAATCCAATTATGAATCACTTTGGAAAGACCAAGATTATCAACTACACGGGGCTTCAGAAAAAAGGAGATTGGATGGTATACTCCTGCATTCTAAAATGATGGGTTTATATCAAAGCTGTGGTACCTGGTTTTTCCTGGTTGGCCCAAACTCGTTTCTAGCTGTAACCATCCCTCTGCACTGCTAAAGTAAAATGAAATAAATTGCGCTAATTTCGATTCTACTTCTATCTTCCATCGCTAAATAAACATTTAGGTGAAAACAAGGCAACAAGGTCTGTTTTTGCTGTGTTGACAAAATACACTGTGGTGGCAAAATAAATTCACTCTACAATAGCAAAAGGTCAGCTTTAAGGTGTGCTTGTAAAGTATTAATAAGCATTAATAATTAATAGGCCATAAATAATATGCTTGTATTTTTTTATTTTTTTATTTATTTAATTATTTCGAATATGCAATGACTCAAGATGACCAATAAAATCAAATTACTTTTGATTACATATTCGAAAAGTAAGCAGAAGTACACTGTACTTATGTGGGTTTTACCCTTATTTTTAAAACCATAAAAAATGTACAGTAAAGTATTCCTATTCATGGCCTACCGTAACCTTAACCCTTAACCTAACTTTAAACAGATTACTAATGCTTATTAATACTTAATGAACACCCCTTTATATAAAGCAATACCAAACTATGTTATCTAATCACCGAAAAGAAAGAATATGTGAAAATAACAGTCAAAAGAAACAATCTAAAGATGTTTTGTACTTTTCTTTAAGGCTTATGACATCATATTAAGGAGACTATAGTTTTCAGTTAGAGTCATTGGAGAACTACAAACATGATCCTGCCATGTCAGGCGCCCTGGGAAATCAGAGCTTGAGGGATGGGAGTGTGAGATCCTGCTTTGATGATGAGGCACGTTCTCTGCCCCGGCTCGGCTTCACTGACTGCCTGTTCGACCAAAACATCAACATTTACGCTGCCGTTTCCATGGCACGCGCGTCTGAGCGAGCAAAACCTCTCATTACACAAGATCCACATTCCAGTCCATTGCCCCGTGCGGCTTTTGTTTGATTACAGAATAAATGTGTGTGCGTGAGGGCAAAAATAACAGGCATTGTGAAGAAAAACAACACGAGGAAAATAAACATCGTAAAATAACTATTATAATATTTACAGGTTTTTTTTGGTTTGGCGATATTATACTATATATCTTCAACACTTTGACATATAGCCAGTGTTCATCATCATCACCATCATCAGTTCACCTCTATTTCTCCTTGAAACCCACAGCAGAATGGGAGCACTCCGCTAGAGCAACAATTTTGCAACATGCTGATCCAATTTTGTGGATAAAATGTGCACTTGCCATCTACCCACTGACAGATGCACTTGAAAAACAAACCATTCACGTCACACTGTCACCTGTCACATGTCATAACAGCTTTTGGACACATTTTGTTCAACCTGGAACACGTTAGGATGATTTGGCAGATCTAGGTCCTGATATGAGTTTGGGAGAAGCGTGACCCATATTTTTTTCTTTTGATGTTTTTTGTGTGGAGCTTATTTCTAAAAGTATAACATTACAACAGTTCATTTCATGTACTACCCATTTTAACACAATAATTAAAAAAAACAGTCTGTGATACGACACTGTGCAGCCCTAAAAGCGAGCCCCTGTCATCTGGAAAGACATTTGATATAGCACAGCGAGGTAGAGCGGAGGAAGCCCACTCTTGTACTGACTGTTTGGAATCAAAGTGCTTGG
Organism: Gobius niger; assembly: GCF_951799975.1. Taxonomy (NCBI): domain Eukaryota; kingdom Metazoa; phylum Chordata; class Actinopteri; order Gobiiformes; family Gobiidae; genus Gobius; species Gobius niger. Next base: position 11,085,807 of record NC_136867.1, read on the forward strand.
AACTGTTGCTGCCGTCTTGTGTCTGTGTACGTACCTTCGCCTCTGATGTGGGCTCCAGGTAGCACAGCCGGTTGCCGAGTCCCTCGGCGGCCAGGCACAACTTGCGGTTCTCCTTCTGAATGCAGGCCACGCACTGTAGCACCACTTCATCATCCTGTCGAAAGAAAGCACTCCTCAATCTGTGCACTTTGGGGAAATCTCCATTCACACACACACACACACACACACACACACACACACCTAGACGCCCACACACCACAGAACTGTTAAACCAATCCACCCAGAACTATCGGCGATAATATACTGCAATCCTCCGCCTACATCCGTTATCTGTTTTGTGTCTAGGCAGCGCTAATTGGGAGGTTTTCTCTTCTAAATGCGATGATCAAACACTGGCTCTCCATGGCTGATTGCTTTGAGCCGACCCAATCGTCTTTAGGCTATTTACAAGGCTTATGTCGTACAAATAAGGCACAGGCAATGGATCGAAGCGTCACACAACTTAAGAGGAAATAACAGTCGGAGAAAATAAATGTCTCTGCGGATGCACCGAAGTATGAAAAAGGCAGCTTTGCATGGTTTTGAAAATCCCACATTCACGAGGAATAAGAAGTCGTAGTGCTAATTAACAACAGCGTACTGAAAGGCTGAGAATTTCAATTGCAGCTGCTTGAATGTCCTATCCATAAGGTTAAGTTTATAATGGGAAGTTATTACATAGAAAATTAATAGAACAATAAGCGAAAACAGTAAAAAGAATTAGGCCGACCAGTTGTAGTCACTGAATTACTCAATCCATGTTGCAACTCAATAACATTGTAGCATCCTGATGTTGCAGACACAAGACACAGCGAAGCATTTTTCCACTGGCTGAAACGGTTGAATAACATAAAGAAGTGTTAGCCACATTAGCATCATCATTGTAAAATTGACACATGGATTTTCTAATTACATTGGCCTGATGATGAAGGAATTCAATGTCAGTTCTAGTCAAAGAGTTCAACTTAAAGCAGTACTCGTAACTCATGCCCCTAGAGGCCATAAGCAGCACTGCAGGTGTCGTAGCATTTTTTCTTATTAATTGACCGTGAGAGCAAATACTACGCTGACAGAAAAGACAAAGGGAGAGAGGGAGATTGTACATCCAATTACACCATTTTTGTCACTCAAATGTGACTGTAAATACTGTCTAAGTGGTGCTAGCCCGCAGTTAGCTTTGCCCGTTAGCCTGTTAGCTTCTTCTACGTGATTCCATTAGTATGTATTGGGGCCTCCAACCCGGTGCAGGCAAAGTTGGTTGCAATTGTAGTTTTCTGGCCTGAGACACCAGGGGGAGATGGAAGACCCCCCATTCATCACATTAACACTTGTATTACCCCCAGAGGGACAACGGGAAGGATTTATTAACGTAAACAAGTTACTTAGTACTGCTTTAAACGCAAAACTTTCCTGGTTTTACTTTTTAAAGTTAGTCTTGGGGTGTAAGACTATAGGGAGGAATTCACTTTTACCAGTGTTTTGTCTCATCTACAACAAATAAATCGGCAAAGCAAATGAGCTTCAGCTAAGCAAACCATGCATGACTGTACATTTAGTAGCGTATAAACAGACAAAGGCACAAGGTTTTAGCTGAAGAAATAAGTGTCTAATGCTGAGACGTTGGGTTTAAGAACCTTTTGGCTTTTCTATGCATGAAATAGGTTTACAATGATAATGTTTTCTTAATGTTGCTCAAATTGAACTGAAAAGAGCTGTTAATTATGTTTAGGTGAATTCGCCGACCTGGTAAACAGTTTCATCGGGGCGCAGCTCCCCCTGAGTATAGCAGAGTGAGCCGAAATGTGCTGATATGGGCGACTACTATAGGGCACATAGAGGAAGGAAGGGGGGGGGAGATTGTGCACAATGGCCAGCTGCATTATTTAATGTGAAGGCGATTGTGCTGAGAGCAGAGTGCAGCGTGCTTGTAGTAAGAGTAAAGCACACCATTAGTCCTGGGCTCTATGCATGGGAGAGGCATAAAGAAGAAGACACCGGCAGCACATTACAGGCGGATACGACGCAGTAACTCTTAGCGTGTTTAGTCGCATTGCAGACAAATAAGAAACAGCCCCGGGGTGTGTTAAACGCTGCTGTGTCGCACTTTCTTCTATCGGCTGACAAAGGGACATGTTGTTTTGGCATTTAAGGCTTTGTCAATAAAAGATTTGGAAACAGAAACATAAGCAAGTGGGCGATATTGCCTTGGGATCGTTGCATTTCAAGCTGTTGTATGCACTGCTAAGCAGCCGGACTGGAAGTTTCAAAACAATCAATAACTTTCGAGATTAAGATATAATATTTTAGAATATAGCTTTTTCAATCCCTGCAGTTTGATGGTATGAGCGAACTGAGGTGTCAAAGTTCCTTCCTGGAGAATCTACGGTAGCTTCTCTGTTTTACATCATCTCAAACACGAGCTACTAATCCCTATCACTATTTCATACACCCTCGTGATTGAACTTGAACTTACAACACAAGATATCTTCAGTTCAGGAGTCAATGTGTATCTTCAAATTTCCCAAAATTCAAAGCCACACATAATTTACACACAGACCCATTCAGGCTGGAATCTGTCACATCTGGAAACAGGAAAGGATGAGGACACTTGTGGATACGAGCAAAAATGATGCAAAATGTAGCCATCTACGTAGCAATGACCCATGATGGTTTTGGGAGAATGTTGCCACAGATTTCAGCTCCATTTTTCATCAGACTCTTCCTACGGTGTGTCTCTGGTCTGTCAGCTGAGAGGCTGTCTTTATTACCATGACAGATCACGCTGCAAACTTTTACTTGGCACGGCAATGCATGCAGTCACAGTGGATATAGGGACAGGCTCTCCAATGGAGCGCCTCAGTGACTTTGTTATGGGCAATTTTATTCTTTCTACCTTACAAAAACAATGTAATGTAAATCTATGATCATTAATAATGTTCTTTAAATTCTATGTGTGCTGATGATGCAGTACTATACTCATCAGCACACTCTTCAAAGAGTGTCTTCACACTGATTTCAACTCCCTGCAGCCCGCCCTCCAATGCCAAATTAGTTCTCAATGCAAATAAGATTGAAGTCATGCCGTTCACCTGGAGCCCTAACAACGCCTTGCCCTTCGTTAAAACCATGGATGGCAGCGCCATAGTGTTGGTTACTAATATAAGAATAAATACTTGGGTATTTGGATTGATGAGGATCTGAATTTTAAAGATCACATGAAGTTTCTCTCTTCTCTCTATTTAAAAAAAATATTGATTAAAGTCTGCTTTTCCTTTGCCATAAGCTATAAAAATAGAGTTTTATTATTATTTATTTATTTTTTACGGCAAATAGCTGGTTAACGTTTATGGTTCCTCTGGCTCAGGAACTCAGGAAAGATTGGCCGGGAGTTGCCCATTTCTTTGTCTAGTTTTACACTCAAAATATCACGTAATCTATAGCTCTGCTTGGTTTTAGAAAATGTAACTTGTAAATGTATTGTGTTGGTTGTTTCTTACTCTGATTAGACCCTCTACAGTTGTGGGCACTGCTGCTCATATTGGCCATGACATCCTCTTATAAGATATCCTAAATCTCAATGGATCTTTCCTGGATAAATAAAGATCTGACTTGTCTCTTTTTTTCTGGACAACTTGCCTCCTAATTTGGGTCGTCTCATGATCGGGAGGTCGGGGGTTTGAATCCTGGCTCCTGCAGCTGCACACTGTTGTTGTGTCCTTGGGCAAGACACCCACTTTGCCTCCAGTGTCTGCGTACACTGGTATGAATGAATGGTGAGTGATTCCTTGCGTGAAGCGCTTTGGACCTGATGAAGGTAGAAAAGCGCTACATAAGTTATACATAAGAGACCATTTACCATAATTTGTGTGTGTGTTATGTTTGAAATATAACCTCCTAGGCCAAAATATAGCCGTGTGTGGTGTTGCCTGCATCATTCAAAGCCTCATTTATTATGCACAATGGTTAGAGGCTATGTGCTAACACTATTAATATTAAAATGCAATTGGACAGTGTGGATTGAACAGAAATGAACGGGCCTTGGGGCATCGTCACTCCATCAGAAAAATGCTGCTGATCATACAGATAAACTCTACTCCTATAAGGACAACATCGACCCCTACAACCCCCACAAAATACACACACACACACACACAACATGCCGGCCTGTCACTGTGCCAACTTGAACATGGTCCATCCATCTTTAATCAAACAGACTACTGAGCGTCCACAAGCGTCCTCCGTCCAGATCTGAAGCAGTCTCCTCCTCTTCCTCCGCCGCCACGACACCCATCCTTTCACTGCTATCAATCATTCATAAACCCGCGCTCTAAGTGGTGTGAGCAGGCCTGGGAGAAAAGGCAGCAATGATGGATACCTTTATTTGAGAAGGGTCAGCTTACACAATCTGATCAAAAACATCCAGGCTCTGGGGATTTCTGGGAGGGGGTCGTCTGTTTGTGTGGATGTAACGCTAATCCATATCAAACAGCAATTAAACGCACCAATTAGAGACGGGCCCGGGGAGTGCGGCTCTTATTAATGATCTGCCTCGGTTATCACAGCTGCTGGTATACAGTATTTCAAATATTTATCTCCAGAACAGGTGACACACCCTCCAAAGAGAAACTAGATGATAACTACATTAAACATCTACAATATCCTTGGTCAATTGCAGCCTCAACATTTTCCACAATATTACAATGATAGAAAGTTGCTTCTGTTTTTCTGACAGTTTTTGCAGCAGATTCTTTGGCAAATCCCTCCAATACGTGACATTTTCCAGCCTGGTGAACCGTTGATCCCCAAACAAAACCGCCTGCATCCCGAGAGCCAAACTTCTCAATGTGATCATTACCAGGCTCCAGAACAATGGCCCCACTGAGAGCACGCCAAGTTTGTATCGTTTGAAACATACTATTCTGGACTGTGTTTAAACAACGCTGAGGATATGCCAGTCATCAAGGGCACCTTCAGAGTCATCCTAAACCACTGTGATATTTCTCTCTTATGTCCGCCAAGTCTTTGTAGTGTGTCCCGCAGGCATTTGCGATATCCACTGTGCATTTCCAAAAGAACGTGTGTGACAGAGCGAGCTACACACCATGACAATAGCGTTAAAATCCCATGTTCCTCCGGGGGTGCTGAGTGATGGTGGAGCATATCAATGAGCGAGCTGTCACCACAGCTTGGTATATTTTTTTTCTCCCCCCCCTGGTGCTTTCAGCCAATCACACGCCCTCTTGCAACCATGTCAATAGTGATTGGAGAATATTCGCTCGGTGACAGGCGAAGCATACGTTCTGGAGTCCTCCACACTCATCCAGCGAGCGATGTGCAGTAAATCTAAAAATATGACGACACCAAACAACCAAACAGCTCTGACCTTAAGTGATGCTTAGGCAATCAAGCAGCGAGATTTACATAGGGTAAAGGTCTACTTTTGCATCGCTGCAGACAAATGTGTCCACTGCATTTGACCCATCCATCAATAACACTGGGTCAAAACTGGTCAGGAGCCGAGCAGCAGCTGAGGACACATCTCCAGAGCTTCAGCTTGATTTGTTCAGGGCCTAACTGGAAGAATAGCCTATATTTTATGAACAATGTATTAATGTATAACATGCATTACCATAGTAAACAGAACACACTGAGGAAAAGAAAGGCACACATACACAAACCCACAGCTTCTTCCTGTGTGAGGAAAGTGCCAGTCATATTGCCACCAGAAAATAGACAGTGCTCACTGTGCAAAAAATTTCACAGTTATACAACAATCCTATGAATAAGGAGAGCAGGACAGCCCACGGTTAGTATTACTCCTACGTCTTAAAGCCACTAACCACACCTTTGAGGACATGAGGTTAGAATTTTAGCTGCAAAGAAGAGATGTTTTAAGATGCTTCAGTTGTTAGAAAATGCCTTTTCATTTACTTGAAACAGATTTTGTGAATTGAGATACTGTGTGTCCCCTCTTCAATGTGCTCCTCAGATCAAGACCACAAAAGCAGCAGGGCTTTTTTCCACTTGCTTGTTCGTTTGTATGTGTTTTGTGTGGCTGTTTTATATTGTATGTTTTTTTTTGCTCTAAATGAATTGCCCCAGATGGGATAAATAAAGTTGACTGAACTGAACTGAACCTAAGTGACCCAATGACCCTGTATGTCACCCAGCTCATAATAATGGCAGGTTTATGAGTGACACTGACTAGGTGGGGTTGGCAGTCCTGGCTCCGCCTCTTAGATGGTATACAAATAACTTGGCCTCAAAGTCTCAGAAAAGAGGCAAAAGTCCTCAACTCAAACAACCCAGTCCGTTTGAACTTTTAACATCTCTATTCGGACACAATCTTCAGGCAATCTGTTATATATTCATTTTTCCATTAATTTTTCCAGTGGCAACAATCTGTCTAAACATTTAAAACACAAACATAATACAGCAAGTTCTCCGAGTTTACCGAGTATTTGAACAGGTTTTATGAGTCAATTTAAGATAAGCGCTCCCCAGAACTGCCCTAAGCCCTCTCTGGTCAGAAGAGGCCTGCAGCATTCACACCGGTACACGCCATCAGCTCAGTGTAAGAGGCTCATCCTATCACTGCAATGCACAAAACTACTTCCCCACAACATCCTTAACTACATCCTCGAGGCACGGTAGCAGCTTGGGAATAAGGGAGTGGCAACATATTTTAGCGTGCAAACAAGTCAAAGGCAATGCGGGCTGAAAATGAGTTGGACTCTTATGCTCTGAAGTGCACAAACTGCCCTGAGACCGAATTGCTTCACTATTTCATGTGTCGTTCCAACATCTCCCGTAGGGCTGCTATTACCCGAGCTTACGCTACGATGAGGCACTGCTTCACCAGGACATAGCCTTCATCTCTTTCATTTTGATATGCAGTATGAACAATGGAGGGAATATAAAAGGTCAATGGAATTGGCAAAGAAAAGAGTTTAAAGCAGATTTTAATTAACACTGATCTCAATTGGGAAGTAGTTTAAAAAACCTGTGTCATCATCATCATCATCATCATCATCATCATCATCATCATCATCATCATCATCATCATCAGTTCTTAGGTAGCTTCTAGTCTTCTATCCACTAAAACACAGCCCTGTACTAAAACCATATTATTTACTTAATTTCTAAATTTATAACTCTCTTTACCATATTTATTTATTTACTATACTAGCTTCGGCCGGGCCTCGCTAGTCTCCACATTTGATATTCTGAGATTATGAGTGATTACAAAGAAATGTCCAACCCGTCACACAGTTCAGCTGTAGACCAGTGGTTCCCAACCCATTCCAAAAACTATGGCCACTACAAATGAGTAAAAGAATGAAGGCAAAAAACAATTTCAAACAAACTGCAATTGGAGTGTTTGATGCACCCGTACTCCTTTCTTATAAACTACGACAATATTTTCGCTAAACTCAGGGAACAGGATTGAAGAGACAGTGGAATAATTATGGAGAAATATTAGGGGTTCAGCTGTAACGGTTCGGTTAACGGTGCAGGACCCGTGGTTTGGTGCATCACGGTAGTGCACAATCAAACAAATAATGAGTAGGTTTTGAACTGAAATAGCCTAATGATCGTTGTTAGACAGTATTTATGACCTTACAGTAAAATTGGCAATGCGGTCAAAGCTGCTTTAGAATAAAATGTACCTCTGGGCTCACAATACATGAAAGCAAAATAGAAAACAAATGGTACAGCAGCAAAGAAAAAAAAAAGAAAAAAAACTACGCAGTGCAGGCCATGCGCTCGTTAAGTGGTAGTTTCATTTTCACTTTTACTCACACGGAGGATAAATCAGTCGGAGCAGCGCGTTTGATTAGAGGCTCGTGTTTGAGCAGGTTTTGGGCACGCACGCACACGCACACACATACACACACGCACACACACGCACACACACGCACACATCGCCCTGTTTGGATGCGCGCGCACACATACATACACACACGCACGAACACACACACACGCGCGCACACACACATCGCCCTGTTTGGATGCGCGCACACGCACGGCAGTCAGATCTGCACTCGCGTTTTTGTGACAGCGGGTTGTCCTCGGACAGCAGCACCGCCAACCACGCACACACTCAGTACTGTCGCCAGGCTTCCTGGTGTTCCCAAACGGTCTCCCATCCCAGTTCTAACCAGGCACTTCCCTGCTTAGCTTCAAAGTCGGTATGGGAAATAAACATGGCGGCGCCCAGGTGGCGGCCATTGAGATAGCGTTTTCTATAATAGATACCATATTTACGTATATAGATTATTTCCAAATCTACAGCAAATATCAACTGGAAAAAGCAACTAATGAAATATAGGGTCACTTTCACACCTGAGACTGAGATTGGGGATCAAAATTGCAACATTGTTTAATTTTTCCAACCTCTTTAATGTCTATCGAATCATCGTTTTAAGTGGAGTAATCCTCTGCACACCAGCCCCATTCATAGTAATGATCCAGAGTGGTCTTAACATGGCTGCTCCATCTCCTCCTATGAAGCCTGTTCCTTAAAAGGGCAAAAAGACGTGAAGCTGTGCTCTCGCGGGTCGGGTGGAACGGCTACGAGCCTCTCCAGAGCTCCAGAGCCTGTCAATCATAGATCTAGGCTTCCACTTTTTATTTCTGATATACAAAAAACAGCGCGGTTAAAAATGTGATGCATGCCCTAGCACTGTCACATGGGTTATTGCATTTTTTAGAAAAAGAAAAACTCTGTAGTAAGTAGTTCAAACGAGGCTCAAAGCTACATCAGAACCCTGTTTACCAAGTGTCTTTTGGAGTTGCCCCTGGTGTTACAGCAATGTCAGCTCCCCGCCATGAGGACCAAAGAGAAGAGCTTTCCCCGCCCATTGATCAAAACCCTCTACAGGAGAAGTGATGAAAAACACTGAACAAGAAACATCGGTCGATTACACTCCACTTCCTTTTCCGTCTCTTTATTACAAAATGGAGCGGTATCAGCTGTGTTGGTTTTCTTTTCACACTTTTTAATACCTGGCAGACATACACGGTGCAGCAATGGGCTCATCATGAGCAGCAGACGAGGCAGCGGAACATGGAGATATTATAATATATATAATATTTCTTCGCATGAGACAACTGCTAAGGCAACAGGCGAGAACATGCCCAGGGCGCCGAAGAGGACATACAACGTCCGAGGGATAGAGACGCTGAGCAATTCACCAAAAAGGATCTAATTAGGGCTTTGCTCACTGGCCTCTGATGCTGCTGATTTCAAAGATCTCTACCTTATATTTATGGCTAAGATTTGGTGTAAATTTCGTAATAATAAGTTCTAATTATAGAGGGTCTGCACGTGCGTTCTTTTCATTTTAAATAAAACCCGAAACAGTCCATAATGAGTATTATCATTATTGTCTCCGCTCTCTTCTGTCGTCGCGCTACTCGTTTGTTTTGGTTGGAGCAAATGCACAATGCCCCGCAGCGAGTTCCGGCAACTTTCGCTTCCTGTTTTCATTCTGCTCTCTGGCTCAGTTGCTTTCACAAATCAAATGTTCTGATTCAGAGTTTGGCTTAACTGGACCAAGACCCATGTTTCCACTTTTTTGGCCCAGATCAGAGTCCGTTTGTGCGTTCACGACGCCTCAAACAAACCGCACTATCCGAGCAAACAGGCCAGGATTGGGATCAAGAGGGGGTTGTAAACCTAAGGGTGCGACCTTAGATACACTAAGCAGAAGGTATTGTTTTCTTAGATGATTTTGACCAAGCAAATTGACCAATATCACTGTAGCACTGTCTCACAACTGTAAAACAGGCTTAAAGGATGAAAGACAGACGACATCAGACATTTGCAGAAGCAGCCTGGCAAATCCCCCTGAAGTCGTCCCCCCCTTCCCAGCATCTGCAGTGTCTCTCTCCTTGCTGCTCCGGCCTTTGAGGTCAGATTTGCTCTGTCTTCTGCCGCTTGATCTTGTGCCAAAGAATCTGGTGAATCAACAGCAAATTGATCCGAGCGAGTCAAGCGGGCCTCCGGGAGCTAGTACAGGCAGGGAGAAGAGGAAAGTGGAGGTTTCTATGGATCCGATTGTCTACGCTGGCCTTTGTCCCCGTGTGACACTGTGCTGAGTAATAAGTCTCCATCATCAGCGGGAGCCCACTGCCAGTCCAGGAGCACACGGGTTGGCTCGGGCCCATACAAGGATATTTTGTTGTGGGGAAATTGATACAGGAGTTGGGCCACTGCAGAGCAAAATACAGCTGGCCCGACATCAGACCCCCGACAAGAGCAGTGTCCTCTGCTGTCCTACAGGCTACAAAACACAGTAGCCAAAAGGGGGTGCCCAAACAATACTACATCATGAAATGAGGAGAGACTTGAATAAAACCATATAGTTTTTGCTTGTTTGGATGGAGCAGCGTGTAGACACAACATATCCGACCGACATATAGGTTTTTCTAAGGCCAATGCCAATTTTGGGGGATTTTTATTGGCCAATGTCGATATCTCTGTCCGATATTTTTGACCAATATTTCCAAATGTCTGATCTATAATCCTGTAAAAACATAAATACCTGGCCTCTCTATCTGTGGTTGATTTTATTTGATTACTTTAGGTGATTCAATCATAGTTTCTGTCCAGCTTCAATTAGCTGCTGCTAGCTTTAGCATATTGTAGCTAGCCGCAGCATTTTGCGAGGTAATCAAAAATACAATTGCAGATGTTGCGCACGGTGGCGCAGCGGTTAGCGCTCATGCCTCACAGTTCAAAGGTCCCAGGTTGATTTCCCACTTGGACGGGGCCTTTCTGCGTGGAGTTTGCATGTTTCTCCCCGTGTCTGTGTAGGTTAGTAGTAAAAAAATAACATGTGCAATAGGTTAATCCTCCAACCAGGTGTAACTTAACTAAACTTAAAACTAACTCTGCGATTGAATTCCTCTGGGAGGTTTAGTGAAACTTCTCTTTAACAAACTTGTAGCTAACCAATATTCATAGAGTTCGGGAATGTGATGTCATATCGCTAAGCATCATGGCATTAGCAGCAATTATAAACTAATGGAGATTTTAAAAGTTAAAATACTGGAGTTATTGTTCACATTAAAACACTTGGACACCAAAGTGATTTAGATGTATTTACCAGCAGTGACTCAGCAGCTTCCACAGCTTTTTATCCACTTTCTGTTTTACCTAATGTTAGTCTATGGAAAATGTATGCTAACAGCTACGGCGGATCTCCATGGTAACTGTGGATTGTCCCGAACTCATTTTAAAGCCTTGACTTAGCTCTTTCCAATGCAAAAAACAGGAACTCTCTATCCCTTTCGGTCCCAGACGTATCGGCTTTTATCTGCGCTAGATTGACCGATAGCCAATATTGTAAAATGTCAAAATATCGGCCCCGGTCGACCTCTAGTCTGTAGTAATCTCACTTTACTTCAAAGGGTTGGTAACTTTTATTATATTCTCCTTGTGGATAAATGAAGTTTGTCAATGTATAGTTTTCATACTGCACCTAAAGCAACAAGGAGCCAAAGCCTTGTTGAAATAACTTTTGACAAAATTCAGACTGCCACTGTAACATTCTTCCACATTTTTGGTTTGGAAAAAAAAAAAAAAGTTTGCACCGCCCCAGTGAAGTGCAGAGCCTTTGTTCCCATGACTAAGTGTTGCTGTGTAAATGGCAGTGTTAATCCTGAGGCAAAATGCTGAAGCTGCTTCCCTCAGAACAGACAGAAGGACGGAGAGCTGGAACAAGAAGCGAACAGAGAAAAAAAAGGGAAGAGCGGCACAACACAAGGCTTTAGCACAAATACACATCATTACAGAGAGCCGGGCCAAAGTGACACTGTAAATGAATGTTGACACCGGCTAAAATGGGGCCTCCTTTAAAAGCTCTGCCGAGGACGACAGCCTCAGAGCCTGTTATTCAATAGTGTGAGTGGCAAGAGACTGGCACCGAACGTGGAAATGCATCAGGACTGGCAGAGACGCAGAATCGAAACAGACTTCACTCATTGGGTCTCAAACGGAATCGTGGATTGCGTCAGGAATCGTGCCACAAACGCACACAGATCACAGACATCAAGGAAAACGGTGAGTAAAACACAACACTAAATATTGGACGTACACTTTGACTCATCTCTTGCAACTTCGGTTCAAAATCCACAGATTATTAGACTGAAAGGTGCACAACAGGCCTATATAGCCAGATTTCAGTCACATTGTTAATATGATGTGGAAAAAAATGTGCCTCTATTTACAGCAAAATGACTGGGATTTACACTTTTATTTGCTAACACAACCCCCACAAACACAACCTAACGTGTGGTAGCCTAATATAGTTTCATTTCAGCCTCGTTTTGGTCCTGATTTAGTAAGTTTAAGTTGTGCTTTGACTTAATTTCAAGGGTGTGTATTGTGTAAAATACCGCAGTAACATCGTTATTGCAATATATATCAAGACAGTCACAGAATATCACACTTTTATCTCACAATACAACCTTTTTATATTAGGCAATATGCACGTGCCATACGAGAAGGCACTGAGGCAAAGTAAACAACAGCAACAACCACCAGACCAAAACAAGCTAAAGGATGTAATATATTCCTTGGCAATTTTACTGGTACGACATCTCTACAAGGCTGTTAAGCTTTGCAGGAGGACGGTCTCTCAATTTCATTTTATGATGCAACAGCAAATATGAGGGGCCATCACTTCATCGAGTTCAAGTAAGGACTTCCTTGTGATTGAAAATGAAGAAGAAAAAAATCACATCGGGTGCAAACCAGGTCAGTGTCGGGGTCTTGGTTATTAAATCCACCTCTGCGCCTTAATAGACCTGAAAAGCAAATAAACCCGGGAACCTTCAGACAACAATTCTCTCCTGCTCCTACAGCGGTTTGCGTCTCTGCTCGGCGCCTCTGAAAAAAAAAAAAAGAAAAAAAGTCTGCCGTCTAATTACCCGATCACCATCCAATCTCTTTATACAGCTGTGAGCGCCACTTGCCATATGCACCGGGGCGATCCATCTTCACCGGCGGACACTCGGATAAGCCAGCGTGGAAAAACAGCCACATTAAGACGACCGAGTGTACGCCGTGTGATTGGTTAGCCGTGGGTTATTTGAGGGGAATGCAGATCAAAGCGGTTGCCAGGTTTTGACGGTGTTAAGCCTGGGAGAGGGTGCTATAAAGAGTACAGTATCTTGCAGCGTTGCCTAAAACCCCCCATTGGTGGCTTAAATGTTGGAAAGCTACGTAAGCAACTTTCCACTGTCCGGGGCTATCAAAAGGCCAGGGTATAGTGTAGGGAGAGGAACTTTTTTTTTATTTTTTTATTTTTTTTATTGCTTCCGTGAGATTCTTCCCCTGACTACGTAGGGTTATAAGATGCTACATTGCAGTTGGGGAGCTCCGGGGTAGTCACAGTGGGTAGAGCAAAGGAACAAGCCCCGCTCCCAGCCGCTCTTATTTAAGACTGCAGCACAGGTTGAAGTCAGGGAATAGAACTCCTGTGAAGTCTGGGAGAAACAGTTTACCAACTAGAGCATCTGCAACCAAAAGACAAAAGACGAAGCGCTTTCTTGTGACTCAGCTCTGTTTTTTTTTTATATACAGAGAGAGGAAGACCCATGGGGACGGAGTGAGTGGAAATCACGGTTTAGTTTCAGGTCAGGGAAACGTGGCGGGAGGCGCAGGGGAGAGGGGACAGCTGGTGCTTTGGCTATGCTGCTGTCTGGGGGAACACTCTAGTACTAAAGTGCAGTTCCTTTCGTCTTTTATGTAACCAACAACATGTTTGTCGATGGAAAGATGCACACGCATAGGGCTGTCACGGCAATTACTATATCGACTGTTCGTTCAATAAATAACAGATAAACGATACATTTTTGGGTTCGATATTTATCGTCTGTACATTTATTAGCATTTCACCCCTATTTTTTTCTTTATAAAACTTATTTCTAACAAATTAACTTACATTATATTTCATGTTTGTTGCAGATTGTGTGGTATTTTAGGATATGATTATGCACTTTTAGAATAAAGGTTTACTGTCATTTTTATGCCTGAGTGTTGATCTACTATCATTAGAGTCAATAATATCGTTTATCACAATGCTTTCCATCGAACTTCAAATTTAGTTATCGTGACAGGCCTACACACGCATAAGTCTGTTTTAGCACTAGGTAACAGACACACTCTACCATGGACTAAAAGCTAGAAAACACATGTACAACCAACAACTACTAGCAAAATATCTGCTGTATTCATTTGATCGTCGAAAGAAAGGTGTAAAGAAATTCGACAGATTACTACAGCTATTAGCATATTTCTTTCTCATTCACAAGTTATTCTTAGAGTTAGATCATAAAGGAATTTGATGAAAGAATTTAAGTACGCTGAGGTGGCCAAATAAATACTATGAAAGAAAACACTACAGAAACTCAATAAGATTGTATAATAACACAAAAGTAAAAATGTCTGACGTGAGAAAAAAAACACATCTGGCAAGAATCCTCTCTATTACTGTACTCTATTTCCTCCAAATGCACCGGCAGATTTCATTATAAATACTAACGGTCCACAGCTAGACCTCTTCGTCACCTGAGCGCAGGCAGACGGGGCGGTGCAGCACAGCTGTGTGCCCTGCCCGTGTCACTGCAGATCCAGGTGTCGAGCATGTTAATGTGCTAGTGTCTCTCAGGGGACAGCATCAGAGGGGCAGGTCACAGCAAAACAAACCCATTTCCAAATTTAGCAACAGCCAGCATGTGAAAGTCACACATGAGAGGTACCGCAGCTTCTTGTAGGGCATTTTGCACTTGGTAAGATCTAAAAAAAAAAGTTGAGAAAGGGTGTTAAAAGCTGAGGGAGGTACTTTTGAAGTGGCTGTGCCTCAGTTGTTGAAAGTTGGAGACAGCGCTGCGGAGTTTCTGAGCCTGCATGGGAAAAGAAAAAGAAATGTTCTCTCTGCACTCCCTCTCCTGCGGTGAGAAAGGCAGAGACAACTATCCACACAAGCTCCGCAAAGTTCAGCCAGAAGTAAGAGATTCACATTTTCACATTCAGGCAATGTTTTTTTCTGTGTGACAGGAGGAAGTTTAGTTTAATTGTAAGATGTTTCTACACAACACACACATCTACTAGAGCTACAAAATCATGACTTTTGCGTCTAACATGGCACTGTTTTTCAACTTTCACCACTTTTAGATTTAGACCTGTGATTTGAAGTGCACCATTGCAGTTTCATGCAGTCTCTTCTGTTGTCCAGCTGTATGAAGCAACAGAGTTTATGTAGTCATAAGAGCTTTATGCAACAACAACAATAGAGTACTTAATAAGAATCCTTTATAAAAATCGGTGCAAAGGACACAAATGACGCACCAGTGTCACAGTGTGTCTCAATGACACAGGCGATAGGAATTTGTTACTGAGGGTGCAGAATGCAGTTAGGACTTCTCTAAACGGCCTTATTAGAGACACAGTGGAGAGATGCAACATAGGGCATTATAATTGCACTTAACATAAACGATAGAGAGGCTGTCATCGTTTCTGTTGTGAGGTATAGCTCAATGTATAATGGCTGTTCAGGTGCCTAATTAAAACTGCAGAGGTGGGTTTCTGTTCTGGGTAAACAGGCAGATAATTGAGTCACAGCGCTGTAATGCCGCAACGGGAGAATGAGCTTCAGATGATTGAGAAAGTGGAACTAAAATCTGAGGGAATTGTCAACACAGCTGACAAACTCCCCCCCAAAAACTATGCAAATATCAGCTCTTGTTGAAAGGATTCCGGAAAATGTCTGACAAAACTAGCACCAGATGATTTCTCAAATTTTACAGCAGTGTTTTCCAATGAAGGGTATGGGGACCACAGGGGGCACTCGAGCATTGGACGGGCAAAATGGAAATGATATGAAAAGAAAGTGCAACTGAATTAATGTTGCTTCTTTTTGGCTGTAAAAGTGTAAATATTACAGGCGGTTTTCTACGATAAATAAACAGCTGCACGCATTATTCTGGATGTCTGAGTGTGAAAGTAAAAGCCCAAGCCCACAACATGGAGGGTGTTGCTGCAATTTTGACATTAAGAAAAAATGAATTATGTTTTGACAATGAGAGAATATTTTCATACTCTCAACACCGAATACGATGACACAGATCTTTGGAAAGAAGCCCAATCCGAAACACAGAGCTGCGAGTCACGTGGCGGCCAAAATGCACTGCCAAGAAGAAGAAATTTCCTGCCAAGTGCAGATGAAATTCAGCGATGGCCCTGCTAGATATTGAAAAGGACAGCAATTAACAAGAGGCTGGTTTCTTTGTGTCCTTTTTGGTTGTTATTTGTGCATTTCAATAGAACACGGACCTCCACAAAGGCAAGACATTTCCGCAGTGAATGCACTCACATCAAAACAAAATCATTTCCGTTTGTAAGACTTAGAAACTCTTCAAAACACTGCATGAAATATCGACCGGCAAACAGGAAAAGTAGTCCAATGTCTTGTAGTAAAGTATTGGAAAAGTTACTGTACTTCAAATGTTTTGCACAAAAAAATGTAGTCTAAAAAAATACTTACAACATAGCACCAAATCCAAATCATTTACTTGCTTGTGAGCTCTATTCTTTTAAATGCCTTAAACTGAACAATAGTTAAAAGTTTGCATAATTATCAAACCACATCAGAAGTCAATAGTCTATTCTGCTTGTTAACAAGCCCGCAGTGGTCGCCACAAACACACCATTTGAACTCTGCAGCTCATTATCAACCTGAACAACAATTATCAGCACTATGTTTACTGTCCTGCCAGTGTCCTACCACCTGAATTAATCGCCTCGTATTGTAGTCGGTCCCGTGTGGCTATCAGGGCACACAAAGGGGGAGCAAGCAAGAGGCGAAAGTCTGCTTTGATCCACTGAATAAAAACCAAGAGCACGTGTTGAAGCTGCATTCAGGGCACAGTGGACTTTTCAGCGCCGTAGTGAATACCAATTAACCTTTTCCACAGGCAGAAGTAACACAATCAAATCGGTGGGAGTTTACGCGACTGCTGCTGCACAGGTGTGTTCAGGAGAAAAACTGTGCTGGGATTTCTCAGCGCTGAGAGAGAAGACGTATTGTTGGCTGCAAATATGATCAGGAGACTATTATAATAACAATATAATATGTAATCAGTGTCAGGCAATTTTATTCTGATTAAACACCTCAATGTATAAAAAAGCAGTGGAGGTCAATATTTACTGTTTACTCTCTGATGTTTGCAGATGATGTTGTTCTGTTGGCTTCATCAAATCAGGACCTTCAGCTGCTCTGAGGCGGTTTCCAGCCGAGTGAGAGACGGATGGAGTGTGAGATCGACAGACAGATCGGTGCGGCGTCAGCAGTGATGCGGTCGCTGTATCGGACTGTTGTGGTGAAGAGGGAGCTGAAGCTCTCGGGGGGCAAAGCTCTCGATTTACCGATCGATCTACGTTCCCACCCTCACCTATGGTCATGAGATTTGGGTAATGACCAAAAGGACGAGATCACGGACAAAAGCGGCCGAAATGAGTTTCCTTCGCAGGGTGAGCTCAGTTACCCGGGAGGAGCTCGTAGTAGAGTCGCTGCTCCTTCACATCGAAAGGCCGACTCCGAGGTGTTCCTGGCATGTCCTATAGGGAGGAGGCCTTGTGGAAGGCCCAGGACACGGTGGTGGGACTATGTCTCCGAGCTGGCCTGGTGTCGCCTCGGGGTCCCTCCAGAACAGCTGGAGGAGGAGTGTGTGGATCGGGAAGTCTGGGCATCTCTGCTGAGACTGCTGCCCCCGCGACCCGGCCCCGGATAAAGAGGAAGAAAATGGATGAATGGATGGAAAAAGTAACAATATTTTTACTCAAGTAAGAGTACAGATACTTCATTATAATTTTTAGTAGAAGTAAAAAGTACTGTATATAAAACTACTCAAAAAAGTATGGTAACTTCAATAAGTTACTCAAGTACATGTACTTCAATGTAACTGAGTACTAACCGCCTCTGTAAGAAAGAACAGAGTTCTAAAGCAGCACAGGATGCAGCACCAGTTTATAAAACAATGTGGGAGGTCCAGAACCAAGAGAGTGTCAGGGCTCTGTACACATTGTTTAAATATTCATCGCGTCTTTAAGCAGCAGATCAATCAGTCCTGCTTACTGCATGCCAGCGACATTACTGGGGAAATTTCTTCATTTGGTGGCTCGATCAATAGCTCATTACAGCAGCTTTGCAGCGGGCTGTGTCTGTCTGCGTCTCTGCTTCTCACTGGAGGCTGGATCTTATCTGTCCGTCATCTGCTGCAACACCTGCACCTCATCGTCACGGCAACTTACTTTCCTCCCAGTCCAGTTTTGAAATTGAAATTACAAGTGGGAAAGTGAGAAGAAGAAAAATCGATGCTGCGGTGGTTAAGAGGTGAAGTGTAGAATATGTTTGTACGGGCGATGCAGAGCTATAGAGTATACAAGTTTCTGGACTATATTATGGTCTAACTATAACATAATAAAGCAAACCATTGTGACATAAAGAATTAAACAATCCCAAATGACTTCTCTTAACCTGTTTAAAAAGGATTTCTGAGTGCGACTTTCACCACAGCTTTAACAAGAATATGATCAATCCGCCTAAAACGCGGCATAGGTACACTGCCGCGAACTCAACTCCACAACAGCCGCACCCAACATCTGGCAAAACGCGTCAAACTGATAACTTTAAAAGAAATCCTCACAAATTTCCAATCTGCCACATTCTGCGCCGAACGCCTCCTGCTTGCTAATGAAAGTGTGCTATCACTGTTTTAAACCAAGCGTGAAACGGCGTCGGCACTCATCATAATAACATTAGAGAGATGCCCTCCCTGGTGTCGCCTGGAATACCACCATGTGCCCAACCGCAATTCCCCATCAGCGAGAATCATTTCACACTAATCTCACAATTATGCACGGGGCGAGTGACACGGCAAGGGGCGGAGCCTGGTATAAATAGTTGAGGGGGTAGGCAGGAGAAATGTGGGGGGGGGGGGGTGCTATGGGAGTATGGAGATTGTTATCTGATAATGTTATAAATGAATGGTAATTATGGCTGGTGTTGATGCGCGTTCTTCTCATTAACCTTTGGAGAGGGTCGACTGTAGATTATTGCTCCGTAAAGACGTAATATGCAGGATTTGCTGCTGTCTAATTTCTGTAAACAGACCTTTTACGGCCTGCGATGCACTGAGTGAAATCAATCTTCATTTGAACATTCTCTGTGGAAGACACAAACCAAAACATCTGCATCCTCCTCGCTCTCACGCGCATCTACGGTATCTCTTCTTATTTCCTGCTGCTCCTCTGGCCTCACGCTTCTATATATTTTTGCTTTTCATTCCTTTCTGTCCAAAACATGCCCAAACCAAAGAGATTTTTCCATTATTTCTTGCAACCTCTATAATGCATGACACGTTCATTCATCATTTACAGTAGAGTAAGCTTACTGTATTTGCTTCCTTCTGTGGCCACCAACACCACACACACAACACAGGCCGGATATTACAAAAGGCAGGCAAACAATACATCGCCTTCCAGATCAATACTTATTCATGAAAAATATGGAGTATGTCATTAATTGCAAAAAAAGGAAGGCAAAAATGCTGATAAAAAGGCTGATGAAAAACAAACGCTGACCTTTGGTACATTCTGCAGGGGAGAAAGGATGTCTCCTGCAGTGGCCTTTCCCTGCCTTCACAAACCAACACTAAGGACATTTCAAATGCATGAACACCATCAAACACACACACATTTCTATCATAACCAAGATCAAAAGCACCAGTTTCTCATTCTGGCTCTTGCCAATCTTCCCCTGCTTCTAACACATCAACAAGTCAAAACTGGGACTAATATATCCCACCCACTAACAGGCGCCACAATGAAGAGAAACTCACTTAACCTGTCAGTCAGTTGTCAGTCGAGGCTGAGCAGAGCTTAAACTGTAGGCTGAAAGACAGATATAGCTTCTCACAGTAGAATGTGAGATGAGAAAAGTAGATCTGGGGCAAAAGAAGATAAAGAAAAAGAACAAAAACAGATGCACCCAGCAGCGCGAGGAACGCTATTGGAGTGGAGAGGAGGCAACGAGAGCGGGGCCATTGAAGGCACAGCCAAAATGGGAGCTTTAGAGATGTTGTTCACATGTGAAAATTTCAGTGGAGCGACTTTTTGTGCGCCGCGCTCTTTGCTTGAATGCAAACCAGCAGCGGCTTCATATAAACAAGCCACAGCGCATTAGTCACAGCCCCAGTCTGTCCTTTTCAAAGTCGCTACTCCTACTCAAACTGCTAATAGATCACTGGGATATGAAGCTCACCTCACGGCCGTCCTGAAAGCTGCGGCATCATGGGTAAACAGTCTGCATTTGTAAGAGAAATTAGCCTTTTTGCAAGACAGTTTTCTAAATCAGGCATGACGCAAGATGCAGTATGCAGGGAAATTATTTGCAAATATCCAATCCATGTAGCAGCTCTAATGAAATGTTTGTTTCATTGTGCGCCTGATTGCAGACCCACTGCTGCTGAAATAGGAATGTACAGCCAATTGATGCATAACCAATTTCATTCAATATTAAACTTCATGTGGCCCAAATAAACATCAGTGCACGCTCTCAAATAGTACAGTATGCATCTATCATTAAAAACCTAGCCCTAGGTTTTAGAGCAATTGGGCTTTTCGGCCAATCTTCTGGCTCAGAATCAGCACTGTTCCTCATCCTGTAGCAACAAATTAGCCATGGCTGAGATATGCGCGCTCTCGCTCTCCTCTCGCTCTCCTCTTACTGAGCTGGCTTTATGGGCAGTGGTCCGACAGGGGTAATTCTGTGACCACTCCAGGGAAATTACTTTGTGTTGTTGGAGAAAAGGCAGTTTGTGAACTGCTTTATCAGGCTCCTCACCTTCAATAACGGGCAATGTTTGGAAGCAAGCGAGACAAACAGGCATACAGATATTAAAGCATCTGCACACAAAGATAATCAAGGAGGAAAAGTTTCAGGACTCAAGGTAAAGTATCTCAGGTACTGTGTGTTCCCTTTATTCTTTACAACATGAAGGTGTCACAGTGTAGGGACGCACATTAAAACCTTCTTTGCTTTTACGTATTCCTTTATTTACTTACTCACATATAAACTAAGACTCATTTTTCGTGGTCGTTTCATTGACTGCTGACTTGAGTTCAGCTGAGGGGCAGAACCACTGACGTTTGGGGCCCTGGGTGAACGCTCTACTGACTGAGCTACTGCCACTCAACCGCACATGCTCTATCCATAGTAGCTTTTCTGCCTCTGTCTGCTCGTTGATGAATAATTTCTGTCCAGAGCCTAAAGTCGTGGCATGTCTGGTGCAGGCTGACTGCACCATGCAGCTCC
The DNA here is from genome assembly GCF_951799975.1 of Gobius niger. Lineage (NCBI taxonomy): Eukaryota > Metazoa > Chordata > Actinopteri > Gobiiformes > Gobiidae > Gobius > Gobius niger. The sequence continues at coordinate 11,107,232 of NC_136867.1, forward strand.
GACTGCATTTGCATTCAACACACTCTCACACACACGCACGTGCCTCTTTTGCACTCATGACAGCCGCCTCCAGTGTGGATGGACGCAACAAGCAGCAAAATTCCTTTTTATAGAAACAGCCCTTTGTGATTTCTCCCGAGTCATAATGTGAAAAACATCCCAAAAAGTCAGGCAAGTGGAAAGCTAAATAAATCGGTAACTCAGGGCATGAGGTGCTCAAATTCTGACTGTGAATTGGTGGCATTTTAGTTCCAGTCTAGAATAAAAAGGCGATGCACAAAGGAAATGTCAGATGTTTTTTTTGTTTTTTGCTTCTGCAGCCAGAGTCATACTGATGTGGTGACCTATATGGCTAAATGGCGGAGCTCTGAGAGACTAATTGACAGAACAGGAAAAGTGAAAGCAAGTTTTAAATACCACTGCCATTACTGTGCATACACAAAGCTCTACAGATACACACACAGCACATCATGCATTCTTTTACGTTGTTTTCTATTCTTTTTGCTGTGGTGAACTAATAATTAATTTTGGATACATTGAACTCTATAGATTCTATAGGGTTTCGATTTCTATACTATCGAAAGTATTACGTAGTTTAACCTTACAACAACACATTTATATGATATATAAAAATATAATCAGACATTTCCAAAACTGGGCCCTCAAATAGACAAAGTCAAAACAGGTAAGAAACTTTTAAAGATACAGCTTTGATTATTATACATAATGCTTACACCGCCTCCTATATGACAACAAATAACAATAACTAAACACACAAATACCTGTGCATTTGCTCTGACTGTGAGCTTCCACTGACTGAAATGTTTACATGACACATTATACATCTCTTATACATCTATAGAAGCCTTACAGTCTGTGCATATGCTCAGCTCAATAAAGAGGAACTAAGGAGTGGAGACAGCAGTATGTGCAGCCACACACCCCCACTGTCTGGGGGTCTCTCTGGAAGACCTCCAGCTTCATCTCCTCCGGGCAAGCATTTGCAGCTATGACTATATGCACGCGCTTCTCCATCTCTGAGCAGAAAGTGTCACCATCTATCTCTGTCAGTAAAACATCTCCTCGGGCTCAATTGTCTCCCTTCACTAATGCTGAAAAGTCATGCTACACACTTTTTCAAAATTATTGTTAATAATTTGATATATCTTTGATATATCAATATTGCCCTAGAAACAGCTGCACTATATCTATTTAAATGACATTGTTATTAATTTGACCACACACATGCTCAAACCCCCCCGTTAATGCAGCTAACAAGTGTACACCATGTTAAACTTACAGGACGCGCACTGCCTGGTAAAAATCATTCTTGGTCAAATTCTGTGACGGAAAATGTGCACTCCTAAGTTTTACATTGCCATGAAAGTGTCTAAACTTTGAGAGAGAAGACTGCAGAAAACACAATAGCTGTCAGCTATCTGATGCGCAAAAACAATAGGGCAATATGCTGGCTCTAAGATGTGCAAGAAGGCACCGGGTTATCAGGAGATACGGACTGAAAGAACATTACTCAAGACAATGGCTGACAAGCAACGATAATGGCTCACACATGGTGCGTTTTTAAAACCCACTCCGCTGTTAGAGCGGCTAATAAGTGCCATGAGGTGTACTTACAGTTCTGAGGAACTGGATCTCATCCTCTCCTTCTCCTCCTTCAGCCATGGCTGCGAAGGAGGCTGCTCAGACTCCGCTGGCTCCTCTCTCCTGTCACTATTAGCATAAAGCTAATCCACGGCTGTACAGCGGGCACAGGACCGCAGCATGTGTCTCTCCAGTCCCGGTGTTCAGCGCTCAGGACCGGCCCGGAGGAGGAGCACAGTGTGTCCGCATCGGTGGGCTCCTGCAACTGAGGACTGAGCACCCACAGCACGAGCGCGGTCTGGATCTGCGGCGACGTCACAGGCAGATCTAAATATTACAGCAATGGGGGCGCCAGTATTCAAATTCATGTACCGTAGGATCATCCACAGGCAGCTGTCAACCACAGGTGCATCCGAGTGAGTCATGTGTTAACAAAGTACCCATGTTTGTATTCGTTGGTCGTCAGTCACAATCAGCACCACGGACAGCTCCGCGTGTCTGTCCTAAAACAGTCTATGGTCCTAAACTGGAGAGTCACTTCTAATAGTCTATCATCTTACAGTAGAAATAGTGAACTGCCCTCAACTGACAAACTATTATTTAAGAAGATGAAGTGTCGAAATCTAGTAAAAATCACTGATATCGGTTACATCAATTGGCGGATCAGTTTGAACTCTGTGCACTGAGTTTTTGTGTGTCTCCATATTCAATAATGTAAAGGCTTCTTCGTCTATATGGATCGTGATTAAATTATTTAATGCACTAACCAAACTAAATTAAATATGAATAGCCATGAGGTGGAATCATTCTCTTTCTGTGTCAAACTTAGATTACATTGGACCAGACCAGGTTTAATGCAGTAAAAAGCGTCGCATAACTGCAGGCGTAATTTGATACGATGCTGCCCTCTCGTGGCCAAAGCACCAGTTACTTTCATTTCCAAGCTGTTCCTTGTTGTCCGCGTCTGTGGGTTTACATCTTGACCAGGAACTCTTCTTTCGTGGGTTTTTCTTTTATTCTCTGGCTTTTAAGCGCGTGAATTGTGTGGTCCTCTGTGTCTCTTATTTAACAGGTTTTTTTATGAGCTTTAAATTAAGGTCTTAAACTTTGTTAGTGTATTTTATTTACGGTTTTTAATTATTTATGTTTTTTTAATATTTAATCATTTAAATTCTAAATAAAGTGGAGTGGATTACTTATGTAGGTTAAAGACAAACAGTCTAAAATGGCTGTAGGCCGGCTATGAAATTAATCAAAAATAATCTAAGAGCAAAATGGGGGACCTTGATAAGCGTCACATTTTGGCCACGAGAGGTCACTGCCCTCTGCCCGACACTTAAGGTGAGCGTCAACACAGTTTACTTTAGTCTCCGAGCGTAAATATAAATGCATCGTGTTCAGTACAAAACCATTTTCAAACTGCTCCTCCTGTCATGAACGGCTCGTGTACATCACATGGCCTACCTGCAAGCTGCAGCTGCAAAGGCTCCCAAAAGTAGCATGTGGTTAAGGCCAAAAGAGCCAATCAGAGAGCAGAGATCCTGCGCTGAGCTCTGTCATTGGACAGAGCTGCTGTCCGTCACAGACAGCAGGACCAGCCGAGCAGCAGCGGTGATCGGCGGCAGGCTGCACCACAGAGACGAGGGGCATCATCCTCCTCCAACTAAATGCAGTAAGTCAATATTTATGTCTCACTTTGTTCCATGCATTCGTGCTGAGTAATAACTTCATGCTTTGGGGATGTCTAAGTGTAACGGCGGTAGATGGAGGCCTGTGCTGATTTGCATTATGTAGTGTTTAATGATGTATTACAACTGCGCGTATGTGGCATTTCTCAATTGTATCGCTGTAAAATAGTTGATGGCGTGACTGTTCGAAGTAATCCTCGTGCCTCTATGTTGCAGTCCTTGCCTCTGGTTATTGCAAGGTGACAATAACCCGCGGCAGTGTGTTATGATGTCAACATACGGAAGATTTTGCCAAATACAGTATGTCAAGGCCAAGTTGTGAAGCACAGGTGCAGTGCGTTGTGCCTGTAAACATCTCAAATGGCTCTTTCTGAGACTTCACATAACCCTAGATTTTCCAACAGCTTTGAGAAGTAGATGATGTGCGGTTTAAAAATAGCCTTGCATTTCAAAAAGGACCGATTACAATTATTTGAATGTCATGTTATATTATGTAGAATATGAGTTACACTCATATTCAAAAATTGCTCTGAAAATTAGGGGAAAGGATTAAATAGAATTTGTATCAATATAAGTATTTATACAATTATGGGTTGTAACATTTAATTTGTAATAAAGGAATCGAAGGTTCATATAATGAGCACTACATTTCTTGTTGTTTTTGGCACTGTGTTTGCCATTGTGACAGGACCAGTGCCTGATGAGATCATTGCCAAAGGTTTTGATATTTTTGAAACTTTGTACTCATTGTGGTAGTTTTCGCAACTGCTGCATAGCCATTACATGGTAGATCAGTCTACTGCTTAGGCCTCTTTAAAAGTGAAGGATGTTACCTATAAAAACAGAGATATACCACTAGTTAACGTATGGCACATACAGTCAATAAACTTCACTAGCAGCACTAACTGTTTATTGACCCAATGCTGTCTGCAAAGTCTAAATTATGTCCACTATGCCACTCTCTGTCCCTGTCAGTCTCCAAACAGGCCCGGTGATGAACGACCCAAGATTCCCCTCTGCTGCCCCGGTCCTGTTATTCAACCTGAAGTCTGAGCATTCCAGTGCAAAACATCCGTAGCTAGCATGGCTCCTGTTATGCGGAGCACCCATTCCATCCTCCTCCTCTACCCACCCATACGAGAGGTCTGCAAAGTCAGCCCGTATCTCCCCAAGAGGCGGGATCCGGGCTTCAAGTACAAGAGCCGCGCCCCCCAGTTGGAAAGCTCCAGTAATGACCATGACGAGCGGGGCAAGGAGGTTCCTGGAGTGTCCAAACAAAGAGGCCAGTCTTCTGATTCCTCAAGTGAACTGCTCCTCAGCAATTCCCACCAGGCAACAAAGGAGGCAGTGGAGGAGCTCCTGTGGCTGGCAGCTGAGCACCACCAGTTACTCACTAACTTCTTATCGCTCTGCACGGACTGTTCACTCAAAGTCAGGATGGGCAACCAGGATGGGAAACCACAGGATTACACAGATGGGCAGGAAGTCCACTTGGAAGGTCAGACGCTCAGTAATATCTACCCCATCGCTTCTGAGCATAAGAAAATGATGTTTAAAAGCAAAAAGATGAAGAAGACGAATGCAAACAGGACGGACAGCGCTGAGGAGATGCTTCACAGCAAGATGAAGCAAAAGGTTACCAACGGCGTGTCTGTGGAAGCACCTTCAACCGCGGACACTTCGCTTTCCGAAACTTCCAACAGCCCGATGACTGGATCCTACGTCAGCGCGGTCAGTAATCCCACCCTGCCCGCAGACGAGACCTTCCAGATGGATCGCTGGATGGACTTCATGGAGGACAACCAGAATTTCAATCCCGAGACGGATTTTTACAGCGATTTTTCGGAATGTGACGGGGAGTTGGGATATCAGTCATCCTCCTGCAGCCTGATGATGGGTCTGAACCGGCGGGAAAGCGGAAGCAACCTTCGGCCGATAAGGAGGCTCAGTTCTCTGGGCGAAACGTACGGTGAGCCGGCGGTTAAGGGTGCAGAGCAGAAGAGCGTGGGGGTGACGGTCAAAGCCAAAGTGCAAGACGTGGAGGCGAAGGTGCAGCGAGTCAGCCATGGGTCTCAGGACAGGAGAGAAAGCAACGGCAAGAAGCTGTCTTTGCCTTTGTCCTACACAACGGAACCGGTCAAAGTGCACGCTGCGAGGAGCCCTTGTTCGCCTCTCGCTGGTGTCTTCAACACGTCGTTCCCCGCGTCCAACAGCCTCCAGAGCATGTCCCCCGTCCTGTCCCCGCTGTCCTCCAAGCAGGCGAGTCCCCAGCTCAACCACAGAATAGTGCTATTGTCAGATAAGGACACGGACAGCTCCAGCAACGCGGACGATCTCAAGGTCTACACTGAGGTGATCGACAAGAACGGCAACAAGCGCACCATAACGCGCCTGGATCTGAACCTCAGCAGGAGGCCCAGCACTTCAAAGTGGAATTCCTCAAACACATCGACAACAACAGGTGAGTGTTTTTTTTTTACAAAGAGAATTACATTTTTTTTTTTTTTCACCTTCAAACCAGTGATTCATGTTCGAACTCCGCACCTGCCTGGATGTTGCCATTTGCTTTCATCACTCTTCTTGTCGGATTCGGAGACGTTCAAAAGCCGCCTTTAGTGCATTTCAGTGTGCGCCTGACATAGTGTTTGTGGTTACAGAAGTGTTCGACTAGTGTCAAACTGAGCTTTTCATGTGCCGAACTTGAATCACCCTGGTCTCTATTCCCCCCCCTCCATCCAAAACAATCAAATCACAAATACTTAAAGTCATGTTTTGTAAGAGGATGTGCCGCACTGCCGGATTTTGACTTGTGACCAAATTAAAAACTACCCAACGGTGTAAAACAAGAGGCAGCTGGAGCTTGAGAATACTTTCACTCACGGTCAAGTTTAACCCTGTCAGCGCCACAATGGGACTGCACGGATTAGCTGGAGTTTCCCCCAGATCAAAGCGACATAGTTGACCTAAGAAGGGTTCTCAAATGTGTAGTGGCAACTCAAGCATTGCCAAATGAGACACCGAGTCCAAATTCTTGTTTCTAACTGCAAATCCTTCCCAGATCAGACTAAGAGCATCAAATCACTGGTAGATAACATAAACCCCCAGGGAATGTGCTAGCTTCCCTTCTATGGCATATTTAGGTACCCTTTGACCTCTTTAGTTGGATGTATAATATATATTCACTGGGCACTCGCTACTGCCTCAACTCGTGCCATTTCGAGTACTATTTTAATGGCATTGGCTACTTCAGTAACTTGGTTGATTATCCTTTCAGGCAGTAAAACAATCTTTGCTTTAATCTGCAGCAGCAAACAGATATCCCTCTGTCTTTTAGCAGCAAAGCGATTGTTGTACCTTCGCCGCCTGATTTCATTTTGTTTGTCCCTTACGCAATTACAGATGTATTAGGGAGCAGCCTGTTGCATTACCGCTATGTGGAGCATTATTAGCAAGCACAGTTTACTTCTCATATTGGCAATACTGTAGACCTAGAATCAGTATGGGCTTATTTCTGCTGTTTTTTTGGTGTTGCTATGATCACAACTCAAGACTCAAGATTCCCACCAACCTAGTCTTGTGCGCTGGATCAGAACATCTATGCAAATATGGTATGCAAAAAATGATATGCAAACGCACACACACCCACTCACAAAATGACGATTTGCCTATTATGTATGGTGTACACAAGTGTAATGGATGAAGCATGTTGTAGAGCAGTGTTTCCCAATCAGTACTTAGCAGGGGGGACTTGGAATTATGTCAGATTAAAAAAGAAAGTGAAACAGTGGAATTTCAACATTAATGTCAAAAGAAAGTCAGTTTTAATGATGTTTTTTTAAGTTAAAGGTTTGCTTTTGAGAGCAATTTAGCTTCATTTTCAACATAACACACTGTTAATTACTGAATAATCCTACTTTACTCGGTCACCTTGTCATAATATTGAGAAGATCCTAGAGGTAGGGGGTACTTGGAGTGTAAATGAACAACTCAAGAGGTACACGAGACAAAAAAAAAAGTTGGTTGTTGTAGAGTAAAGCTCTCTGCAAATAATCTGCTTTTAATTGAAATGTGAATAAAACATCTGACCAATCTCAATTACATGGTGCTTTTGGCTGCTTGGCTGCAGACAGGGACCAGCCAATCCTGTGGTATTAGCAGCATCATAGTGTTTGTGGTGGAGTTTGGACTGTGGTAGAATGAAATGGAGACTATTATGATATAATTACAATAATACTGGAATGGAAAACGTTCAAGAACCACATTAGAAAAAGCAAAAACTGAATGAAAATCCACATCGATGAATTTGCGGAATAGAAAATATCCATACTTTAGCCATGTTGCCCCTTTAGTGTAGTTTCACATGTTGTAGTTCAAATTCAAATTCAAATTATCAGGGCATTTGACTGTGTTTGGGAGTTTCAGGCCAAGGTGTTTACTGATTCATTGCTAACCATTAATTATGCATGAATCTAAATCCTGCCACGGTTTACTCGCTCACCTTATTGTAGTGATAATTGATTGTGTTTCAGATGTTAATGCAGATAAATGAACTTCAGAGCGTCCCGGTGGGAGTGCTAAATAGGTCACTGTGAAGCCCAGGCAATTCACGCTTTGGCAATTCTCTACTAATAACATCATCTCTTTGATCTGTCTGAAACATGGGTCCTGTGGTTGTTACTATGCAGATGGAAACAGTAAATATAGACATGTATTGATCTTTTCCGTGCTGTTAACGCTACAAATTCGAAACCAAAGACTAAAATTTGCTGCTAAAGTCCATGTGAAACTAGTGCTGCTGAAAATGCTGATGCCAGTGTACTATCAGCGAGTTAATGTTGTGTAAGAAATCAGTTTACATTTAAAATAAACTAGATTACATTTTTCATCTCCAGATACGATGTTAGCATGCTATTTGGAGAATCTTACTGGCGGCCGCCATAGGTAAAAAGAAAATTGTTCTGCCCTGACCCCTCTGCCCTCTCACATGACTTCTATACTTATATATTGTCTGACATATGGCAGGCAATACTCTAATCACATTAGCCAATGGGGTCATCTGAAAGTGATCAGCGCAGGGCAGCAGTCCATCACCCTGCTCTCCCTCCTGCAAACTGTCATTCAACGCAGAGTGCACTGCCATGCAAGATTGTTGTGGACTGAGAGGACAAGGGCCAGCCCTATACACATAATGAAGAGGAGTCTGCCAAAACAGCATAGCAGTTGAGCAGGGACAAGACCGAGCTTATTTTATATGTAGGCTAAAGGCTGCTGTTGTTCTTTAATAACTGTGAGAAGGCTTTTCACGGCTTATTGGTTGGACTTTATTATTAGATTTTCAATAAATGACATGGACTTATATGACCCTCTGCAGGGAAAAATAATTTGACGATTTGTCTCAAGAACAACAAGCTTAAGTAGTTGTAAAGAAGCAATTAAAAGCAAGTTTTCCAATAAACACACAGGTCTAGTATCCAATAACTTTAGTCAAATGTATTATAAACAAATCTTAATTTTGATGAATCTTGGTTTGGTTTCATATTTTTTATTATCTTCAATCCCTTCTGCAAAATTCCCTCCCACTCAATGCCCTGCCAGACCTAATGTAGCATGCCTTCCTCATGTGGAGCTGTGCATGCCCCAGCATCCTTCAGAACGGGATTCCTCTGGAGTGAATGATGACTTTGTGAGCATCATGTCACGCTACATTTTAGCCCCCACCGAAGGGTCCTACACTGCAGTGTTTTATTTTCTGTATTTCCTTTTCCTCACACCCTCATCCAGCTGTAGTTTAAGCTGACTAGGATCTGTGCTAAAAGGCAGTTGATTTATACGTCCTTGTCCTACTTCTTCCAAGATTTATATTACAGTCTATGGTCTTGGCTCCAAGCTGAAAGAGGAGACACATGTATCAACTACTGCAATATTTAAGGGTCAGGTTATGGATTTTTACGAGTAAAAAAATGTTTTATGCATGGGGTACATCCAGTATATTAGTTTATAGCATTAAGTAAAGCCTATGTTTTTTTTAATTTATGATGACAGATTAATTCCTTCCTGCAATAATCTATGCCACCGAGACCAGAGCGTTACAGGCATTTTCTCTTGACCTAAAGTTAAATATATCCATAATAAATCGATTCCAAATACTGATATCCACTACTACTTATATTGTTTTTCATTTTTTTCATTGAAAGCTTCAGTAGAGCTTGGTGCTAATTTCGGTAAACGGCTATTCACCAATATTTACATCCTGTCAAACTGATACATAATCCCATACATGACCAGGCAATAAATAAAAAGGCGAGCACATAAAAAGGATTGTACTTGAAGAAGAGCTGTAGTACCTGACTGACGCCTGTTGTCATCCTACTTTTAGACCTACACACATGCTAGTTGACATAGTAATAACTGTAACTGGCCGACTTTGTGCCAGGTCTCCCCTTTAGTGTCTAATACAGCATCCGCACCAGCCTGAGTGACCGGTGTGAATGAATCTATCAGCTCCGGTCACTGCCACCACTACACATACAGAACATCAGGCAGTCTGAGACACCGGTGATACAGTCCACAGCCGGACAGCTGCTCATTCACACACTGTGATTTCCCCCTGGCCCATCTGTCAGCATCTGCAGCTTTAGCCGAAAACCCCACTTTCTCCACTGTATCTAATGTAAATGACTGGAATGCCTTTGTATCTAAAATGTAGGACATTACGGTAATCTAAAGTCAGTGTCCGTAGCCATCGGCGGATCAGTTTACAGTGCATTACAGGGCTTAGCATTACAATAAGACGGACCTCAGGCCATATTGTGTTTCATTATTGACACTGCCATTCAAGTCGGATCTTCAGAGCAGCGGGAGGGGGATTAAAGAACAATAAGTACATGGATGTCCCCAGGGTCAATAAGCCGACTTGTCTGCTATAAGAGAGTATTTAAAAGCAGTTATCTTGAATTCCTTTAGTTATTTTCACACATTATATTATTGATACAAAGTGAAACATATTCTGGGCAGTTTTCTGTTTGAGCAGAATTAACTTCAAAGTAGCTCATCGTCTGCAGGATTGTATCACACAAGCCAGCCAGATGCTTCGACCCAATTGTCGCAAATCTGCGCATCAGCTTATTGTCCCCGGATTATAGCGCGTTGACTTCAAGGACAGTTCACTTGCCAAAGTAAAAAGATTTGAATGTGACCAGTGGTGACCAATAAACAAAGAGAAAAAAATGAAGAGAGTCATAAGACAAGGTTTTCCTACCCAAGCAAACCTGCACATGCTTTCTACTGCCCGTCCAGTGGATGGCACTGTCGACCACTTTTTTTGAATAATTGATTCTCAAGCTAAGCACAAACTACTAACATTTTCATATGACAGCTAAACCTGTGAAATGAGTTACATGAATTACATATGTCGTGTGTGCTACCTGGCTTATGCCAAATAATCAACCTTTGAGAATGAGCTACTCGCTACTGTAACCCCTCAGCTGATATTGCTTTTCTCTTCATATAGTAAGACTGAACAGAAAGCTGGCTCTGTATAGTTTCTGCTGCTGACTTCTTCTGGAACAGTCCCAGCTGCAGTCAGCACTTCCCACTGCGGCCCTGCACACAGCCGCATTATTGTAATGAAAAGTTATTCATCTAATCCCACTTTTTAGCTCTTGATAACTGAAGGACTGCAGGGGCCGACTCCTGTCTCATAATGACTGATAGTACTTAATACCAGAACTGAATTTCAATGGATACTTGCAGACTTCAGCGGTGGTTATATGGGCGGGCTATGCTAAATTAATTCTCTGAATTTGGGTTTAAACACTTGACTGCACAGGAAAAAGCCTGTGCAGGATATTAGACATTGTCATACGAAACCAAGAAGAATGTGTTTGTGTCTTCGTGAGCTAAAGGTAAATGTCTTTTGTAGCTTTAACTCTACTCAATAAATAATCGCATAGTTAGGGCTGCGTAATGTCATCCATGTGATCATATGTCATTTGACATAATCTTTGCAAAGTCTCTGAGATCTTCCATCTGAGAATTTTACATTATTTGCCAACACAGTAATACACAGTAACCTAAAATTGTGCAAAAGTTCAGTTCAAGTCATCATTTTTCAGATTGGTTTTTGTCTTTTTTTTTTTTATTTGCCTTTTTTGTCTTGATTTAGTATAAGAAAGCTTAAGATATTTGGTTAGGTTTATTGGAATATACTGTGTTAAAATAGTTTAGAAAATATTGTTATAGAATACTGCATTTTTTCTCATATTATGTGCTTTACTAACAGCTAAAAGATGCTCAGATTGTGTTCGATGTGTGCCCATCCCTTGGTGTCCTTTATGTCCGTCCACTACTTTACCAGGCACTGTTCGTGCAACCCTTAGCCTCGGCCTTTTTCATTTTTTATCATATTGTTGACTCCCTCAAGAAAGACTACATGGGACATGTATAAAGTATTTAAAAGCTCCACTATAGCGACTCGTGTCATCTTTCATTAAGTCTGACATTTGGCAGAGTCTGCAGATGCTTCCATAATGTCACAGAGCAAAGCAGTAAATAAAAGGCCATCCTCTCTAAAATGTTATGTAAAGGAATACAAAGTTAAAGATCTTATTTTATGCAGGCTCTTGATTTGACTTTTCAAGAAACTGGTCGAGAGATGGCAGTATTTTCTAAATAAAACAGAAACACAAAGCAATAAGTGTGTAATCAATTAGTGCGTTGTTATTTTATGCTTTGCTAATTATGAAATAGTCACAAATTAATAACAATACATCAGTAATATATCAAAGTATATCAATGTTTATTCTCTAAATCTTTTAAGCCACCTTCCTTATATACAGTAAGCCTCAGAAAATTGTACGGGTGAATTGAGAAGTGGATTTTTTTGGCAAATTCGGGCCATTCTGCAATCTTTGCAGCTGGTGTGGGTGATCAGAACACTGCTGGCTAAGTGGAGGTAAAAATAGCTCAGCGCCCGCACTCTGTCAGCTGCACAAGGGTCTCACGCTTTCTGGTTGATGCTAAAAGCTTTTAAATGCCACATCCTCCTTCGTCCTTTTCTTGTGGCGTTCCCACACGATCATCCTACCTGACCGATTACTTCTTGCTCCGTCTTTTTTACACTTAAAACCCACACATAACATTTCACATTGTAAATATAATAATGACAAGCATTACATTGCTTTTATTAGTGAGGAAAAACATCTTCAAATCTGGTTAGTGTTTACTGTGAGCAGGCTGATTCATCACTTTGCTGACATCACTGGCTCATGTCCATGGAGATGTTTCTGCTTTAGTTTGACTACAAGTATTAACTATGAGGACCTTTACTAGCTACATGTGAGTGCAGTGTGGCTTTAACGCCTTCTGTTCTTTTTCGTGACGTTCCTTGCACAACGCTAACCGCCGTGTGTCTTGCTTGTCCGTGTTTGTGTTTTGCAGACGATTCCCTCTTGCGACAGGATGACATTTGGATGCTGGATGAGCCTCAGGAGCCAATCAGACGGGTCCCGCGCCCCGATCACCTGGACTTCTTACGTATCACGCCGCCGGAGGATGACATCATTGGGGAAACTCCCTACTATCCCAAGCTGGAATGCACGGTGAGGGCAGCCGAATGTTTTCCAGTCTAAAGTGAAGCCGTTCTTTTGTACTTCTCTAGGATAATAGGGATTTCTCCACTCATGCATATAAGCACCTGATTGAAATTCTCAGAGATGGATTAATGTGTTAGGGATTTGAATCTGGAGACAGGGGTCCTGAGCCAAAACTCTCATTCCAATTCCTCCTCAACCAGAACAGGAAAAGATAATGTAGTAGCTTAAAAGCATGTGCTCCGTCAACATCAAATTAAACAATGTAGTTGCATTTGAAGGTATTTAAAATATTTCTGTTGTAATGCTTTCCAAACCAACCATTCACGGTTAAAATATGTGGTCTGGCACACAGCCCAAAGTGTGTTTTTAGTCTCTGTGGCAGATGAAGTAGATTATATGGGTGTGGTTCTAGGTGTGAGAGCAAAGTGCTTATTGTTTTCAAAAGACACAAAAGGGCTCGCCTGAATCGCTCAGCGTACCTGCGTAAAAGCCAGGTCATAGCCTGTTATAGAACAAGCAAGGTGCTCATTATTGGTATGAAAGTGACTGTCATTTACCATACTCGGTTATAAAATGATTTTATAACTTTGTAGCTATGGTTTGAACACGTCATCCAACATTATTAAAATGACATTGTAATGTCATAGGCCAAAATGTTGACAAAAAATGTATAATTATTGTAGCAAGATTTCTTAAACCTTAAAGTGCACACACATTGGCTCGGTTCAGGCAATGATTAATCCCACTGTGTTGTTACATAATCCAATTGTTAGCCCTCTGTGCGATTGGTAGCCCTTTTATTCACACGCACACAAAAGTCACAGGCCCTTATTTAGCCAAGGAAGTCCTGCTGAAAAATCACATTTTCTTGTTCTGAGGAGGAGTCCTGGCCCCAGAGACATGCAGCTAAAATATAATGGGAAGGGTTTAAAAAAGGCTCTATGTAAATAGTTGACTTTGATTCACTTTGATTTAACATTGATTAAAGAAATAAAAATGCAGATCTCTGAAATATTAAGTATTTGACATACATTTACATGAGTATAAACAGCATACTACTGTAAGAGCCCTTGAGATGTACTAGATAAATGTGTATAGAGATTCATAATGCTAAATTTTGTATGTGTTATTGGCATTTCTTGGTGCTTGATTTCACTTGTTAAAGATACCCGGACCTTTGCTCATGTAGCCTAATTAGCTTCCAGCAGTCGGTTCTTTGTTTGGTTATTCAAGAGCCTTTTTGCTTCCCCACTGGTTGCGATGACCTGTGTTGTTTACAACGGCTGCCATATTGAGGAAGTAATCAGACACCTGTGGCTCATTCTCTCCTCCTCCTTCAGGAAGAGAAGGGAGGGACCGTGGGGAGGAGGAGGAGGCGACCGCAGACTGGGCCAACCAGTGAACACACATTTTTTCCACCTGAGGCTTTTTCTCATAGCACACAAGACTTCCCTGTAACTCCAGCTGAAACATGCTACAGACGAGAAACTTTCACAGCAAGTTTGGATCTACTCTGTGGATCGCTGATTAGCCGGCTAACCCGGCTGTTGGATTCTCACCATGACGGAGCAGTTTGTTCTGATTTTCCCCAGGTGAACTCTGTCTCTCCCAGGCAGATTACAGCAAGATATGAAGCCAGCCTTTGAACAGCTTAACCCTCAACATCATGGGAACTCTCCATTGGCAATGCGCTAGGCTAATATTTGTAAAAACATGACTGTGGTAGGTGCACAACTTGCTACATAACAAGATTGCCTGATAACAATGTCATTCATGGCGCTCATCTAGAAAAGGTAAGAAGAGATTTTCCCCATACAAAGGCCTTTTGTTCCAATAGTGGAATAGGGGCAGCTTGGATGACTTAAAGTGGAGTGAAGGACCTTTTTGTGACATTTGAAGTGACTCTGTACAGACTTTTAAGTTTGGATTACTGCATGGGAGTGTAAACATGGAGAATGATCCGAGCTCTCTCCGTAACGTCTTCAGCAGTTTGTTCAAAGACAGAGCCGCCACATCCAATACAGGCTCCGCTATCCTCACATCTTTTAAGGAGCTCAAGGAGAACGCGCCCGCTCCATCTGAAGGACCCCAAACGGCTCCCACGAGTAACAATGAAGACGAGGCGCCCCGGGAAGATGCGCCTGCCTCTAGTCAGTCACAACAAAAGCCTGTAACCGCAGAAGCAAAGAGCGATGAAGTTTCAACTCAACCAGATCTGGTCCAAGTCACTAGAGTAGAAACATACAGCGACAATGAAGATGAGGAGACGTCGTTTGGCAGCAACGGCGTCCAGACGAAAGAAAGCAAAACACCTGACAAAGCTACTGATGGAGGTTCACCTAAAGCCAGTGCCCCTGTATTCAAAACGCACATGTTCAAAGAAAGATCCCGCATAGAGGCGATTTTATACTCCAGCAAGTCTTTTGGAAAGACTAACTCGACATCGATTCATATTTCCAAAGCTAAAGATGGCGGTAGTCCCAAAGAGAAACCTGAAAGTGTCAATAAAGAGAGTGAAAGTGACAAGAAAAGCAGTAGCAATGTTGTTTTAGGTGACGAGGAGTATGATTGCATTGACTGTTCTACGCCTGACCCAACTATTATAACAACTGGCTCTAGTCCAGCTAAGGAAGTTGAGAAATCCAATGAGCAGCCTAAACCTCGCATTTTGTCACCCAGAACTCTTTCAAATCGATCGCCAATAAAAACAGATTTTCAAAAAGACACTTCCGGCACTGATTCGGCGCTTGTAACCTCACCTGCATTATCCACCCCCAATACATCTCCTTCCAAAAGTGCAAGCAACTCAAACAGCCCTTCCTTTCAAATGCCAGCGCTATTCAGTGGCTTGAGGGTTCTGAAAAAGGGTGCTCAAGGTGAGGACAGGGAAACGGTTTCAGAGATCAAACAGAGTGAAAAGGATGCAGATTTGGCACTGCTCAGCCTGAAGAAGACCGTAAATAAAGCCAAGTTATTTCCTGAACAGAAGCTAACAGCCACCTCAGTTAAAAAGCAAGTTGAACCAAAGCCAGTGTCTGATACTAAAAGCTCAGTAATGGGACAGCTAAGTCATCTACTGAACTTTGATAGCCCCAGTAAAAAGCCAGAGGAGAGCCAAATGGCGGAAAGTGAAGTTAAAGGAGGTGAGGGCTCGGAGAGCAAAGAGCCAGAAAGCAGCACGCCGTCAACAGAAAGGAAGAAGACGACAGACTTGGCTTATGAGACCTTTAAGAATATTTTTGGGCCTAAAACAGTAGTAGCTAAGGACAAGGCCGAAGAAGTGGATCTGGATGCAGTGAAGAAGAAGCTAAAGAATGACAAGGAGAGCTTGAAGATGATCTTTGAGAGGTCTGCCAAATCTCCAGTGAAGGACGTCAGAAGCCCTATAGAAGCTAATGTGGTAACTAATTACTCTTTAAGGCAAATGGAAGTATTGTGGGAGTTTACTTAGGCATAGTGAAGCATGTGTATTGTGTAGTCTTTACTCATTTTACTGACATACATTTTAGCCATCGTGTTATCTACTATAGTCATATCTAACAAAAACACACTGGTCTTTCAATGGTAGCTGTGTTAAATGACCACATGTATTTTAATGTCTCTGTTGCATAGACTGAGCTGACATCTCCTACCGACAGCGAGGACCGAACTCCGGGGCGTCTCCAGGCGGTGTGGCCTCCTCCCAAACCCAAAGATGAAGAGGAGAAGGTTGGGCTCAAATACACAGAGGCAGGTGAGGATGCGCTTACTTTATACTTTACATTAGAGGTCAACCATAATTTATTTAATGGCAATTGCTGATTTTCTTTCATTTATTTATTTTCTATGCCCAGTCAGTTGTCAGTCCAATTTTCTGGTGAAATGAGAAGGAAAATGGTACATGGACTGATTTTTTTAATCATACAAGCCAGATGCTATAAGAGCAGATATCACAGCAACTTAAGTGCATGTGAGTTTACAGTAGAGCACACCCTTCTCTTTCAATGGATTGAAGCAAAAAAGCTTCAAGTGATTGTTTTTTTACTTGCACCAATGCTCTATGGCCGATAAATGATACTTAAAAGTGCTCATATTTATCAGCCGATCTGGCATGTTGGTCTCTTATTTACAGATTTGTTAGAAGATCATTCATTTACGCTAATCGAGTTTGAGTTAGTATAGAACTCTCCACTCTTCAGCGCAGCCTGTCAGCAGTGCATTTTGAGGAAAAAAATATAGCCACTATCAGAGATCTAGCAAATCATTGAGACAGTTAAGGATCAGAGGCAGGGCGTAGGGCATCCCTCAAATCCATTTAAGCTCATTGCGTGGCCTGATGTAGCTGTTTGTCTGGCAGGGATACAGCATGTGTGCTGGTGTTCTTTGGGTATAGTAGTAGGGATGGGAACATTTAATGGAATCAGCTACAGTCTGGGCACAGAGCCATGTGTAGCTGGCTGCGCTCAGAGGCAACAGGTGTAATGTCACCGAAAAAGGTTAAAAGCCCTCATGATTGTACCGCATGATTAGATTACAATTGAAGAGCGTTTTCTTTCAGGTTCTGGATGTTGAGAGACTGTTGACAACATGTTGATTGAACCCTAGTTTTCATTTTTCTTCTTTTCTCTGAATTTAAAATATCTCTTAAGCTTGCATGTCTTGTACACAAATCACAGGAATTTGTGTTGTTTAAGTAGGTTAGGAAATCATCCGAAAACTCAAGTACTGCCATTGTGTGCATCATTATGTCATGTGTAGTATAGCTGCTGTCGAAGGATTCTAGCTGTCTGTGATGTGCTTGTGTTGTTTCAGTGGAGATCAGAACTAGGTGGACCAGTTGATGACGTATCCTTTTATGTTTTTTATTGTTAAGGTGACAATGAAGTAAATATTAACATGTTTCTTATTTTGTCTTGTGTCTCTTTAGAGCACCAAGCTGCCCTTCTGCAGCTCAAGAGGCAGTGCAAGGAAGACTTGGAGAAGATGCATGTAAGTTTTTTAGGTAAATCTGGGTCATAACCCCAAATTAAGTAAATATAATATAATTATCGAGAATGTGTCAGTGAATAGAGCCAAAAAAGTATAGCAGTTTGAGTTTGTGACTGCAGCTGCATGTGTTGGCCTCTAGATGGCAGCTTCTTTCCATGAGTTGATGGACCATATCTGCATTTGCTTTTCGTTTGTGCAAGGGTATTTTAAAACGCTTAAAAAGTGTTTTGTTTTTCTTCTCTTTACATATTAGCGGACATATGTGTTACTTTTTCTCTTTACACATGCTCAAGTAGGTCTACATAAAAGTCTTGCAATAAGAAGGTAGCAGTTCTAATAGATGATGTTCCATATTATTATATTAAAACACATTTAGTAAATAATGATTTCTACGAATGAGAAACATGCAATAAAATATTGCGAAAATAATTTACTTTTGGATTTAACTCCATATACAGTACTCCATACTTTACAGTATGTTTCCCATTAATAAAAACATCCCAGTGAAAACTGGAGCTTGACTCTGAGAGCCAGATTGGCAGCAGTTTAGAGAAGAGTTTAATGAGCACGATGTTAACACAGAGTTTAACAGCATGTATATACTGTTCCCTGGGGGCTGTTGTTATGGTATATGAAGCACATGATGGTGCATTATGAGAAGAATGTTGGCTTAAAAACACAAAAGTACATTTCTGTGTGGTTGTTTGTATTTGCAGTCAGACTTTGAACTGAAGATCTTCCAGTTGCGAGGTGAAAATGCAGTGTCCATATCCCATCTGGAGGGGCTCATCAACCAATTGCAGAGTGACAAGCCGTACCTCGCTGGTCAGGTGCGCTGTGCTGTGCGGCACGTCGGTGTGTCTACTGCGGACGACTCAATACTCAAGACCTGTCGCACCGTGAGCATCCAGACAGACCGGGACAGCTTCATCAAGAGCCCGGATGGAGAGGGCGGGACTATTGTTCTGAGCCCTAATCAGAACACACCAAAGAGACTGAACATGGACTCCATTGGCCTCGGTCTGAGTGTAAAGGATGACAAAGGCCCAGCACCTCCACCACCCCCTCCCCTTCCAACTTTCTCAATACCTCCGCCGCCACCTCTGCCTGGAGGTATGGGTGCACCTCCACCCCCACCCCCCCCTCCTCCTCCTCCCCCTCTTCCCTTTGGTCAGCCTGGTGCTGTTCCGCCTCCACCACCTCTTCCGCCAGGTCCACCTGGTTCCATCCCACCACCACCACCACCTCCTCCTCCACCAGGTCCTCCTGGTGCAATCCCACCTCCTCCTCCTCCTCCCCCTCCTGGGGTTGGCCCACCACCTCCTCCTCCACCTCCAGGTGGAGGCCCCCCTCCTCCTCCACCATCCATGGGTGGCTTCTTCCAGAAATCGCAACAAGCCCCAAGGAAGCCTGCTGTTGAGCCGGCATGTCCCATGAAGCCACTATACTGGAGCAGGATTCAGATACAAGATAAAAAGTAAGTCAGCTTGTGCCCTTCAAATGTTTACGAAAGTATTGATCACTTCTGTATATTGTGCTGATTGTGATATGTGTTTTCATTTTGTGCTGGTTTGTTGCGTTTCCTGGCTGTATACCATTGGTCCTGATTGGCTAACAGGCTCATTCAGGCCTGGGACACACACGTGTGAGATTACAGCCGGCTTCAAAAAATAGGATTGATGCTCTTTTGCTAAATCTGTTGAATGTGTTATGTACAGTTATAGTGGCCTCTTCCAATGCACCTCAGTGGAAGCTAAGTAAAAAGTCATGCCAAACAAAGCATGGGGTGTGTCTCAGCCAGGCCTGAGGCAAAGAAGTCCAGGTTCAACCTGATTAGACTTTTTATTATCAGTGTATGACCACTAGAGGTCTCTGTCTGGTTATTTTGTAATTGATGACTAGAGTCTGGGAGACTAGAAATTTGATGAGTTCTATGTTTTATGTTGTAAATTGTAAGTTTAACATACACTAGAAGATTTTTCCCTGGAGTATGACAGATGTACTTGTTGTCCCACACTCTCTCATTTAAAGGCTCTTATGAGATACTGTAATTGTAAGTGGATTATCCGGCCCATTTACAGTGGTTGTGGTCTTTGCCTCTTAGTGCCAGACTTACAGCTTTATGGCCTTGTATTCTCATGGATGGATTAGTGGGCAAGGTTGGGTTGTGGTTCAAGCGCACATAGACTGAGGGCCTGACTGAATGACTGCAGCGCTTTCACGTCAGCTATAAATTTCAGTGTAGAAGAACAGGTTAAGGGGCATTAAATGGGTCAGATGTTGAAGCTGAGCCGGATCAGCTGTGTCATTTGCGTTAATGGTGTGAGGTTTGGCTGTCTAAAGGGGAATTGATAAACGCGCCTAAAATGATTCCAGGTGTTTAAACTTGAGCTGGAACTCTACTTACTATTGGCACAGTACAGCAGCAGAGTTTATGGAGGAAAGCTGCAGAAAGTTGACGGCAGGATTCAGCTTCAATTCCAGTCAGGCTGAAGTTAGAAATTACATGGCGCAATAGTTATTTTGTCCAAGGTTTTCCCTGAAAAGTCATTTAGTGTTCCATTTTATTGAGTGTTTTAGGCAAGCGGTAGAGAATCGTCTGACATAAAATGATGCTCTCAAAGTCTTCTCGGTTTACTTCCTTTGCCAAGGAGGTTATATTTTTAATGACTGTTGGTTTCAACTGTAATAATATACTCTGAATGCTGCTATTTCTGGACCGGTTCCCTTTGGCTAATACATAACTCAATATTTGGTGAACTAGCACATGTCTTGTGTTGTGCTGTACTGTAGCAATGATTCCAAATTTAATTAAAATCGCAATCACCACTTTGATCAATCTCCATTGTCTCAGAGTTACAGCACCTGTTTAGAGTAAACGTATTATTTTGTGTGTGTGTATAAAATGGTGCTGGACTGGAAAGCATTTATTTATTTGTTTGAGGTCTATTTTGTCTTTGTCCACGGACCATATTAGTTAATGCAATATTTATTTGTTTATATTATGACTAATAACTTGAAAAGATATCAATATGAAAAAGAAAAATCTTCTTTCTTTTGTTTCCAGCAACAACACCTTATGGGGTTCCCTGGAGGAGCCTGATATTGTTAACGCCAAAGAATTTGAGGACCTTTTTTCCAAAGCCACTTTACAAGCGAAGAAGAAGCCACTGGCTGACACCTTTGAGAAGAAAGCAAAGACAAAGAAGGTATAGTGATAAAAATGACATATTCAACACTGCATTTGTTTATATTTATCATTAGAAACTTACTATCTGCCACTGAGTTAATATGAAAATGTTGCTTAATGCAAGAGATACATGTATGCCCTTCTGTACACATGGCTTTGTCTGGCTAATCCTAATGTGAATCTTTAGTTTGTAAATAAACTGCTGTGCTTTGGCTAGTTTATAAAGATTTTACGCCTGTTCAGGCAGTACAAAACACTCTGATAACATTGATTGATCCTCATCCAGCTTTTCCCCCATGGTCCCTGGTTTTCTTCTCTGTGCCAACACAAGATCAATCTGAATTTTCCCTTACGGTTTATTTTCTGCTTTTGGACAACCCAGCACTAGAATGATGTTGTCTTTCCATTTGTGCTAGCATTTAAGTTAATAGGTAAAGCAAATATTGTTAAGGAAATTTGGAGAAAGAAAAACACCACTTGTGCCAGATTGATCTACCATCCCCTTACCCAGCAAAGACCTGATGCTGCAACTCTGCACTTGAGCCAGCCCTGTCAGCATTCTGGCTGCCTTGTGGTCTTCAGCGAGGCGTCTAAGCCGTTAAAAAGTGGCCACTGCCCCAGACTGTCCCCTCTGAATCTATACACATCTGATCAATCTGTGAAGGCTCCAACTGCAGTCCAGAGGGCCAGAGTGGGTCCAGCCCGAGACCTGTCCGATACGTCTGGTCACTCTGAAGCGGCAAAGTCTCCAACATTTGATCCAAGTCAGACAGCCACATCCAGACACTGATCCTGCTAACTCTCTCCTTTTAGAGCTTATGTCAGCCCCCTGGATGGACCGACCAAGCTCACGGAAACAGTCCTAAAACCGTTTTGTATCAGTCAACAAAAGCAGGGTTACTATGGTCACCAGTAACTGTAGGCATTCGTTTATGAAGAAGATTCACATTTTTTTGGAATAAAGAGGTCAATAATCTTCCAGCTTTGTCCCATTGGCAGAAAAGGTCTGTGAACTAAAATGAGCTAGTTTATTTAATCAGTTGTTATATCCTTGAAGTATTCTCTTGAGTAGAAAACAATCACAATCGCAAATTGGTTTCTGAGAAGTACAGCTCTTGGATGAATGGAAACACTAAGAGGAAATAAGAGGGGTAAATGGAAAGAATCACATGTGGTTAGTTAACACACACACGATTACTTTGAAAATGCGAAAAATGCTGTAGGTATTAATTCTCAAAGACTAAAATTGTTATTTCTGCGGTACAAAGTAACTTGTTTATCTTTAATAAATCCTTTTCGTAGTCCCTCTGGTGGTAATACAGTGTTAATGGGATGATGGGGGGCTTTCACCTCCCCCCTGTGTCTATGGCTAGAACACCACACTTTCAACTTTCCCTGCTCCCACCCGGAGATCCAATACACACTAATGTAATCACGACGAAGAAGCTAGCAGGCTAACGGGCAAAGCTAACTGTGCAGTATTTACAGCCAAGTTTGAGTTACAAAAATTATCTCCGTTGTGTAATTGGGTTGTGGCACAATGTACAACATCCCTCTCTCCCTTTGTCTTATCTCAGCGTAGTATTTACTCTTACACACAATTAAAGCAGTACTAGGTAACTCTTCCCCCTAGAGGCCATAAGCGCAACTGCAGGTGTAGTAGCAAGTTACGATTTTTAACGTATTAATTGTCTTGGAGAGTAAATACTACGCTGACAGGAAAGGCGAAGGGAGAGAGGGTTACTGCGCATCCAATTATACAATGGAAATATTTTTTTTCACTCAAACTTGGCTGTAAATACTGTTTAAAGTGACGTTAGCCCGCAGTTAGCTTTGCCCGTTAGCATTTTAGCTTCTTCGTGATTTCATTAGTGTGTATTGCTTTCTCTGCACCGGGGGCAGTCAAGTTGCAAACATGGTTTTCTGTCCAGAGACACCAGGGGGAGATGAAAGACCCTCCAATCATCCCATAAACACTTGTATTACCCCCACAGGGACTACGGAGAGGATTTATTAAGGTAAACACGTTACTTAGTACTGCTTTAATGTTTAAAAAAAACACACAACATGATACCTGCAGTGGCGCTTATGGCCTCTAGGGGCATGAGTGACTTATTAGTTCTGCTTTAATTAATGATTTTTCCAGAATTACAGCTCCAGGCTAATTGTTTTTTGCATTAGTGCTACTTCCAGGTTTACAATCGCTCATGATGCGCTGCAGACTGTCTGCGAACACAATGTCTGGCAAAGGGAAAACATTTTGTCCCTTTGCAGCGCAGTAGAGTCTTAATAATTACAGAAAAAACTCCAGTAAAACCACATGCTAATCATAGTCATTTAGAGTACAGTAAACCCAAAGTATTGTTTTGGTGTCAGACCATAACACTTAGTAGTAATTTGAGTTTTATAGAGTCGGTAGAACATAAAAACGTCTGTACTGTACCTGGAGCGGTCCTGCAGGGGTCACTCACGTGGACAGCCCGGGCCTTTGAAATGATGATGAGCCTGTGTCTTAACACTCATGTTTGTCCGGCTGCGATGACAGCACGTCCTCACAACCATTATGCACTTGCCGTGAAAGTGTTGCCAGATCAAGCTAAGCCCAGGCCCTCGGGGCTCTAGACGAGATGAGATGCGTGGAGGAGGAATGTGCGTGTGTACATTATGCATATGAGCCACTTCCCCAACATTTTTCTCCCTCAACAACTCCAGAAATTTGCGAATTCGAAAACCCGTTGATGCCTACACGCGTGCGTTAATCTTTCTCATGTGTGCCATAGAGAAATCAAAGCTGTTGTTTACGCTCGTGCCCGTCTCTCGCCGCGAGAATTAGCATATCAAAGCCGAGGAGATGACATTGAGGAAAGCTCTCCTGTCCGAGCAGACCAGAGCAGACTTGACCTGAGCTATAATTGCAGTCATGTGGCCACAAGGCGCAACATCTAAACCAGGCACCTATCAGCAGCAGCAACGCACTGTAAGCTTGAAAATGACTCTTTACCTTGAGTAGAAGTCCTTGTGCTCCTTTGTTTTTGTAATAAATGAGTGAATCTTTGCTAACACCATCATAATTGTCTCAAAACAACCCAAATAATTCGTTCATCTCATGAAACCAGTTCATCTTATCAAACCTGACATACTTTGACCTTGAATATCTTTTTCTATTACGTGCTATGTGGATTGAAATAGGATAGAAAATACAGAGGTAGCACAGACATCCTTCAGACAGAAAATAGTAGAACCTATAAAAGAATAAAAGAAGTATTCCACACCATGTAGCTGGCCTAAGTAAAGTCTAAATCTTTTTAATAGTTGCCATGGCTTGCTGTTTTATGTTTTGAACCTTTGAGCATGGAAGTATTGAAATGATTGTTCCCACATTTGGAAAAGAATCTCTCTGCAGGTGTGCTACTTTATTTCCAAATGCCATGACAAAAACCACTGTATCCACGCATTGACCCATAAACTACATTATTTCATAGGCAAACCTGTATCATTGAAAACAGATTGAGAGAAGCATGAGGCGCACGAGTGGGCGTCGGATATTAGCCACTTGCTCAGGTTGTTATTGTTTAATTGTAACATCTGCCGGCTTAATTCGCGCACATTTCCAGACGGACACTCAGCGCTCTTGTGTAAACTCCGGCCCTTGACGCTGCGTGGTCGCCCGTCTATGTAACATCCTCCACCTGCTGCTCCCGCCATCCGACACCTCCTAGTTTATCTTCATCACCGTATTTATTTGTACAGAGTGCTCTCTTGACTCCTCTTTCTGTTTTGAAATGTTGATCCAAGAGCTTTTGACTGTGGAGTGTTCTGACGTCGTCCGCTAGAGGGATGTCCGCGCAGTTCCTCTGTCATTGTAGAAAGCAAACGGCAACAAAAAGAAGTCATCTGGGCTACGTATTTTACTCCAGCTTAGGACAATAGACCACTTATGACCGTGGATTGGGTAAAACAGGATTTCACAGAATTTTCAGACCTTGACGCCCCAAAATAACCCTCCCAGAGTAACATTATTGCCGCTTGTAACAATTTAAAGAGGAAAACCTTTCAAAATATGGTTCATCTGATTTGATTTTGGAATT
Source organism: Gobius niger (assembly GCF_951799975.1). NCBI lineage: Eukaryota > Metazoa > Chordata > Actinopteri > Gobiiformes > Gobiidae > Gobius > Gobius niger. The sequence goes on from NC_136867.1 coordinate 11,132,361, forward strand.
TATTGTCTTGAAGCATCTCCAATGAGGATTGACAAAGCCTCTTGGATGAAATTACGAAACCTTTATAACTTCTACAATCTTTGAAACCTTTCATTGCTTTCCACTAGAGGGCGCTGTTTTGCCTCGACCTGTCACCACTTCGCCCTCACATCAGTTGTCTTTTCTCATTAACCTAACCGTTGAGGCTAATTGGCGGCTTCTGCAAACCACAACGACTCGGGTATAGGGTTCCTGGGCCGCTTTTAGTGTGGCCCGTCCAAAGCGGTTAATTAGAGGTGTTGGGAAAAGGCCTGGCCGTGGAGTTGCCCAGTGTGGGAGATCCCTAGTGATCCAGGTAATAGAGGCTGGAAGCAGCATGGCACCCACTAACACTCCTTGTAATGCAATACCTACTTCTAAAGGCCGGCTCTTTCGGACAGCCCAGTAGCCGACAAACGCCATAATAGCTAATGAAGAAGCCTGACACATTAACTTTTAGAGCAGGGCTTTACCTTGCCAAAACCCTCTCTGTCTTTATGGCTAATTCGGTCATAAGTAATTGTGTCCATGTGTAGGCACAAATAAAAATCCTGTGAATTTATAGTTTGTTCTAAAAAGGCCCTTGCTCTTCTAGACTGTCCTTTTATGGTGCCACTTCTGCCTTTGTACTTTCACTGCCACCTGATATTTTTTCGTAATATGTCGCATGTGTCCGTGGGGAAATGATTGTTTTATTTTCTCAGTGATGGGAAAAGTTGAGCAAGATTGTCCAGTCGTTTAGTGGGAGTGAGACAAAGAAAATACGCTGTCAGATTCAGGGAAAAAACAAGTGCATGATAGAAACAAGGGCTGAACCACTTTGTTGCAATTTGTTTTGCAATGAGATTCTTTCACAGTGTGCATTTTCAATTTGCTTGATTGTGATCATTTGAATCGTGGGTTTGATTGGACATAAAGCTTGAATAGATCTTGCATTATGTTAAATATTAATGGTCATTGTATAATAAATGCTCTTTGTTTTTTTCTAAATGTTGATATGGTTCCCTTGGAAAATAACATTGTAAGTGACCAGACGTCACTGAATCAAACTTTCCATCACTTATCTTTATCGTGTGTATTTCTCTCAGATTGTGAAGTTGCTGGATGGGAAGCGCTCTCAGGCTGTTGGCATCCTCATCTCCAGTCTGCATCTGGACATGAAAGACATTCAACAAGGTAACAATGTCCTTTTAATTATATTTACCGGAAAGGGGAGATGCACATGCAGATCATGATGTATCTTCTGGAGCGCAGAGAATATTTAGATTCCACAGTAATAGACTCAATTTACAGCAGCGTGCAACAGTAAATCGGAGACGACTCGTGATGAAATGCAGATGAAGATATTTATAGAGGCGAGATAAAACAGCAGAATATTCTCCTACTTTTTTGGACTATTTTTGGGCAGCTCATTTAAAGCTATTGCCAGTTGTCGGCTTAATATTGTGGTTCAACTGGATGGATTTTTTAATATAGTGAGCAGAAAGGTAAGAGAGAAGCAGTTCAAATGCACGTGCACATTAATCAGATCAAATGAGAAGATACAAAATTAAGTCTCTACTCTACTATTACTGCAGTGTTCAGAGATCATTTGCAGCACATGACGCGCACTAGTGATAATAGCTGTGTTATTTTACTAAAGATAGATTGGACTGCTGTCGTCCCAGGACTTTGTGCATGCCGCCTGTTAGTCTGAGCGTGCGGCCAGTGGATCTGTTTATTGTAGCCAGTGACGGTTTCCACAAGCCTAATAGGACTGACACCCCGCTAATGACCTGAGCATGTAAGCAAGCCGCCTTCTACAACGCACTAACTACGTAAAATCCTATAAAATACTCTCCCAACGCAGGCACTCTATTTTTATCCACTTTCTGTCGCTGGATTCAGTTTGGAGAAGTGGTTTCCTAGAAAGGCTCCCACACAGCATGAGCCCTCCATATTGTGTCTTAATAGGAAGTGTAAATCTTAATGACAAAGGACAGCATCTTAATAAGTACTTCTAAGGGTCCCTGTCCAACTCGGATACTTTTTGTTGCCAAATTAAAAGGACATGGGACGTGTAATGTAATTAGGGCTACAGTGAGGAGGAAGGTGGCACTCGGACAGGGTTCACTTTTTGTGGCGGAGGGTGGGGGGTGCCTGAAGGGCCACCATGGTTCAAGGGCAGAGAAAGGCCCAGCCACACACAAACACGTGTTGCAGTCTGCGGAGTGGAGGGAGAGCGGCGAGAGACTTTGATCTGTGGCCGTGGAGCGAGATCCGTCTCCCCCTTGGATCCAGCGCTCTTATGCAGCTCAGGCCCAACACCCCTCTCCTCCCGATATGTGTGTGCATGTGTGATTGACGGCTGCACGGCTCAGGGAGCGCATTATCCACTCTAACAAGATGTAGGAAATGGACCTCCAGCGTGATCCTGTGATCCAGACATTGACAGGTTTGCAGAGGGAGCCAGAATGCACAGAGATTGGCTTGTTAGCATTGTGGCCTTTGAGAGTGAACTTCTACATGAAAACTCATGAAAGGGCTTATCTGTTGTACTTAAAGGAGACATATTCTGCAGATAATGTTTTTCTCAAGCTTTTACTTTTGCTATGACATTCCGTCGCCCAAAAAAAACCTATTCTGTTTCACTCACTTTGTTTCACTGTTCACGTTTTGTTTTGTTCTTCTTGTATTTGATTGGAAAGAGAACAAGCTATTGTCTCCAAAATTTTTACAGCCCAAAATTCATCACCAGATTTGTTCTGCACTGGATGCATTTCCTTCCATGCCGTCAACCGTTTCATAACATGTAATTCCCACCACTATCTGCAGAGTCATTTTAAGCCACAATTATGCGTGATACTATGTCCACTTTAAGTTGTGCTTTGTCATCTATCAAATTAACCACTGTACATCAGAGACAGCTCACAACTCGTCAGCTCAGAGAGAGCTGCACACATTTGTCTAGTCCTGATGTGACACCAACCAGACGTCTGTCAGGTGATCTGGGACCAAGGGCTGGAGCCATCCCCTTCTCACCTCCTTTTCTCCCCCGTCCACTCCTTCCCATACACACCACTGTCCCAAACAGAGCCATAAACCTGTGACACCTCGCAGACACAGAAGCTCCCGACTTTCCCCTCTGCCCTTTCACTTTTATCACCGTGGAGCCCAGAGTAATTAAAACTCAGTAAATAACATGTACAACAATCTTGTCCAGCATTTTAGCTATTTAATGCATTTGCCTTTTTAAAGTAAAACCATAAACGTCAAGTTGTTCCCAAAGCGTTTTAGGCTTATGTGCTTTTCCAGGGGATAATTCACAGTTGAGATGTATGTTAGCTATACATTTGTAAGAGTATATAGAAGGACTCTGCTACAAGTTCCCATTTTCATTCTACCGCAGTAAGTGAAGTTGCAGAGCTGAAGTGCGTTTACATCTCCAGATTGTGTTTGTGGGACTGGCAGCAGTTAAAAGGCCCAGTGCTTTGGCTGAGATCTGCTTCATTTATATGAGCAGAGCATGCTGTTAATGAAGTCCTGTGCTGTTGTTCCAGCTCTTCTGAATGTGGACAACACTCTGGTCGACCTGGAGACCATCGAGGCCTTGTATGAAAATGTAAGTCACCTGTGCACTAATTCAGTTATGGGCTTTGTTTATAGTAATAACAACACACAATTCTGTACATGGCTATATAATGGGGAAAGCAGGAAAATCTAATTTGGTGTGCAAAGCTGCATGTTGTGGTTGGGCCTTATTTATCAGCCCTTATAATGACTGTTACCACTGAAGAATGTCAGCCTCTTCTTGTTCAGACAGACGCCATTATAAGATCAAGAATGAATTTGGACGTCAGAGTCCTGTTGTAGCAGATTATAGTTCTGTTCATTATCTTGTAAGGATGTATAACGTATGTTTGTGCTGTGTTCTTCAGAGGGCTACCAGTGATGAGATGGTGACCATAAAGAAGCATATTGAGAGCTCCAAAGGCGATGAGACCAAAGTGCTGGACAAACCTGAACAGTAAAGTTATTTTATTTCTTTATAATGGGAAGATTTAAATTGTGTCCATCCCTTAATAAGGCTCAGAGCACATGGCCTTGCTTCGTGTTTAAGTAGAGCTGTCACTGGGTCAGCCTGAGTCATCCTGACTGCTGCTCCATCAGCGGGGGCTAATCACAGGATGTCCCTCTGACACCCCTCTGTTTACACTCGTCATCCCACATCAGGCCGGAGCGGACTTTGATCAGCACCCCCTTCGCCGCTCGACACCTTTCCCTCCAGTCGACCTTGGAGTCCTTTTCAGACGCAGCCAAGCAGCACTCCTCATGACCGCCGCCACACTGACTCAGCCGAGCAGCGTGGGGAAAAGCAAAAAATAGTTCTTCCTGTTGGACACTTTGTTTAATTTTGTCATAACACATCACACCCCCCCTGTCCCTCTTCCAGGTTCCTCTTTGAGCTCTCCCAGATTCCAGACTTCACAGGCCGCGCTAACTGCATCATCTTCCAGGCCACTTTCCTGGATACCATCGCTTCCGTCCAACGCAAAGTGGAGGCGGTCTCCAGTGTCTGTAAAGTAAGAACAAACCAGTGTCATCATAATACTGTCCGTCAAAGGGGTATTACAGATCCAGGGTCATTCCATTCTCTATGTTTAGAGGAAAATACTAAAACAATTTGAATATGTTGAAATGTTAAAAACAATTGTCAGTTTGCATTGTCTCGATGAGGGGTGTTTGATTAAATAGCCTTTGTCTGACAGGAGCTGCTCGAGTGCCCCAGTTTGCGGGATATCCTGGGTCTCGTTTTAGCATTTGGGAACTATATGAACGGAGGCAACAGGACGAGAGGTCAGGCCGATGGGTTTGGACTGGAGATCCTCCCTAAACTCAAAGATGTCAAAAGCAGGGTAACTACATTTAGATTTTGATATAAATATACTTTTATCCAATTATCAGTAAAATATTGTCTTTTTCTGTAGGACAATCGACTGAACCTTGTAGATTATGTGGTTTTGTACTACCTTCGTAACTTTGACGAGGTAAAATGACGCATCTATTTATAAATGGTATCTTTCTCCTGCTAATTCTCACCACCCCTGGGCTGTTTGCAGCACGCGGGCACAGACAAGAGCGTGTTCCCTCTCCCGGAGCCTCAGGAGTTCTTCCAGGCCGCACAGGTGAACTTTGATGATCTCACCAAGGATGTCAAGAAGCTCAAAAAGGATCTGACAGGTGAGAAGGTGGTTGCACCAATGTAGCAGGTCTGACTTTCTAAGCCTGAGCACACCAGTTTTTGGTGGTGTCCGTAGATTTGGCCTGATGTTTGTTGATATGGACGCCGTCAGTTGCAGCACACTGGCTATTGTTCAGTTGTGGGTGGATGTTGATTATTGCGATGGCTTCTGACTACAGTTTGAAGACATTGTATCATATGAGTCCTTTCAACTCTTTTGTTTCATTATCAATGAGAAACAAATAAAAGCCTTCTTACCATATGCGGATGTTGTAAAAGCTGCGTTTATGTTTTAGTTGAAGTATTGTCTCTGTAAGTGGTTCAAATGGAAAGCTCATAAGACTTGCTACCAGAGAACACATTTTGTGTTTGTAAGTTGTTGGGCGCCAGTGCAGCGGGTAACCCCGCCGGGCAGCCGGGCAGTCTTAGCCCGGGCCCGACTGAGGTTAAAGGCGATGGCCCGCAGTGGCCCTGGTGTCTGTGGTTATTTAAATCAACCAATAATATGGCATATGAAAGCAATTAGATAAGCGAGGCGCTCTCCCTGTGTGTTTCATATCGCTGTTAAAGCTCGCTCCTCTCTGACCTCAGGCCAAAATACAAAGAGTCTGCCAAAGCGGCCAGACCCACCTCAAGCTGTCACTCATTTATTAGGAAAAATGGAAGACTTGAGGACAATAAATGCAACATAATGGCGACGTATTTGATGTTTTGTTGCGGCGCAGTCTGGCACAGTAGTCCTCGGGGCTAATAGCATCACAGGGAGCATACTGGCTGTGGGTGTTTGGTGAGTTCCACCTATGACTCTAACCATTTTATCCTCTCCTGCTCCCAGGACTAAATATTTATACTAAGCTATCATAAACCATTCTAAAGAAAGGGACTGGTTCTAATTATAACTATCCAAACTGTGAGGACAGAAGTCACAGTCACACTTTCCCTAACCAACACCAGAGTAAGTGGTCCTTATCTGATCAGCCGTGGTCAGTGCCCTGCAGCCCAGGTCAAAGAGCAGTCAACTGAGTGTGAAGTGAAACAAATCTCTGCGCTAATCTTTCCTAATCAGTGTTTACTTACTTATATCTATTCATTTTTGTGGAAAACCTCTTGGTTCTCTGTTGTTTCCATTAGAGTGTCATTATGTGACAGACGCAGTAATCATTATGGTAAATGATCTGAATTTATAAAGCGCTTGTACACCTACATTACACACTCAAAGTGCCTATTAAGATTATTAAGATATTCTAAGTATATGCTTTATGCTTAACTCAGCCCCAAAACAAAATGTCTGAACTTCTAGATCCCTGCATGATCATCTGCACATGAAAGCATACATTTATTCTGATCATGTGCTTGTATTTATGCAGAATAAAATCTAGAATGGTAATTTTGTAGTTTAATGTCCCTTGGTCGAATTGTAGAAATTTCCTTGTGTGTGCTTGAGCCGTGGGTCGTCCTTTTGGCCCCCTCTGCCCTCTTTCTCTCTGGCCTGGGCAGAAACATGATCCTTTTTTGATGGGGCTTCCTGTTTGGGGAGAAGGTCATAACCTCTGTGTGAGCTCCTCTCAGGCTGGGGCAGAGGGACTCCAACCTTTACTGTAGACCACAGAGATGACCTACAGCCACGCATTCATCTTCTTATCTTTAATGCCATGAAAAAATATATATACACTACCGGTCAACAGTTTGGAGACGCTTTTTATGTATCGGCTTTTCTTTATTTCCAACAATATTTACTTTGTGTGATTCTCTTTGAAGACATGAAACTATGATGATGAACTAAAAAGAAATAACTAAAATATGTTTTATATTTTTAAATTTTTCAAAATTGTCACCCTTTATTCTTGGCATTTTCTCAATGATCTTCATATAATAAGGTCGTCACCTGAAATAGTTTAACTGTCTGTGAAGTGAAAAACATTTCTGTGACGACATCTTTAAGTTCATTGAAGTTAAGTCTAACTCATGCTGCTGTGTGCGCTTGAATCATTGCGAACTGCACAGCAGTCTGGGGACCAATCACAGAAGGAGTAGGGACGGCAAGACGATGACGCACTATTCGACATACAGAAGCTTGTAGTTTGTTTACAGATTTAAAAAAAGCTTTATTTACGGATCCAACATGACAGCTGCAGACACGGCGCCATCTTTCGATCAAGCTTTAGACCGTGTTCTAATAGTTTAGGACACATTTGATACAATTGGCTATGGCTACGTGCAGACGTATATGATAGACATTCGTAGCTCCCAATAAACGACTACGGACAATCGTAGACCACACGGTAGTACAGCGGTTAGCACTCGTGCTTCACAGCTGAAAGGTCCGGGTTCGATTCCCACCAGAGACGGGGCCTATCTGTGTGGACTTTGCATGTTCTCCCTGTGTCTGTTTCCTCTTGGTACGCCGGTTTCCCCTACCACTAGAAACATGTACAATAGGCCAGGATGTATGGGAGTGTGTTTGAGAGCGCACATGGGGGATGACGGATGGAAATAAAAAAGATGAATTGAATTGAATTGAAATTAGCCCAAGGCTGCAATCCGGTGTAGCTTGTTCAATAACTTGCACTGTCCCGAGCAAATAAAAAAAAAAGAAAACAAACACCTCGGAATTGGAAGTCCCCAGACTAAATGTAACTTGCGATATTTTGTCTGGTGATAGCCAGGCTAGCTCTTTTGAAGAATCTATTTCAACTTTTTTTTTGTTGAAGACATAATTCCGTATGTGTTTTATTCGTAAATGAATGTCTTCAGTGAGAATCTACAGTGTAAATGGTCTTGAAATAAAAGAAGCAACAATTCCTACTAAAGTGTTGATAATCAATGTTGGCAAACCAATGATGGCCTTTGCTATTTTCTCATCACTGTGGCAAATCAGACAGTGCACTGATTGTATCTGGCTTTCAATGCCAGCTTTAGACACAGCCTTTAGCCCGAGCCCCGTTTTACAACAATCCCAGCAACATGTGTGATGATGTTCTGTAGGACAGTTCAGGGAGAAACATTGTGTTTGCATATAGACTGTAGTAGGATGTCCTTTTGTCATAATCAGCTAAAGTATTTAATTGCTTTTATTATTTTTTTATTTGTTTTACTTCTGACCAAGGACCAAATTGTGTTATACTTACCACATGAAAAATACATATTTTTATGATTTTTTCCCCACTCAAAACTGAAATAAGTGCAAAAACTAAAAGGTCCGCATGAGGCGCTGGGGCCTTGTTTGTCCCACTCCTCTTTTGTTTCCTTGTGTGAGGGAAGGTGGGGTTTTGTTTTGTTTTTTTGCTACTATAAGAGACACAAAAATCCAGCAAATGACCCTTTTCTTGAAATTATGGCACCCCGCAGCTGATTCCAGACTACTTTTGTTCTGTTTGCATGTCTGATGAGGTCTTGGTACTAGCCTTAGAGGCTTCTATTCATTCAAATGTGTGGGAACATCAAAGTTGACCATTTTACTAACCAGACATGGCAAATACTTTGGCATCCCTCTGGTTTGTCTGTTTTTCTGTCTTCACATTGATGTCTCCTCAGCGAGCACAATTGTGGTTATGATATCAGCATTTCATCCCCAAATTACCCTCAGACATGTCATTATTGGCCATGTGGTTGTCTATTACTTTGAACATGATGCTGTGCCAAGAGTACTTATTATTATTCTATTATTAGATTATGAGATTGTAAAGCACTCATTTGATGTCACAAATAACATTTTAGAATTATTCAAGATTCAAAAGTATTTTCAAAATTCAGAGTATCTATTTCAACATTGCACACACACACAGCCTTTTGAAAACCAGCCAAACCATTATTTCCAAAGTAATCTTATATATAGCATTAACTATGAAAAGGTCACACCTTTTTGTTTCCCGTCTGGTCCAGTATGTAGGGGTATGAAAAACGTATTGTTGTTTTCTTATATGTTTGGTGAATCCTCATCTAATTAGTCAAACATCCATAAAAGTGAGTGTCGTGAGTCTTGCTGCAGGTGCATTGTGCTGTGTTTGCGAGCGTGAGAAGCCGGATCACCACTGACCGCGGTGACGCAGTAATCCGAAGCGGGTCCGCGGACCTGTTAATGTGCTTGTCGTGTTGCTCCACTATTTAGCTATGCACTCATAAGAAAGTGAAGGTATTTATGACTTGCATTAATGACTTGCAGCTTGTTTTGCGGGGGCTTACAGTGGGAAGGAAGCGGGATCACGTCTGTCACTGAGCGTGAGTCGGACGCTTTGGCACCATAAAGACAGACAGATCATCGGCCATGTGCGCTACTCTCTAAATGAGCTCTTGGCTTCACTTTTGTTTGGAATAAGTTAATTACATGGAAGCAATAATAACAAAACCACATAAAAAAAAGTCCTGAAATGCAGCTAATGGAATAGGGACCATAAAAAGCAGCTGATGCCAATGGAAATGATGGCAACACGTGTTTAGTAATAAATTTATCTTGAACGCTATCCTGTGTAGCAAAGGATGATGATCTAGTAAATAGTTGCAAGATATGAAAATACCAGATACTTTATGTCAAAGTTAGTTATCACTTTATATGTTTATTTAGTGGGTGTTTATGGCTTTTTATGGGCCATGTATAAATGTATAGAGTGCATATGGAATTTTAATGGAGGATCTGACAGTAAAAGTGTGGTTTTGCGTATTTTAACACTCAAATAGGTTGACGGTGTGTTGCGAAATCTGTCTCTCTTCATAGTTAAAACTACGCTCACTATTTTGTGAAAAGTTGACAGTGTAAAATATGCACAAATAATATTGGCTACACATTGAAAATTCAAAGATGCACGTCCCAAGAGTAGGGACATAAAATGGTCCCCAAATTTCAAATAAATTTACACCGCAGATGTTTTACATTTTCATAAGACACATGATTTCAATACATGTTTGATACTACAGAATTGTTTCCATGCTTTTTATGTTCTTCTTGTTTGTCCAACAGCTTGTGAGAAGAATGTGGAAAAGGTTTGCCACAACTCGTCGGAAGAACATATCGAACCCTTTAAATCCAAGATGGAGGGCTTTATTACTGCTGGTAAGTGGCATTTTCTGTTTTGAGCAAGCGGCTAGATTTACTAGATTTAAAAATCTTGTAAATCTAGTGGATTCCACAAAGATACTTCTCTTTTCTTTTCCAACCCTTTTATTTCCCTTGGCATCAAACGTAGATTTCTTGAAAAGTGTTTCTGCCGCGTCAGACAGTCAGCTGAATGTGTGTGTTTGGACGTGCTGGGAGAGGGCGTCTGGGTGTGCTGTAAGACGGCATGAGGACACCAGTGTACAGGCCCGTAGAAAGGATCACATTGCCCCTAACATGTCTCCATGTACTCCGGACCGCCATAAAGCCTGCAGGACTCCTCTGGGTCAGGCCTTGTAAAGAGTGACCGGCCTCAGTGGAATCAGAGCTGAGACCACCAGGACAGGGACCTGACGAAAACGCCGTCTGATTGGATCATATGTTTAAATTAAGTAATGTGCTTTTTACATATAGGGCATGCTATTTGGGCGGCATGATGGTGCTGAAGAACCAAATAATCATGTCTGCTGAAAATGTGGAAGGCAAACTCCGTCTGTTTTGAAGTGTTGTTCCCCTCGAGTCACTTTCTGCTCCACTGATTGTGACCTTTTAAACGTTGGTGTTTTCTCATGCAGTTTACTACACCATTAGGACTGTCTTAATCAGGCCCCTCAATTAATCCTTGTCGAGCTGTGAGAGAAACCCCTGCCTTTCTTAACTTACTGCAGAATATTACAGGATAACTTTTGCTTAGGTATGCAGTAACATATTAGTCCAGCTGATAGAACTGTAAATGTGACAAAGGATGTTGTGCTTATGTGTAGCCTGTTCTGATTAATGAACTGTGGCTAATTTGTATTAATATATGAAAGACTTTGAGACTGGACAGAACTACTTAAGTAGTCTTTATTCTTCAGGAAGTGAGGTCTCCTGTATCTTTTAATTTGGAAGTATTCACACAGTTCACACGTACAGTATATCTGATGTGATGGTATTGGGTCAGACCCACTTATACTGCACACTGTGGGCCTTTTATTATACACAAGGCTCCATTTGTGCCTGTCTAAAGCCCATTAAGGTGCTTCAGTTTGTTAAAGTGGATGTCATATATCTCAAGTATAAGGGTGCTTGGTGAGTGTGTCGAAGATGCAATTGAAGTGTTGTCCAGTTGTTGGAATGGAAGGTCTGAATATGTATTTCCTCAAAAGATAAGTGTTTCTTTAGTGCAAGTCTTGAATTTCACTTTGGGCTATAGCAAAACATCACTTTTTATACCAACCCCATAGATTGCATCCACATGTCTCATTGCGCAGTGCATTGTTTGCAGACTGATTCCTGCATAGTTGTTTGTTTTCGTGCACACCAGGCCTGTTTTGGGATCAGGTCTCCTTGGAAGGGCAATATGCCATGTTATTGTCCGTTTATCCGCTTTGAGTGCCTCCTAATAGTCATGGCGAGCATCCCGGGTTTTTGGAGTCCATATAGTTGCCACCGGCTACATAACGACTGTTGTTTGCAGAGCCACATCTTGAGCATAAACTGTCCAGGGGAATACTTGTAAAGCTGTACTTCATAAATGGAATTCCTTGGTGCGGTGCCGCTGGTGTGCAGAGAGGTGCGTAATCATCGCTCGTGATGATTCCATGACTTCAAAAGGCAAAACAAAGCAACAGTTCGCACTTCAAAGAGTGGCGCAGCAGCTCTTAAAGTCTGACTCATCACAGAATTAGGCCCTCTCAGCTCAGGTAAATGACCGCAGATACATATGCTGCACACATTGAACATTTATTATTAATAAGGAACTGTTGTAGCGGTTTGTTTAGTTTGTGGGTTATGAACTCAAAAACCTTGCCGCAAAGAACATCATTTTCCAGTTTTCTAATTGATCTTTTATACACAACCTGGTATTGTATTACAAAGTGAAGTGATCTGGAGTCAAAATGGACTTGATGTGGTGTTAAACTGTTGAATGAGTCATCTCCTGCTCTTTTGCTAATCAGGACAAAGATGAAATTAGCCCGGGTTTGTGATCTTAGATGTACTCTTTGAAATCTTGGATCAATGTGTTGGTAGTTAGACTATTTCTGGATGTGCAACAGCAAATCTAAGACATACAGCTGTTCCCTTCCTCGTACACAGCCCGTCTGCCTCCATCAATCTCCACTCAACTGGTTTAAAGCTCCTGAACCTTTTTTGCTTGTCTCCCCCATAGAGTATGGTGTAGAAGCAGCAATTCCAGATACAATTTGGGTTAATGCCTTATTCCAAAACAATTTCACTCAATTCAATTTCACTAGTCAAAAACCAGGAAGAATGAGCCGATTTGCTGATGGTGCAGTGACTGCAAACTCCGCCTTGCTGTCTAAACGTTGTAAGAATGTGGGAAGTGCGGAAGGTTTTGTGACAGCCTGAAACAAGTTTGGGGTTTTGCTAGCAGTTTAGCTTCTTAAAAAAGGGAGGATTCGGTAACAGTGGCTTTAACTTCAGAATATCCCTTTACTTTCATTTACTTTAATAATGCATTAGTTCCACCCAAGTTGTTGTGCGTTTTACCAATACTTCAGATATCCGAACACCCAGTAGATGTACAAAACCATATGCATTTCCGAATTGTGCTGACCCATATCTGTCCTGTGGAGTGTCTCACAGCAGGAACCACAGGTGAACCTGAACGGCCCTACTCCCTCCCATGTCCAACTTCTCAAATCCACTCATCCATAATGTTGTAGCAGTCTGCTAATAAACCGTAAGCTTTTGTTCTGTTTCCAACCCTGAGAACCTTTCCCACATTATTTTTAGACTCTTAAGTGAGCGTGTTTCCATTTTTCATCAGCTCTTCACTGAATTGTCGGAATGTGGTTTGTCTTTCTATTTTTAGGTGAGAAGCACAAAGAGTCTACCGTATTGCGATATTTAATCAACAACTCTTTCTGTTATCTGTCTCTTTTATCAGGAAATGTTGAGACCACAGGGTCTGTCCAGGCAGAGACATTTTTCTTTGTTCCGGTGCATAACATGGCTAATTGAAAACAAATACTGGCTCTAATCTTAGCAAAGTGTCCATTTTGGAGATCCACGTGTGTCGCCCTGTGCGTGCTCACACTTCCTAGCTGTCAGTGACTCACGCGATAATAAGCTGCCCCTTTTTCAGATGGAGGTCAATGACGCAGAGAAACGCAATAATAATCGGATGTTGTTAGAAAAGGTGGAAGCAGATTCACAAAGAAGCCTCAGGCTTCGGTCCCATTAAGTTCTGCTTTTATGAATTAGGCTTTGATTGTCGGCATAAGCGGTTGCATACACACGCATGAGGCATTAAATAATGGCCAATAACCATGTTGCCGCTTCCTCACTGATTTTTCGCGGACTTCTTAGTTATTTCTCTAACAATCATTATTCCAGTGCGTCTGCTTTGGGATCTCTTTCTGGGGCCACTGGGTTCATCACCATTTCTTTTCACAGCCATTTGAGTATCAGTCTGTATTTGTAAATACAAGCTTTGTAAGTGCTTTCCAGTCAACTATATTTAATATCAAAGTGTTTGGACATAACCTAAAATGGTCTTGTGTTCTGCGTCATTTTATCTCGGGATTGTATTCCTCTGGAAGTTGGAACTGTTTATTCAGTTTCTAAACATCAAGTGCTAACGTATCATATCTAAGACCAAGGTTTAGACTTAAGTTTTTTTTAGCTGCTTTTCTTTGTGTCTCCTGACTTTGCCCTGTATCTGAGCAGGATGATGTTGATTCTGTAAAGACGCACTCTGCATCTCTTTGTTATCCGGCTGCTAGGTACAAGCCGCAGTTTGGAAAAGTGTGTCAGAGTTTTAAAGCCCTAATTTATTGTCCCGCTCAGCATGCACGTCTCATAACTTTCTAGTTAGCGACTACTGGTTTCATGTTTACACGGTGCGCACGGGGGAGAGAAACTTCACACATCCTCAGCCCCTCCGTGGAGCTGTGAGCCGCTGTCCCACCTCTGCATAGTCCCACCAGAGGGGACCTCAGGCGCCAGGCCGACCCCTGCTGGGACCAACGCCATTGGTTGCAGCCCCTCCCTTCAACTGGCCAGACATCATTACCTCACATGTAAAACACACACAAAAAAAGTGTCCAAGTCGCTCAGTGGCTTAAGCTCACCTTCTCCCAATAGACCCCCAAAACCCGCCTTTGAACAATTTTTTGGAGACTTCCACCTCTTAAATCTTAAAGCAGAAAAAGGTCCCCCATCATTGTAAAAAGGATGAATCTGGAAAAATGCAATAAATCTGAGATCACAGGCTCGGGCCCTAGATAAATTCTTGCACCTCAGTCTGGCCCACCACTCACATCTGCCTTGCATTTGTACACTTTTACATGGCAGCGGCACAGAAGCCTTCTCAAACCCCTCTGATTCTTACATGTATGGAGACACATGCCACTCACACCCACATGTCGACACATTCAGACCGGTGCATGTTTTCATAAAGCCTGACTGTCATTGAAGATGGCTTCTTCCTCAGGCGCACTCTTAACAGGTGGATCCTGGACACAGCGCCCCCACATGGACGACATCAGGGGCGTTTATCGTTGGTCCATCATGTTTTCTAACTATCCTATAAGCCTGAAATATGAAATAAATACAGTTCAATTCAATTCATTCCAAGTGTTTTTGTGAGGGTCCGCGTCCACCTGGTTGGTTAACTCTGCTTTGGTCTAATCTATTCTCACCAAATGTGTTTCTCTGTTCACAGCTCAAAAGGATTATTTGATAGAAGAAGACAAACTCAATGCTGCACAGAAAAGGTGAGGCTTTGTACATAGTGCCATTATGTTATTTCTTTATTTTATTTTTTATACAGTCAAGATACAGCTCACACTCCTTAGACTGGGAAGGTGTAGGTATTACCCAGGCCCAGAGCAGGAAGGGCCTTCAAAAAGCCTATACCAAAATACTATAGGGCCCAACATGCTGCTCCCATAATAAAGATCAAACTATTTGAATATGTTTGTAGCAGAGATCTAAACTACAAAGTTATCTGCCTTTTAGAACCCATGGAAATTGAATATTCCTGAGAATATTAGCTGAGAATATTAAATCACCTAAATATTGGCGTTCATGACGTCGTGATTCTGATTCTATTTTGATTTTATTTGCTGCTCTACTCCGAAGCGTTCTACACACACTCCATGCAATGTCACGAGATTTTAACATGCTCATCACTCAAGAGCTACCACCAGATGCACCGTCTTAAAAAGTTAGATTCCCCGTTTCCCTTTTATGATGACAAGCTCAAATTTTTTACTTTGATTGTAAGTGAAATCTTCTCCTGTTCTGTGCTTAACCGTTTAGATAAATTGCCACTGTGACTGCGCGCCCACCACATGCAGTGCAGCGCTTTTAGGGCCGGACACCCTGTGCTTCCTCCCCACTCATCCGATCCCTCTTATCTGCCATGTTTTATGCTCGGGCCTCTCCAGAGTCCTCCAGCGAGCCTGATTTATGGGCGCGAGACACACTGGCAGCCGCTGCGCTTGTGCTCAGACCGAATCATATCTGGAACATTTCATATTGGAAAAAGATGGTGTAACGCACAAACAAAGCCAGCCGATTATTTTTTTCGCCTTGTTTGGACAGGGAGCGGAATTGTTTGCTTTAAATTGTAACTCTCCTGCTTCCAAAATAAATCACCGAAAGCACATAAAGGAGAAGGCGAACGAGGCCGGACACAAGAAAATGGGAACTATAAACAAGTTGGAAGATGATTACTCTCGACAATACCGTAATTCAGAGAAGGTTGCAGACTGCTTTGTTTAATCACGGTGGTTTTAGGCCATATGAGTCGCTTAGGGACAAATTTCTGCCAATTCATATACAGTAAATTACTTTTTTTTTGTAGATTTCTTATATCTTGAATTGGTTTAAATTGAAGCAACATGTATCAATATTGAGTTAGGATATTTGTAACGATATTATTCTTATATGTAATATAAGAAATAATAATAATAATAATACTATTATTATAATAATACTATAAACTAAAATAATAATACTATAAACTGAGCAAATCCTTTCATTTTTTCCTCTTTATCTGGGACCGGGTTGTCGAGACAGCAGTCTGAGTATAGATGCCTAGCGTTCCCCATCCTCACACACTTCCACCAGCTGTTCTGGGGGATGCTGCACCAGGTGCTTGGAGACATAGTCGCCAAAACGGATGCCTGAGCCATCTCCGCTGGCTCCTCTTGACATGAAGGAGCAGCGGCTCTACTCCGAGCTCCACACCCTATCTCTAAGGGTGCGTCCAGCCTTGCAAAGGAAACCAATTTTGGCCGCCTGTGTCCGCAATATTGTCCTTTCAGTCATTACCCAGCACTCATGACCATAGGTGAGATGCAGATCGATCGGTAAATCAAGAGCTTTGCCCCCTTCACCATAACAGTCCGATACAGTGACCGCATCACTGCTGACGCCGCACCGATCCTTCTATATATCTCACACTCCATCCGTCCCTCACTTATGAACAAGACTCCGAGATACTTGAACTCCACTTGAAGGCATGGACACTCCACCAACCTGGCGAGGGGAAGCCACCTTTTTCCGGTAGAGAACCATGGCCTCGGATTTGGAGGTGCTGATCCTCATCCCAGTCGCTTCACATTCAGGTACAAACTGCCACAGTGCAGCTGAAGGTCCTGGTTTGATGAAGCTAACAGAACAACATCATCTTTAAACAGCAGAGATGAGATCCTGACGTTCTCAAACCGGACACCCTCTTGCCCCTGGCTGCACCTAGACATTTCGTCTATAAAAGTGATGAACAGAACCGGTGACAAAGGGCAGCCTTGGCGTAGAGCAACATGCACTGGGAACTGACTTACAGCCGGCAATGCAAACCAAGCTTCTGCTGCGGACATACAGGGAATGGACGTTCCTTAGCAGAGGGCCCCGGGCCCCGGACCCCATACTCCCAGAGCAACCACCGCAGGACACCACGAGGGACACTGCCGAACGCTTTCTCCAGATCCACAAAGCACATGTCGACTGGTTGGGCGAACTCCCATGAACCCTCGAGCACCCGATGGCGGGTATGGAGATGGTTCAGTGTGCCACGACCGGGCCTAAAACCGCACTGCTCCGACTTCGCACTTATATTTTTCATTCATTTCACAAACATGACGTACCTATGTCCCCTGATGTGAAGTCAACATGAAATATTGGCTTTGCTGATAATATTGGCATTGTTGATTTATTCACCATTACATAATCATTTTACATGTTTACATTTGTTGTTTTGGTTCTCAAAGCCATTAGCAGAAAGGAAAATGAGCCCCAGTTGTAGCTGTAAAGTCTTTTTTAAACCACTGAGAGGGTCATTCATCAAGACAGGTGCTAAAAAGCAAGTGCATACTGGAAAAAGAGCATATACATTAGCTATTTGTGGGAATGCACCTACCATTTGAAATTGTCTGTATTACTGTATTAAGGCCCCAAATCTGATATGGAAAAGAGATCATTCTCACCAACATTACCTTCAAGTGCTAAAACCAAGCCATAGAACTTGGAGGTAAATATTGATCAAAAGCGCCCCGCGGCTCACTGCACCTTTTGCTTTAATGAACTTTTCCTTTAATTTGATCCAAAGTGGGGGACTGGCCGACTGGCGCTGGCTGGAGCAGGGCAGAGCAGGAGGGCGGGGGCAGTTCCCACAGAGGCACCTCGTAAAAGTGACACGCCGTTGATGAATATGGGCGTCAGCGGGCTCGCGGGCCCTGGGTGGGCTCTCACATCTGTGCGGATGACAAATCAGCTGCAGCCGGCCCAGTGGCAGCAGCGGCTTCAGGGATAGGCTTCAGTGTTAATGAGGAAATAGACAACACATACTTAGTGCTACTGAACATGTCCACTTAAACCTCAGGAGGATGCATTGGCTTTACAAGGCCTCTCAGTCATAGTCGGCCATTAGCCTAGGTGGGGGTTGAGTGGTCATGGAAGGCCACTGGTACATACTGTCATTGTGACCTTGAGCAAGACCCCCCTTTTGCCCAGTTTCTTAGTTCACGGTGTATGAATATGAGTTTTTTTACTCATACTAGGCTGCCAGATACATGTGGGCATCTCAGTTGTTTCTCATCACTTGATATTAATTCATTATTTGTTACTTGTCATCACAAAAAAAAATATTGGATTTCTAAACATCCCTTTACACAAGACATTTGGTACACTGTCTTGATCATAATAAATTATAACATTGCACAATTTCAATGTGTTTATGCTAATGCTATTAGAAGACCCCTGATTTGTATTGAGTAATTATCATGATAATACAAACCAATAGGGCCATTTGGATATCACTCACATGTATTTAGGTTACGATGCACCAGATATGACCTTTTAACTATTTTTCTTTTACCTTTTTGAAAACGGTGAAGTCATTTTTGGCTCATCAAGAGTGAGTTAAACAGCCTCTCCCTCGTTGCACACTTCCCTAATTTGTCTGCCGCACGTTTGCTTTGCACTGGTGCTTTTCTGTGTTCACGCCACACTTCGACTTGAGTCTTTCTTTAATCATTCGACCCCCACTGGCTCCACGCTACTTTCGGAGTCTCACTCATGTGTGCCCATGCATCATCCGGCCTCTCCCGAGTTTCTTCCCATATTCTTTTGACTGGGGAAGCGGAGGAATGCCGAGTTGCTTGCCCAAAGATTTGCCTCATTCTCACGGCCACTCGTGCTTTTGTAATGGGTCTTTTTTTATAGCTGTCAGTGAGGAATGCCGGCCGCAGTAAACCCTCTCACGGCAATGGCATCATACGCCACATTACCAACTTGCGGACCTGTTTGTGTTTGTATCCGATCTTAATTGAACCACAAATGAACTGATTTCTTCCTGATTTTTGTTTAGCTCTTGTGCGCATCTGTTTTGCGTGAATAGTCTGGGGTTTTTGTGTGTGTGTTTTTTTCGGAGACTAGAAGTGAAATGGTTTGATTTGTGTGCGCTTTGACCTGGTGACCCGAGGTTTGAGAGGAGAGCTGATAGAGAGGAGTTGGTCGTGTCAAAGCGGCAGAGACAGATCAGTGCCTCGGAGCGTGCACATTGGCTGCTCCCTCCGAAACATCCTTTGTTCCTGCTGCTGCTTCTTCTTCTGCCGGAGGAATGATCTACAACACTCCTCTCTCCGAGCATCCCGGCGAAATGACGGCATATCCAGGAAATGGGAAGCAGGCTACGGCCCTAGCGTCTGGCCAGCATATTGTTCGTTTTGTATTTCTTGTATAAACCAAAGTCAATTCTCAATTAGCCGGTGACTGGAAAATAATGAAAACAGGGCGCAATAGTTTACAGAATTAATGATCATTTATTTGCTATTGTCACTTGAGGAAGTAAAGGAACAGCCAGCTCAGTCGAATACAAAAGATGGTACAAAGTATGACTTACAGGGATTTCTGTTTTATTTTGCACTTAGTCCAAACATATTGCTTATGAAAAATTCCAATGAAATAATTGACATCATTATTTACTTTTTGATTAACATGGAGGTAGAAAAATAATGTTAATATACAGATTTTGTGATATTGCAGTCATACAATGGGGAGGTGGACATTGTCAGGTTCACCAATATAAAAATCCAAATTGATAAGAATACTGGTTCGTTGACTCCACAGTGAATTTCACTGTTTCGTAGGGAGCGTCTCGTGCATCATGGCCGTCCTTTTATCAGTGCTCTGACAGGCTAAGTGTTTTTCATGTTTGGGCTGAGGAAGCATACACAACACATACAATAATACAACAGATTTCAATGTGTTGACACCTGCGTCTCCCACATTTCCCAGCCTATTCCTTAAGCCAGGAAGGATTGTATTCTGCTCTGGGCTTTTAAAAGGTCACTGTATAATTCAGCAGGAGGATGCCATTCTATTTAATTTGTCTCTTATTATGTGTTCGCTATTACTATTTATGTTGTGTGACTTGTTCACAGATTCCTGGAGGTGGTGAGCTATTTCGGGCTAAAGGCCAAAACGGGAGAGAAGGAGGTGACCCCGAACTACATCTTCATGATGTGGTTTGAATTCTGCAATGACTTCAAGAACACTTGGAAAAAACAGAGCAAGAACATCTCCAAAGAGAGGTGAACTGATTTTTGCCTTGGTTTAGAATGCTGAATATGAGTATTTCCCTGCCAGATTTGAACTAAAATATTGTAGACAAATATCACATACATTATATGTTATTTAAAAATGGAAAACGGAAATGGCAAAAGAGCATATGAGACGATCCACAATGTGATGCAAAAGTGGCTTTTTGGTAATATACTTTCATTAAGATTATCTCATATTATTACGATGTTAATTTATGAATGCACCATCTGCACTAAAAAAAAAAAACAGTTTTCAACCTTGACCAGACGGAAACATTGCTACACTACTTGTCTGGAAGTACTGGAAATCAGCGAGTTATAAGCTTAGCTTTTTCAAGGCAATCAGTTTCCTGGATTTTTTTCATAAAAGATCACGTTTTTTTTAGTGTATGTTTCCCATAAGAACACACTATAAATAATGTTCTTTGCTGTTTGTAATTGAAATATGTTGAAACAATTGTGAGTTTTCTGAATATTCTGCAGTCTGATGGTTGCCTGACAAGACTATCAATTTGTAGGTTCGATCACTAAACATGACACAGACCTCAGCCAAACTGTTCAGTGGCTGAGTGCTGATGTGCAGAAGCTGCTTTCTCATTAACACTGAGAGGGAGGCCATGAGAGCAGGGTAGACTAGAGGCCTCAGCCCTGGACCTGGATTTATGATGTTGCCTTTGACCCGGGGCGTGTGTTTGGGCAGGCATTCCTCTGAGCTCCTGTAGACCCTCCTGACTGCCCAGTCGCCGTTACTGGCCTCTGATGAAACGGGGGCTCCTAAAGGATAAATGTTATGGGAGAACTGATAAACACTGTAATGATGCGGCTCGTGCTCATATTGCTTTTTACAGTCAGTGTTATGTAGGGGACACATTTTCCACAGATTTCGGATGAATAAATCATATATATTTTAACACTTTTTCTACAATAAAAACGTTTGATTTGACACAGGTTAAAGGAAGCTCAAGAAAACATTAAGAAGATCACAGCCGACAAGCGGGTGGAAACCAAGAAGGTCAATGCCAACAGCCTGGTAAGTACTTCTCGACGCACACTAGCCACTGTCGCGTGTGTGTATTTGTGTCTGTGTAATGACCGTTCCTGTGGCTTTTTTTTTTTTTTCCAACAGAAAGAGCGACTGCGACAGAAGGAGGCGAGCGTGTCATCCACTTGAGCTACTGTGATGAACTATTCAACAACACTTTTGTTTACAGTTACTATCTCAAATCAAGAAGACTCTGGATAAAAGAAACACATCTTACTGCCGTACCTGCCCCAATACAGCTCCGGAAACTACTTTTGATACTAGCATAACTGCACGGAGAGCGACCACTGAGCGAAATGCATGCCTGACGGCGCTCCATCGAGAGCAGCGTGTGAAAGGTGACCTGCGAGTGGCCAGCGTGTAAACAGTCATCAGGAGCAACACGTGTAACTATCACTACTGTGCACCATAGTAGTAGTAGAAAGATATGGCTCCTTGGATGTTTCACTTGTAGCCAGTTCCCACACTCATTCTCCGTTATGAATAGTTTTTTTCATTCGCCATGGCTCATTGGAACTATTGTAAATATGCCATGTCATGTGAAATCGGCCACAGAAGTTGCAGATTTGGGGATGGAGACTTTGTATGGTCATGTGTAGCACTCTCTTTCAGCTTCTAACCCTACTCTTGTCACCCCAAAACACTGAAGATGTTGCCCCTTTGTTTAATGTCCAGAACTGCACTTTTCCTGCTTGCAGAAGATGTAGCTCACTTTTACCTCCCCAGTGTGCATTCATTTATATTGCAATATTGGCAACCCATTTCCTATGCAAGAGGCTACTTTTGTTGATAGATATTATGCTTCCAGAAAGGAAATGGAATCTTTTTTTTATTTTTGTGCATTTTATTGGATGTTTGAAGAAGTCTCAATGCCCGAGTCTAATATTTGTACAGAAAGCTTTTATTTTTTTTGCCCGGAAATGTCACAGTATGTATTTTTATGGGAAGAATAAAGTAGACGTTGTCATTGAAGTGGTGCACCTGAAAGATATTTTTATTCATATATTTGAGGTAGATTCTAATAGCATATGTTTATTTATTTTTTTGAGAGAGGTGTTTTCTGCCAATTTACAAATGGGAAAAAGGCAATTTTTATTTAGTTGTACAAACATGTTGAGCGTACCACCTTAAGCCATGTGTTGTAGATATTTTTTTCAAAGTCTATCACATTTATTGATTATTTTTTATATTAAAATAAAGAACATATATACTGTAAAGTCGCCACAGGGTGATATTGTCACAGTAATGACCTCTTGCTGTCTGTACTACTTTCAGTCGCTCAAAATAGGTGCTCTGTACTTTTATGGAATTGTTTTAAATTTCAACAATAAACTACTGGACATGAACAGACTTTCACAGTCCATTTTGTTCAAGTTGAAGGTGGGATTATGTGTCACATCGCTGTCCACATGGTCATTAGGCCTGAGAGCTCAGAAACCCAACAGAGATCTGTTAATTTATGGAAACAAGAGGAGCAGATCAGATGATTCATATTTTAGCAGACTCTTCAATAAACTATGAGTCATTCTACAAGGTTGTGTTTGAGACGTTAGTTCCTGGATGTTTATTTAAAAGTTGACTTTGTTTTTAGGAATGTGAATTATAATGGAGCATGTGGTTTTCGTTTGATTCTATCATTATTCGGCGGATTTTCTTTACTCTTGTCTGCTACAGTTGAAAAACGTCAGCATGGAGACTGGAAACATACCATTTAAATATATTGGTTATTATGTTAATTGTGTTGATATATTCGCAGAACTAGCCTTTGTCTTTGTATTCATAAGAAATGCGCAGTTTAGGCCCATTAAGAATAGGCTAAGTTGGATGCGTGTGGGAACAGATATTAATGCCTGTACCCTTTTCTTTACTTAGCCTAAATCATAGATCATAAATCACATACACAATATTCGAAATGTATTATTTCGTGGATAATTTAATCCAAGGAAGTACCCAACAGTTGAGTTACATCAAAAGTCACCTTACACTTTCGTAGCGCCAGAAAGAAATGAACGCTGGAAATGTACAGTATGTTTGCAATATGAAAAAAGCTTCAAGTGTGTTTGTAAATGACTTAGAAAACTACAACATTGTGCAGAGCAGGCATATAGGGCGTAGGCTTCGTTAAAATCAACAGGAATAAAAACGCATAATTAAAATTACATTCTGTGTTTAAGTCCGTCTAATTCCACACAGTGGAAACTCCGCTAAATCAATATAAAACATTATAAACAGCACAGGAACTATTCCTGCAGAGTGTTCAGATCAGCGCATTTATCTAAACCAGGGACGTGCAGTTCTATTGGATGTCAAAGCCGTGCGTAAAACAATTCCGATTCGCGCTCTCGGTCGTGCGGTGCTGTGAAAAGTCTGAGGCTGGCGCTGCAAAGAGGAATGAGTGGAAACGATTGGTTTTCAGTGAAATTTGGCATGTGTCCCGTGCCTGCACGTACAGAAGTCTCACAACTAGTCCAAATCTATGGAAATGCAACGGCATTGCTTTACGCGCTGAATGCGTTTCTTCTTGGTGGGCGGCTGCTGGTCAGGACAGTTCAATGTGAATGTCATTGTGGTGAAGCGCTTAGGTTTGCAGAAGGAGCAAGACTGGAACGCACCCTCCTCCCGGCGGATATGTCTGGGGATGTAAAAGGAATTGCACTGTCCGTAGCAAAAGCGGTTAATGATGGTTCGACTCACGCATCCCTCCTCGTGGATGGTCTGCTTCAGGGGTTGCGTCTTGCACCAGTCGCGCTTCAAATACTGGCGCTCGGTGACGTGAAGCGCCTCTTGGCTGGACTCCAGAACCTCGTCGGCTGGAGAGGGAGAGCCGTGCCTCTGGCGGGTGCCGGAGCCCGCGGGAGGAGGAGGGTGAGGCTGCTGCTCCGATTCGTTTGGGTTGTTCTTGTCCGGATGAGGGATGGCGCCTTGTGATCCACGGTTTCTTTTTGAGACCGCGGGAGAGGAGATCAAGCCAATGATGAAAACCATAATGCAGAGTACACGGGTTGAGTTGGCCATCCTAGAAGAGGGAAACAAGTGAGCACAAAGGGATTTTGACTGGCTATGCGCACAGTAAGTTTACGCACAAAACAAAAATGTGATAAATACAGATGTTTACCAAAAATAAATGCAATGCAAAGGTAACACCTGGGCAGCCTAAGCGTCCACGTTTACGCACAACAGCGCAAATCTCTGGAACATTGCAGGCTAGTCATCCTCAAAGAGTTGAAGGGATACATTATTTTAGAATAGGAAGCTCCGCACTCACTTGTTCATGTCCCTATCCTTCGGAGATGCTCCTGTCTGTGGCACTTTCACAGATGATAGGCACCCACTCGCGTAGACTCCTCTGTGGCGGGACTGTGCTCTGCTGGGTGGGAGACTGAGCGCTCCATAGAAAAGGGGCCAGGGGGTTTAATACAAATTACTCCAGCGCCGCGCTGTCTCCCTTTTAAATGTCTGCCAGCTGAGATGTGCACAACAGCTCCCTCGACATTATTGGCTAACAGCGAAGTAAAGAAAATCAAAACTATCCGCCCCCTCAACACTTGAACTCTTGGAGGAGCAGACAGGCGAGGACCAGAGACAGAGGGGCCAGGAGACCGTGCGCGTGGGAATTACGCAAAGGTCCAATTAAGAGGACAACAAATAGACCCGTAACAAAATGTAAGAAAGTGAATAAATTCATTTCTGTGTAGACAATAAAAGTAAAAATGAAGACCTTTAGGAGTTTAATAGTCGTTTAATGTTGAATGCGTGACCTGAGTAGATGGCGCCCTCTTGTGGCTCTTAAAATCATAGTTCACAAATAAAAGCTCACACTTAGAACCAGGCATTTGATTTATTTGTAGCTTTGCGCTGATTTGTAGGGATACAAAATGTATGCAAAATTCTTAATCAATACTGTTTGGCATCTTTTGAACAACACAAGGTGCATTTTACTTCTTAAGACAATGTTTAAAAAAAAATCTCCCATAAAAAAGTCACACGATGTATAAATAAATCCAAACAAACAAGTTTGGTCTGCACACTACGGACAACACTACTCTACAGTTACAAATGGCTATCTTAAGAGTAATAAAAGTAAGGCAAATATCTCCCCGTAAAAGAAACAGTAAACATAGAAGCAGAATAAATTAAGTACCCACTAGCCAAACATCCCACCATAAACCTCATCAGGACCTGCATTCTACAATCTCATGATGGTGACACTATAAGTCGACGGGTTTAGTTGCAGACAGCAGTCGAGTCTGGGTCAGGGGGTTCCTGGGAGAGCCTCTGTAATGATGCATGTCCTTCTCAATCACCTGCTGCACATGGGGCTTATGCGGCCCCGACTGCTGTGGGTGACACTCTGAAGTGTCTAGTTTGGTTTTAGGCTGCACCTTGTTTGTAACATCCCCAAGAGCACAGAGCACAGGCTTACGGGTCAGGCTGCTGGGCTTTCTCGGAGGAACAGGAGGGGGTTTCTTTGTGGACTTTACATTGCTAGAAATCACTTGTGGTTCTTCCAAGATATGCAGGACCTGTGGGTGTGGAGAGAGGCCAGTTTCTAAGCTCACAGCTTTTGGCACTTGCATGGTCTGGCGGACAACGCTCCTTGTGGCTCTCCGGTTGTCCCCGAGAAGAGAATTGATCCTGCGAACAGCCTGACGAACAGGTGTGCGCTGGAACCGGAGCGGAGACCGGCTGGCTTTGCGCTGAGAGCCTTTGGGAGAATGCAGAGTGAGCTTGTTAAAGTGTTGAATGTGCTCAGCCACTCTGCGCTTTTGGGCCTGCAGGCTGTGAGGGGACAGTGCCACCTCCTGGTCATCAGCTTTTGTACAAATATGTTGATCATCTCCCACCATACTGACTTCAGTATTGGCCCTCAGAGGTGTGTAGAGCCCAGCACAGTGTTCAAAGTCTGATCTGCATGGAGTAGACTGTAGCCCAGAAGGCATCCCCAGTTTGAAGTGAGCAGGACTCTGTATGTCTAGAGCATCGATCAGTCTGCTACAGTTCACCAGCTTCTCTTCTTCTCCTTCATCATCCAAAGAAAAGACATTATTGCTGCTACTCAGGGCAGTAGCTTTAGACTCTTTTAACAACAGACTACCGTTTGTATCACAGTCAAACACTGTACTGTCAATATGCAAAGGAGACAAGCAAGCAAGCTCTAATTGACCAAAAGTAATATTTTGCTCAGTTGCCCGAAAAGCCTGCAGAGCTGGCGTCTTGGAGGACGATGCTGTTAGAGTGGCAGAATCAACTGGATGTTGTGAAAGAAGAGCTTCAGCTTCATCTGGCATCACTGACGTATGTGCTGCTTTTGCGGAGCAGAAGTTGTGCGATGGCTGAAGGTCACTGGCTTTGGTGATCTTGATCAGGATGGGCCCTGTTGTGATCGGGGCTTCAGTGGCTGCTGCCTCACTTTCTAAACTCTCTGTACTTGAAGCACAGCATAGCTTCAGAGGCAGGCCGGATATTGGCGAGGGCTTGGGTAAGACTATAACAGGTTCAGAGGTGAAGGTGTTCTTCAGACAAATGTTCATGGGAGTATCAGTGAAAGAACCTCTACTGAAGTCTTGAGATGTAACAGGGGTCTCAGCCGCCCAAACACCGCGATGTGCACCCAAGTGTTGATGAGGGGTCAGCAAGTTGTCCTCTGACTTACTGATGTATTTGGAGCCTTTTAGAAGAGAATGCGCAATATTACTTCAGATTGAATAAAAGAAAAACAGATATTACTGATAATTTACTTACCGTTTGACTCCATAATCCTCGGCAACACAGATGGACTGATGAACTCCATGTCTTTGGTGAAACAAAAACTGGTAGTGCTTTCCTGAGAGGCAAGTCTCAAGCCGATGGATTCAGATCCCTTTTAACACCAACATGGAATGAGAAGTGAAAGACCAGCCAGATAGTATTAGAAGGATTACTTTGTTAAAATGAAGCCCACAGGTGAATCCCAATATTCAATGTTATTAAGTGTAGTTAAAAGACTTTACGGTTAGTTCTTCAGAGTCTGCTAAAATAACTCAGAAGCAACCAGATTTCCAAGGGATTCAAGATTATTTATTATTTTTCATTTCAAGTCAATAGCACATTCGGCTGAATAAAGCATTAACTTTGCCCATTAATTTAGATGTGTCACATAATTTAATTTTAGTATAAACACTTGTCAAACAGAATCAAAATGGATATAATCATTTTGACAAGACATACCAGTACCTTAGAAGTAACAAGTAAAACATATATTGTTGTATTTAAAGGCACAGAAATCAAGGTGCATTAGCTAGGGCCATGCAAATAAACAATTTGCCCAATACGCACATAATATACACATAAAGTGCACAAGTAATAATGTCAATCAAAATTAATCTCTTAAGAGCTAGTGTCATGCACCTGGATTAACATATTATTGTTAATCTGAGGGTTCTATGAAGCAGCAAAACTTACAGCGTCTTTGCTGCTTTTACCCAGGCTGAAGCGCATGCGCAGAGATTTGCGTGGTGCGTCCTTTTTGCTGACTTTTGGAGAAAAGCAGCCGGATCTACCGGATTCAACCCTGTAAGAAATAGATGAGAGAGCGCTTCAGGAAAAGGCCTCAGGTTTGTCATGTGTAAATTATTATTTTGTTCTGGTTGTACCTGTTCACTGCATGCCGGCTGCTCAGCCTTCGACTCCTCCTCCTCGCTGAAGTCACGGAGCGCCTTTGAGACCTCCCACCTGAGCCACAGGTATGAGAGGAGTCCAGGATGTCTGACGCACTACGAGCTTAAAACATCAGAGAACAAATTATATTTAAAAAAACATTGTATGCAAAAAACACTGAATAATTGTTCATAGAATGATTAGTACCAGATCCAGGAGTAGATGTCCCATTAAACAAAGAATCAGGAAGTAAATCAATTCCAAGATTCTTTTTGATTGATCTACGCTTCTTATTTGAGAACCCAAAACTGTGACCAGATTCCAGAGGTAGTTTCCGCTTAGAGTTGGGTGTTGCAATCACAGGAGTTGCAGAAGAAAACACTGTCAGAAATCAGAAAATAATTAATGATTTGGATCAAGATAACATGTCTATATTCCAGTGGTTCTCAACCTTTTGGAGCCGCGACCCCCATTATAACAGGTAAAGGGGTTCGTGACCCCCCGCCCGGGTTTTACCGTGAAAAATAGGAACATTAGCCTACATAATTCTTAAAAAAACAAAGAAAAAAACAAATGACTGAAATAAAATTCATCAAACTATGATCAAATAATGGCACTCTGGTAAAGTAGCAAACACATGCTACAATAAAACAGTAGATTATTTGCTAATGAAAATATATTTTATCTAAATGATCTGGCGACCCCCCAAATTTGTCTCGCGACCCCCTTGGGGGTCCCGACCGCCAGGTTGAGAACCACTGCTATATTCAATTGTAAATTCAAGCAGCTGAAAGCCCTAGAAGCTTTAAAAGCAATAACAAAAATAAGCAAGTCTCATGTGCAAGATAGCCGATGCAAATGCGTACTTGGGCAAACAGGAAAGATCAGAGCAGCACTTTATTCAAGAGGATTTTTTTTTTAAGCTGGTTTGATTGTCATGCATTTATGTATAAAATGAAGTGTGCAGGTTCATTACAGTTTGATTTTTGCTTTTATTTATTTGAAGAAAGAAGACATGGCAAGAGCATTAATTAGCCAATTATTGATTTTACATACCAATCCTGTCTGACTGGGGAATATTTGTGGGTGTCCTATTTGTTTTTATCTTATTCAGAGCCCCACTGACCACATCTGTAATGTGAGGCACACTTAGTCATGTCATTTTCGTAGTCGACTGTTGAACGATCTTAATTTAGAGGTTATAGCTTTAAACTGCAAGAATCTCTAGTTAATGTGCACAACTACAAAACTACTACTTAGGAGGTGGGCAAGACATGATAATAATATTGAAATTTCTGTTTGGAAGATTTTTTTTTATATTGATAATAGAAATTTCCAATATCGAGTTTATCTCAAATGTGGAAACACGGTTTGCAAACCTAGACTTGGAAAGCAAAGTATTTCGGCGTTTACCTCCGAAGCTACGTCTAGGCCTCCGCTTTCCAGAGTTAAGGTCAAGTTCACGGAGCTCCTCGTGCGTAGGCGACAGAGAGCCAGAATCACAGCCCATCATGGCTGGCACCCTCTCCTTCAGAAACTGTGGTAACATACCTGTGATGGAAAGATATATAACATTATTACAACCAAAGAAAATCATTTATGAAAAACCAAAAGAGGATGTTACCAAAGCTGTGAGCATTCTCTATGAAACAGTGGACAACTGCTGCCTGGAGCTTGAGACGCTTTTCAGTGCCAGCATTCATCTTTTCAGCAGCATCTCCAGAGTGTAGTAGGTTAGGAGCCAAGATTACAGACAAGTTACTGCTATCCATCTTGTTCTCTGCACTCCTGTAATTCATCATAAATAATGCTTCAATATCTGTGTAAAAGTAGTATACATATTTCATATGGACTAATTTAATGAAATAAGGTTACCTTAAGGACACATTGTGAAGGAACTCAAAGAAGTGACGGAGAGTGTTTTGATTCCTCTCGGGCAGCACACAGGACAGAAGCAGGGTGGCCGCGGTCCTCTCCTCCTCAGAGTTCAGCTGCTGGGCCTTAAGGAACACATCATGCAGCTCTGTGGGAAGTACAGGCTCTGGCATTTCTCTGAAGAACTGCTTAACAAGGCCAGCTACATCACAGGGAAGAGCAGTGGGCAGACAGTCTTCTCCTGCATCCAGCTTGGCCTAAACATACAAATCAGCATTGTCCTTAGGTCACAAGGTCAACAACTTCAACAAGAGCAAGGTTAAACCACCCCATCACTCACCCGGAGAGCTTTCAGACGAACCACAGAGCCCGACTTTCTGAATAGGCCCTCTGTGTCGACATGTGTCGTTAGATTTATACATGCGTCAACAAGAAAGCTGAATGGAAAAACAAAAACAAATTAACGCTGACTTGTTCCAAAGCTTGATATTGCTCATTGGCACTGTGAAGAAAACTATAAGAAATACGCAGCTACTTGCCTCGGCACAATTCCACTTTCCATATTGTAGCATGGCAGTCTCTCAAGAGGCACACCAAAAACTCTTTTCTGAGAAAAAACACACAAAACATAGATTTGACTCATTAGTCAGTTATGTTGACCCCTCGAAAACGAGATGGCACATCTCAAGGGGCATTCCATCAATAAACTTTACAAACTTAGTCGATGTCAAAGAGCTCTTGCATTTTACCAAAGAGAAAAGTAGTGCATTCACGTGAAAAAGGAGCAGTGTGGATTTTTAACTAGATACACAGATATTATCCTACCACTGAATTTGTAACTGCTCTATGTTGTCAAATTCTCATGTTATAAACCTTAGCTTATTTTGAATCACCAGTTTTGTACAGTGCGGACATTGAAATCCAAGTCTTTGAAAAAAGCCGCAGGATAAATGGGTCACATAGATGGCGATACAAGTGTAGCATGCAAATGTTTCAACGACATTTTAATCCAACTTTCCTCTTGTTTATCATTTAGATCTGAGTTATAGCCTGGTCTTACCGAGATGCTCGTTGATGCTCGAGATGGTTTGTTTTTATTCCAGTTTTTAGTCTTTATCCCATATGCAGCGCGGAGGTGCTGCACAGCCACAAGGCGCATCACATTTCTTTCCATCACCTTCATTTTGAGTTAAAACTAGCTACGTAGGCAGTTTCCAGATATGTCCTATGTCTAGTATTAAGAAATAACCGTCGCAGTTTCTTGTCTATGTCTGTGGTAAATAAGTCTCTTGCGCCTTCTCACCACTTTGACTTTCTACAGGGTTGGCACGTACACAAAAATAATCCTAAAAGAATAAAACATTTAACATCCAGGTAAACTAAGCTTGTACGCAACCACTGCTAAAACTAACTACCCAAAATGTATCAACAATGTCCTATTTTTCTAGTACCCAGTTTCATCGTGTTGCAATGACTCTGGCTAACCTAGCTAACACTAAACAGCTAACATACGCAACAAAATAATCAAAACACAAAAACTCTCCTCTTCGTGGAACAGCCTACACGCGTAGATTCATATTCCTTTTCGTTCGATCAAGGCTTGAATAAATCTAAATCTGCACAACATCTTGCAACCATAAAAACGTAACTAACAATCTTCTCAAAAGCCCATTCTTCTCTAGTCTAGCCAGTTGCACAGGCTGTTTCCGCAGAGGAGGATTCAAACAGCAGCGCTCCTCACGCGCGCGCTGTGATTGGCTCAACGGGGTTGGAAAAGCATTTTTGTAGATTTACTACACGGGTTATTCCGCCCGGGCGGAGATGGACATAGTGCTGCTAAATTCCCGTTCACTGGTAATGTTTTCACCACCGGTCAATCCCCGCCAAACTAAACAAGTGTCCATGATTGGAGCTTGCAAATCGAGGAGTAGGTTATTTATTTGTTTGCCATTGAATTACATGTTTGTGGGTCTACTTCAATGGTAGTAGAGCAGGCAAAAATACTTTCTCAAGCAAAAACATTACTAAATTAAATCATTTTACTTAAGTAGTAGTAAAATGTAGCCATATATATATATATATATATATATATATATATATATATATATATATATATACGAGAAACTAGAGAAATACCAGGGGCTCAGAGAAGAGCTGGAGAAAACCTGGAGGGTGAAGGCATCAGTGGTGCCCGTGGTCGTTGGGGCACTCAGGGCAGTGACCCCCAAACTGGAGGAGTGGCTCCAGCAGATCCCAGGAAATACATCAGACATCTCGGTCCAGAAAAGTGCAGTTCTAGGAACAGCAAAGATACTGCGCAGAACCCTCAAGCTCCCAGGCCTCTGGTAGAGGACCCGAGCAGGAGGAAAAAGAGACCGCCCGCGGAGGGTGAGGAAGAGTTTATATATATATATATATATATATATATATATATATATATATATATATATATATATATATATATATATACTGTAAGTACTTAAGTACTGTACAGTACTGCACTGCTGTTAGACTGTACAAAAAGACTGTGAAGTAACATGTGCAATATTCCCTTTGCAGCTGCACTTTATTGCCTGTACCAGCATCACTTATTGACAACCTGCACTAGGACTGTAACTCTACACCTCGATATTCTACTGTCTAATCCGTTCTAATTTTTATCCAATTTTTATTTATTCTTATTTCCTTATTGTTATAATTCCACCCCTTAAAGGTGCATTATGCAACTTTTTATGCGGAAAAAAAATGTTGATATTTGTGCATATATTTGTGCATATTGGCCTTGTAGTGACCCAGTGGCTGTATAAGTAGTCGGCATGGACCCTTAACTTTCCCTCACAGTGGTCTCTAGGACGCTCTAGGAACAATTGTTTGGAAGGATTTCACTGCTGACGGACCCTCTCACCAGAAAACCTACAAAACAATTGATTCTGGCACGTCCTAGAGACCACTGTGAGGGAAAGTAAAGGCGCCACGCTGACCAGTCATACAGCCACTGGGCCACTACATGGTCAAATATGCAGATATATCAACTTTTTGGGGGGCCATAAAAGTTACATAATGCACCTTTAAGATTTTTGCTTTTACCTCTTTTTTCTGTTTGCACATTTCCTGTCTGTTTTGCACACCCTGAGTGATTGTTAGAGAATTAACAATGGTGTTCGAGAGGATAGGTGAAAAACAGGCAGCAGTCTGGATGTCTTATACAGGAGAAGTTTATTTACCATCGGTGCGGGACCCGGAGACATGAACTCGAGACATTGCGCTAGTCCTACCAGTCAAGTCTGTCTATGCTTCCACAGAAAAGGGATAAATACCCTCTCAGAGCGTCATACTGATACGCAAGCAAACATTCAGTAGCTGAAAGTGGGCGCCTGAGCACCACAGTCAAGGCTATTACTGAGATAGTACGACTGTACAGCCTGACCGATTTAATGTTATCCTCTAACAGTGATCTTATTGAATGCCGATTGTAACGAGTGAATTTCTCCGTTGTGAGATCAATAAAGGATTATCTCATCTTATCGTAACTGAGTTCTACAAGCTACCTCTGACTACTCTAGGCTAGTGTACCATATCTATTATAAAATCTTTCTATAGAATTAATTAATTGCATTTATTTTCTGTATTTTAGGTTCTATTAAAGGGGGAAAGCTCTTTTGAATTTTTCCCAACATCTTCCAAGTAGTTTTTTTTTTTCTTTTTTAGCTTATTTCTTTGTTGATTTATTCAATGAATACACACAGTCACAGAAATACTCTTGCAAAAGGGCTTCACTTTATTACAACAGAACACACATATATACAGTTGACAGGAACGTATAAATAAATGAATGTAAAGAGAGGTTGGTGGTGTTTAGAAGCACTTCCTGTGGACAATAGAGGGACCGGCTTCATCGTATTCCTGCTTGCTGATCCACATCTGCTGGAAGGTGGACAGAGAAGCCAGGATAGAGCCGCCGATCCAGACAGAGTACTTCCTCTCAGGAGGGGCAATGATCTGAAGAGGACAAAGACACACAAAGTTTCTGCAAGTGCTCAGTCTAATTTGAACATGTTTTACAATATAATCTCACCTTAATTTTCATGGTGCTTGGAGCCAGGGCTGTGATCTCCTTCTGCATACGGTCAGCAATACCAGGGTACATAGTGGTACCACCAGACAGCACGTTGTTGGCATACAGGTCCTTACGGATGTCAATGTCACACTTCATGATGCTGTTGTAGGCAGTCTCATGGATACCAGCAGACTCCATACCTGAGGGATGGAAATATGGAGTTTTAGAAAATACTCTCAATCCAACAAATAGTAATAGGCTAGGTGTATTCTTGCAAAGTCACTGACCAATGAAAGAAGGCTGGAACAGGGTCTCGGGGCAACGGAAACGCTCATTACCGATGGTGATGACCTGACCGTCGGGAAGCTCATAGCTCTTCTCCAGAGAGGACGAGGAGGCAGCAGTGGCCATCTCATTCTCAAAGTCCAGAGCAACATAGCACAGCTTCTCCTTGATGTCACGCACGATCTCACGCTCAGCTATGGAGAATAAAGATTGGCATATTCAGGAGAAAATTCCAACACATGCAATTAGAAAATGATTGATGTGGATTTGTTTTATTCACCAGTTGTGACAAAAGAGTAGCCACGCTCAGTCAGGATCTTCATCAGGTAGTCAGTCAGGTCGCGACCAGCCAGATCCAGGCGCATGATGGCATGGGGCAGAGCATAACCCTCATAGATGGGCACATTGTGGGTCACACCGTCACCGGAGTCCAGCACAATACCTTTGGCACACAGGAAAGGTCAACATGCCTTCAGTGCTTAGAGTTCACCACATCTAATCTTCTCTATTTAGCTATGTGACACATCATGAAGTACAAAGTCGCTGACATCTGTGGCTCGTACTATGCAGGGTTCGGATTAACACTTTGACTTGACAATGAGGAGGGAATCAAAGAGGCGACAGCTTTGCTGTGTAAATTTAGGTTGTGTCTTATTAGTGAGTACTGACCGGTGGTACGACCAGAGGCGTACAGGGACAGGACAGCCTGGATGGCCACATACATGGCAGGGACGTTGAAGGTCTCAAACATGATCTGTAAATTAAATTGAAAGTGAAATTGAAATTAAATATTAGGGGTCAGGATGATGACATTTTACAATATTGATGCTACCAACATTAACTTAAAGATAATAGATAGATAATAAATCAATATAGCAATACTACTACTGCTATTAGCTATTACTCTAAACAGCTTTTTGTTGCACTGTAGTAACCCAGCTGTACAGCTTAAATGTTTTTTTTTATTCAAAAGGCCAATCTGTTTTTAGTCTACTGCAGTGCTGTACTTTTATTTTTATGTGCATACTTACAAAAACTATTGCTACTTCTAAACAAGGTGTAAGAAACTAAGTTCCCCCTGATTGTGTGGTTTGTGAACTAGTACACTGACAATACTTAAGTAACATGATGACTGTAAAAAGGAGGAAGAGTTACCTGGGTCATCTTCTCTCTGTTGGCCTTGGGGTTGAGAGGGGCCTCAGTGAGCAGAGTGGGGTGCTCCTCAGGGGCCACACGCAGCTCATTGTAAAAAGTGTGGTGCCAGATCTGTCAGCAGAACAAAGGACATGACAGCTGATGAGACGCCTGAAATCACACTTAACACCAGGAATAACATAGTTGGCCCTAAAACTATAAATAAGCACTTTTATTACAGTTAACAGGTTGTGAATTCTAAGACATGTGTGGAGTCAGCTGCCCCCAATGGACACCCACTCACCTTCTCCATGTCGTCCCAGTTGGTGATGATGCCGTGCTCAATGGGGTACTTGAGAGTCAGGATACCCCTCTTGCTCTGGGCCTCGTCACCGACATAGCTGTCTTTCTGACCCATACCCACCATCACACCCTGGAGATGACAAGAAACATGAATTTACGACATCCCAAATATAGGAAATATGGAGGATTTGAAGTTGGTGTATACCTGGTGGCGGGGCCTTCCAACAATGGAAGGGAAGACAGCACGGGGAGCATCATCTCCGGCGAATCCAGCCTTGACCAGGCCAGAGCCGTTGTCGCACACGAGGGCGGTAGTCTCTTCGTCGTCGCACATGGTTAGGCTTTTGTTTGGTCTAAATGGTCTAAATTTTCAAAGGACGATAAGAAAAGAAATGTTAGAGGCTCGGGATGACACTTGTCCGGAACTTAGGTAAGCAGCAGTTGGATAATTGCAATATGCATTTTAATTCTCCATGCTTTGAAGACCAATCCCCTGTCCCTGTGTCATAGCACAATAACACTTCCTCAATGGGGGCTATCGAGGGTGTGCTAATTGCCCATGCCTTTAGACACTATTTTTGTCATATCTTGTTGTACGACCTGATATCCTATCTCCACAGTTGATTGTTCCAGGAGAGCTCAGAGCTGCTGAGGTAGCACCAAAATGGGGCATAACACCCAGACCTGTCATCTATTTTAGGTTTCACAGACCTACCACAAGGGTATACATTCCATCATTCCAAGAAGTACAGTAATCTCGAAACCAACTCAGTATGTAAGTAATTTGTTCTCTTGTTATACATGGCTATCCATCTGTCGACATCAGTTCATTTCATTCATTTGAAAGCAGCAACTTCGTCTAAAGCTGGAGTCATGCCTTTTTAGAGAAGCTTTTACATTTCCAGTAGTTTGAAGCTTAATCAAACAAGTTCGTATAGAAAGTTAAGATTCATTTTATTCCTGTAACTATAAAATAAAATAAAAATAATCCCATGTGTTGAGCAATGCCATTTCATTCATTCACAATACCAGCAGCAAACCAGCAGTGCAATTTCTAAAACAAAACTAAAGTATAGTTAGAGTAAAGGAACAGGAGACTCACCAAGGTGCGCAGGCAGATGGATGCTTCCACTGGGACAACCGGCTGGAGTAGACCACCCGCTTAAATAAGACACCGGCCGGGCCCAGGGACCAGGGGCGGGGCTAGGAGGTTCACACAAGTCCAAATAAGAACTGGCAGCTAAAATCACTGATGTCTTTTACATAGATGGACAAAAGGGATTCAAACTCAAATCAATCACCTGCAAAGGCTATCAGAGGGGAGGTATGAAAGTTAGGCCTACTCTGCTTGTATCAGTTTTAAAGTGGGAACAGGGTCAGAAATATGAATGAATGTTTGGCATGCACAATATGAAAAACATTATGATCTTGCCTTTCTATTATAGGAGCAAAATCAAGAAGGCCTACATTGCTCAATATGTACAACACGATTTTGCTTTCTATTAAAATTAAGAACATATTAATGATTTTGAACATGAACATTTGTGAATGTGTTGCCCATGTGCATTTAAAATTATAATCTTGTGACTGGTTTATTGTAACACTTCTCACACAACCAAATGCTGACCCACAGACAGGAACTGGGCATGCATCTAGTTAAGGAAATGAAAACATTGTGGAAGAGTGTGAAGTGTGCAGCTGGTATGCCGCGAGAGCCTCCTTAACGCGAGGAACAGCTGATGGCTCTGTGCTGTGAGTGGCCTGTCAGTGTGCACTGCTGATTGGCCCTGCTGTCTCCTTGTAGGGTATGGTGAGCACGCAGCCACTGGGGCTCCTGGGTAGTGAGTTCAGACAGAAGGCCCATATTTGTCCTAACCCCCTTCCCAGCCATATATTCCCCTTAAACCCCAGACATTTGTGAGGTAATACTCGCATCTATGCAGACACAATACACAACTGTAAAGTAGCAGTGGGGTGGGGGTGGGGGTGCAAAACAACAGACCTTGAGGTTTCTATAGACTAAAGTTTACTAATGTAAATTATTGATTTAAATAATGTCATGTTATGTAATCTCTATATGAGTGGCATTACATATATGTGTGCATTCTTCTGTTCTGGCCACACCAGATAACATACCATTCTATTAATAGTTGCCCCTGGATCTTTAGATACAGCAAGCTGGATACAGAAATGGCATCTCTTTACCTACACACAGTACAAAGAATAACTTCAAAATGTTGAGATTAACCAACATTATGTATGAAGCTATAGCAAAAGTTGTGTTTGTGTCTATGTACTGTGTGTCTCCAGTTCAAACTTTACACAAAACATAAACAAACATGCGTCATAAAGTCGAGATGGAGATAATACTAATCATAATACTACTACTACTACTACTACTACTGCTACTACGCACAATAATGATAAAACAACAATAATAATAATACTAATAATAAAACTATAAAACTCTTACCTTTTATAAGTCATGTACAGTAGGCTATGCCTATTTAGCTAATGCATTAATTTATACATACATGCAAAGTATGATTGTATAACTTTGTGTAAAGAAAACAAATGAATGATGAGATTGAGAATCTTCCACTCTCACAGCCCACTTATAGCAGAGATGAAAGTAGGGAGATGCCTATGGGCCATAATATTATCCATGTTAGGCCATAAACTTCCGACTGTGTTTACTGCCCTCTAGCGTTTACTGTAAGAAACGAGATGACGTTCGACATGACGTACGAACTCGCTTACGACAGCCACGCGACACTTGCCGTATGTTGTCGCTGCCTCGAAGTTTGGATATGTCTATGGTGTGGATGTTTAATACTGCTCTATGTCTTTAGAAGTTGGACCTTACACGATACGGGAGCGGGACATTCGGTGGTGCAGTGGGGAAGATCGCAAGGCTTAAATCTCTTCCTCATTCTTCTTGTGTCGTAGCTGTGCGTGTGCGAGCGCAGAAGCGCTGCCATGTAGTGTGCATAAGTATGAGCAGACAGCACGCGCACACAGACCGGACAGAGGACTACACTGTGCAGCAGGAAAATGAACTAGAGGCTCTAGCGTCTATATTTGGAGATGACTTTCACGATCTGCGGGATAAAGACCCGTGGAAGGTAGCTTCAGACCATGGCAGCACAGGAGACCTCAACATGATGTGTGATGTGTGTGTTTACTCATGTTGTTGTTATCTGTTCAGGTTAAAAGGCCTCCAGAGGTGCACCTTTGCCTACGTCCCAACGGGTTAAACTACAAACAGGAATGCTACGTAACTGTGGACCTGCTGGTCAAATGCCCAACAACATACCCAGATGTGTAAGCAGCTGCCACTGTCTTCTTCTTAAGTGACAAGTGCTGTTACTACAATTATCATTTGTCTGGTCTTGAAAGATAACATAACCTGTAAACAATGAAACACCTGCATCTTATTGTGAGTCTTTTTGGTAAAAGATTGGCTGGTGTGTTTGCCGAAGCTGCAGTCATAGTTTTAAGTCAAGTGCAACCATTTTTTACAGAATTGATTATAAAAAGCCAGCGAATGCATACACCACTGATCCTCACAGATTATTGATGACATTTTTTCTGGTGACAGGCCTCCAGAGCTGGAGCTCAAAAATGCCAAAGGTCTATCAAATGAAATCCTCCAAAACCTCCAGCGTGAACTCACCAACCTGGCAGCAGCTCGATGTGGCGAGGTATGACATTTTGATTATACAAATATATTTGTCACAACAATATATGTCTCAATATTCTTAGGCCACAGTTTCCTGATGCTTTTGCTTTGCACATTTAATTGGAAAATAAAATAAGAATATACCGTAAAAGTATTCTCATTCTTGCCTCTGTAAGGTGATGATTTATGAACTGGCAGACCACATCCAGGGCTTTCTGAGTGAACACAACAAGCCGCCTTTGCGTTCCTTCCATGAAGAGATGCTGAAGAACCAGCAGAGACAGCAGGAGAAGAGAGCCCTAGAAGAGCAGCAGAGGATGGACCAACAGCGGAGGCAGGAAGAGGAAGTGGTTAGGAAGTCTGCAATTACATCATTTAGTTGTATTATTAAATGCAACTTTGTAATACCTTTTAATATGTAAAATATTTTCAGGAAAAAGAAATAATGGCGGTGATTCAAAGTAGAGAAGATCAGAAACGTGAGGAAAAAAGAAGAAAAGAAATGGCTAAACAGGTAAACAAACCATGTTACTGGCATTTTACACCTTCCTCAGGGACTACGGTTGAAAATTTACTTTGCTTCATCTGGAAACTCGAAAATGTTGGTTAGTCTGCATTGTCCCTGTTTAAATACACATGAATAGATATATTAATGCTATTACATTGTTCTTCATGAATACTTCATGTATTCATATGATTTTATATCCATATGTTGTCATATGCTTTTACCAGGAACTGCTGGAGTCTATGGAGCAGACCAATGCTGCCAAAAGTATTTTGGGCCCTCCGAGCCCTAGTACATCCCCCCCAGATCTGTCAGAAATCAAAAGAGGAATTTCTAATCGCCGTCGAACTACCTCAAACTCACGTCACAGGTAATGTGCAATCACAACATACAGTAATACACTACACCAGGAAGGATTTCATCTCTAAAATGATGCATTATTTACAGACGTGATACATTTAATGAAGAGAACCACCGATCGCAAGACCTTCTTAATTTCAGCAGCAGTACATTTGGAGATCTCATTGTTCATAAAGGCAAAGATCTTGGTACGTATTTAATAAACTGTTCTTAAA
Source organism: Gobius niger (assembly GCF_951799975.1). NCBI lineage: Eukaryota > Metazoa > Chordata > Actinopteri > Gobiiformes > Gobiidae > Gobius > Gobius niger. The sequence continues at coordinate 11,172,841 of NC_136867.1, forward strand.
GTTTGTAGATGTTTGGGATTACATATTGTGTGTCCCTCAGGTGTGAGTGAGCGGCTTGGCCGCAGTGTTCACTATGGGTTTGAGGCGAACTCGGGTGACTTTGTGGTCATCTATGAGTGGTCTTTGCGGTGGAACAAGAAAATGGGCAAGTTTTTTACCACTCAGGAGAAAGGAAAGATTGAAAACTGTAAAAAGCAGGCAAGTGCCCATTGCACACGAATGGTCATATCAGATGTTAAACTGATACTATGTCATAAAGCATGATTTTTCTGTTGTAGATCCATGGAGCGGAAAATGAGCTCAACTCTCTCTTGCGACTGGAGCATCCAAACCTGGTGCATTACATGGCACTGAGCTCTATCGAAAAGGAGGACTGTATTCTTATTAACCTTCTTGTGGAACATGTGTCTGGGACCAGTCTAAACCATTATATAAAGACACAAACACCTGTGTCTCTAGACAAACTATGCCATTACACCGGCCAGCTGCTGTCTGCTCTGGATTATCTTCACTGCAACTCGGTTGTTCATAAGCAGCTGGGGGCTTCTAGTGTGATTTTAGACTCAGAGGGAAATGTGCGGTTGACTGATTATAGCTTATCTAAAAGATTTGCGGACATCTGCAAAGAAGACATTTTTGAGCAAACACATGTGCGTTTCTCAGAGGCAACTGCCATGCCCACAAAGACGGGTAAAAAAGGTGACGTGTGGAACTTTGGGTTGCTGCTGCTCAGTCTGAGTCAGGGTAAAGAAGTGACCGAGTACCCTGTGTCTGTGCCATCCAGCCTGCCTGCTGACTTTCAAGACTTCCTTCAAATGTATGTATAGATAAAAGCCAAGCCTACTATTGCAAACTATTGCACTTTTTTCTTCTAACCCTTTTATTCCAGTGTAGAATGTTTCTCAATGGTGTGGAGCAATATGATAATCGGAGCATTTTGCTTATTTGTGTAGGTGTTTGTGTCTGAATGATGGTGAGCGGTGGACACCTCAGCAGCTCTTGGAACACTCCTTCCTAAAGCCACCATCTCCCAAAATGTCTCCACACTGTCAGGATGCAAGCCCTGAAGGTACGGTAATCTGTTATCTTGTACCAAATCACTGCGTCATATTGTCATGTCTCTCTAAATCACTACCCATACCTTCTTTCCCAGATCTGGTGGACTTTGCATCAACTGTGGTCCCACAGAGCCACATTCTCAATGCTCCTTTTAGCTCTGTGCAGAGGCAGTTTTCTCGCTACTTCAATGAGTTTGAGGAGCTCCAGCTTCTTGGAAAGGGAGCCTTTGGTGCTGTTATAAAGGTAATAGTTCGGCATTTTTAATTTGTGTGTTCCTTTAGCAATGCCCATAATGTCTTTCCCTTTTAGGTCCAAAACAAACTAGACGGCTGCTACTATGCTGCGAAGCGTATCCAGGTCAACCCAGCCAGTAGGCAGTTCAGAAGGATAAAAGGCGAGGTGACGCTGCTGTCTCGCCTAAACCATGAGAACATTGTGCGATACTATAACGCATGGATCGAGAAACATGAGAAACCTTCTGTACATGTGTTAAGCAACACTGACAGCTCTGAGCCCCAAACTCCTGAGAGAAATCCCCAGGAGAAGAAGCCCCCCAGGAGTGTGAACGAACTTGGTCTGACAGACAATGTTGAGGATTTGGCGCCCCCTCCTGCCCTGTCCAGCTCAGTGGAGTGGTCCACCTCTATTGAGAAATCCTCAAGCGCCAAGTGCAGTGGCCGCGAGTCCAGCGATGAGGATGACGATGAGGATGAAGAAGATGTTTTTGGTGCATCTTTTTTGTAAGTTTTTTGTTCTTTTGCCGCCCATGAATTCCAAAGGGGCATAACATGTATCTGCTCTTTTGTGCAGGCCGTCAGACAGTAGTTCAAGGAGTGACATTATCTTTGACAATGGAGATGATAGCATTGATGACATGTCCCAGGTAAGAAATGTTTGAAATGTTTTTATCTATTGATTTGACAATATGGGACTTTATTCAACATTTTCCAGTTGGAGCAAAGCAAAAAACCCATGACTGACACAACCGAGAGCACAGATTCAGAAAGACCACTCCTCATAGCACATTACCTATACATACAGGTACACTTCTACATTTTCTCCTCCTGTGGCGCCTAAACGTTTTCAGGTAATGTGACACACTATTTGTTACTCCCAGATGGAATACTGTGAAAAGAGCACCTTAAGAGACACAATCGACCATGAGCTGTTCAGAGACGAGACGCGGCTGTGGAGACTGTTCAGGGAAATACTGGACGGTTTGGCCTATATTCACGAGCAAGTGAGTATTTGGTATTCTGTATTGTTCTAAGTGCTTATGGCAGGTTTTCCATGTCACCAGAACCCGGCAGATGAAAACATAGATTTTTCAGACAGTGGGTTAATGTTGACATTTTTTGTTTTAATGTCAGAGTGTAAAGAATATATAGATGAAACTCACCCTTTGCAATTCTTATTTTACTACGCTTATTTTTTGACATATTTGGAAATGACATTCAAATAGCAATTTTCTAGAACCTTGCCTCCAGTGTCTGCGTGATTGGTGTATGAATGAGAGAGTGAATGGGTGACTCCTGGTTCCTTGCTGTAAAGCGCTTGGGTCTGATGAAGGTAGATATGAGCTATAAAAGTCGAGTCCACTTATATATATATATTTCCAAAATCCCCTAAAACGTTAGTCTGCCGTTATAACTGATTTGTCTCAGGTGCACTGTGGAATGCGTCAGACTGTTTTTAATGCAGTGTAGCTGATACCATAGAAATGCTCTAGTCTAGCACAAACCTAGCGCCACGTAACTCTTCAAATATAAGAACTGCTTGAATAACAAAAAAAAATATCTCCAGAAATCAGCAACACTATGGATAACTAGGAAATGAGGCCCTATGTCAAAAATTCCTGAAATATCCCTAAATAAACACGATTATTCAAGATTTTACATTTACAGTTTGATATTTTTGTTAATGTTTATTGTGTTGCTATATTTCTTGAATGTGATATTGAATAGAATAAAAACTAAAAACTTGAAACAACAGTGTAACCCTACATAAGGGCCATGAGTGAATCTCTCCCTCACTTCCGTTTTTAACATAACGAAAAAAGTTTACATTTTTTTCCCTCCCTTTACTGGTGTAAAGCTACCAGCGGCATTCCCATTGAAATAAGTCATGACTAGAATAGACATAAAGCCTGTAATTTTAGCATTGAGTTGTAATTGCACAATGGCCTTAATCTCTGCCCGTCTCTCCGTTAGGGTATGATCCACAGAGACTTGAAGCCTGTCAACATTTTCCTCGACTCCCAAGACCATGTGAAGATTGGGGACTTTGGACTTGCTACTGATCACCCGGCTAACGCGGTATGCTTGACAAACACGGTTGATGGAGGCTACGTTTAACTCATATGTTGCTCCCTGTTAATATAATGCTAATTTTCTGACCGTTTTAGGCTGCAGCTAGTTTCAAAGGGGATGAGGGCAGTGCAGCGACAGTACCCAAACCTGACCCAACTGGTGAGACACACATCATATTTTGATGTGTGGGTTTATTGCAAGTGCTCTTTTGACCTATGTGTCTTGTCGACTGCAGGTAACATGACTGGCATGGTTGGTACTGCTTTATATGTGAGTCCAGAAGTCCAAGGCAACACCAAAGCCACCTACAACCAAGTAAGATATTCATATTCAGGAATTTGTTATGGGCGTGGTGAGTAATTGCACTGTGCACATCAAGCAGCAGTGGTATAGTAATTTAAACAACTTGTTTAACCTGTAGTATTTGTCTCTCTAAATAACAAATATCTAGTGTTTGTGTGTGCCCAGCTTCATCTTGTTTACCCACCATAAACAGGCCTATACTTAGCACAGTCTTGTTTACAAAGGAATTCTCTGTTTATGTCTAGAAAGTGGATCTGTTTAGCCTGGGCATCATCCTGTTTGAGATGTCCTACCGCCCCATGACCACTGGAGCCGAACGCATAACTGTACTGAGCCAACTGCGCGTGGTAAGTTTCTCTGTGGAGAAGTCCAGTTCCAGCGCCTCATTGGCATGAATTTTTCAAAATGGGAAAAATGGATAGGATTTTTATAGCCGTAAATTGAGCGGGTTTTGAGGGGATACAAGACTTGTGCTCGGTCGTGAGCTCACTTTGATGTACCTTGTTATTTGTTGTGACAGGAGCCCATTACCTTTCCAGAGGACTTCAATCCAAACAATCAAGGGACACAGGTATTGAATGAAATCACCCGTTCATTCTCCATTTATGCTGAATCATATTCTTGATTTAAATTAACAGAGAAAAGTGATCGAGTGGCTCCTGAACCATGACCCAGCATTACGACCTACTGCCCAAGAGCTGCTCAAAAGTGAACTACTGCCCCCTCCCCAGATGGAGGAGTCCGAGCTGCATGAGGTGCTGCAGCATACCATGGCCAATGTCAACGGAAAAGCTTACCGCAACATGGTGGGACAGCTGTTCGCACAGAACACTTCACCAGTCATGGATTACACCTATGATATCGATCTACATAAGGTACAATCTTTTTTTTATTGTCTAAAACCCAATGTGCCAATAATCTCCTGAAATCTTTCCAATTTTAAAGTCTTTAAGCAGTCTGACTGATGATGCAGTCTACAATGATACACTCAACAAATTAGATATTTTTTTGATAAAAGGTAAAATATACTACAGCCATACAGTCATGATAGGAAAAGTTGTCAGTCTTTCAATAAAACAAGTTTAGGATTTTAACTTATAGAATGCTGCACTTTCTGAACCCACTCTAACATGTCACAGTTTTGGGGACATGACCATAAATTCCAGTTGATGTACAGTTTCTTGTAGGTGGTTGCACTGTTTGATCAGACCACTGCCTTTTCCCACCTTTAGATGTCACTATGCTCAAAGACATGTCTGCACCAGCTCCTCGTGCCTTACTCATCCAGTAACACACTGGTAGAGCTTAATCAATGCCTTCTGATTCTTAACAGTGACTGTTAGTTTGGTTTCCCTTCAGGGCAGCTTCAGCTTCAGCAGTGCCAAATTGCAGCAGTATGTGTACGAAACCATCACCCGGATCTTCAAGAAGCACGGTCAGTTCTCAGCCATGTGGAACCGTGCGTATCCTTGACCACCTTGACTTCTGACCCACTGTAAGCCTCATTTGGAGAGCCCAACATCTGCCCCAGTGAGGGACATTTACACAATACAAGCACTGTTGGGCAGTACACAGGTGCTCATGTCCAGCTGTTAGTATTTGTTTAAGACTACATTCTTTTCATGTGCTGTCTAATACAGTATAACTTAATTTAACTTACAGTAAATAAGCTAACTCTGTCAGTTCACAAAAAATATCATTCAAAGTGGTATGAGCAGTAGTATAAGCTAGGAGTTTGCAACCTTTTCCCCCTGTGAGTACTTGAACATTTTTACGTACTTTGAGGCTACTTCAGTAAATAAGGGACATAGGTAGTACAGTCAAAGTAAATGGTCTCAACTTATATAGCGCTTTTGCCCAAAGCACTTTAGATCATGGAACCACTCACCCATTCACAATCTCGTTCATACACCAATGTTGCAGACACTGGTGGATGAATTGCCTTGTCCAAGAACACAATGACCGTGAGCACCTGCAGGACCTGGGATTTGAAACCCTGACCTTCTGATCACGAGACAACCCGCTCTACCATCTGCACCACTGCCACAGATGATTGTGAAGCTCATGTAGAAAGTCTTTGAGGAGTGACTTGGAGATTAGCTATGTTTAACAAGACTCCAAAACTAATTGAGATTAACATTCGCCCGAGCCAAATGTTACGGTGATGAATGAAGTTTGATCATGGCTAACTTATTTCAACATTATGTTTGATCTCAGGCGCGGTTCGTCTCCAAACTCCTCTGCTCCTCCCTCGAAACCGAAAGCTGTATGATGGCAGTGAGCTGGCCTGCTTCATGGACCATAGCGGAATGCTGGTGACGCTGCCCTTTGACCTCCGGGTGAGTCCAACACACGCTCACAAATAACACACAAAGGTGAGCGTGCCCCTGTTTGAACACAATTTAATTGCACTGGGTAGCTTTCAAACACAGCGCCAGAGAGCAATCAGCTGCTGCCCTCGGATCGGGGGTGCTGCAGGAAGGCCCCGGGTCGAAGCGGCTGTTTCCACACGCTGATTGATTGCAGACTAATGCTCGCTTCACAGGCTTTGCACTTTCTGAACTATATCTCACCTGTATTTTAGATGGCTTTTGCACGGTTTGTGGCGCGCAATAACATCACTCAACTTAAGAGGTAAGCTTAGTCATATCGACTCTTCATAAACTGTGAAAAACTGTTGTGTGTAAACGTGTGTTCTCTTCCCCAGGTACAGCATAGAACGAGTGTTTCGCCCCCGAAAGCTGGACCGTGCCCACCCCAGGGAGCTTTTAGAGTGCGCTTTTGACATCATCACTACAGTCACGAACAGCCTGCTCCCTGACGCCGAGACCATCTACACTGTCTACGAAATCATTCAAGAATTCAGCGCCCTTCAGGTAGTCCACCTTTTAAAACAGCAGAGTTTTTGGGTCAGTTTATTAACATTTCATTACAATAAGTCTTGGCTGACTGTAGATTATTTGGAGTCAGAATGGTGGACACTTAGGTTTTTATTACAGTCTCCTCAGCTTCCTCATCCAAAGAATTTCTTTAGACAAGGTGAATTATTGTGCTCTTACAGAAACATCGTGTCAACATGTTTTTCTTCCGTTAATATTCCCTGTCACATTCCAGTGCCCAAACTGTCCCTACTCCCGGACAGAGTTCCTGCACACTTGATATTTACTTTGTAAATCTGTTATTCACAGCTTTGTCCATTTCCTTCCCCCACAGCACAGTCAGATCCTGAGAGCTGCAAACATGCTCCCAGCACAGCTTTTGTCTGTCTCCTAAAGCTTGTTAAACAGCAGTTCGGCCTCTGCCACATAACCTTGTCAAGCACCTTGTTTTTAAGTGGAAAACATGAGAATTCATAACCTTTGAGAGGCAGCGGAAGAATGATATTCAGCATTGTTCTCTGGTGGTCACTCAGCTGTGTCCTTGCGTTTGACTGTAATTGCTGTAGAAAGGGTTAAAGGTGAGTTGACATGTGTTTTGCGACCACAGGAAAGGAACTATAACATCTACCTGAACCACACCAGCCTCCTGAAGGCCATCCTGCTCCATAGTGGAATCCCAGAGGACAAGCTGAGCCAGGCCTCCAGCATACTGTGCGACGCTATGGTCAGTGCAGGCCTCACGTGCATCACAGGCTATAGTGTGTGGGTCTGCTATTGATCTGATATATGATATTTCCTCAGTCTGAAAAGCTGACCAAACGTGAGGTTGAGGCCAAATTCTGCAACTTCTCCCTGTCGTCCAGCAGTGTGAGTGTCCAGAGATGTCTATCTAAATGTCTAAACCGAGAAACAGCAGAGGAACCTGAACTGATACTTGTTTTCCTTTGTCACGTCCAGCTGCAAACGTTATACAAGTTCATCGAGCAGAAGGGAAGTCTGCTGGACCTGGCCCCGCTGTTGGCACTGCTCACCAAACAGAAGACGGCTGTCACACAGCTGGCCAAGCAGGGTCTAAAGGACCTGGAGGAGCTCACGGTGCTGCTGAACCGTCTGGGGGTTAAATTACCGGTCATTTCTTGTGCTTTCTATTAGATTATGTGTCGATTTATACCTAGCAGATGTTAACATATTTGCTTTATAGGTTGTGATCAACTTGGGATTAGTGTACAAGGTTCAGCATCACTCCGGGATCATTTTCCAGTTTGTTGCCTTCATTAGAAAGCGGAAACGAACAGTTCCAGATATAGTGGCTGCTGGAGGCCGCTACGATCATTTGGTATGTTTTACTGTAAAGTATTAGTCATCCGCATTCCTCATATTAAAACCAATAAATAAACTTGCACTCTTAAGAATGCGTGTGAGCCACATGTTTTCCATCCCAAACCCGCCATCGCTCCTCTGTGTTCTCTCACTTCTATATAACGCACTGTTGGCAAAGTCGTCTCCATGGTGTTATTATGCGGTTTGTTTCTTTATGCTGATAGATTGTGGAGTTTCAAAGTCCGGGTTCCACGGCGCCAGTCACCTCTGCCGTGGGGGCCAGTGTAGCGCTGGACAAAGTGTGTGCCGCTCTGGCCAGCATGGAGGAGCCAGTAAGACCAACACACACACTCAGGATGTGACATTTTACCGTAATTATTGTAATGGAGGAGCAGCAGTCAGACATTTCATATTTAATGATGCCTTATTCAAGCTGCCAGGTGCTACTTTTAGAAAGATCTTAATGACTATGATCACGGTGCCTCTTCAGTTATATTTAGAGCGGCTTCATTTACATTTCAGACACACAAAAAAACAGATTGAATTGTGTTATTTCGATTCGAACACTATTGAATGCTCTTTCTCCCCCGTCACAGCCGCCCATAAGCTCGTGCGACGCGTTGGTGGTTCCAGTCGGTCATTCATCACTGTCCAAAGCCATTAGTGTTGTCCAAAAACTATGGAGCATGGTAGTTTCTGCAGACCTCACCTACGACGTTTCACAGGTAAGTTTACTGTTTTCCTAACCCTCAGTTACCAATGCACCAATACTCAAAAGAATCCTCTGGAGTCTAAATATAGCATGGAGGAAGCAGGAGCCATTTCAGACTCGGAGTGCCACAGGTCACTGCTGTCGTTGCTTCCGGAGCAGTGGAGGGAACAAATGTTTCTCAGTGGATTGTTTGGCCTCTGCTCTCACACAGGGCAACACCTGATTCCTGTTCCTTCCTACAAACTCCTGGCTTTATTTTGTGACTTACTTTTTCAGTGTCCAAATCTGAGTACTTATATTTCACAACAAAATAACAACGCACAACAAATACAAACGTCAGGCTCCTTTATGAAAAAGGAAAATGGGTTTTGCCACATTAATTGTTGCATGATAAGTAAGCAATTAATCCATTGTAATGAATAATGTGTCAAAGTGTGTTATTGATTCTAATCTTTCCAACTGAGAGGTTGCAAACAAAACCAGTTGTTTCCTCTATTTATTTATTTTTATCTCATCCGGATTTATCGTGTATTGCCCTACCTGAAGTAATGAGCCTCTTTTCTTCTTTATTATTATTGTGTAACTGGATTAGCTGGAGAAAACAGGCTTTGCTGCTTGTTTACACTTGTAAGTTTACCCTCTGACGTATGAGTTTGATGGGGAACTCGGAGATGAGGAGATACTTTGCTTTACTTCACTTCACCGGACTTCTTTTTTAACACCTTTCACATGCCGCCGCCTAACACATGCAATCTGGGCTTCAATTCAACCTCAAGATTTTATGCACCAAATATGGCAGTTGCCTCTTTCACTTGTGGTCAGCAGTTTAGGCTCATACAGTAGATAAGCATCATCTGTCTTGAGCCATTATCTCTGATTTAACTTGTTCTGTTAAAGAAGATTAATATTAGCTGATGGTTCACACATTTCTTGTTCATGGCTTAGTTTGTTTTACCTTAAAATATATAGCATGAAGTAGGACCTATTCACCTTTACTGTAAATGTAGAGCACGTGCTGGGAATTTAAATGGTAGATTTTAGCTTCTTGACATGCTGGTGGATGAAGCGTTCTTACTGTCACTTGGGCCTGGCCTGGGTTGAGACTGTATGATTGTAGGGATATATGATTGGATTAGCCACTGGTGTAATTTATTTAGTAATTTATTTAGTTTTGATGGATGATGGGCTAATCATTAAAAGTTGTGGAGTTATAAATGCATGTGTTTCTTCTGTTTAGTCTCAGGAAACCCTGATGGACCAATGCCGACTTGCTGGCATCACCTGCATGGTCATGGTCTCTGACAAGGAGGGCAACTATGTAAAGGTAGTATGAACATAAAATGTCCTCTTCACTGAAACACATGTTACAGTTCTTCACAAACTGTGTGACAATTAAAAATAAAAGTCGTAATATACACAGGCGCATTGTATTTGCAGGTGAAATCCTTTGAGAAGGACAGACTGTCTGAGAAAAGAATTCCTGAACAGGACTTGGTGGACCACATTGTTCAGAAATGTCGGACCAAATTCTTTGAAGAGCGAAACATCAGGTAGAGACATACTGCTGCTGCAAGGACTTGTGGGGTGTTTAAAAGGATTTATCTTCTAACAGTTGTCCTTATGCCCTGGCAGGGAAACCTCTGAAGGCATGTCTCTTCCAAATCCCAAAGGATCACTCCTAAACACCACAGGTACAGCGCTGCCTAAGCTGCTCTTTACAGCCTGCTCCGCTATAACCCTCATGTTGTATGTTTTTACCCATGTGGCCCCACTGCACCCTCAGACAGTTGCACTTCTGTTTCTTGCTATGGAGCTTGACTTTGCATGTTTGTGCGCCCCACAACTATACTTGCTTGCAGTAAGCACAAGTTAGTACTTTGCTTTTTGATGTACTTTTTGCAGGATTATCAGAGCAACATGGTGGAAGCACGATTGTGAATATAAACGTGAATGTGATCAGCCCCGAGAAGGTTTCTGCCAGTGCCAGGCGACGTTATGACACCCAGGCTAGTCTATTTTTAGTCTTATTTGTTGCTTTATACACTTTCTAATTCTGGTGTCTTGCCCAAAGGCAGGGTGACAGAATGTGATTTAATATACTGTTTCTTCTTGTCAGATAAGATCATTAAATGTATTGTGCCCAAATGTAGGCCTGAGATGTCATTAAAAAGCATTACATTTGATTTAACGGGCATTAAATAATGATTTCTTTGAAACTAATGACATTTGCTTGTTTGTTTTTGAAAATTCTCTCAAGTGAACAGATGAAAATAGTGTGTTTGAACATCACACTGGCTTTTAAAAGCATTCAATTTGAAGTGCTGCATGCATTAATTGTCATATTGCTAATAAGCTTTAAACTCCATCCAAGATCAACAAAGTTCTTATGAATTCATTAGATGATAATGATCTGCCTGCCCTGCGTCAAGTTTGGTCATGGGAACAGTTATTCTCTTCGGTAATGTTTTCTCTCTCTCTTTATCTAGATCCAAACCCGATTACAGAATCTCAGTAGTAATTTACAGAGCAAGAGCAATGACATTGAGGTTCTAGCGGTAAGTCATTTGTTTGTTTACCCCTTTTATCCCTCTCAATCCCCAGCACCCTTCTCCTCTGCTTGGTCGCCTTATCTTTTCAGCTCATGTGTGAAATGGCGGAAAGAGGCAGGAGCATCTGATAACTAAAATAGCAAATATCAGCTGTAGCAGCATGTTATATACTGTGTAGTACAACCTGCTGGAGGTTTCATGGCTGCCAACATTAATCAGTCATTTTTGCTTGTTTTTGTCTTCAAGGTGGACCTGCAGAAGGAAACTCTGATCTGCTTCCTGTCTCTGGAGGTCCGTCGCGAATACCTCGATTAAGCTTGTTGTTGTAGAAGTCAATAATGCCGTAGTCGAGTGAATAGTGGGCGGCAGCGGAGTGGGAAGTGGAAAGAACTGCCGCTGAGGTCAGGCTTTTCGAGACAGGAAAAAGGGGATCCCGACTGCTTCCTCACAGTCTGATGCTGATGAGGAGCGGGGCGAGGGAACACCCTGGACTTTTTCCACCAGCCTAGGGAGACCTCGGTTCCTTTCACAAGGCTCTCACGTTCACAGGAACATTAATAGTTAACAAAAAGAGCACTCAGAAGGTGTTGTATCACATTCCATGCTCCTGAGAAAATCACTCATAAAAAGTGTCGGTTCTCTCGGCTGAAAAGGACCTTAATTGTATTGTGGTAAGAAACATAAGGAAGTGAAAATGCCCTCAACACCGGGATTATATAAGCAATGAAGCAATGGCCTTCACTCAATAAATGAATAGGCCACCTACACAGGCTGCACATCTGTCACAAAACACTCTCGGAGTATAAAAAGCATGACAATACACAGTGGGTAAAACCAGGCGTGCAGGAAAGGTCTGTTTTGAATATGGCAAATTGCTCCAAGTCACACAAGGAACAAGAAACTCCACAAGCCCCACTGTAGCTTTGTGGCTTCACAGCTCCGCTCCCTTTGACATGCACAAATATACTCCCAAGGCTGGACATAAAACCCCTATTCATTGGCCCGTAATGGCATAGCTATCGACTGTAACGGGCATGACAATGACAACTTGATTTTGTTATGATAACCGACAAACTGAGCTGCGTTGTTTGTATATGTTCCACTTTCAGCCTGTTGTTTTTTTGTTTGACTGTAGTTCGACAGCGAGGAGCAGTTCAACAGCAGCGTGAAGACTCTCCTCTCTCGACTACCAAAGCAGCGCTACCTGAAATCCATCTGTGACGAGATTCAGCATTTAAAAATCACAAAGAAGTGAGTACTTTTGTGAAATTGATTGACTAGAATGTTTGAACGTAGAGCAATTTGCCAGTAAATTTCATTAATTCAGAGCAGTATTATATATATATATATATATAAGGCATGAAAATCACTTACCTTTCATCACTCAAAACGGCGAACAAAATTCGCCGTTTTGAAACCAAAATAGGTGACCTACGTGAATCGTGTAGAATCAATGAGAAAATGTTTGTGGGGGGTGTACCCAAGGACACTGTACACTGTGGGTGCCCTCAAGCGGCCACAGTGTGAGGTTATGAAGCTAGTTTCCCTTGTCACTGCTGGAGTGGGGCGGACAGCAAGAGGAGTGGCAGAGGGACAGTTTGTGAATGCACGACTGCGGGATGTGAGCGTGGCCTGCGGGGAATGGCTTTTAGAGCGCGGCTCTGGGGAAACACTCTCCCGGGCCATGGGAGAGAAAAAGGCGCGCGGGGTCTGTGAGTGACGAGGCGGCTGCAGAAGCCCCGACACTCACATCTTCCACCTATTCGCTCAGCTCCACTCCGCTCTTGTCTGCCTCCGAAGAGCCATCACCGCGCCCACTGCCTCCTCCTCAGTCTGCCCCGGTCACCTCCACCGCTGCTGCAGCCACACGCATAAGGCAACGAGTTTGAGAAATAAAAGTCCTAATGAAATAATAAACAACGGTTACAGAGGAGATCGCGTTGAAGCTTAATCAGGTCGTGTGATTGTTTTTTGTGATAACAAACTCCATCGAGGCAAATATCGATGTTATATTGTTTGAAATAGTGACATTTTCGTTAAAATAACGTCACTTCAGATGATATTTACTGGATATTGTTTTGGGTTTAGAGAGTAGCTGCTAGACATTTTTGAAGTGAGCTTAAAAGACAAATTACACTTACTACATTGTGCCTCATACACTGTAAATGACCCAGTGACAGGCTGGCATGAAATGGCTTGCATAATACTAAGTAAGGAGGCCATCATATTTTTGACTCATGGCTGAAGTTAAGTTTCTCTAGCTCTCCCATAATATATATATATATTTTTTTCCCCCAAGCAAACTACTAAACAGTGGACCCCCTCGGTACCCCTTCCATTTGCCTAACATCCTCCACTGCCTTGTTTTTGTAAAAAACACTAGCACTGCATGATGAGCTAGTTTGATTCCTGGTATTTGGCCAATATAATGAGTGTCTCTCCCCACGCTCCTCATTTAACCCTAGCCTACACCATCAGATACTGTACAATAAAAGCCTCTGGACCCTAAAAATTTGCACTAAATTAAAACATCCGTTTATAGGCAGCTGCCTCTGAAGCCTCCTGAGCCACACATACACACCAGGTGTAACAGTGACAGTCAGCCATCAAAGAGAGCTGTTAGACAGATAACTACAGACTCCCTCAATGCCAAATCCATCACTGATCCCATTTCCTGAGGTGAAAATGTGGAATAAGATTTGCCTTGTTTGGTCTTCTGGAGCGTAGCTCTGAGCGCTGATAGTCTCTAACATCGAGGGCTGTGCACTGGAGATACAGAGGGTTTTATTATACACAAACCTTTTTTATAGTCTGTGTTGCATGTATGAGGTAAAATGGGATTCATGAATAAGATGGTCGTTGCAAATCAAAGCCTCTCTTTCAGGCGTTTTCATGAGAGCACTTGGTTTTCATTTCCCGTCTCTGATTTACCATTTGGGAGTGAAGTCTTTGCTGATTGTGTCACTGGGGCTATACTGAATTTGGGGTGCAACAAGAAACTGTCACATGCCTCCAGTGCGTTGACTCCAATGCTCAGGTGTTGCATTTGCTAAGTACGCCCATCTTTACCTGCCACTATTATTGTTGTCTGTTATTGAAATAGAAACTGAAGTGGTGCAGAGATGTATTATGTCGTTCTTGGTAATGCAACTCTTTTCTTTTCTCTCGTAGGGTGTCCGTGGTGGTTCTGTACAGCTATAAAGAGGACTACTACAAGATCCTTCTATAGGGCTGACACAAGTTTACCAGTTGGGACAGTTCTGCTGGAACTGGAAGTAAAGTGACCTAAAACAAGTCTAAGCCCCTAAAGACATTTTTTCTTTATCACAGAGAATGGTTAAGGACCTGCCTTTAAAGAACTGCTGAATCAAGATAAGGGCTAACTAAGTTATATAAGAAAAAAAAAGATGTTTCATATTTGTTATGTGATTGGACCGAAGACAATGTACACATTTTTTTTTCTTGCTGTGAATTGAAGAGTTTTACAACAGAATCTGTGCCTTATATTGTGGGTTACAGAAATCTTTCCTAACAATTATGTTTCCAACAACAATAGCACATAAAGCAAACGACAAACTTCTAAAAACATCCTTTGACGTCTGAAGGCGGTAGTACCAAACGTCCATCAGTCTGAAGGCCTGGGACAATTCCTGAATGTTTGTTTTATTGATCCTTCCGCAGATGCTTCCTCACCTTGAAGTTTATGGGCAAGCTTTAGAGAGCAAGACAAACAATCATCTGCAGAGAGAAATGGACCGTTTTTTTTATTGTTCCATGGCATGGATGAGCGGTCTGCAGATTTAAATCCGTTACCCAAGAACGCAGCACACATTTGCCCACAAAGAGAAGAGAAAACCCATTGTGTCAAAGAGGAAACTTAAGAGCGAGTTTGGGGAAGACCAGTTCTTAAGAGCTTGAGACTCAATCCAGATGTGTTTGTGACTGAATCACTTAGAGTTCACCACAATGACATTACGTTGTGAGAGTTTACTCCCAAATATCACTGTCATGTTCCTTTGGTTCACACATTTATTGGTCAGAATGAGTGTAAACATACAGGCCATCAAGGAAACCTATTTACATGGTTTACAGATCAACACAAATAAATAAAGTATAGAATATAGCAGATAGAAAAGGAAATGGTCTAAAATGTACAACAGCTTTGGCGACCAAAGGTCATTTTCAAAGAAAACAATCAAACTATAGTTTAGTATTAATAAATAAAGCTATGTGGAAAAATAAATAAGGTTCTCTGTTGTCTACTACTTTAAACTACTGTCTTTTTTTTTTTTTTTTTTTACACAGAAGCCTTTACTGTCGCCTCTTCATTTAAAGCACAAAAAAATCGATCAACTACACTTCAAGAGTTGCCCACATACTTTTCAATGTTTATAAAAACTGGCAAACGGTTTTTGAGATGTGGAATCCAAAATCTTGTGTCCTTTTGCTGTGGATCAGACTGGGTCAGATGCTCTGATGCAACTGCCTGTTGACTGGAGTGGTTTAATATGTCCATGTGCTTCATATGCTCTCAAATCCCCGATTAGGACCTTTATCCCTGCAGGAATCCGGCTGTGGGCCGTCTAACAAAACACCTACAAGAAAAGTGCTACACCACTAAAACACTGTAATGTGTACCATTACATTTACCGACAAACTATCTTAGATTTCATGTACATTTTTACAATTATCCTGTATAAAACAATTGTAGGCAAAGAATGTGTTCTAAATGGCTAAACAGAAACTTAAAATATTTAAGGCAATCAAATTAAGGCGTAACATGGCAAACATTCACTGAATGATAGCTCCACAAATACAATACAAATGACTTTGTATTGCAGAATAAGCATGGCACTGGAATCATGAACTTCACACTTAAAGATGCTCAACTTGCCCTCTCTCAGCATAAAGCTTGTTAAAGCATTATGACCGTTCTCTGCACCGGTCAGTGGCAAGAAATAAAGATCATGTTAAATCATTTGTGATTGAATTTTGTACCTGGAATGACTCCTTCAAAAACATAACGTGTATATATATATATATAAGAATGGAGTTACTCTTTGATTTGGTAAGGGGAGTATGTAGACTGCCATTTTCTCTTTAGCCCCACTGAGACACCCAGAATAAGGAGAGAGAAGGCCAAGAACAGCACTAGTACAAATGCTGTAGAAATATACAAAAACTGATGGAAAGCACACATTCTAAAGCAGTTCAATCCAGCAGGATTATCAGTTATGTCCACTACTGCATTTAGCAGCATCGTATACATGTTTAAAACCTCAAGTTCTAAAGCTTTAATTGTGTTTGCTCAGTTTGAAATCAGAATTTCTCATGATCACAGTCAGATCCCAACAGTTTTTTTCTGGCTGCTTTTATCTGTAGTGAGGCAGGTTTTGAAGATGCCATAAAAATGTTGTCTTTGCTGTCTCTTCACACAACCCAACTACCAGAGTTTAGGTTGACATCCACTTGGTCCAACAGGTCTGGCCACACAGTGCACTCAGTTCCAACGTCCCAGGGGAACAGGGGTCCGGGTGGGTGTGGAGTCTAGCGGGGCGTCCAGTCATTGATCATGCTCAGCTTGGCTCTGGGGATGGTCATTTTGTCCCCACAGGAGGAGTTCAGGTCAGGGGAGAAGTGGATCAGGCCACACTCATTCTTCACATTTTGGAATTTACTCTCCTTCGATGGCTCCATGTAGACCACAGAGTTTTTGTTGATGTGTTTCTTTAGTATTACAGTCTAAAAATAATAAGATAAAGAGTGTTAGTTTTAGTGGAACAACATTTATTACGATTACTGGTACTAGAATTGTGGCTGTTTGAAAACAAGATTAGTTTCACTTTCCAAGACATTTCAGGTTTTGATTGTGGAAATTCTTTAAGATCAACTACACATTACAATCTAGAAGGAACAGAAAACATCTCACCTTTTTTGGTGCACTGTAGCATGACATCTGCACCCATTTCTTCTTCCTGTTGATCAACAACGCCACTATAAGAAAGATGATGATGGCCAGGAGGAGACCTGCCAGGATCCAGGCAGCTGATTGGTAGATGAGGGCCATTTCAGTTTGGCTGGGGTAGTTCTCACCCAGACGAGGCTCGTCTGTGAAACAGAGACAGAGAGTGAAGATGATGCAAAAGACACTAAATCTCACCGTTTATATAATACTGGAAGCAGAAACTGCCCACAAGATTTGGAGACATCCTCTTGCATTGATTACTCAACTCAAGGCCTTTCTTTCTGCACATGCATTATTTTAGTTACATCAGGTCATTTCCAACACCTTCCAAAGTTAACAACTGAAATGGCAGAGCGCAGTAGTCTGAATGGGTCTGTCACACCTGTTCGAGCGATAACTGGAGGCACAGTGACCGTGGTGATCCACACTCCTCTGTCCACACCGACAGTGAAGGCTTTCTCTGGAGTGCTGGTCGACAGCATCACTGGCACTGACGTGGTCATTTCTGTCAACACACAAGTAATACACATACAGTATAAATACTGATCATATCACTACTGTGCAGTCAGAGTATAAACATAATTCAAAATGTCCAATGTGAGAACAAAGAGCCGAGACCCCCTATCAGACTGAACAATAGGACTCTACGGCGTGGAGTTCCTCTAAGGGAAAAGCTGACAGCGGACTTTGGCTTCCTGTGCTGCCACACAGAGCTGTGGGGACAGGAAACACGTGTGAATGTGCGGATGCCTGAGGGAGTGCTCTCACTCACAACCAACCGAGTGTTTGTCACATGGAATGTTGTTGGGAATGGCTGTGTTTGCGTACGCAGCGCCAGGTTGGCTAGGACTAATGGACAAACAGTTTTGACATGACCCTTCACTCATGTTCACAGACACAGACTGCCTCAGATTGCTCTCCAAAACATTAACATTTGGCACTCATGCTTGAATGTATGTACATTATAGAAGCTTACATAATGCATAGTGAGAAAGTGCACATTCAGCTTTCCAACCGTGTCAGAGCCTACGTACCCAGACAGTGTGGGCAGCACTGGCCCTTGCGCAGAACGGGCACTCTGCAGTTGGCGGCGGGGCAGCGCTGGGAGAAGCACTGAATGGTGCCGTTGTTACAGGTGCAGCTGGTGCAGGCATTGGCCCTCCACGAGTCTCCAGCCAGAAGCACGTCTCCTTCGCTGGTGATGCAGTACTCCTGCTGGCTGCGGTTCACCGGCAGCAGGGGGCTCTCTGCACAGGACATACACAAGGATTATGGTAAGGGCTGGGCTCCAAGTGGTGCTGACCATACAGTGCTTGAGTTCAGCGATTAGTAAAGATCAGTGAAGATGAAAAGTACAAAGTTGCAGTATTATTTACATTTACTACAGTGCCTACAATATTTGATTTGTGAACATTAGATTTTCTGTCAACACGATGAGGTGAACAGCTTCAGACAGCCACACAGACACCTTCATCACTGCTCTATAACATCTGAGTCCACAAAAGTTATTGGACCTTTAAAGGTGGCTTAGATAAGGGGGGATCAGATGTTTTACTGTATGTTCAACACAAACAGAAGTGCCCCATCTGGCAGCTGTCAGTTCATTCTTATCTGTAGGATCGGGCCTTGGAGCAGTGGAGACCAAAGACTGGCTAAATGTCCACGCTGCTTGGTGGACCCATAGATCATAGGGCTGTCAGGGAGATGTGTATTATTCCCACATTCCTGGTGACCAGCTCTTACATATATCAAAGGCCTCTGTCAATCTGCTTTTGTGCGGTGGAGATGCAGAGATAAGGTGCAGAGGCATTCTCCAGGAGCGACCCTCCGGTGCAGTCATGCATTGCTGATTTGTGGGCCTCAAACTCCGGAGCGCTCCCGACATGTTGCTTATGATTGCGAGTGTGAGAACATTCAATCCTGAATGAGAATGTTTGCGCGCAGCCGTAAACAAAGAATGTGTGGGGTTTGCAAAGGCATTTGGGACAAAATATCTTCCCAGAACCAGGCCACCAGCAGAGAGATGTGACAAAATAAATCATGTTGATAAAAAAAGAAAAAAAGTCCATTATACTTAATTCATGTATACAGTTACTCGGAGCATTTCCCTTCAGAAGTCCCCTCGGAAAATCTGCTGCCTCAGCCTCTTTGACCACAATTTGTAAGTTTAGAGCAAGAAAAGAACTAACAACATTTCCACCAGTTGGCAAACCTCTAAACCCCTTACACTTCTGCTTATTTCTTTAAAGGGATATTTCAGGATTTTTGACATAGGGCCTCATTTCCTAGTTATCCAGAGTGTTGTTGATTTCTGAAGATTTTTTTTTCTTTTCTAATTCATGCCGTCCTTACATTTGAAGATTTTAGTGGTGCTAGGCTAGTGCCTGGCTAGCACATGTCTATGGTAACTAGTAGCCTGCATTAAAAACAGTCTGACCCAAAACTGAGGCCGTATGTCAAAAATCCTAAAATATCCCTCTAACCTAACCTGGTTTTACCATACCCTCATCATTCCTTTCATACAAGGGTCTGGACTTTCTCAATTGAGCTCCGTTATCAGGTGGGAGGGGTGAACTCCTTTGAAACGATTGGATCTGATTTTTGCTAGCGTTTGGTCGTGACGTATGTAATGCACCCGAGTGAGTTAAGCGAGCCATCATAACTCTTGGGGACATTCCTTGCACATTCCAAGGCTTCAATTTTAATTTCTGGATGTTTAGGAGCCGAGCCAGGACGGATAGAAGAGCTTCCATTACTTTCGTATCCGCCGCCATTGCCAAACTACAACCCGCAAATCGGCGCAAATGCTTGACGTCAACACCCGCCTCCCCCGCTCGCTGAATGGCAGGTAGAAAGTCAACCGATGTAACGCAGCCACTGAGGTCAAGCTCAGACGCACATGCAGGGCAATTATAATTGACCGGAGTTTACGGATGGCTAAGGCCAGGCTACCTCTGACCCTGCTGACAAAAAGAAAGGCAGAGGGGTTATGGTTTTGAGACTTATGTTAAATACAACACCATCTCCTTTATCTTGCAGTCTTTCCATGGTCCTTTGCTGCCGTCTCCTTCAAAAATCCCAGTGCAAACCCAACCGGTCTTGGCTGGTTTCTTTATGAGCCTGACATAAAACTGCCCCGACGGAGCTACACGCAGGACCTTCCAAAACCACATGCTCCGAGCACTTTCCAATCAACTCCAGGCTGTTCCCACACTCTCATTGAAGCTTTTTTTATATATTTTTTTATGCCCCCCCCTCTCATTTCCTCTTTTGTCGGTCAATGTTTGGTTTACCTGGGCACACGTGGCAGCAGGTGTCCTTGTTCCTGATGGGAGCGTGACAAAGAGCCGGAGGACAGACTTCTGAATCACACAGGACTCTTCCCCTTTGACAGGTGCATCGCGTGCACTCGTCCAGGTCCCAGGTCTCTCCCTCCACGTAGAACTCTCCTCCCGGGGCTCTGCATACCACCATGTCCATGCCCTCGGCCTGGCCACTGCCCGACTCATCTGCAACGAGACGCATCGAATCAAACGACGGTAAAGGCAGGCATTTTGTAATAACTCCTGACAAACGGACATTTGTGGAGAGGCGTGACGCTGCATTGCTCAGAATCTTGTTTTCTCACAGCACGACATGGCATGCCGTTTAACAATGATAGAAATAATCACTTACATCTTGCTTTGAACTTTCAGCCCCACCAGCATTAGGCCAGTGCTGTAACTGCAGTGCTGCTACATATTATCATTTTTTTTTAAGTATTTCTGATTCTGACAAGACTACAGTTTACTCTGGTCATTTCTTCTTCTGCTGCCGAAACACTTCAATCTGTAGCGGTGGTGTCCCTTTAAGTGGACTTGGGCAGTGTCATATTTACAAGAGACACAGGAGACCTTTATCTGTTAAAACAAGCTCCAGGCAGTGAAGGTCCTAATTTATCTGAAAACATCCTTGTGAGAAGAGCGCGACATCTGCAAAAAGTTAGCCCTGTCCCCTGACTGCAACCAGTGTGTTACTTCCACAAGTTGAAGGCATTCTTTCATTACAAAATATTTAAAGTCGCCTAGTCAGATCTCCAGAAATATCATTCAAGGTTTGGGAAGTCTTTTTTTACTTTATCTGGAACATTATTGGCTAAAGTTTGATGAGAAGTAGCAGAAGTTGGCATCCCAACACCTCAACAAGAAAGTTCCACATTACCTCTTTCCCTCTGTTTACTTCCACTCACCAAGTCATAAACAAACATAATCGAGAAGTGAATCTAAATACCACCTGGAGAATACTAAGCAGGGTTGGACCTGGTTAGTAGAAATAATGCATAAAATTGTAAAATGACAAATAAATGAATGACAAAAAAGAAAAAAAGCGACAAATAAAAAATAAAAGAGATAAATAAAATCAACTTTGAGCATCTGGAAAAGCCCTGTTAACCCCCACCTGTACCGACCACATTTTTTCCAGTTTGGTTTTACCCAAATCTCAAAAAGTGTCAAATAAGGGACAAAAAAAACCCCAAAAAATCATGAAAATGCCACAAATCAGCGACAAAAATGTAATGAAAAAGCAAAAAAAAATCCATAAAAAAACAATAGTGACAAAAATGTGATGAAAAAGTGACAAAAATGTGACAAAAAAAAGCAACAAAAATGATGGAAATCAAATCTCTTGTACAGCATTTTGTGATTTTATCTGTGAAAAGCACTTACAAATAAACTTCACTTACTTACAAATGAGGCGTTACACTGACCTATAGGCTACAAGCTCCAGTCAAGAAGGTTTTAGATTTGCCAAACTTGAGAAAATGCGCTTGGTTAAGGCGGGGGTTAAGAGGTTAAGACATATGCCTTATTTTTGTGTTCACCGATAAATGACTCTGTCTGTGTACATGTAGAATTGTACAGTTTGAGAGTTGGATGGTCTTCGATGTTGCACAGACTTACCCTCGCAGGTGGGGCAGCACTGGTCCAGCCTGACCACTGGGTTGGCACAGCTGGGCACGGGGCAGGAGATGAGTACACACATCTCTCTCCCCGAGTGGCAGTAACAGTCTCTGCAGCCATCGTGCCAGCTGTCGCCCTCCTCGTAGCGGTGTCCATTAGACGTCAGGCAGAAGCTGGGCATCGGGACAGTCGCCGTGGTGACCGCGACCTGCTCGCTTTCTGAACACACACACACAACATAGACGAAACATTAAGAAACACACTTCAAAAAGGAAAGGCTTGATATTATAACATTCTCTAGGGCACATAGTTTAATACTGAGGTGGAACGGTCAAAATGTGTTGAATGGTAAAGTCTTATTAATTAACTAATGGATTGTGGAAGCATGTTTCCCACTAAAATGTTATAAATTGGTGGCATTGTTCAAATACAAGTGTCATCTGTCCTTTAGCAGCGTTCAGCATTTGCGGATTTTCTGCTTGGCTTCCTGCAACAGTGATTTAGCCACAGAGAAATATAGGATTCGGCTCTCCGTCTTAAATTATGACACTGAACTCCAGGAGGTTGTGAATGCTACCTATTGTTTGGTAAGGAAAGAGATCCGTGCTATGATATCTGAAAATCGCATTAGGGACATTGATGATTTAAATGTGTTTTAGTACGAGTGCATAAGTTATGGCTCTACAGACGCAGGAACGTTCTGAACTCTGCATTTGAACTTCCAGCACATGATTTAAATACGCAGTCGTAAAGAATGAACAAAGTGTATCAATGCACAATATAAATATAGAAGAACAAAACAAAAAAAACGTACCAAGACCTAAGCAAATGTGCTATTTTTCCCTGGTTGAAACATGAAATGTCCAGATCAGCACTAATACAATCTCCAAATGCATCTTCACTTTTTGCAAAACCATCTAACAATTGTAAAGCTTATCTACTTTTTTGGAAGTAAATGTAGTTAGTATATTGTTTGTTAAAGTTACTTAACCAGATTGAATGCTTCTCAGTGTAGATGCCCTGTATCGGTTTAGTGTGTGTTTACAAACAATGAGGGACCGCATATAACTTAAAACTGCTAGTTGTAATCCAAACTGATTCCCAACTTTCCTAATCCATTTCTATCACCATCCTAGTTCTTCGCAGGCATGTTTCACAACTTTCAGGGAGCAATACTGTCAGGGAAATGCAAACAACAACCAGCCTGCTAGTTCACAATCAATAACAATGCTTCACATTTAGATGCACAGCCCACAGTGGTCTTTTTTTGTCTGTTTTTACAGTATCCTGAAGGAGGGCAAAGTAAATTTCATTTCACTCCGAGGAAAAGAAAAGAAAGTACATGGCAAATCTGTCTTTAGCCCAATACTGACACAAATGTTTCACAATTAAAAGAACATTATATTTGATCACTATCTGTTTTCTGCTGACAAACGAGGTTAAATGATTCCTAAAGCTATTGAGGGGCTGGTGTGTAATCTAAAGCCTCCAATGTTCCACCGTTCAGACAGAGATATAGCCCTCCTCTGTTTGGTTTTAACTATGAAAACACATGCATGAAACGTTTCCCTTCTCCATAAATTCAGCTGTCCACAGAAAGGCCTGATCTGAGATCTTCTAACTCAGGTAAACACGGGACTATTTACAGAGGCTGCTGGTTCCGTTTGCGGAGATGGCGGGGCCCAGCTGCTGCCGCTGCCATGCGAAAACAGTAAAAGCGGCATTTTAGCCGAGAGAATATTTATAATGCGTCTGAACTGGCATCTAAATAAACATTTCCTCATAAAAACGTGGCACGCTTTTAACCTCGTGGGGTTTTTGGGTAAATCTAATTGCAGCAGCGCACGCAGCTAGGGCCCACGACAGCAACCAAAACAAGCGGACATAAAAGTGTGTGCAGAGGAGCAGGGAGAGGTCAGAGCAGCCCAGTGGCACAAACCCAACTCGACACGCCGCCTCTGCTATCTGCTCCCATCATTTCCCTTTTTTTTGTTTTTTTTTTACACCAGATACAAAGGAGCTCTTATGTGGGGAAAAAAAAGGTGATGATTTATGTTTAATTTTATGCCTGTGTATCCGATTCCCAGGACTTGCGCCATAGACACTCAGATCTCATAACAGGCTGTACATTTTGGTCTAGAACCGGTGCCACGAGGGGTTAGGGGAATAAAAAGCTCGTATTTGAAGCTGTGTAATTATAGAATTAGATTACAATTTATGGCCAGCAGTGGTTAAGACCTTAGATTGACTTTTAAGACTAGACTATGAGTCATTATAACCGGTGGTTACCAAAAGAGTGGGTTGCGATCAAAAGATGGTCTTGAGACTCGGAGCGTACAGAGTTTCAATTACCGTTCTTGAAGCCGATATTGTTTTAGAATAACTGGGGAAATGAAAAAGTCCATTAAAGCAGAACTAAGTAACTCATGCCCCTAGAGGCCATAAGCGCCACTGCATGTGTCGTATGGTGGTGCATGTTACGTTTTTTTACTCATTAATTGTCCGTAAGAGCAGTGCTTAATTTGATCCCCCATTTGGGGGAACGCATTCCCCCAATTCAGTTTTTTTCAGGGTAAAGGATCCGGGAAATATTTAGGAGGATCCGGCAAAAAATGTATCTGATATAATGGTGTTTAATGAGAGTGTTCCGGCAAATGTTTTGGCCTGTTCCCCCAATCCATTACATCAGACCAAAAGTGTTCCTGAAAATACTAATTTACAAATTAAGCACTGTGTAAGAGTAAATACTACGCTGACAGAAAAGACAAAGGGAGAGGGGGATATTGTACATTGTGCCACAACCCAATTACACAATGGAGATTTTTCACTCAAACTTGGCTGTAAATACTGCTAGTGTGGCGTTAGCCCGCAGTTTGCTTTGCCTGTTAACCTGTTAGCTTCTTCTTCTTTAGAGTTTTTTGGCAGTTGGCAACCAGATATTAGAGCATTAACCTTCTTAGCCTGTAAACTTCTTCTTCGTGATTCTATTAGTGTGTATTGGCACCTCCGACCCAGGGCAGGGAAAGTTGCAAAGGTGGAGGAGATGAAAGACCTCCCATTAACACTTGTATTACCCCCAGAGGGACTACGAAGAGCATTTATTAAGGGAAACAAGTTACTGTGAATGAATCAAAATTATGTCAGAATCTGTAATATCTATTTATGTTTTGTGGTTCAGGCATATTATTAGAAAAAAAAGCATTCAGTGGCATTTTCTTTGTTGTTTCTTTGATTTTACCTCGCAAAAAACATCAGCATCTTGGCAACCTTTCATGCACAGAGAAGCCATAGCGAATATTTCAAGCAATGAGTTCTGTTCAGATAGAAATTTGCCGGTCAAACCAGCTAAAACATGTGTATATTTTCCCTTGCCTTTACACATGCAGATGGAGCAGCCCTTCTTGTTCTGCCGATAGCCATCAGGGCAGTGCTTGTCACAGGTGAAGGGAGGGCACTTCACGCAGCGGCACATCTCGCATCCGTGCTTGTTCCTCCTGCAAAGATGCGCATAAAAAAAATAAAAAAACACAAACAAGAATCAGTCACAGGCCGCCGAACAAAGGCTGCACTATTTACGCACACAAGTCAACGTCGGGGACATGATGGTGTTGTGGTACAGTGAAAGCCAGATCCTCAAGCCGGGAATAATCACCATCTGGAGCTGCTTCCCCCCCCCCACTTCTCTATATTAGGTCCCTTTGAAGAGGGCCAAATAAAAGGGCAACACGTGAGATCCCCGCAGTTTCATACCTACCCAGAAAGTCTTGCGCGGAGCAATGTAAGCCAATTCAGATGCTTCCAATTCACCCGTTTACTGTCCTTAATGTCCAAAAAAGCCCCCTGGCAGCCACGCAAGAACATCCTAAGA
Organism: Gobius niger; assembly: GCF_951799975.1. Lineage (NCBI taxonomy): Eukaryota > Metazoa > Chordata > Actinopteri > Gobiiformes > Gobiidae > Gobius > Gobius niger. The sequence continues at coordinate 11,198,745 of NC_136867.1, forward strand.
GCAATTCTGAGCTGATTAGAGCACAAAGGGAAAGAAAACCCTGAGATTTGTATGCACACAAGCTGCATTTTTGAAAGGCAGTAAACAAACACTGAATGCGCAACTCTGTGGACTGACAGAAAATGCATAAAAGAAAGAAAAAGAAGCATGGCTGCAATTATCTGGCTAATAAAACATTAATGGGCCAAGCTAAAAAAGAACGTGGTATAGACTACTGTATGGAACTCCAGAAAGTGGTCTGACCGTTGCATGTGAAGCACAGCAACAGAGTGAGGGATTGACAGGAGCCCCACTGTACAAATACAGCAGGAGCAGTGACCTGAGAGCTAAGCCTTGTTTGAAGACGCTATGTGGAATGCTAAGCAGTACATGTGGGGGGCACAGAAGTGTACAGGGACTAACATAAATCGTATTGTGCCTGTAAACAATAAGCATCATGAGGAGTCAAAAAGCAGCCGTTGAGAGCACATCTGTAAAAACATTTTCTGTTACATGATAGCACATGCTCAGGTGATGGTATGAAGATACTATTTCAGGGTCCCGCTGTGTCCGGTGGGGCTTACGCTGCTATGTACAGGCAAACCTTTTTGTTTATCCAGGCTTGGTACTGGCCCGTGCAAGCAGGAGGTTTTTGGTCTGCATTTGTGCCTTGACCTCTTACCCCAAACCTTTCTCCAATTCGGCTATACCTAAATTTTAAAGCTTCTGTGCTGGTAAAGCAACAGTGAACATCTTACCTTTTTTTGTTGCATTGTCGTCGCATTTTTGATGCTCTTTTGTTACATTTTTGTTATATTATTGATGCTTTTCTGGTACATTTTTGTCCCTTTTTTGTCGCTCTTTAGTCACTATTTTGTAGTATTATTGTTGCTTTTTCTGTCACTTATTTGTTTTTTTTATCAGCTTTTCCATTGCTTTTGTGTTACTTTTTCATCGCTCTTTCGTCACATTTTTGTTGCATTTTCATCCTCGTCCCTGTTGCTATATTGACGCGTTTTTCCAAGAAGCTTTCAGATTTGGGTAAAGCCAAACCGGAGAAAAAGGCGTTCAGCTCAGGTGGCCATTAAGAGGTTAATATTTTCATGCTCATATTATTTATTTACAGTAATTAAAGAGTGGTAGTAGTTGGACAAAGTTGAGCAAAAAGTAGAGTGTCACTTCACACACAGCGATATCTCAATACTCAAATGACACATTACATTCAAAAGTTTGTCTGGGGGTTTTGGTCTTATGCAGCTGAACGCACACCGGATGTCATCAATACAAGCAGAGTAAACACAAGGCCTTTGTCTGTGCAGGCAGAGTGTTGGGGTCCAGTGAGAAGAGACAGTTCTCCATTGTGAAGCTGGCAAACTCTCTGAGGATTTCAGACTTCTAACAGCTCCGACCTAAACAGCTGCTTATGAAGGATAAACCCAGGACTTCCTGCTCTTTCCCCCTCCTCAGCCTCCGTCTTCTGGCACAGTGCACAGACACACCGGACCCATTTTAAACCCCGGGCCTTCATGGATGAGATACAAGATCATTTGGAAAACATAGTATATATGACTTTGGAATGCAGCTTTTTGTGCTGATGTATAACATTGTACAAAATGCTACAGAGGGTTGATTGATAGAAAGTTTGTGAGCGTTTGCCATAGATCGTTTCAGGTGTGAGGTGTTCCAGTCTTTATTCAATCCTACCTTGGGGCAGCAACTAATTAATTAATTTAAAGCAGTGCTAAGTAACTCATGCTCCTACAGGCTATAATCTCCGCTGCAGGTGTTGTAGCATGTTACGTTTTTTACTTATTAATTGTCCGTGAGAGTAAATACTCCGCTGACAGAAAAGACAAAGGAAGAGAGGGATATTGTACATACAATTACACAATGGAGATTTTTCTTTTTTTTTACTCAAACTTGGCTGTAAATACTGTTCAAGTGGTGCTAGCCCGCAGTTAGCTTTTCCTGCTAGCCTGTTAGCTTCTTCTCGTGATTCCATTAGTGTGTATTGGGGCCTCTGACCTGTAGGCAGGAAAGCTGCAATTGTGGTTTTCTGGCCAGAGACGAAAGAGGGGGACATGAAATCATCCCATCAACACTTGCACTACCCCCAGAGGGACTACGAAAAGGATTTATTTAAGGGACTATACAGAGTTTAAAAATGTTAAAATTATGACTTTTCCTCCCCCTACATGTTCCAGCCATGTCCTAATGTGTAGAATGAGCTCAGACCTATTCACCACAACTGCCTCTAAAATACAAATAATGCTGGTAATAATAGAAATGCAAAACATGAATGATTAAAACTAAAGACAGTACAAATTATGTGAAAGATTTGTGAGAAAATGTCTTGCTCATCTTGAGTTCAAAGCAAGTGCAAGCTGTTCGTATGTTTAGTAGGAGTGAGTCCAGATTTTGGAGTCAGCGACTGCAAAAGCACTGTTAGACCGGACATGTAAGTTTGTCAGGAGCTCCCATGTATCTACCGGTTTTAAACACACTAGTTACTCAAGGCCTTTCTTCAAAGACTGACTTTTTGCTCATTATTTTATGTTCAAAACAATGAGCCCAGAAAGTGAGAGAAGTGTCAAGGGACTACACAGAAGGGTTCCAGATGTGTGATTGCTGTGTATAAGCTCATAATGGAGAGGGGATGCAGGGGGCACGTGGTCAACTTTAAATGACCACCAAGGAGGGGCTTTTTGAAGTTCTACCTCATTTACAGAACGGACAAAGGCCACACTCAATTGTACAATGCTCATTCAGCTGAACTATCCACCTCTGCCTTGGGAGAATGCATTTGCAGATGTATGTTTTGCTTCCCACATTCCTTGATCTGTTATGTAATTTAAACAGGGTGATCCCCTTGAACGCTATGCAAACATGGGAGACAAATGGATGGATTGGATGGATGTACTCACACATAGCCGTAGGGACAGGTCTTGGTGCAGGTAAGAGGTCGGCACCTAGGCACTGGGATGCTGCACTCGCACACCTCGCAGCCGAAGTCGTCGCGCTCGTATCCCATGGGGCATTGCAGCGAGCAATACGTGGCTACGTCTGGACAGGAGTCATCTAAAAGGCAAAAGTCAATCACAAGTTAGAAATATGCAGTAAATTTGGCATTGAGTAGGTAAGCCCATTCAAATGATTATGTAATATTATATAAGCTGGCTGTATAGTCGTTATGGGCATTTTCAACCCCCTGGATATCTGTATAGGCCACAAACCGGTCGGGCACTAGTTCCGGTCATAAAGAGGTTGCGTAATATGAGGCTACACATTAGGCATAACTCAAGTAATGTCATGTATGTGCAGAGTATGTACAAATGCACATTCTTATTCTGTGAAGTCACCTTCTTCTTCAAACCGACATTAGTCTTGAGCAAACATAGGGTTAGCGTTCAAGTAAACCAAAATCCATCATGTTACAAATATGTTTCGGCAAGTCCAGCCCTGTAACACACACAACACACACCACATGCTGCACAACTTACTGCTGAGACACTGGCAGAGAAGGCATCCGTTTTCGTCCGTCAGGAAGCCGTAGGGACACTCGTTGCCCGACAGAGTGCAGTTCTCCAGCGGCGGACACAGCAGGGGGCTAACGGTCTCATAGGAGGGCTCTGAAAAGACACAGCAGTGACAGTTGGCTTTAAACGACAGAGAGGCATGTTTTTTTTTTTTTTTGAGCCTCAGGTGGACTACCTCATGTTGCTTTCTGAGCCAGGTCTAATAAGTACCTATTCACACTGCTCTTATTGTGGAGTAAACAGTGATTACGGATAAATGGGGGGCAATTACAGCGGGGTGGGTTGCTAGGTGAGAGGGATTAGACCCCAGTGTCGAAATGGCTCCAATTAATAACCTGTATAGGCGGAGATAATAGTGTCCCCGGCATTAGAGGCGCACTTTAGCAATGTCCAGACCTGAAATTATGATGAAGCCATGTGTGTTCTGCCGTGGACTGAAATCGCACAAAGATGAAATTCCCCATCACATGCGCACACACAGCGTCTCTACGAGAGCCTAATCTTCGCCACGTTCGCAACCCGACAAGCTGTAACTAATTACGCACAAAAAAAGGGGGATCCACCGCAATTATGTAGCCCCCCGCATTGAGGAGCAGGCCACAGACTGCAGCGCACAGGTGGGTCTCATTTTGGCGGGCAAAGGTAATAAAGGAGCACAAAGGACCCTGCAGCGCCAAGAATGCTCTGTGGCCTCCCCTTTAATGAGCTCTCAACCACTTCTGTAGCCCCGGAGCTGCAAGACGTGCGCACAATCCGTACTCGGATAAAAGCAGATGAAGTAACGTTAATGCAAGCTCATGTACAGTAGACCACTGCTCCAGACAGGTCCCTGAAAACGATGTCACGATGTGTGGCAAAAAGCCTGGGTGCTCATACGTACATAGGGAATAATTATGCATTGTTAGTGGGGTAGTACCTTCGCAGAATGGACAGCACTCTCCAGGGATCTTGACAGGGTTCTGGCAGCTCTGTTTGCAGGCCATAGCTGTGCAGTGAGGCTCTCCATCCACACACTGGCAGAAAGTGCAGTCGTCCTCTTTCCACTTCTCTTCATGAGTGCGCAGCTTATTATTCACCCAGCAGCTCGCCATAGTGCTATCCGTGGACAGTAATTCCACATCTGTAAGAGGTAAGCCAGGCGTAGACTGTGGTTAAAGGGGGGAAACAGAACAAGAAAAGCCTATGTTCTGATCAAAGTGATTAGTGAGATCGGGACTTGTGATAGAGCGTGCCCTGCCAGTGTCTAGTGAACTGTCCCAGTGCACTCCCATTGCGTGCATGCGGACAAGTTCAAGCAAGGTCAACGCCGGTCAAAGCAAGTGGTAGTGGTTCACACATAAAACCCTACTGTTCTGGGAAACCATTATAACACCTTTTTTACATACAAATACAAGTGTTTTTCCTGATATGTCACATTTAACTTAAAGTTTACATTTCTATGTGTTATGTTAGAGTGGAGAAGGAGGTCTATGCTGTGCACAGAAGTCCCCTCTGCCCATTCTGTTTTGGCTGCACTGGTTCCAACAGCATCTGGCTACGATTAACCAAAAAAGGATCTATTCTTTTGCGCTGGGAACATTTCATAATACAGTCTAATTCTTTAATACACTTTCAAATCCTGGAAAGGTTTTCGGTCTTATTCATGTTTTACTTTGAGTCGGCGGCAACGTCCCCCACCCCCCACCCCCCCATCCAAGCCATGCAGAGCACCAATACTGTACATCAGTTGTATCTGCTTAGTCAGCCCATCTAGGCCCATCTTGGCTTAACTGTTTTACCAGAATTGACATCTAAATATGACCCACTTTTGTTTCCAGTGAAAATGTACATGTGTATGTTTAAGATACAGTGTACCGTCTAGAATGTTTTAGGATGGGTCAAAGGCAGAGGCAAATGAGTCTACAAATACAAATAATTGTACTAATAGACATCTAAAATTGCTTATAACCGGAACAGTTGAGGTAAAGGCACTGACCCCCGAAAGCACTTTTTATAAAACAAACTAAACATTTTGACTTGTATAATGTCTTTATTAACGTGTCTGCACGAGATCCATTCTTGTGATTCACTGCATAGCTAACGTTATTTGTTCAACATAAATATTACAACCAGCATCTCTCGTGCAATATACCACATTTAAAGAAGTACTTCTGAAGTGAAAAGCAACAAGTAAAAGCAGCCATATGTAAGAGATCAAAGCATTCCATAGATGATAATGGCTACACATTCCAGGTGTACTGTACGTTCAACTGACTCTGACCTGACATGATCCGCCGCTATTTTTTCCTCTTTGGATTTTTGTCTTAAAAGAACCACGCAAACTGCACCATGGCCATGAATATGGATGCCATATGGACTACTTTGCTATCCTTCTCATCTACTCAACAAATTGCATTTTGAAGTATTTGTCAGAAAAGAGTAAGATAGAGAGATCAAATGGTAAAGTATTTATCGTCATGTGGATACGATTAGGTTAAAGGAGATAAAAGGTTATGAAGACCTCATGCTTACACTGTTCAAACTCTCCAAGTATTTCTTGACAAAAGAGCAATAGCAACCCCTCGACCCCCCACTTCTCCCTTTCCTTTTTTTTGAAGTATTTCTTTTACTTTGGCACAGTGACTTGGCATTCTTGTAATTGTCATGTCAAATTCATTGAATGTTATTTCAATGGAGTGGTGGGTTACTGGAGTTTATCATGGCAATGATGGGATAGACCAGCAAATTGTTTTACTCTTCTAAAGAGCATGGTCTCTTTCTCTCTCTCCCTCCCAAAGGGTGTGAGTGACAAGCAAATCTAAGAAATAATGCATGAGGTAATAATTTCAAAACATAATAGTTTATGAGAATATGAAGGAATGGTTGAAAGAGAGCAAATAAAATCACGCATATACCAAAGAAAGAGCATAGACTCAACACTGTTAAAGGAAGGGGAGAAGTTACAAAACTATGTTCTCAATGATAACAGGGATATCATTGTTAAGGAAGAGCACATATGACAGGAACATGATGACTAATATTTGTCCACACATTCTAGACCTTGCTAAATCTCTATCCAGCAGGCCACAAATGAACCGCAGTACTTGTAATTTACCTATGCAGACGGGGCAGCACTCTCCCTCTGGAACGTAGAAGTTCTCACAGTCCAGCTCGGCGCACTCAGCTTTGGAGCAAAAGGAGATGCCTCCGCGACACTGACACAGCCAGCATGGGTCCATCCGGTACACGTCCCCCTCCACGAACTCCTTCCCATTGTGCACGCACTTGGGGGTGACTGAGGGGAGAAGAAGCACAAACATGAAAAAGATCCATTTGGTTGGGATTAGCGTTGGAGAGCCATGTGGTTGTTTTGATCACAAACTTGAGCAACACAAAAAGACCCAGTGTTAAACAATCAATTACGGATTCATAAACAGACGTTTATTTTGTATTTTGCTGTCGGAGAGGTTTATGTGAAGCAAATGGCGGAGGACTAAAAAAGACGCTCTCAGGGTTGAATCGGCATTTGTCAGACAATGAAAGCCAAAGTCCCGAAGAGGAATTTCACAGGGAACTATCAGAGCTTTGAAAAGAGCTCCGGCCCTGTGGTGCTGAGTCAAAGGAAACTATAGTTGGCAGAGTCTGGGCTCAGTGGGTCGGTGGCAGGTAAATACTGGTCTTAAATTCAGTCAAAACGAGAGAGCCAGGCTGACGCTCCATGTATTATTCATAGGACAGTGCCCTGCAGTCTGGCTTCACTTTGTTTTGGACCACTCGTTTTCCCGATCTCAAGCTGGTGCTGCAGTTTTATACCATCTGGGTCCTTCGTGATAAGTGAAAGATATTATTCCACATAATACCTGTCAATCTCTGGGACATCTGAGTCCCAGAGCAGTAGTGTCTCAATGGTTGTGCGATCCCCGAACAATTTAAAGCAGAACTAGGTAACTCATGCCCCTAGAGGCCACAAGCGCCACTGCAGGTGTCGTAGCATGTTGCTTTTCTTTTTTACTCAATAATTGTCCGTGAGAGTAAATACTACACAGACAGAAAAGACAAAGGGAGAGAGGGATATTGTACATCCAATTTCACAATGGAGATCATTTTTGTAAATACTACTGGCGCTAGCCCGCAGTTAGCATTGCCTGTTAGCTTCTTATTCGTGATTCTATTAGTGTGTATTGGGGCCTTCGACCCGGTGCAAAGTTGCAAGGGTGGTTTTCTGGCCAGAGACACCGGGGGAGATGAAAGACCCCCAGAGGAACTACGAAAAGGATTTATTAAGGTAAACAGTTTACATAGTACTGCTTTAAGGTAGGCTGTGTGATCCTAGATCCCAGCCAATGTGTGCTGTTGCCGTGTTTATGAGCAAAGCACTCCACCTGCCTTGCCTCCAGTGTGTGTGTGTGTGTGTGTGTGTGTGCGGTGCGTGCATGTGTAGACTGATGTGTGCATGAAAGTATGCCTTTGAGAGCAGATGTGACTACAATTTATTTTTCTGGCCCATAGGCAGCACTGAACAGGACAGCTCAGGGTGAAAGGGGGCCATTTAAAATAATTGCCGTAGCCAGGACTCAAACTCATGACACGGATGACAGAACAGAATGGATTTTGCCACTAGGCATGCCCAAAGTGTGGCCCGGGGAGGGGGCAAATGTGGCCCTCAGACCAATTTTTGGTGGCCCTTAGGCTTCTTGTTGAATTGGCACACATCACCAGAGATGGTACGTTTTTACTACAAGTTTAATAATTCCAGACAATTAAACCTCAAAAACTAAAATTTTAGTGTGAGACAGAGCTGGCATGGAGGTTTCAAGCCAAATTAAAAGGTGTGGGGACCTCCATGCTTTATTCATGTCAATATGCGGCTCTCTGTGAACTTTATATCCATGCTTTCTGTTGTATAATTACATACATTGTTTATAAACTTGTTTTTTAAGTAGTGCATATTTACTAAGGTGCAAAGGTGACATAAGATATAAAAAAAAGAAAATACTACTTGAACTACTAGTGCTGCTATTACTACTACTACTACCACTACCGCCTCCACCACCACTACCACTACTACTACTACTAAAAACAATAATTTGATAAGAAATTCAGAGTGGGCTAAAGTAAATCCACAGAAGAGGAAAGGTAACAAATACAGAAAAATAAATGGGTTTCATTAATTAATTAATTCATTGGTTGTAATAAAACTATGACTTTACCAGAAACTGCTACCTTTAAATATCCAGTTATACAAGAAGCCCCAACACTTACCAAATCCTTTCACTATCCTTATTACTTCTCAATTATTAATTAGTAAACTATTGTGTTAACCAAAGAGACATCTTACATCATACATTAAACCACAGGCTAAACACTTTAATGGCTAAAAAGCAAGAGGAAAGACGACCGCATTACGTCTGAACTGTGGACAGATTCTGCATTCAAAAGTGCAATGGTGGTTTTGTGAGTCAGCATTGTGAGATCTTACCCACCACAGGGTAATCTCATCAAACACATGAGCAGCATTAGGGAAGTGAGGCCATGCGGTTATGTAAGTCCGTCTGCAGGCTCCACGCTACTTAGGGCCCGCAGTGGATGTATTGCACAGATGCAGACAGATGTGGGGCCAGCGGTTTCTATAAATGAGAGTTGGAGGTTACAGCTGTACGCCATACTGTCGGGCACAAGGCTGAGAAGAAAAAAAAAAGCTCGACCTGGCAAACTCAAGCTCTGATCTAATACAAAGCAGGTGAGTTCGGAGAGCAGGGAGCGAGCTGGAGATCGAAAATGTGTTTCCTGCTGGAGTTCTTTCTTTTGTAGTGCTTTTTTTTATGTAGTAAATGACCTGGCAGCGCTGGTCAAAGCTCAAAGCATTCAATAGGAAGTCACATGAGGCAACAATCCCTTGTGATTTCCGCCGTTTGCTAATAGTAATCCCTAAATCAACTTGTGGCAAAGACTCCACTCCACTGCGGGATGTTGGAAATGAAAGCAACGCAAAAGATTTAAAGTGAAATTATTTCAGTTGCATTTTGTGGTTACCAAGAAAAACAAACAGTAAATAATATCAGGCTTCATTACGTCACAGTGATGAAACGCACAATAGGGGCAAAACAGGCCACAGCTCCTGAACCTCTTTCGCAGTTAAGTATTGTTGCTCAATTCCTAACTGGAACTATGACCGACCGGCGTGTTCTCCTGGGCTCGCTCAGGGGATGAATGATGGGTGTTGCCAACGAGGCGATAAACAGTAAAGCTGGTTTGCATAGAGCGAAGTCAAAAATCGTATTGCATCACAATCGTCATAGATACAAGACAATAGCAGTGTTCGGAAGTTAAGGAAAGGGTATTTGGGGGGGATTGGTTCTCAAATTGGACTTATCATTACACCACTATCAAAGATTGTTTAACCTCTTAACCCCCACTTTAACCGAGCACATTTTCTCCAGTTTGGCTTCACCCAAATCTAAAAGCTTCTTGAAAAAGAGTCAAAATAGCAATACACAGGATCCACAGAGTTGTTACACCCAGTGCTTAATTTGTTAATTAGTGATGGATTTGGGGAACAGGCCAAAACATTTGCCGGAACAATCTCATTAACACGCCATTATATCACATCAAATCATTGCCGGATCCTTTACCCTGAAGAACTGAATGCAGGAATGCATTCTCCCAAATGGGGGCTCAAATTAAGCACTGGTTACATTCCTTACATCTGCTTTTGTTGAATAGAAGTGACTGTTAAGTGTGGAGTTTGCATGCTCTCTCTGTGTCTGGATGCTGCACTATGGTTGCCCACTGCTAGAAAAGTTTAAGCTTTGACGGCACACACCGCAATATTAAACAGTTAGGCTCTGAATAATGAAAGAGTCCACATTTTCTGCTGCATCGTTTTGCATTTTGTTCATCCTAAAACACAGCCGTCCATCTGAATTTGGTCATTAGGATCAAGGAAGCCAGACTTTCGCCTCCCTGCCCCAACTGACCCTGCCTATATATGTCAGTGTACAGTCAAGTGTAGCACAGGAACCCAGTCAGCCAGTTGAAACCGGACACAAACACTCCCCGACATGTGCCATTAAAAGCTCTGAAATCAGTTCGGACAGAGGAGGTGACCGGAGAGGTGAACCGACCGGAGGGGCCCCCCGCCTGGTGCGTGTCCCCCGTCTCTGTCCCTAGTCTAGGGGGAAACGCAGTCATGCAGCTCTAACGGGGCGACCGTGGACCCGCACAAAAGACATCAAGCCCGGGGCCCAAAGAGCAGCAGACACTTGTTATCAAAACACTGATCCCATGGCCCCCGCGTCCGTCATTCTGCCTCCGCCGGCCTGCCCCTCCGCATTACCCTCCCCGGCAGCAGGATGGGCCACATAAAAAGCATTCCCATCGATGAACTGTTGAACCGGCTCCCCTATAGGACGTGTGAGCAGACAGGCACCCTTTGACACAGCACTTCTGTTCAGCAAAAGTGAAAGCCTAAGCACTTTTCTGGTCAGTGGCCTCGTTAAGTCCATTAATTCCAGGACACAGCACTCGTTTATACGTGCGGAGGGCCCAGAATGGGAATTTGTTCTGTTGGTAAAACACGGAATATTTGTCAGGAGCGCAGAGTCAACACCGCGCCGGGTCCCCCTCCCCGCCTCGCTGACGTTTCCTGGCAGCCCCTCGACACGCCACTTGACTGTATACTGTAGGTGTTTTCTTTGACTTCAGAGCGTTTCTTATCAGTTGCGAAAAGGCCCCATTCAAAGAGCCGTTATCTCCGTGTTTTTCACAGGAATTGTTTAAGTACTGTTTATCTGCTATACGAGTCTATAAACTATACAGCCCAATGTCTTGTTTACTTTCCGCTTCACCCTCCGGGAGGACATCACAGTGAATCTGAATCCCAGCGGGGCAGTAAAAAAACAAATTAACGTCACATTGATTGCCAAGTTAAACATTCAGTTGTGGAATAGCTTGATCAAAATCTGTGCAATACGTTTGGCTCTTTGTGTGCCAAGGCTTTATCTCACAAAGCGGCACTGAACAGTTAATTAAAATTGTTTAACCAATTTCAAATTTCATGTGCTGTGTGTGGAGTCTGTTATCACAATAAAAATTCTATTTGCTAAATGGATTTTCTTATCTCATATTGTCCTATTTCTATGCAATCTCTGTACTGATTTTGAAAAACCTGATTGCACTTATTATTTTGAAGCTACATTTACCATAATAACATGCAACCTCCTCTTGTTGTTTCCCAGAAAATGAAGTCGTATCTCATCTTATTTATTTAGAAATGTTTTCAAAAGTCAAAAACATGTCAGGAGGCAGAGCAGAATTACCTTTCTGACACTCATAGGCGTCACAGCAGTCTCCCGGTTGGCCGCTGGCCTGGCTCGTCCTCTCTGCCCGTTGGCCGGCGGGACACTGGGGCTTTTGGCAGGTGCTGAAGTCACAGGTGCACTGTGGAGAGACGGAGGGACAGCAGCCAGCAGGAGGCGTGAAGCCACGAGCCAGGACGGAGTCTGAGGGACAGGACGGTGATGCCAGTGTGGGACAGGTGACATCTGAACACCTCAGCGCATCTGGGAGGGAACAAAGACACAGAAAGAAACGCTTAAATTAACAGAAGAACAAATCAATCATATATGGATGGAAATAGCAGTTCATTCACATCATTCAGCAGTCCTGTCCACCACATTACAACTATGACAGCTTTACAACATCCTGAGACACGCCGCCGCCGCCGCCACACTGCAGACACCACACGTCCCGTCTGTGCGGCCAAGCTGACCGGCTCCAAAACAGCCCCCCCGCCTCCTCTTCGAAAACCTACCATTAATACCAGCCTCGCTCCACACTTTCTTCTCCCCCTTCTACCCCAGTTAGCATACCGGGAGATGTTTGCCCATTCATTTGACAGAGCCCGGATAATAGCCCTGATCGCTCTTGTTAGGAGGGGAGAGTGGTATAGCCGTGCTGGGGTTCTGGGGCTCGTTGGTGTATTTTGGCGCGTAGTCAGGAAAAGTAAAGTGGTGCGCCCCTCTATGCCCGCATTGTACGAGAACAGTAGCCACCTTACAAATATTGGATTTCCCAAAAACCAAAGGCCACCGTTTATTTTTCTACAGAATGTCAGTGCGATGTATAGATTTCAGACTTAAAAAGCTATAATTTGACATTCTTTGGCAGCAAGTCGTTTTTCAGACACGTCAAAAAACAAAGTGCATTTTTCCAGGGGAGAGAGAGAGATGATGAATGGTAATGAAGAAAATCTCAATTTGTCTCATCATTGAAGCGTTTAATTACAGTGGATGAGACCGATTAGAATGTAAATCGTGGCATGCAGGACTGAAGTTGCATCATTTAGGTGCTGGTAGAGTTTCCAGGAGCCAATGGTTTTGTTAATGCTCTTCCCAGACTGGCAACGTCTCAGTTTGTTCAATGCTGCAGTAAAAAGTCTCTGGATGTGCTTCATTTTTTGGATCCTGACAGATTTTGCAAGCAGATGAGGTAGCTGGGGAACAGATCAGACAAACTGCCCAATAACTCAATAAAAAAAACGGACAACCATGGCGGCTGGATTTAAGTGGGTGTGGGGAACGGTACTGACACATATATTGGGAACAAGAAAAGTTATTCTGGCTGTACAAGTTAACTCAGCCAACCTGGGAACAGTGAGCAGCACCACAAAGCTTTCATTGATGAACTGTAGCAGAGCAGTGTCATAGAAAATGAAGAAAAGCATGAATTAAGGAGGGTCCAGCCTCTTAAATGGTTTTGGCCTAATTCCTTTGCTTCACTAAATAAACTGTCGTTAGACGTGACGACGGCCACTGTCTTACTTGAATTGTAGTCTGCTGTGGCTGCTCAGTTGAACATGGTTTTGCATATGAAAACGTCACGGTGGTTAAAGCTATACAAGTGTCTTGGAACCATCCCACACAATGTAGTGCTCTGAAAAACTCTTTCTGTGCATTGTGTGCGAGGCTGATTAGGCTTTCACTGCTGATAATGGCCGGGGTTAGAGTGCGCTGGGAAAAGCAGCTGCAGACACTGCATTGTCATTTAAATGTATACGATTGTATCCATCTGTGCAAAGAGTCCTGCTCTCACTGGTACAATTAATTCAATTTTCTACTTCTCTCTTTATAAACACAATAGGCAGACTGAAGAGTACAGAGAAGTCAGCAGCAAATGCATTATGTTCCACTGCTAACTCCAAAACGCCTGCAATTAGTGAGTCAGCAACCGCAAAACAATCTTACTATCACAATGGTGGCCGTCCTCCAGCTCCACACAAAGGCTGATTTGTTATGCTTGATAAATTGTCTTTGCCGATTAGCACACATGTGCTGTTGGCAGACTGTAAGATAACAGTAAACAAACTGGACAACCTTTGACCTCTCTCTATAACCTGCACACAATCACACACAGGTGGGATCCGGAAATGGATCCACTGCCAGAATGATTTCGTTTGTAAACAATGCATCTTTCTGAGATCACAGCGAGTCCAGAAAGTGAAATACTAAGTGGATTCTCAATAACCATTTTCTTCTGGTAAATTTGAGGTACAAGGAGCGCACTCTTTCCCCCGAACCAGCGTGGCCCGTTTGAGGCAGAGGAGGCCGTGTTGACAGTCTGAGTTTACTCATGGAAAAAGTGCACAATGTGAGTTCTGTTCAGCCAGTGCCTCTGGACCGGAGTCAGGCCAGAACAAAGCACTCTCAGTCCAGCTGCCCGACGAGCGTTTGGGGTTTGTCCTCAGGTTTGAGAGAGCTGCTCCCCAAAGTGACACACGAGGGCCGTCTCCAGGTCCAGGGCTGCGGGGGCCTGGCCACGTGCCCGGGCGGCAGTTAGATCAGACTGTGGAGTGTGTGTCAGAGAAGTGTGAGGAGACGACCGACGAGTAGGGGCCAAACAGCGCGGTCATCAATAGGAAGCACTTGTGGTTGAACTTCATTTTGACAACTGAATTTGTTTGTAAAGCTGAGGCAATTGTACAACACATTTAGGACACATTCCTCGGACACACACCCTTTCCTCAGTGTCTGACAGCCAATCAGATTACGCTCCTGTCCTGACAATGACTCAGAAGGACCTCTATCGGGCCGGCTTACGTCAACACAACACATGGGATATCAGGCTCTATATCTGGCCCTAAACACATATGAAAAGAATGAGCACAGTTTGCTCCTGGGCACTGCACATGTGAGGTATGAGTTAAGTCAAAGTCAAATGTCGTCACACGTGCCGTTGACCGAACAATATGTAACACAAGAGTGGCATTGGACCGGGATGAGTCACACGGAGGAAAGTGGCTCAACACAAGACATAGAGGAGCCTATTTAAAATGTAACAGTTCAGTACAAAAACAGGCCGAGACAAGTGTATTGGAATGGAAACATTGAATCATTTTATGTTTCGGAGGTTTTATGTGTCAAGAATGGCATTGACATCATAGAAAGTCAGAAGAAAGAGACTGAACACAACACCTTCATTTGGATGTTCATTTGAATAACTGTCACAAAAGCAGAAGATTTTCAGTATGTTGTACAATGTAAAAGTGCTCAGCCGCACGTCGCCTATGCCAGCATGGCATTGGTCGGCGCGCAGACACGGTCACCCTGCCAGTCTGTCGCCGTCTGCCCAGGACCATAACCACAAAGAGGCAGCAGCCAAGCAGAACTAAACACTCCTTCACCGGGGCAGGTGGGGAGCTACAAGTGTGAACAAGGCACCAGGGCTGCCACACTAGTCACGTAAACGTTTGGCACACTTTTGACATGGTACAGAATAAGAAAGGTTTTATGCTTTTGAGATGTGAAAACTACTTAAATTCAAGTTAAGCCTTGGCTGCTTTAACTTTCTGTCCGCTGATCATGATCATAAAAAAAGCTTATAAAAGAGACTCCGATTGTCCCATTGATTCTTAGTTGGCGAAGTTACCAAAAGGCGAACAGTAGACACTGCAGGTCCAGGCCAGTCCCATGTGTACTCGTCACTGTCGATATCAGAAGTTTTAGTTTAGAAAGTAAAGGAAAAACAGACATGTTGTTGTGCAATATCTGTTGTAAACACAAGGAGTTTTTGGAACTTTGAGATAATGCACTCTCACCAGGCAGAGGTTCCAAATCTTGTCAAGTAAACAATATCATATCTCTCTTCAAAGCATCATTCTGGCCCAATCAAGCTTCAGTGTCCACTTCTTACACAACACGACGTGCCTTGGCCTGAGAGCAAAGCCGCACTCCTCTCTTCCTGATTCTAGTAAACTTAATTGATTCCAAATGGATCATCTAAACACTTTTTTCCACTACAAAGCGTGCCATGGCCTTTCCTGACAGTGAGCAACAACAGGGGAATTCCTGCAGAACAGCAGCGGGGACCTTATCACCAGTCAAGTATGTAAACTATCTCCGAGTGTAAAATTGCCAAGACCCTGGGGCCTGTGTGACATAAATACTTCAACAACAAAAAAAAAAATGTTGTCTAGAAATTTGTGATATCCCATCTTCCTGTGTCTGCTCCCCGCCCCCTCGCAGCGCTTATCACTTCCTCTGGGTTTCCTGACATCTGCCTAATATGTCTGGGCCGCTGTTGTTTTGGACCGGGTTTGTTAGCAGCGCCGAGTGCCTGAAATTACAGATGCAAAAAGCGAAGCAGTCGAGACGTGGTTGCAGTCAGTGCGAGAGAAAGTAGTCGCCACAGAGAAAATGTGCGCTGATTAATGGTTTGGAGGTGGTCTGGTTTCACATCCGCTTAACAAGTGGGGACAGGCATTTTTCAATATTTACAGCCGGTATTAGCTGGTGAACACTAGCTGGGCATGCCAATGCACATCCTAACTAGGGGCAGTAAAAAAAGCGTCACAGCCCACAATCTGTGCTTAAAAAAACAAATCATTAAGTCACTTAAAGGTCCTATATCATGCAAAATCGACTTTTTGGAGCTTTTAGCCATGTTGTTATGCTATTTCCTTATCAAAAACACCCCCAGAGTGGTTTGTGGCTTCATTCACGGAGCTCTCAGTAATCCTCCTGAATCCTGCTCTCTGAGCAGCTGCTCCTCCCTCTCCTGGTGAACGACTGAGTGTTCAGTTGTGTCGTAACAACGGAACGGAAGTGCTTGACGTCTGTAATGTAATGTCTTAATTCTATGCTTACGGACGGATTTTAATTTGTAAAACAGCTTTTTCATTATTTCTGTCGTAAGAGAGAAACAAAGAGTAAAAAATTTAAAAAAAAAAAAAAAAAAAAAAAAAAAAAAGTATGTGCCCGAAGTGCTTCCAGGTCAGCTGTGGCCAAAACAAACACATCCCCTGAGCGTCTGAACAGATCAGTCATGTTTGCGCTGCAGCTGTGAAGATGGAGCTCGTTACCTACTCTGGACACCTGTTTTTTATTCTTAACTAACGATAATGTCACGGACGGAGAAAAAGAAGCGCGTTTGGCTACGACGACGAGGAGTTTATATTCAACCCTTTTCAGGAAGAGGCCACTCAGCTGTTTTTTTCTCCGGGATTCAGCGACTATCAGCCAAAATATTGTTTTTCTGTGACTGTCACTGATGGATGTTTGGTGAACCTTCGCCAGAATCAAAGTGGATTAACTTTTATAACCAAAGCGAGTCCCATAATGTAAACAGCGATGGAGCAGAGGGTGAGTCAATCCAAACGCGGGTTAGCTTGTGTGTTAGCATATTAGCATGTGTGTTAGCCATTTATGAAGCTGTGTTGCAGATGTCAACTCCGTATAACTGCATCGTGAAGTAACTTCACTTATTGTTGTTTATTTATATTACGGTAAAGTTGTATGCGCGGAGAGAGGGGGCGGAGTTAACTGAATCGAAGCGTTGTGTTTTCCGGGTTTGAAAAATAACTCCAGAAAACACTTATATTTATCACAAAAATGAGTGCTCCATAATGGTAGAGGTATAATATATCATATAAATGCCTATACTTAACTTTGGAATGGCTAAAATAGCATGATATAGCCCCTTTAAATAGTTGAACAAAAAAGCTGATATAATTTATCGGTCATGTTAGGAACCAGAACTTGATTTGGTCAGGTCTAGGTTTGGTTCGGATTACCTAGCTACAGGATTACCTAGTATTGAGCATGATTTATGAAGATGGAAACCTGTTCAAAATCCCTGGAATCAACCAGAATGAGCTAATGGGTCTAACCATTGAGTCACTTTCAAGAACTGGGATTTAAACCATAAATCCTATTCCCAAATGAAAGACTGTCAGCTGGATACACATTTAATTGCATACAGCACTACTTACAGTAGTGTGGTAAAGAATCATTGATCAAAATAAACAATGGACAACAATGCAATACTTTTCATTTGCTAATAGAATTAGCAGGTGTTTTTTTGCAAAGGTAAAATTACACCATGGAGTCAGAATCTCCACCTGATTCTCGTCATTTCTTGAAAAATTGTCCCTCTCCAAGTGGTCTTGGTAACGCAAAAACAAAACAGCAGCAATACAACCTCCTTGGTGAAGGTAATGATTACTTTTGTCTCCATGCAGGCACTATACTAAGAAGATCTAACAACAGCAGGAGCAGCCCCAGTCTGGCAGCTCAGGAAGCTCCTCTTGATGACAAAGGAAAACGTGGGTCGAGACTTCTAGACAAACAAGATAATTATCGCACGCAGACACACGCACACACCGAGATTATGATTTCAATTATGATGAGGGAGTGGCACTCACACGTGGTCATCTGGACCAACGGCACACGGCTACATGAGGGAAGAGGAAGGGGAACGCTGCTGCTTATAAAAGGTGTTGAAAAATGTTGTTTAAACTGTCATCTATCTATGTGTTTGGCAATGGGAGTCAGGAGAAACTTCTTAGCTTGAATTCACAGGGAATGAGTCAAAGAAATGCTTAATTAAAAGATTCTAAGGGAAATAGTTTGAAATGCACAGTTAGTGAAGTGTCTTTTGTTAATTGTGTCTCCTAGCCTCTTATGGACAAGTGTTGCAAATTAGCAGCTTTGCTATAACACTAAAAACAATGTATCTAGTTCATCCAATGTAATTGTTACGTCCATATCAAATATAAAAAAGTATGTAGGACTGTCAAACACCAAACTATAGACTTAAGGCTATTGTGACATTTTCTGTACAACAGTGGTCAGAAAGACAAATCCACAATGTGTTGGAAAATTTCATCCCGTAAATATAATTAAAAAAAATATGAAAACTTATGGAAAGTGTGCCTTCATTGTGAGCGACTCGATTTCCTCAGACCTAAACTTTGACTTTAATGATCACCAGCTCATCTCTAAGGAGATGTTTTTGCTTTGCAGCTGCTTTGTTCCATAGGTCACTGTAAAAAATACCATTGTCTGTGTTTAGCGTTAGGAGCATGTTTGGAATCAATGGCATGTTTCTGATGCCATTGATTCCAAACGTTTCATGAGTTTAGCTGCTCTTGTGAGAGCAACATGCGCCCTGGAATGTTCTGCAGTGTGGCTTTAAATGTGAGATTTAGTTGGTTTTAAAACTAAGGCTAAACCTCATTCATTCAGCCTTTAAGCACTTCCTTAAGCCAGCTCAGTTTGTTGTGTTAGAACTCAGACATTATTTACCCAGCATGCACTGGGGTCATTGAGTTCACACTACATCCCATTTTGTAAATGCCACTCAGGAGATATAGACACTACTTGGAGCCCATCGTTTTTGACACCTTGTAATCCAAATGAGGAAACTGACCTGGCGCACTAGCAATTTTTTCATTTGCAGCTGTCAGTCAAATGGGAAACACATTCATATTTTTGTCCAATTTTCAGCTCAGAACACGCAGCGATTCGCCAATTCACAGGGCTCTCTTCAATCTCAAGTTATGTAGGTGTAGTTCTTTCCTGTCAGTCCAATTCGCACCTTGTCACATTCACTCCAATGACAATTTCTCTCTAAAATAACATGCCCACATGCCTTCCACGCTTCCACACTCACACGGGTCAGCATCTTTGCTTAAAATAAAGGCTGAAAATATTGTGAAGTTTTTATTTTTCCTTTCAAAAATAAGCAGAGACTTGAGGAATGCTGTGGTTGAGTAAAAGGGCAAAGCCATGGTACACTTTGTGTGTTTATACATGCACTGACCCTTTTACTAAGTGAGAATCCCCCCTATATTGGAAAACCTTTTCAAGCCATTGAGTTCAACCAAGCATTGAGACATATGGAAAGTTGTGGACTAACCAACTTTTATAATGTTTATCCACTGTATATAAAACCTATTTTGAATTTCTGCACTTCTACATCAAATGGACTTTATAATGCTGTGTCTACAGGGTAAGTGCCAATGTAATAATATTTTGCCCATGTTTTTCAAAGGGTTAGTCAGTATGGGCCACTGATATATTTATAAGCTTTTATCTACTGGTATTTCAATGCCAACTCTTTCATACCAAGAGACCACGCCAGGTTCAAATGTCAAAAATGTACATTATCTAATCCCTGGACACCCATGGTAGAGCCCATTTGCTGTGAGGTGGTGGTCCAGAGGTGGACTTGAGATACTGGCGTTTTGCCCTGCTTTCAGTAGGTCATTAGAAGGTTACCTGCAGCTTCCTGGCACTGGCTGCGGTTGATGTAGGAGAAGTGGTGATGGCAGCTCTGAGACTCACACACACAGCCCTCAGCGGTCAGGTTACAGCCGGAGAACAAACAGGCCGGGTTAGAAGGCCCCACATACTTGGTGTCTCTGTGCCGCTCTCGGTGCTCGTGTCGTCTGCCCTCTGAAAAACAAATAACGCAAAGTCAACGGGTGAGATGGCATGGGTGATGCTGGTATTGTGGTTATGAATGCAATTTTAGCTTTTATCCATCTGCATGCTCTGCAAGCTTAAAAGGTGGATAGTTAGAAAGTTTTAAATTACAAGTAAAAAATCTGAAATTTGCAAATCATGCAATAAATCATGATTTGGGCGAGCTTTCAATAAAATAAAAAAGGAGCATCAAACCCAAAACAACAAGACGACTCACATGAACAAAAAAGAAAAGACGGGAGGAAAAACCACTGTGTAAAAGAAATAATCACATGATGGACTGAGACGAGGCGTGGGTCATCGGATCTGAAACCAACAAAGTCAAGTGCTGGATAAAAGAAGCAATTGGAACACCTGGGACACCCTTCTCCAGAGACCACGCCCCCTGTCGCCCTGAGACAACTGGGCAGTAGGGCCAGTCTGATGGACCGGTCAGGACCGTCAGACTGGCCAAGCATTGGAGAAAAGAACAGCTGATAAGTGGTACTTGTGAGGACGGCCGGCTTAAACAACTCTAATCCTAGTGTCTGACTAAATGAACCTTGAAAGTTAGTGACACAAACTCTATGAACATTACTAAGCTTCCTCTCTTCTTCCCTCTAATGTGTCTGTGAGTGACAGTATCGCCATCTCTCGCGCTGAGCTGCTGCAGCAACAGCTGGCCACATCTACAGGCGGCGAAAATGAAGAAATGCAACCGAAATGCCGCCGGTGTTTTATCAGAGTCATTATTTTGTTTGCGGCTTGCGGGTCCCTTGTGCTTGTGTGTATCCCGTAGGTCAATCCAGTACCAAATGTGAGCAAGACAGTTTTGGAGTGATAACGGGCAAGGTGTAAGGTATAGGATATCCATCTAAGCCAGTCTTGTGTGTCATCACAGAGAAATGTATGTAGCATTATATCTTTCTTTGAAGCACATCTGTTGTGGCTTAGATCCTCTGAATGGACAGCTTTATTCACTCTGGAGAGCGTTCTGTTGGTGTGATTACACTGCGTTCCAAATTATTATGCAAATGACATTTTTCTAAGATTTTCTAAATTGTCAACTCAAATGAGAGTCAGCATAATTTTCAAGTCTTTAACTGGTAGAGGATCATTTAAATGTGGTGGAATTTTTTTTTCCTAGTGATAACAGTATTTTTTTCACAAATAAATATAGTAAAAAACCTCAAAGTCCACTGTTCCAAATTATTATGCAACTCATCATTTCAATACATTTTAAAGCTTGTAATTAACTGAAAATGGTCATTTGTTGTATTTGTAGCATTAGGAGGTCATATTTACTGAAATCAAAAGCTATTTCAATCAAAAAAATATTAACAGGTCAAGTTATATTTGACCATAGGAGCCCTTGTGTGATAGCAGCTTAAAAAATCTTAAATCCATTAAACTTGTGAGTTTTTGGACAGTTTCTGCTTGGATTTGTTTGCAGGATGTTAGAATAGCCTTAAAGAGCTGCCGTTTGGATGAAAACTGCCTCCCACCCTCATAGAAGTTTTTTTTGTTGAGGCTCCAAAGGTTCTCAATAGGGTTGAGGTCAGGGGAGGAGGGGGTCCACATCATGAGTTTCTTTCCTTTTCTGCCCATAGCAGCCAGTGATGCAGAGGTATTCTTTACAGCAGGACATGGTGCGTTGTCATGCATGAAGATGATCTTGTTAGGGAAAGCACGGCTCTTCATTTTGTAGCATAGAAGACAGTGGTCAGTCAGAAACTCCATTTTTCAATGGTCATTTTCACACCTTCAGGGAGCCTAAAAGGGCCTAAAGGGGCCGACCAGCTCTCTCACAATGATGTTGGTCCAAAACATGACTCCGCCACCTCCTTGTTGATGTCGCAGCCTTGTTGGGACATTGTGGCCATTCACCAACCATCCACTACTCCATTGATTTGACCATCCAGGGTTACACGGCCTCATCAGTGAACAAGACTGTTTGAAAATTAGTCCTCATGTATTCCTGAGCCACTGCAGCCGTTTCTGTTCATGAACATTCAATTAACAGTTTAGGGGAGGCCGGATAGAAGGTTTATGCACAACTGCAGCCTCTAGAGGGTCCTACACCTTGATGTTCGGGAGACTCCAGAGGCACCAGCAGCTTCAAATACCTGTATGCTGCTTTGTAGCATCTGTTCTCTTAATCTGATGTGTTTGTCTGGCAGAAACCGTCCATATTGTGCCTTTATCTGCACAAACCAGAGTGTGCTCTGAATCATCCACAAATCTCTTATCAGTTCGATGATTACGCTTAATCTTTCATGAAATATCGAAGGTTTTCATACCTAGACCAAGGCATTCAACTATTTCACGCTTTTCATCAGCAGAGAGACCCTTTTTCTTTCCCATATTGCTTGAAAATGATGATCTGCATAATAAAGTGGAACACCCTTTTTCAGTAGTTTTTCCCTTAACTGGGCTTAACCTGAAAACTAATCATCCCAGGTCTCTGAGATTAATGTCAGTGATTCATAGAGCCCCGAGACACGACACCATCCATTATTGTTTTTTTTTTACCTTTTTGACACAAAAATCCAATTTGCATAATAATTTGGAACGCAGTGTAGATGTGGGCCCACCTGACTTGCTGGCTTTCATGCAGCTCTCCTGATCTGGGAAAGTGAAGGACCCAAGACAGGAGTGTCGGGCGTCACACACGCACTGGCCCTCCACGCGGTCACAGCCAGTGATCAGCGGGCAGCGCTCATCCTCCAGGCCGGCCTCCGGGTGGTCAGGGAGCGCTGGAGAAGAGAGAAGACATAAGAAAATAGTAATGTTGTCGAACAATGTATAAGTCCAAGCTTTAAAAGGTCGTTTTTTCCTGTTGATGAACGATATTTGTTGATATGTCTCGCTAGAATAATCAGCATGCGTTTTACTTGTAATAGTTATGCTACCTCAACTTAAACCCTCAACTTAAATTAACATCACTTTCAAAACCACAAACTCCCTTCATTAATTAATCCCACATATTTTGTAACTGAGCATGAAATGCACAGCTCTGGATCGAAAATTCTGCCAAAATTGCAAAATAGTTCCAACTATATATAATATGGACGGGGTTTGAGTAGAAAAACGCTACAGATAAATAATATGTCAATACACAACAAAGCAGTGGCCACAAGCCCCAGTCAAATTTAGAGCCCTTGACATGTCCTTTGGCAGCACGCAGCTGTAATGAGTGTTAGTGGGGTTGCATCAGCCCTCCTCCCCTGTGCTCTGGTCCCACTTCCCTCATTGAGCCCATTAGTTTGCTTTTGTTCCGCAGCATGGGGCCCTCCCAGGGTCCTCATCCTGCTGGCTGCTGCTGTAACGCCTCCTCTGTATCAGAGCCACCACTGGCACCCGCCCCACCAAGAGTAGGCCTTGGCTATATGGTGCATCAATGAGAATGTGAAGAAACAAGACTGACTGAACCTCAACCTCCCAAATCACAACTTCAAGATGACTGGTTAGTGAGACATGCAGGTAAACACACCACAGCAGATTGTAACCATGGTGTAATTTCCATCCATTGTCGCACTCTCACACTCACATACACACTCTCATTCATTCTGGCCCAGAGTGAACCCTATTGTACATGTTTTAGTTGTAGAGGAAACCAGTGCTCCCTCACCCGTACCCGAACCCTAACGCTGTGTTACTACCTGCTTTAATAAACCCAACAAGTGGTTTATCTTTTTGTTACTAGAAATTATATTGCATGCACGAAAGAGAAGAGTACATAAATACCATGTAATGTACAAATAGCAAAAGTGCAAACAGTTTGTCAGGGCAAGGTCGTGTCAGAAAGAGCAGATCTAAAAAATATCCAATCAATATGCAAGTCACTACACAATGCACACTGGTGGCTGATGATGCTGTCTTCAAAAAGAAATACATTTGCAGAATTTATTCTGTGTATGAAAGTCTCCATTTTCTGATTGATTGCTCGTCCGACTAGGCAAATAGAGTTTAATCTACCAGTAATTTATTAGTTCCACACCTTGGATATCAATCTCCAAATAACAGGAAATATTGTTTGTATAGAGGGGCTAAAAGGGAAAAACGCCTGGAAACTGCTCCAGGCTAGTAGAGGCAATAATCTTAACCTGGATGAAATGACTCTTTTAGCCACAAATGGGACAGTCCTCTTTCACACACTATCACGTTCCTACAGTAGCTCCATTTGGACACACCATACAATGCCCCTTTCAGGTTTCTGGCCACTTCTTTCCCTCCTAATGATACACTTCCTTTCCATAAGCTTCAATGATATGGATATTTGCTCTCAAAATGGTCACTTATGTCTTAGAGAAAAGCCTGATAAAATAACATCTCTCTATTCAAAATAAGAACTTTGTGGTTTTAGGCTCTGGATATATAGGTGCTTGTGCATGTGCTAGTCATGTGTCTAGCTTGGGACTGCCACAGGATGCCCGGCAGCCCTTACTGTACTCTCGGTGGCAGAACTGTAACACTACCTTCAAACCTGAACCAGCCAGTGCCGTTAATAGCTCTTCCAGACACGCAGCGCCGCACAAGAGGTCTTTTCAATGAAGCCCACTCAAACCAACACTACGGTTTCCTTTTTGCCTAAAAATGATCTGACATTTTTCCAACCCAAAGCTTCCATCGCTGCACCTCGGAGGGGTATTTTCACTCAGGCTGTCTAAAACGTTGCGCCTCTGTGTGGGGTACGCAAAACGACAAGAAGCCGATAGTTTGAAACAGATGAAGATGTTCTTGTAACCAGACTCTATTTGTCTAGCTTGACCCTGCTAGTCACGCAGCGTCTGGCCCGGTTATCGTTGATCTCCTCTGGCATGACTTCTTGCCAAGGGTCTATGGCTAAGACCCAGGGGGATTCCTCCAGTCCTTACGCCACGGAGACTGTGCTTGTCTTGGCATCCCGCGCTCGGATGGGAAGACTGACCTTTGGAGGGCCCCCCTCCCGGCTGATAGCCAAGCTTGCTATTTTAGCAAGCTAAAAAGGAAGTCTTTGAAACGTTAGATAATAGCTTAGGAAAAAGGGAGACGGCATGCAAAGGAGTGAAGTCAGTGGACTGGACATAGCGACGCAGTAAAGCAGACGTCCCGGTATGATGGTATTTTAAGTGTTTCTGGAAGCTCGGGAAGGCGCAGCGTGGGTGGACAGACGGAGGGGCACGGTGAGGACATGAAAACAAGGCATCTATCTGGTTAAGCGCAAGAGCTTCCACCTGGCTTACAAGTTGACCTCTTCAATGTCGATGCAATCGGGGTGATTTTGAACACAGTGATACACTGATGGGGCCAATGTTCAAAGATTTCAAAGCAAGAATTTTTATATTAGAGATGCAGTACGAGCACATTTAAGACCTCAGGTACTCCAGCCACTTTATTAAGAGTACTCTGCAGTGCAAATGGCCTCTCATTCATGCACACCAAATTCCCACATGAACGGTGTGTGAAGTGTCTTGCCTAAGGGCGCAGAAACAGTGTGCCATGGCCTTTCAAGTGAAAAGAGAATGACTCTAGCACTTAAGCCACTGTGACCCCAATCTATTATATTGTATAACATTATTTATTTCATACCAATGTTGTCCATTGAGACCTTTCTCTTTGTCAGAGCAATTTCTGAAAACCCAGGTGTTGGTCGTGAGCATCTGCTACCATGTGATTTACTAATGAGAGGTTTGTGTTGATGGGCAGTTGAACAGGTGTGCCTAATAAAATGGCCAGTGAGTGTAATATAGTAATAAAAGGTGTGATGTCCGGCAGACTGACAGGTTAACCAACAGCTCGCTGGAGGAGTTGGTCTCGGACATTCCTAATATTTAACCTGTCGTCTGCTAAGTTGTTTTTGTTTCTGGAGTAAAATGAGACCTTTTCATGAATAGTTTTTACCTGACTTATAAATTGGCAGTTGGGAGTCATTATGAGATTGACCTCTCCATTCAAAACACATGATTTCAAACACATTTCTGTCTGAATCAATATTCAAACCCATCTTTTCACGACGAGGTTTTAGGATGTGCTCACTTTGCATTCACTCCGGGGCATTCATTTTGATTAGCAAAGTTTCAAATATCATCAGATTAATGTTGAGTGATGCAACAACTCTGGCAGTAAAGCTCCCCTTATGATTTTATGTCCAGCCAACTGTTGATCCGACGCCAACATACCATCACTACGTCTCCTTCCTCCTGGAGCTTACATCGCTTTTTGATCCCCCAAAGCTTCTCTTCCGAGTCTTAATTAAAACCATTATAGCATTTTCAGATTCGCACAAAATCTCACATTGTCACTCCAAATATCAGCATGCATTACTTAATCAATTGATTCGAAATTTTCACTAAGTCGTTGTGACAGAATTGGCAACAAACCTGAGAATTAACACTTTTCGCACAATACATCCAACTTCAGCAAATCCCCCAGATTAGCCTATTGAATAACATCTCCATCCTTTCCCACATAAGCCTCCCGAATGCCTGCATAAATGATGTTCCAACGAGTTTCACCATCGCATCTACAACCGCGCTGCTGCCAGATCGCATCATGTGCAACACCTCACTTCCCATACGTGGCCGCTTCGCACTTCAAGGGTCCAGGCCACCCAGAGAAGCCAAACGGAAATATTTAGCGCCCCACTCTTGATTGCGGGTATAATCACTTGAAGCCTGAGGAGGGAAAGCTGGGGATCAGCCTGGAGCAGACCTGGCTACCACACAGGCCCCTGAAAACACAGGGAGGTGTTGACTTACCCCCCAGCTGTAGGCCCTCTGGGATGTGGAGGCGGCGTGCATCTGATTTAAGGGTTAACAGTGTGCACGGCGGACCCCTAGAGTCACAGGGCCAGAGGCAATGACACAATCAGACTGGCCATTAGCTCTGGGTCTGCTGCTGTGAGGCTGTTCATTTTCACGGTAACTGGTATCAGTGGACGATGAAGTAGACCAACAATACAAATAAAGTATCCATCTATTTATCTATGAACTTTTATCAGGCAGCACTGAACACAAAATCAGTGACCAAATATAAAAAGACGAGAGAGAATCTTTGATAAAAGGATCCAGACACTGCTTACGGTGATTTGGATAGGTTGTTCCATTGATTGAGACCAGTAAGATATGGACAATATATCCGGCATCCTGTGTTTGTGGCGTATGGAGGATGCCAAGGCTGACCTCTCAGATCCTGGACTTGTTTACTTTAGGCTCTAGCCCTGTTAGTCCTCCTCAATCATCCAGACAAACTGCAGGTGATGTGTCTGTGGGGTCCCCCTAGCGCTTATTTGTTTCTCTGGGGAACGCTGCTGCTGCTGCTGCTGCTGCTGCTGCTGCTGCTGCTGCTGCTGCTCCTGCTGCTACTGACTCCACATTCCCGTCTTTGAACTTTTGGAAGGTTTTCTCAAATTGTGTGTAGAATGAGAACACTCACTTGACAGGCACACAACAGTGAAGCTATGTCTTCTAGCGAGACTCAAGAGGATCAACAATAGCAAGGAGAACTGTACCACATTGTCATTGATTGGGCAATCCTGAATTACATCCTCATTTTGCAATTGTGGTGTGCGTCCGTGCCAAGCTCTTGCTATTGTCATGCCCCTAGGAGAAAAGTGAATAAAGCTTTGAGGAGGCGGAAGAAAGGCTGTGCATGATTGCTCCATTGGCAGGCAAGAAATACCCTCAGATCAAGGAGGACTGGCCGCACGCTGCCAGGGACAAGGTAAACACTTCCATGGCCAACTGAGTGCCATGAGTGACACGGGAAGAGGACTGTACTATGAAGTGAAGGAAGTTCCATTATACCCTTTGACACTCAGTTGTTTGAACATTTCATTGACCTAGGTTATACAGATGCCCTCTCTAGCGAGTTTGCCACCTGCACAAACACACACTGGATGTGACAAGGCTAAAGAATCTTTGGCTGGATTCATTAAGATTATAGCAACAGTCAGAATAATTGCATGTGCTTGGGATTTAACTACAAAAATGGCAGTTTCAGGAATAACATTCACCACACACAGACCTTTACGCGTAGCCGTGATCCACGTTTACGCGCAACACATTTTTTACAAGCCAACGTTTCTATCCACAGTACGTTAAAGCTCACCTTTACAAACTCCAATCTCGGGTATACTGGCGGGTCCAGTTCCGTTGACCGCCGCGCAGCTGAGCCCCAGCCCGCAGTAGCCCACGCTCCAGTCCTGTCCCCCGCAGGGCTCCCACTCGAGCCGCGTGCACAGGTCACAGCATCCGCATGGGTCCCGAGCGACCGTGCGGCCACCGTCACAGCCCCGCGCAGCAGCGGCTCTGAGCGGACAAGCCCGCAGGTTGCACGGCGTGCACTCGTGGACACTGGCGGAGGAAAGCGCTCGGACCACCAGCAGCAAGACCACAGTGCACTGGCGCAACATGTTTCCGATAAAAAAAACAACCCTCGTGGTCCCAAGTGTCGTTTCAAAATAGAAGCGGCATGAACGCACCACAGCACGCCAAACTTTTACTCCGGTAAAGTTTGAGGCTTACTCTGATTTGAAATGAAAATCTCGAGAAAAGTGAAAGGAATATCCCAAATGATCCACACGTCCTCAGTGGAGCTTCTCCGCACGTCTTCCCCGAGTGGCTGACCGCTTGACAGCTTCAAACGAGAGCGCATTCTGAGAGCTAAATTGACATCCAGGCACATAGAAATTGGCCTCGCGACCCTCCCCTTGACTGACACACGCAGCGGCCAGTCACAAGCTGTGAGAGGAGGGAGGACTTCTGCTTTTATATCCCCCACTGGGAAACCACGCTCCTCCGGGTTGCGCAATGATGCAACTTTTAACGCTTTTAATGCAAGTTTTATTATGGCTCTTTATTTCGTAACTTCACAGAGAGCGTCTTAATTTGCTTCTTTATAGCCCTGGTTCCAGTTCTAGGGTCTCCTTAAAAAGACTGTGCTAAAAACGTCCTCTAATAAAATGTTTATTTCTATACTTTATTAAGTCCTGTATACAGCCGTTAAAGTGTAGACAAATATTCAGAAGATGAGAACAGCAATTCATCAAAAGCTAGTAAACAATTTAGCTTATATATTAAAAAGCAATATTTCACCCGTCAGGGTCAGGGCCAGGGCCAGGACTTAACTACGCCCACCCAACAGCCTGCACAGATCTAGCTAAGCAAGGACATTTCAAGTACAACTAGCTATATACTAGTACAAAGTAACAGTGGAAATGCTGTCGGTGCAAGTTACGGTTCCCCAAAATGTGTGTGACTGGTCAGCAGGAATAGCGGAACAGAATCTAACAACTTTATGTCCAAAACTTTCTTCGTTGAAAACTTGTATGAAAATGCCATGTATGCATAAAGGCCAGCGTTTAGGGTGCATCTGGGTGCTCTAGCTTCTTGCTGGCATCATGCCCATGCTTAAAACACTTTCTATTAAGTAACCAAAAAGATGCTGCTTCATATCATCCTGGTTTGCGTTGAGACTCAGATAATAGATATTCCACAATTATAAAAAAGCAAATATGCCCTCACGGACCCTGTTTACCCGGAACCTCTTGTCATCAGCCTCTATTGTGCTCCCTCCCTCCCTGCCCTTACAGTAACAATCATAAAGTCTGTCAGAAGCCCATAATCAAAGAGCTCAGGGCCATATATCATCTCCCTGTGTGTTTACCTCTGTAGGTGTCTGATTGTGCACGCAGGTGGCCTCCGCAGGTCAAAGGCCGTGTTGTGTTTGTGGAACCGTGTTTTTGTTGCTTCACGGGCAGATGGATGGTGCGCGTGGGTGGGCAGTGGGCACAGCTGGAGACTGTGAAAGTGGCACTGTTGGAGGAGGAAAAACAACAATAATATTGAATAAAGTTATCGTTCTGGCACTTAAAGAAGGAACAAATAACTTCAGATTTAGACTCAATTTATTCAGACATTTAAAACATTTTCCAAATAAAGAGAGGTAAAATAATACATGAAGTCTGAAATGGAAAGCAGAAGCTAAAGCTTATTGCGCCTATCCCAGTGTAACTTGCGTTGCCAGTAGCGCCTTGCAGGTATCCCCTTGACCTCAATCGGCTGTTTCTACATTATGACTTCAGATGATGTCCTTGCCTTGGAAGGAAGTGATCAGGCCTGCGATGTATTCACCTCATCGTCCTCTAACCCTGAAAGATGAAGTCGAGCTGTTAAACAATAAAAAAGGAAATGTTTTTCCTGCTTTGTAAGGCATAGAACAAAAAAAGACGTACAAAACAAAAAATGAGGCATGCTTTACATTAGACAAACCTGCACGTCAACTCCCTAAATCACCTTCAATTAGATGACCAAAACCATTATCCAATTGCACACAAGAACCTGAGGGCTTGCTCCAAAGCGTTTACAGTTTACTCTCAATTGGACCACTTCCTCTATCAGATGTCAAACTGAAGGACTTTCCCACAGAATCTACACTCGCAACAAAAACACCTCTTCATTCGCAACATCTGCCTGGAGCCAGCCTCTCCAACACAAGCGCGTCCAGGAAAGCGTCGGTGGGGGGCATGTATAATGAGGCTGGGTTAGACAACTCGGGCCTTGTCCTGAGTCTAACCCCCCTCCCGGCTCTTCTTCACAACACTACGACCCGCTGACCAATGACCGGACACTCGTTGGGATCAGACCAGGACCCTAGAGAGAATGTGTAACCTCGCCCGCACTGGGGGATTTGGTCGGGCTTTCAAACTGGGCCAGACGTCAATGCCAAGAAGCCACTCATCTCACTATGAAGGGCCAGGAGGGTTTGGACGGCAATAGTTTTCCAAGCAAAACCTGCATCCCAGGTAATGTTTAGAAATAGGAATTTGTTTTCTGGTCAGATAAAGGTCACCTGAACCCTATGACTATGGGCCATGCATGAAGATATACTGACCACTGATAACGCCATTCTCTCCTGCAATCAATATCACCAACATAATTATGCCCTCATGTTTTGTAGTCATCATCAGTAATAATGACACCCACCATGATTATGACAATAATGGGTATGTCTTCATTATGCCAGCAATCACCAAGTGCATTACAATGCGGTATCTGACCAATCTTAGTATCAGCAATCACAAAATGACCGTGGGCACCGTCAATGTCGATTGTATCATAATCCTCGCCCTACACTCCCTCATTAGACCCTCTGCCCAGTCAGAGTCAGTTGTGTGTTTGTTGTTTCTGGACATCCTCCCTAACACCAGGCTCACGCCATCCATCACCACGGCTCTGATTTTTAATTCCAACGCCAGTGCCCATGCAAGCCAGCCCAACCAATTAGCTTTGTGTTGCCGCGCTGATGCCAACCATCCCAGTGTCTAGCATCAACACGTGCTTTGTCTTTCTTTCAGCGGCTTCAGAAAGTTTCCAGACCTTTGTTTTATTTTACTTTTATTATTCTGATGTCTATAAAAAAAAGAATGTGAAAAAGGACCAAACAGAGGAGCGTGAGCACTTCCTGAACCACCCCCTGTATGCTAATGGATTTCTTTGCCACAAATCCACAGGAAATCTCATCAGACGCAGCAAGCCTGTCTATGTTAGCGATTGCACTGAGGCTGTGGGATGAGCATGGGTTTGCAGTAATGACCTCTACGGCTGGTTTTGGAAGTGTCGCGCTGGGCAGGAGGAGGTGTCTGAGAGCCCGTGGAGTGGGCGGCGGGCGGCACACCTGATTGCCAATCGTGGGGATGTGCAGGGGATTTTGCGCCAAGCTTCAGGGGCACAGGCAGGTTATCGCTGTGCTTAGCTTTATCTGGGGCTGCATGGTGCTCCACTGAGTCAGAGAGATAGAGAGGTCAAAGTGAAGGTGGGGTGGACGGGTGACGGGGGGGGGAAAGCTGAAAAATAAAGCATTTTGATTGTTATTTGCACATATTCGGCGGCACGTAAAGGTCATGGAATACTTTGCTTTCAGTGTGCAAAATGTAGAGCCCAGAGCGGGGCCTGGGAAACATGTGACCACTGAAAGGCATATTCCGAACCTAGAATATGAGCTCATGTATTTTGCACAAAGGGTCCAAGTGAGGGACAGGGTGTGATAAATGACAAAGAAGTGCTAACAATACCAGCGCACCTCTGTCCAATGAACCGAACGCACCAAGGAAAACACAGCAGCCGAGTTTACTCAAAGCAGACTGCTGGACAATGTTCAGGCAATGATCGGAGATGATTGCGTCACTTTTCCATCGCTGCCATCCAAAAACACTATTGTTCCTCATGTACGTTGTGATTCGGAAATGTTCATATGAAGCCAGGAGGACTAAATCATCATGCGTTTTCTGATTCTATGTCCATGTTATCTTTCACGTTTCACAGTCCCCTGACTCCGTACTGTGAGGTCTGGCCCAGTGGCTGGTTTTGCTTGCAGCCACTATAATAATGTGCTTTGACACCATCAGGTCTCCTGCCGTCTTCTGCTTTGACACAACACGAGGACGCCCCCTCATTTCTCTCTCAACAGTGAGTGCGCCCATTCAATGTAAAGGGTTCAGTGGGTTCACACTAAACTAATGGTGGGGTTCAGGCACTTTGTCTTTGTCACTCAGCTGATCGAAGGGAATTACACAGTTTTCAAAGGAGGAGACTGGGATTCCATTAGTTGACATATTGTACCTAAATAAAATGCCACTTTTATTTAGTATAAGTAAGAAAATGGGAATGTTGGCCTTTCATGTTCTCTCTATAAAGTACCCATCCTTCAATCCTGCTGGGGCAACCCAATCTCCAGGTATCAAGCCAGGCTGATAGTGAGAATCACCTGGCTGCAGGATTAACCTATTGTGCATTTTTTAGATCGATGGGGAAACCGGAGAACCCGGAGGAAACCCATCCAGACACATGGATAGAAACATGCAAACCCCACATAGAAAACCCTGACAGCCAGAGACCTTTCTAACCTCTTGGTCTCTAATTCGAAATCAAGAACAAACAGACCAGGCTAAACTTTCCCCACCTTCCTCCCCCATACCTCCACATTCTCTCAGCAGTGACACATACTTTCTTCTACATCTCTGAGTCACGGTGACTCATTATTGTTGGAATCCTGTGTCTAGCGATGGTGCCCAACCGTATGCCCCCCTCTCTCTCCCCCCCCCCTCTCTATGTCTGCTGTCCCGGGACCCTCGCTGACCCTGTGCGCACATTACACTCACAATAGTCACCAGCCGGTCTGACAATTCCAAGTGGCACAGTCACTCAGCCCTGCCGTGCCCCGCAGGAACGTTAAGTGGAGGTCTCCATCTGTAAATCTAGCGCGATAAAGATGACATTCCTCTGTGGATTTGCTCCTGAAAGATTCCCCCTGTCTCCTGGTCGCTCCACACACCTGCTGCTGGTGTAAGCTTCCCCTTCATACAGGATCATTAGGAGTATTGACCAAGCGGGACAGCCAAGGGTCTACAGTTACAGTAAATGAGGACAAATGGGGCCCTAACCCACTTTTTCTGCTCAGTCACAGGGTGGAGCGCACTGTGTTTGTCATCTTACAATGTGTTTTATGTGCTGGGCCTTTCAGGTGCTGACAGGCTCAATAACATGTAACAGATGCTTGGACGACTATGGAGAAGATCTAATCAGGAAATGTAAAATGTTTTAGTTCTAAACGTACAATGCAATTTGACAATATAAGTTCAAATGAAACATGTGACCTTTAGGGGGAGGTTGGACGCTGAAACAATTGCGTACGTTCTGACGGTGTGTGCCCCACCTTTATCAGACACATGATGCAACCGTTCAAGTTAGAGTAAAAGCTACAATGTTATCCTTGTGTCATTTCCTGTTGTCAAATATATGTTATGAGGTTATACATTGTGCAGCCATACATGGAAACGTTTTATTCATGCCTGGCTGCAGGAAGTAACTGTCTTATGACTGTCCAGTGGCATAAATAAGCATAGTAACTAAACATAGTACTGAAAGACTGGTTATTAATGAAATTGTTAGATGGATAATATCCTAAGTAA
This sequence comes from Gobius niger, assembly GCF_951799975.1. NCBI lineage: Eukaryota > Metazoa > Chordata > Actinopteri > Gobiiformes > Gobiidae > Gobius > Gobius niger. Next base: position 11,232,932 of record NC_136867.1, read on the forward strand.
GGATAGGACGATAATTAAATTTGGGGTCACGCTTATCTTGGCCAAAATAATTGCGGTTAACAATATTATCCCAATATTTGCCTATGGTTTAAAAAATCACTGAAACTGCAAAAATGATGGGGATTGGGCAATTATTAAATGTTCCTTTTTCATTTTCTGCTGTAAATGTCATATTGAGTGAGACACAAAGTAAGTATTTAAAGGAAAACTGTGTGACTATGGTGTTGTCGTCAATACAAAACATGCAGCTTTTGAGCAGCTCGACACAGAAAATGCTGTTGGATGAGGAACTAACCTACTGAAATCTTAAATACTGCTGACCGTAGTCACATCTCCATGGAGACGGACCCACTCCCAGTAAAGTTACCGGCGCTGGTTGTCTGATGGATTTAGCGATTATCTTCTAGCACGATAATCGCGATAATCAAAAAAATGTGGTGATCGACTAAAGGAACAGGCCAACGTTTTTCCATACTGAGATATGTTCTTCCCTGAGCTTAGACTTGTTGATGCGTACCTGTCAGGTCTTTGTGCGTGTGCTCAGTCACGCTCAACGACCAACGATGTTGTTAGCATTTGCCCTCTCCCAGCATATTCCTATAGCTCCAAATGGGGGTGAAGTTGGAAGAGACCAAGCTCTTCCACGAGCTCGCACAAAGACCAGACAGGTACGTATCAACTCCTCGAAGCTCAGGTGAGAACATATCTCAGTATGGAAAAACGGTGGCCTGTTCCTTTAATTTACTCATTTTTTATCATGATAAAGGATATTATTGATTATCGTCCCATCCCTAATCCTAAGAAAAATGTGTTTTGAAACTCCTGTCGTTGAACATAAAACTACGCCCTAACTGGTTGACTGTACCCTTCCTAATCACCATCCCTCCTCCTCCCACATAAACCCATCCACCTGCGGCTCTGTGCAGGTCCGCTGGCCAATGGGAGACGCTCCGAAAGGTGCCAGATTAACAGGCAGACCTCCAGCTGGCAGAGGAATGTCACAACCTGTGTTTGAGCAGTAAATTTTGACATAATTACAGTGCCACCGCGTCCAACACCGAGCCCCAACAAGCACCTTTCTCCGGGACGAGGATCAGCGCCTAATGTGATGTCTGGGCCCGGATCGAGAGGAGTCGGAGTGCAGGAATGTGGGATATGCAGCGGGACACTGACCTCTGTGAAGGTGAACAGGAGCTGACATCAGTGCCAGAGCTGGCATGTGCGTGCTTGTTACAGTGTGGAAGGTACCTACAGGTCAAACAGGAGGGAGACATAGTGTAAGTTAGGGAGCTAAATATATAGAGCAGTTGTACCAAAGACACAGGAGGTCAACCTTTGATGAGAAAGGAAACCTGACTGTACAACTGTTTATTGCGCCTGAGCTGTATGTTATCTTCAAGGTGCAAGGACATGGGCATTGTTTGTGTATATGTATATACTTGTTAAAAAGCTCACCAGCCAAAAAGGATGCAAATGTACTGTACATCATCAGCATCAGCCCTCTAGGAAGTGCATATAACAGATACAACCTGATCAGAAAACTATTCTAATGCAGTTTATGAGTAATATTCAAACTTGGCATTATTTGTACAGCCCAAACATGTATTATTTGCATACAGGGAGAAAGCTTAACTTTTATTAATGTAAAAAAATACTAGGGTTGCATGCATTTTGGTTTTATTGTTTCATTATACTGTAGCTAGTAAAAAAGATAAGCCAATTGTTCAGATCGCTGAATTTAAGTCAATATTGTACTTAGTTTTTTAAATGAACAGGCCCCAGTTTTTCCATACTGAGATATGTTCTTATATGAGCTTAGACGAGTTCATGCGTACCTGTCTGGTCTTTGCGCGTGCACTCAGTCACACAAAAAGACCAAAGATATGGTTAGCATTTGGCCTCTCCCAATGTATTCCTATAGCTCCAAATGGGGTGAAGTTAGAAGCGACCAAGCTCTTCCACGGGCACGCACAAACACCAGACAGGTACGCATCAACTCGTCTAAGCTCAGGTACGAACATATCACAGTATGGAGAAACGGTGGCCTGTTCCTTTAATGTTTAGTTATAGATGACAACATTTGAACTTTTCATTGTAGCCTATATTTTTTTCTCTGTAAGACTTACCACAGTAAATCAACAAATAATCCCAGGCCTACTACTACAAATGATGCTAATTAAATGCACAGCACTTCGCCTACCATGAGTTGTCTGACCTTTTCACCTTTACAGTGAAGTTTCCTCTTGTACTTTTCTCACCGTGCAAACGCATTAGTTCCGTGGTGTTGCTGCCCCCTTGTGGACAAAGCTAGGCCAACGCAAGAAAAGAAGCTGCTTTGTGTTCCTTCTCACGCCACTTTTATCGTCTTAAAGCGACGAATCTGCACCTGTCTCTCGGCTCACGTGATCGAAGACCTCCAGCAGCGTGCAGACGGGAGATATTTCGCCTCTGTGTAATTTCCTGTTTTTCTCCCCGCACTAACCTCCATCACACAATACCAGGAAGGTCCGCTCTTCATACTGTCTAGACGGCGGCCTGTCAGCTGCGGCTGGATCCGAGAAAACAACAGCGTGACACCCCACCTGCGGAGCCCAGGTCAGCGAGGCCCGCGGAGTGTAACTGTGGTGAAAGAGGCATTTCAATCAGGTTTATTATTTGATGGCAATTAGCCTAAATATAGGGGCACCAGACTGAAAACATTGATTCCACGTCTCTTTGCGATGACGCCTTTAGCCAGTAGAGGGTGCTGTTGCACAACTTTCTAAATGAGCGGGTTTCTTTGAGGTCATTCTCATAGTCAGCCGCGATTAAGAACTTCATGACCTAATTTACACCGTTTTATATAATGAGATGGAAGCGAAAACGTGAGATGGGATTAAAGAGCGAGAGTTTTTGAGACTGGAGCAAAAATTATTTAAAATTCACCCCAGACGCTCTACTTTCTTCCGCAGACATGCATCAGCAATAGGTTTAACCTTAGGCTAATAAGTTATGCGCTTAAAATATTCCTGGTCAAGTCGAAAAAGGTGAAGTCAGGTAAATAATTATACCATGAGGTAAATGGAGCCACATGAGGTTATAGTTTAAGGGACTCAACTTATTTAACCTCTTAGCCCCCACATTGGCATTACTCAAATCTAAAAGCAAAAAAACTGGCAAAAGATCAACAAAAATATGCCGGAAAAACAACAACAACAACAATAACACCATTTATTTTATTTTTTTTAAGCGACAAAAACGCACAACTAAAGAGTGATGAGAAAGAGGGTAACAATCAACAAGAAAGCCACGAAAGAGTGACAAAAACGCAGTCTCAAAAAGTGACACAAATGAGATGAAATAAGCAACGGGGGAAAAAAGGCGACACAACAGAAAGGTGGCAAAAATGCAATGAAAAAGTGGGCAAACCACAACAAAAAATCTACCAAAACATGACAAAAACACTTTTAAAAAAAGCGGCGACAATGCATCAAAGAAGTTATAACTGTTTTGTAGGCCTTAGCTTTCAAATGAGGCGTGACACTGGCCTATAAGCTGCAAGCTCCAGTCGAAAAGCCCTTAGATTTGGGTAAAGCTGAACTGGAGAAAATAAGCTTGGTTAAAGGGGGGTATTATGCAAAAGCGACTTTTTCAAGCTTTACATCATGTTATTCTGTCATTCCCTCATTAAAAAACATGCCTGAAGTGTTGCCTTGGCACATTCATGTATTTTTGAGTAATCTGTAAAAACTCTGATGGCGGCCATTTTAGGGATAGGTTTGCCTGAGTCCTCCTAGGAACGCCCCCACCTCCTGGAGACGCCTCCGAGCTTTCGTCACCAGCCGAGTAACCAACCACTGCTCCTCAGCAGAACCCCCTCCCCACTGATGCCACAGACAGCGTGTGGAGGGGGCGTGTCGGAAAGAGTCGGGGGGTTCTTAAAGACACAGAGGCCTATATCAAGACATTCACTACAGCCATTTTGAGAGAGCAATTTTATACAAGGCAGTTATTCTAATTTACTGCATTTACAGACCAACAGAAGGTTTCGTCATCATTGTAGTGTGCTATAGAGGGGTGCTATGTGACTGAAAAAAGCATAATACCCCCTCTTTAAAGGCAGGAGGTAAGGACACTGCCCAGTTTTATTTTATTTTTTCTAGTAGTTGTAGAAGTCCTTCAGCGTTTGTTTGTTTGTTTTTAATCACATCCTAAAGCATTGATTATGAACTGGTAGGCTAGTTGTGTGAATTAAAATCCACTTTGCTTCCTGAAAGTGGTGAAACAGCAAATGTGAAAGTAAGGAACGAGTTTGGACCGCAGCTAACAGTTTAAACTCTATTCACTCTTTCGTTGTTTCATCTGTGGGTTTGTTCGGGCAGTGGAACGCAGAATAAGAACTGAAGTTGACGCAATGATCTGTTGTGAAGGAACCCCACATTTGACAAGGGTATTGTAGACTCAACCGTACTCATTCACACCACATGGAGCATCTTCTACTCCTCAAGCTGAAAGAATGTAACGCAAACACAAAAGGCGCGTTGACAAGATGAACTCCATTGCTGTGTGATTTTGATCTGTGTTTTCAAAACTGCGCCTCAGATTGTGTCTAAAGATACGGCACAACACGCAGCTTAAGTTACCGCACTCTGGAGATTTGGGGATGTGTTATTGCTGGAGAAAGCTGCAGCAGCACTACCCCTCCCCCCCCTCCCTGAACTTTGAGTACTGACTTCTGCTCCCCTGTGCTCTGCAGGCTGTGGTGCCTGGTGACTGAGCAAGGAGAGGACCAGACAACTGAGGTGAGTAAAGGTATATGGGCCAGACAGTGTGGAGCCACCTACCCTCAGACTGTACCTGCACCCACAATGTAAGGGGAAATGACGCTGTAGCTATAGAGTCTAGTTTAGGTCTTGACTACACAACTTTATACTGAGCAAGATCCCATATTTTGTTGTTCGGCGTTTGGCATTATGTAACTTTGCGACTTGTTATTGGCGCTAATCAACTTGCAGATCGGGAGAAGGCTCGATATTAGGAGGGAAGAGGCGCAAAGAGACAAAGGATGGGGAAGTTGAGTGTGAGTCGTGCCCTGAGGGGGTAGACGTGTCTGCACTCAGGGCCAGTTACACTGTCATACACAGCTGAAGACAGTCAGTGCAGCCAAAAAGCACATCTGGCTTTCTCATAATGAAACGCAATAGGCCGCGACATTCGCCTCTGCTCACTACAGCGGAGAAGAGAGCCGGCAGTGTGATGGAGAAGTTTGTTTTGCACACGCACAACTCCGACAAAAAAAAAAAGAAGCATTTGTTTGTTTGTACGTAGAGAGTAGAAATGAAGTTAATAAACAGGTAGCGATAACTTAATACAGACTCCAAATGTGCAGCTCTTTCAGTTCCTGTATATTTCATTTATTTATTGTCATTGTAAGCAAGTAAACAATGAAAATAAAATAGGCAAGTCTTCAGTTGTTAGTGCTAAGGGTCGAGCCCCAACTATTGAGAGCTTACACAAACAGTACACGGTAGATGTTCAAATGATGAAGAGTCCGCCAAAACAAATGATTGGTCTTCTGCTATGATCTACAGAAAAGAGCCAGATTTGACCTAAAACTCTACTCAAATCGTCTCACACCTCATATTGTCACTTTGTTAGTCAAAGCCAAAACCCTCCCCGCTCTCTGGCCCACTTCTCCCTCCTCTTTTCATCGTCCTTGCACAATAATACAGAGGAGTTGCGCTCGGATTACACGTTCAGGTCGGCCCGCTCGATTGCTCCCCCGGGCCAGAGCAGAGGTACGGGATGGAGGGAGTATGGGGGGGGGGGCAAGGGACAGCCCGCAGTAACACAGTGTTTCCTCACATGTCCGGGCCTGTAGCCTAACCTACTGCACCTGTTGTGGAGGCTCACTCGGGGCTGCACTGATACGGGGCACCTGTAAAGCAGCTGGGACAGGGGCCACGCTCGCACCCCTCGGTTGCCCGTCCCGTCTGCTCACACACAGTGCACTCGATGACCCCCACTGTATACGTGTGTGAATTTGTAATGTAATGTGTTGTGCCTTAATGAGGTTGGTCATGGATATCCGGGAGCCACCGGACCAAGTCTAACCCCAGCAGGAGCACGGATTGTGGGGCATCTCTGCACATGGCGACCCCCTATCGCCACCCAGGCCAAATATATCAGTGTCGGTCAAAAGGACAGAAGTCACATTTTGTGACAGGGACTATGCCATTGCAAGTGTATGTCTTTCTTAGGAGTATATCTTTGTAGTATTTTTGTTTTATTAACAAGAAAAAGTGACATAATGAACTAAATGGTTCAGATAAGATTTTTGAGTATAAAAAATGTACATAAACATTCCTTCTACAGCCAACATTACCTTAATAAAACAAAGCAATAAAACAAACTAATTAGAAAGAGAAGAAAAGAAAGAAAGAAAGAAAGAAAGAAAGAAAGAAAGAAAGAAAGAAAGAAAGAAAGAAAGAAAGAAAGAAAGAAAGAAAGAAAGAAAGAAAGAAAGAAAGAAAGAAAGAAAGAAAGAAAGAATCCTGTCAAATGATTACAATAATACCAGTTTATACTTTTCATCTTCAACATGCCGCAAGCGCCAACTCTACAATAGATCACTGTGAATATCTAATGATTTCAGCAGTGCTTTGTGCAAATACTTGTGTGTGCAAGCTTTGTTTGTGGTATTTTTATCCAGCAGGCTCTATCTTTTCAAATGCCTTGTTTCCATATGAAAAAGATTCTTCACAGATTGACAGCACACTTTAACTCCAGAATAGGTTTTTTCTCTCTTTTTTTTAGAGCATTGTGGTCAAAAACAACATGCATGTTTTATGTTTGACGTGAGACCATATCCATCTAACCTTCCCCAGAGACCTCCCAGTTATGTACTGTATGTCAGAGCCACATGAACTGCTCTGTGTCACACTCTGTAACCATGGCTGACACGATGAGCTGCTGGATTCAGCTGCAGTGGTCGAGGTGTTGACAGGGTTCATATGCTCATGTACCGCTCATGTACCCGTCCTACTCAGTGTGAGCCCCGAAAGGCCAATAAAGGCTCATATGTACATTTAAACCTCATCAAAAATGTATTCTCTGCATTTGACCCATTGTTAGGTCTCGTCTGTAGCACCGGGTGATTTCAGTGAGGCGATTGTTGATTCTGTTCTGTTAAACCCTGCATCAAACAGGTAAAGCCTCGTACAATGACTGAGTGGTCGTTACTTCAAAACATCAGTACAATTCTACAAACATGCTGCATGTGATGGTTGTTTATGCATTATGTTAATGCGTTTGTGCATGGTGGGTTTTATGGCTGCTGGTTATTCCTGTCTGAATGGGACATCATTTTAATGTTATCACCTGTGCTGAGGCAGAGATGGCTGATTGATGGTGGCACTAAATACAAGTGTTTGAATGGTGCCACATAAAAACATGTTTTTCTTGTGCTGGGGCTGTCAGGGCTGTCAGGGCATTACTCTGCTGCAGCTCGCTCTGCTCTGTATTCCCATCACTCTTGTTCATGGCTCTTTCAGGCTCTTCATAAAGCATGTTGCTTTCTATGAGACGGCCTCTCTGTTAACTGCACTATCTACACAGGCTACTTCTGTGTTGTGTTTTGTGTGCCTGTCCCTCCTCCTCCTCTATTTGACTAAGTCTGTAGTAGTCTGTCGTAGTAGTAGACAAGGCGGTCTCTGTCTGAGCAGCTCTTGTGTGCACACACATGTATGTGTGTTTGAAACTGTTCATATTGTGTGTGTGTGTGTGTGTGTGTGTGTGTGTGTGTGTGTGTGTGTGTGTGTGTGTGTGTGTGTGTGTGTGTGTGTGTGTGTGTGTGTGTGTGTGTGTGTGTGTGTGTGTGTGTGTGTGTGTGTGTGTGTGTGTGTGTGCGTGTGCGTGTGTGAGTGTGCATGTGCATGTGTGTGTGTTTAAGCACTGCTGGGCTGAGCCTGGGGGCTGTCCTCTTTTGTCCTCCCCACATCTCCTGAGATGGATGCGTCTCCAGGGAATTGGGCCCTGAAGAAAAGCACCTCCAACTCACTCATATTAAATTCTGCTGTGCAAATACTCTCCTGTTTCCACTCTCACCTCTTTCTGAAGTAACATGTTCAGAGTGAAAGTTGGTTCAAAGATCTGTATAATTTTGGATGTGGCTGGCTGTGGTCATGGTCACATTGGCACATTTGACTTTTCAAAGTAAATAGATCCAAAGAGTCATCTGATTAAAACCTTATCACAAAGCACATGCAGGTCATCATTTCATACTTATTTGGACCCCATGCTGTTGCCGTAGAGCAAATCCACACGATTTTACAACAACTTTGCTCTGGGTCACGTCACATGTTCTTATGACTCATAAACTGTATTTTGGCTCATGTTCTGTTAAAAATGGTTAGATTTGATCACACACTGCTCCTTTTTCCTCCACTCACCCCCACCCTCACCACCGTCCTTTACACTCAGCACCTGTGGCTCCCCCTCCACACTCTCTCCTTGGCCGATCGCCCAACACACAGCCACAGCTTTTTGCGTGAGAGCTCTGATTAGGGCTCAAAACTTTAACAGCATAAAAAATTGCATAAGAAAGCTATACTCTTCTCTTTTCTTCACCTGCTACTGCCATATTTTTCTGCCTTCTCTGTCACCATGTGTGCAACTCATTCTGGCCTCACTTTATGTAAAGGGAGATTTTAATAGCCTTGCACCTGCTGGCTAATAAATGTTACAATAAAACAGTGGGGATCTAAAACGCTATTTCCTTCAAGTCCACAGTCGTGCCAGTTTGCTCCCACTTATCTTTGCCTCTCAAGCTTTTAATACCTTGTCACTTGAGTTATTTCTTTAACGTTCTCTTGACGTCCCTCCTATTAACCACGCGTGTTTCCAATTACCGTCCTCACACTTGTTTGGAAGACCTTTGTATCAGGATATCAACTTTGTCTTGTCAGCCTTATATAAGGAGTGATGGATCGGTTGCGGCACGTGGCATCGATTGGCCTACAGTAACGCAGCGACAGTCTCTCAAGGCTGTGGTGTAAAGTATTGCTCATCTACTGTTTCCACGGCGCATCCTCCCGCTGGCTGCAGGAGCAAGTCTGCTTTTCATTAGCGCTCCTGCCAAACAGCCATCATTCACATGCACTCCTATTGACTGGTGAGACGCAAGTAATGGCAAGTTACATAAGCGTGTGCCAAGTTGTGCTTCAAGCAATTGCAGTGTTGTTTTAACGTCAAATTGCTTAAGGCGAAGGACTCATTTCATAAAGCGCTTGAATTGGTAACAAAAAGCTATACCATAAGCAATTATAGCCGTTTTATTGCAATTGTGACTGACGCTTCTCTGGAGCAACCGCTGCCTAATGCTTCTGACCTAATACTCCCACACATACACAAAAAAAAAAGTTAGTGTTGAGGTGAGGGCAGTGGCATGCTGGGACCTCATTTTGACCCGGGAGTTTTATCATTTAGACCGGCCCACTGGTGCTCGGGGTTTTAGTTCACCTCGTAGGGCGTTTATAAGTCAGAGGTTGTGGGATCGCTCCCAGTTGATGACACTTTCTCTTTTCACTTGGGCTGCCACAGGCCTAGTATATCTCCACAGTCAGCAAAAGAGTTAAGCGAATGAAAAATATATTATGTATCCACTTTAACACATGGGTCGCTCAGGCTTTCCTTTGTGCCTGCCTGTTTTTCTGGATACGCCTCCCTCCACATGATGATTGGACTATACCAACTTGAACTAAGTCAGAAGGATGGTCAATGATATCTCCTGTATGAGAGCATGAATGGCAAGTGCAATGCAAAGGTTATTTCTCACCTGCTTTAGTGACTTTCTATCCCCATTTATGCTCTGGCCAGTCAACAAAACTTACAATGGACAAAAAAAAATGATACGCATTCGTCAGTGCAGGGTCTAGAAAGGTTGTTTTGTTTTTATGTGATTACAGAAGTACTTCATTTATAAAGATGTTACTTGTTTAAGCTCTGGGCCGTTCTCTATCGTAGATTAAGCCATCACTAGTACTAGGTGGTTTTGGTGTCACTTCTCACCTTGAGAGGCTTTGTCAGCAACTAATGATCCTTTTAGCAGCAGGCTGTACTTTTGATGTTCGAGTGGTCGACTCAGCAAATAAAAGATAGAGGGTGTTGGACAAGCTGAGAGCTGCTTTATGATAACAATAACAAGGTAAGCTCCTCCCTACTAGGGCAGTAAAGTCCAGCATTCTGCTAAAATATCATTACCTGTTGACAAAGACTTCTGAGGAGGGAGTAGGGTCCTCAACACTAAAACAACCCAGTATTGTTCTACGAAAGTCAGATGCTATTATTCAATTTCGACATGAGATCAGGCGTCACCATATTGATCCCGAACCTACACACTCATCAACTTTGTCTTGTTAATAACTGACGTGCTATCTCCAGACACCAATGCCACTTTTTTATTCAGGTTTGGATTTTGTCAGTAAAGACAGTGTAGTTTGGTGACATTTTCGGAGTCAGTATGGTGCCAAAAAATCTGTAGCTTGTGTCCAATGTGACGTAAGTTAACCGATCTGTGGGCTATGTATCAAACCGCAGAGGTCTATGTACGAGGTGACTGAGCTGATGTAACGGTTTGACAGATGAAGGGACGATCTTTGGGTTAGCCGGTACGTTAAGCGATCATTGCTCCTGAAGATGTGTGATCTTCAAACGGGAGACTGTGACCAGGAGTAAGGGCTAATCCTCATCATGTGACCGCAGAGAGGAGAGTAGTTATTACACTCCCGTCACAAGCGCTGGAGTCACCCCTGAAGCCAGCTTTCATCTCTCTCTCTAATTATCCCCTGTGCAGGAAATGAACAAAACAAAACAAAAAAAATCATTTGTTTTCACACAAATCCGTCCTCATCTGGAGGAGATTGCATAGGACTCCAACAACAATTACACAGTGTGTTTGCTTCTCCGGGACGAGCGAGGTTTTCACACAAAGGCTCAGTGGGGGCTGCCAAATGCTGTCAGCTGGCCACTTTCCAACAAGAAACTAACAGCGAGTCACATCCACTATTTGGCTACAGAGGAGTATCACCTGGACGCGGGGCAGTGGAGAGCTCAAGCACCCCGCTGGGACAGGAGATTAAGCTTTTTAAAATAGCCCCCTATAAGGCCCCAAGGCATCCTAGTGGGACACTGTGTAATAATAGGCAGATCAACACTGCAAATATGTGGAGATAAGGAAGTAACTAGAGCTCTTTTTGTTTTGTTTTAGAAGCTTATACTTCTGCTGAGTCTGTTAAGAGCAGTGTAAAAAAAAGAGAGCAATGTTTAGCCTTTGTGGTTGCTTTTAGTGCGTGAGAATAAATGTTCGTCTTTTTAGAGGGACAGTGTGTACATTTTGCCATAATATTTTCATTTGGCATAGCACTACCACACCTGTCAGTTTGTAGTTTGAAATACAAAAAAAATGTCATGGGCTAACCTCAACAGCATTATAGTGTAATTCATATAGTTTAGCATAGTTTTGATGGCGGACTACAATGCCCCAGTGAGGGTTTATCAAGGCGGCTGTATTTAGCATGTGTGTGAGATTTTGTAAATGTCTCCCCAAGTCCTAATGTCACATATTTCATTGTCCCAAAGGAAGGTTTATCTTGAGCAAAGAGCTGAGCAACAGCAGAACACATAGGCCTATATGAGGGTACATGTCATAAACACAGATATGAGACAGTAATGTAAACCACTCTCGTGGTAAGTTGACCATGGGATTCTGCCCCCTCTACGGTGATATGCAAACGTTTGGGAACCCCTGTAAATTTTCATGATTTTCCTTTATAAATCATTGGTTGTCTGGATAAGAAATTTCAGTTAAATATATCATATAGGAGACAAACACAGTGATATTGGAGAAGTGAAATAAAGTTATATGATTTATGGAAAGTGCACAAGAATTATTTAAAGGGGCAAGACGCAAGTTCGCCATTTTATACTCACTACTGCCACCTCAGGTCATACGTGTAACTGCACCTTCTATATTAAGCTCGTGCATGACGGCACTTCGGACCCGAAGTAAAACGTTTTTGAGTGACAGAGCAGGATTTTAGAGGCAGTTGTGGTGAACAGGTCTGGGCTCATTCTACACATTAGGACATTGTTGGAACATGTAGGGGGAGGAAAATACATAATTTTAACATTTTTAAACTCTGTATAGTCCCTTTAAACAAAATTAGGCATGTGCATAAATTTAGGCACCTTGTCATTTGATTTCAATACCTTTAGCACTAAGTATTGAAACTCCAAATTGGTTTTGTGTGACCCTTGACCTCCATACACTGATCCAATCTTGAGAAAGTGTATTTAAGGAGGCCAATTTTAAGTGTTTGAATCTTTTCTGAAGAGAGAGAGCTCTCAGTTTCAACTGTGAGGAACATTGTGAGGAACTGGAAGACCAGAGGCACAGTTCTAGTTAAAGCCCAAAGTGGCAGACCAAGAAAAAATTCAGACAAGCAGAGGCATGAGAACAGTCACAGTCAACCCACAGACCAGCTCCAAAGACCTACAACATCATCTTGCTGCAGATGGTGTCACTGTGCATCGTTCAACTATTCAGTGCACTTTACACAAGGAGATGCTGTATGGATGAGTAACGTGGAAAAAGCCTCTTCTCTGCACACGGTGTCGCTTGAGGTTTGCTAAAGCACATTTGGACAAGCCAGCTTCATTTTGGAATAAGGTGCTGTGGACTGATGAAACTAAAGTAGAGTTATTTGGGTAAAACAAGGGGCGTTATGCATGCCTACAGTAAAATTTGGTGGCGGTTCCATCATGCTGTGGGGCTGTGTGGCCAGAGCAGGGACTGGGAATCTTAATCGTTAAAGTTGAGGGTTGCATGGATTCCACTCAATATCAGCAGATTCTGGAGAACAATGTCCAGGAATCAACTTCGGAAGTTGAAGTTGCACCGGGGCTGGATCTTTCAACAAGACCCTCAGCACTGCTCAAAATCTACAGAGGCTCATGCAGAGGAACAAGCACAACGTTCTGGAATGGTAATTCTGCTTATATAATTCTTCCACACTTTCCATAAATCATGTAAACTTTATTTCACTTCTCAAATATCACTGTGTCTCCTATATGATATATTGAATTAAAATTTCTTACCCAGACCACCAATGATTTATGAAGGAAAAGCATGGAATTTTACAGGGGTGCCCAAACTTTTGCAAACCACTGTATATGTTAAATGTTTACACGTTGTTTTTTCAATAAACCAGGGCTGCACAATATGTGAAGGCATCGTTGTGACAGGACGTCAGAATGAACTCTTTTCCCTCTCCAAGCCACCACTATTCTTACGAACACTTCACTTTTTGTCGACATGTGCACTGTGCCAGCTGTAAACACCAGTCTCTCATTAGCACATGTGACCGCTCTGCACACACACACACACACACACACACACACGGTTTCAGTTGCATACAAAATCGCACGTGCACACTCGAGCGCCGCATGACCAGATGAAGAGGAACCATTGTTTGGCATCACAGGACCTCTTAGCCAAGACACACTATTCTCCTCCTGCGTTAATGTCATATTGCAAACCGCCTTGTTTGAATATTCAGTGGTTCGCAAGTTTCTGCACATGATTGTCTGTCTCCATTTGTGTCACTGCGGTTTCTGTATGTCCGCACACTTTCTTCTGGAGCTCGCCCACTCCAAGCCGATCTCATATAGAGCTGTCATACTGTGGCAGCCGGTGACATTGGCAGGCCATTAGCCCGCTGAGCGACAAAAGTGCCGGGGGGGTCAAAACGCTGACCCCTGTCTATGAGGCCTGAGGGGAGCCCGAGGGATCAGGGGGTTAAAGGTCACGAGGGGGCGGGCACGAATGACCAACTCCAGCCTCTGTTCACCGCTCAGCCCACACCGGTCACAAGGCAAACATGTTAGCCTGTGATTTATTGGGCTAATGCGCTTTTTCGCTACGTTTGTTCTCCGCGGCTATTTATATGTGTTGACATTTACAGCTTTAACCTCTTTCCACTCATTGCTTATAAAACAAACTGTGAAAATGCGGCGGGAAAGATGATGGTTTCACTTGTGCGCTGAGTCATTTCATGCACGGGTACGTTTCAGTGGGCACATTGGGTCTGGTGATAGTTTTGTTGTGTTGTTATTTGGGCCGGGAGTTTATTCGATTAATTCCAATTTAAAACCTTTAACCTTTAATCACACTTCAGCTTTTTCCTGCCAGACATTGCTTAGGGACGAACACCACATGAAGTCAATTTTTTTTTTACTGTCAAACTTGTTTATTCACACAGTTAAAGGGACTATACAGAGGTTAAAAATGTTAAAATGAAGTATTTTCCTCCCCCTACATGTTCCAGCAATGTCCTAATGTGCAGAATGAGCCCAGACCTGTTCACCACAACTGCCTCTAAAATCCTGTCACTCAAAAAGTTGCTACTTCGGGTCCGAAGTGCCGTCATGCACAAGCTTAATATAGAAGGTGCAGTTACACGTATGACCTGAGGTGGCAGTAGTGAGCATAAAATGGCCAACTTTCATCTAGCCACTTTAAGCCGACATGAACTTATTGAAAATGATCACTCTTCAAAATGAATCAAACTACTATTGTCTTTGAAGTGTTAATCTCCACTTAAAATGAATACAACCCCAAAATAAAAATGATGCTTAAATGTGATAGGCCATAAGTAACTCGAAAACGTAACAAACTTTTACTTTACAAAACAAAGCAACTGCAAAATAATGATTAACCTTATATGTGCTCCAAGTAGCTTTATGATTTTAATATAGTAGCCTGCTGATTTTGCATCAGACTAAAGCGAACCTCTGCACTACATGAATTTGACATCATACAGTAGGACTTACTACCATAGTAAGTTCTTCTGTATGATTTATGGATTTATTGTTCGATTGCAGGGTGGGTTTCTACATTTGTGTGCGAGCCCAGAGGCTTGACCTGCAGATTTATGTGGTGATCACCATTTGACACCACATAAACACCAAACCTGTTTAACATGTGATCCCTCAAACAAAAGGAGAGAGCATTTCTGAGCAGCAGCCATTCATGCATGTCCCGGAGAACAGTGGAAATCACATCAGTGATGTAGTGCGATGGTAGAGCAGTAGCAGCTGCGCGTGTGCTGCCGTCACAGATGTGCGAGTAGCGTGTGTGAAACCGCGGCTCCTCCAGGGAGGTGCACCTGTGACAGAGTGACACTGTGAGTCGAGAGTCTGCCCTGAACCTGAACCACATCCTCCACCAGCAAGACACACAAACCAGAGCTTGACACACGGCGTCGACCTGAGCCGCCGTTTACTACACACAACAGAGACGGGTTACATCTCTGCTACAGTTTGTGTGTTTGTTGAATGTTATACTGTCTAATTAAGGTGATAATGGCCTTCGGAAATTGCCTTTGTGCCACAGGGCAAGCACTTCACTTCATCTGACTGAGTGCCAGGTGTGATTGGTTAATGAGGCAGTTAATGCAAAACCTTTACTCCCACAGTCGACTAAAAAATTTTCATTTGTTCTATTTTAAAAAGTTAGATTGATTGGGTTCTTGTCAACATATATGATTGTTCAGCTTTGACTGTGTGTACTGTTATTGTAGTTGAATCAGACGAGCTGATAACACACATTGTCACAATCCCAGAAACTCCCTTCATTGCTTTTTGGAGGAGCGGAGGAGCTGATACTGTTTCATTTTAATGGTAGAATTTATCATATTCAAACAGAAACTATTGTAATCCATCCCAGAGTGGAAAGATAGACTTTTGGAAAGACAGACGCGTTTATTTATCCAACTTAACAGCCGTAAGAGTGATAACAGCATCACGTAACTGCTATTGTTGTGGTTTTTTGTGTCACAGTGCCGTCAGATTGCGGCAGAGAGCAAGGCCGAGCGCCATTGTAACTTCCTCCTCTCGCGCCCGGCACCCCCGCTGGCATCCTGTGTCACTGCGATAAGCCATCCCCTGATACTCCACTGACAACAGCGCTGGGGGAAGAGGTCAGGCTGTGCGTAAGAACTGCCAAGAAACGATGATGCCCCGCCATGTGTTTCAGGTTAGGGCTGGCTGAAAACAAACCCGGCTCCAATCGCACACAATTAGGTCCAGTACAGCTCACTTCAGGATGAGGGGCTTAGGTAATGATGATAAACCTGCGCGCTGTCAAAACTTATCGGAGCTATCGCCGCTCAAGCAGACTTTTAAAAACCAAACCAATTATAATGTTTGTTTGTGGATCCTTTGTTTTTCGTTACGTCAGAGCATTTCGACTCATAATATGTCACAATGTACGAGGTGTGGAGTTACAGAAAGCCTGTTCACCTTTGTAACAAGGGACAAGAGGCGGTGTTTACAACAGCCAGCTAAGGGCAATTACTCACTCAAAATTGGGTCGAATATGAGTGTAGTGTCAACGTTAGTGGCTTGGTCTTGTGAGGAAAAGTTTAATCGTTTCAAACTTCCTGCGGCTCACAAGTGAAGGTGTTGAATTTCACATGGTGAGTCACAGGTTAATAAGGAGAGAAACTACAATTTATACATCATTTAATAGACCCATTTATTACAGACATAAGGAGGATTTAGTTACTATTTGACAGCTTGTGAATAATGAGGTTAAAGGCTCAATGGAGTCCATAGACAAACATCTCAAGATTTTGTCAGGAGAACTGCAAGCAAATGTTTGGTCGAATCAAATCCTGGGGCAACTCAGGACATTCCTGAAATCTTGGCCAACCCAGGTGTCACCCCACACAGAGGGGTTTATACTATACCACCATGCAATAGCAAAAGTGGGGAATTAGCACTTGTGTGCATCCAAGTGAACCACAGATTTAAGACTCACTTGAGCAGATTATAACCGTCAAGAGTGCCTTGGAGTTTCTTGGTCTGCCTTTTGGAGTTTGCTGCCAATGCTTTTACCTGTTTCGGTTAACCACTTGTACATACAAATGTGCAGCTGTCTGGTTATACTTTTAACCCAGAGATCCATGAAGCGCTCCTCATCCCTCTTCCTTTGCTGAGGTCTTCAAATGTTGCTTAAAATTAAGTGACGCCTGAATGCTATTAAATCAAATTGTCCAGTAATGGTTTCACTTGGGAATAGTCTCCACATCACACTATGAGGACACTTCACTCACTCTTAGTTTGCTGATGAAGAGAAGTCATGTATGCAGAGTGGAATATGCACCCCCACATCTGTGCATCATACTGTACATTTGTTTTTACTCTCTTAACTGGCACTAACACCCTCAATGTTTCTGCACCTTATATGTCATCTCGCTCGGCTCCGTCCAACATAAAGATCCCTGTAATAAATCTCTATTGTTAACGGCAAACGGATTAATAAAGTGCAACACAAAACATCTGCTTGTGCCTGCGTGAACCCCCAGCCTCACGAATCCTGGGAACTGGTCTTCATTTAGAGGGCGCATATAAAATCATGAAAATGAACCCAAAGTGCTCCGGTGCCAAGCTTTCACCACTACAGAAATAAGACAGATGTTGGCTCTTGGTTTTAAAGCTTCACTAAGTAGAAAAAAAGAACTGCACTTGTCAGAATGGTGGCAAACAGCAAACATTGCGCATGATATTTTTTGTGTTGTGAAGGCAAAGTTCATTGCTTCTAGCCATGGAAAGAAGTTGCACATAAAGTAGATGATAGTTTAGCATTTCCTGCCAACAAAATGCAATCAGTGAAAGCACCATAACGGCTCTTACCAACAACAGTTATTTAAAAAAAATAGCAGCAGCAGCATTGACTTCTAAATAGTGTATGTTTCCATTCTCCTGGCCATTGTCTGGCGTGTTTTGTTTCAAAGCGCACTCCGATATTCGCGGTGACTTGAGAAAATACGACTAACTTTCCAAAATGGTGGATGAATCGCAGACAAAGGAGGAGAGATGAAAGAGTAAATTGCGATGCAGATCCCTCTTTAGGACATCAAACAACGTCTCCAGCAGTCCACGGGCTCCAGGGAGGACGCACGGCCGGGTAATTTCCTGCCAAAGAGTGGGCTGGACATGGGGGGGGGGACATCAAAGCCGATGGACTGGGACATCTCTGCTTATCTGTCCTTGTCGTCTCCGCTTGGTATTATTCTGACAGTCACACTGGGCATTTGGAATTAATCTCTAATTAAAGATCTTTAGTTTGAGCCTGAAGCAATGAGACGTTTTTATGCTCTTGTCAAGTCAAAAAGTGTAATTTTACAGACTTGTTTGTTGTTAACTAAAGTGGTCATCACTCATGTGGGGCTTTCTATGTATAGCCTTCAAAAAGCAAAACCAAAACGGTTTATTTCTTTGTCACAATTGTCCTAAAGATGTCTACATGTAGAAGGGACAAGTTGAGTGACTTGTGCTTTTCGAAAATCTTTCAACAAAGTGCCCCCAGTGAGAATGTGTTTGACTCACGGAGCCCCTCGCGAAGGG
This sequence comes from Gobius niger, assembly GCF_951799975.1. Taxonomy (NCBI): domain Eukaryota; kingdom Metazoa; phylum Chordata; class Actinopteri; order Gobiiformes; family Gobiidae; genus Gobius; species Gobius niger. The sequence goes on from NC_136867.1 coordinate 11,251,379, forward strand.
AGTGCGACGCTAAACCCTTCTCGCAGTCTGTTATGGTATAACATTATTAGGCCCGACGTCTTATTTGACAGGCTGTCAGAGAGAGTGAGCTGTACCTATGATGCATTACACCTCTAGTGTTACTTCAGCCCTGTGCCACAAATCCTCCTGTACTGTGAAGAACGCCCAGGGGCTAGACAGCGCTGAGCCGAGCAACTGTGGCAATGTTACTGTAGAGTTACAACATGAGGAGTGGAGCAGGGGAGAAAGTCGAGAATAATGGTGTGAAGAAGAACAATATGGTACGAATACATACAAGTAAAGATTCACGATAAAACTGTTAATTTACACCTACTACCTCCACTATTATTTCTGCTACCATTACTGGCTTTTGTGGAAGCTTAATGAGTCATATACGATGTTAAACAACCCATATGTACAAAGTTATATATTTTTTTTAAAGTATTGGAATACGATATTCATTTTTATGGAGTTGAGATATGATCATGTTCACCTACACTCCGTTACCAATTATTATCCAAATTGTAATACAGTGTCATAAAGGTAAAAAAAAAATATATATATATATTCAATTAAACTCATGGATGGTATTGTGTCATCAATCTCAGACACCTGTGATAATTAGTTGTCAGGTAAGGGAAAAACTTCTGAAAAAGGACGTTCCACATTATTAAGCAGACCACCATTTTCAAGCAATATGGGAAAGAAAAGGATCTCTCTGCTGATGAAAAGCGTGAAATAGTTGAATCTTGGAATGAAAACCTTCGATATTTCATGAAAGATGAAGCGTAATCATTGTACTGTTAAGAGATTTGTGGCTGATTCAGAGCACACACACGGTTTGTGCAGATAAAGGCACAATGGCGACGGTTTCTGCCAGACAAATACATCAGATTAAGAGAAGAGCTGCTACAAAGCAGCAAACAGGTATCTGAAGCTGGTGCCTCTTCCGAACATCATGGTGTTGGACCCTCCAGAGGCTGCAGTTGTGCATAAACCTTCTATCCGGCCTCCGCTAAACTGTTAATTGAATGCTTACGAGCAGAAACGGCTGCAGTGGGCCTAGAAATACGTACAGCATTACATGGTGCATAAAGATGATCTTGTTAGGGAAAGCACAAGTCTTCTTGTTGTACCATAGAAGAAAGTGGTCAGTCAGAAACTCCACATATTTTTCATTTTCACACTTTCAGGGAGCCTCAAGGGGCCGACCAACTCAAACCCCATGATTCCAGGTGAAAACATGACTCCGCCCCCTCCTTGCTGACGTCACAGCCTTGTTGGGACATGGTGGCCATTCACCAACCATCCACTACTCCATCCATCTGACCATCCAGGGTTGCACGGCCTCATCAGTGAACAAGACTGTTTGAAAATGAGTTTTCATGTATTTCTGAGCCACTGCAGCCGTTTCTGTTCATGAGCATTCAATGAACAGTTTAGGGGAGGCCGGATAGAAGGTTTATGCACAACTGCAGCCTCTGGAGGGTCCTACACCTTGATGTTCAGAAGACTCCAGAGGCACCAGCAGCTTCAAATATCTGTTTGCTGCTTTGTAGCATCTGTTCTCTTAATCTGATGTAGGTGTCTGGCAGAAACTGTCCTCATTGTGCCTATATCTGCACAAACCCATGTGTGCTCTGAATCAGCCACAAATCTCTTGAAATATCAAAGGTTTTCATACCTAGTCCAAGGCATTCAACTATTTCATACTTTTCATCAGCAGAGATCCTTTTTCTTTCCCATATTGCATGAAAATGATGATCTGCTTAATAATGGTTAACGCCCTTTTTCAGTAGTTTTTTTATTAACTTGGTTTACCTGACAACTAATCATCCCAGCTGTCTGAGACTGATGTCAATGATTCAAAGTGCCCTGAGATACAATGCCATCCATGAGTTTAATTGAATTTTTATATGTTTTTAACCTTTATGACACTGAAATACAATGTGCATAATAACTGTTAACGCAATGTATAAGTCTTGTAGTGCCTTATTCTCAAAGTATAGTATGTAGCTCTCGTACATTTCTATTTGGTAAAAGAAGCTCACGGGGGGAAACTGGTCTTTATTTAGAGGGCACGTGTAAAATCATGAAAATGAACCTCAAGTGGTCCGGGGCCAAGCTTTCACCACTGTAGTAATAAGACAGATGTTGGCTCTTGGTTTTAAGGCCTTTCTAAAAAGAAAAAAAAGTGGCGCTTGACAGATTAGTGGCAAACACTAAACATTGCACATTGTGTTTTAGTTTTGTACTGTTAAAGTTTGACTTTGTATTTTGGTAAAAAAGTGGAAAAAGGGGAATTCTGGGGACCCCTGACATATAGCCTACTGTTATTGCTACTATAAAAGTAATTCAACCATTAAGTGTCCACAAACTGCGTTAAACAAAAACTTTTACTAAAAGTTGGTTTCGTACTTGCAACTATAGGTCTAATGCCGCCACTACTACCATTTCTTGTACAACTAGATGGCTGTAAATGTACTCTGAAACTATATTTCTCAACATGTATTCTAAACTGGAAGTCTCCTCTGTGTGCAACATGCCCTAATGTTTATATGTAAAGAAACAAGCGAGTCCCAGTGTTTGTGCACACATGTCCCGGGGCGCTGCTATCCGTCAGGGCTATAATTTAGGCGTGCCAGCCAGCCAGGAGGAGGAGGAGGAGGGTATACTGGGGTGGGGGTGTCCTCTCGGCCCATACAATCGCCTCAGGTAACACAGCTAACTCAGCCAGCAGATCTGAGTCAGGCTGCTGCGAAGGAGAAGAGACGAGCAGCCCAATTTGCCATGAGGGCTATAAGGGTTGAGCTTTAGGAGCAGCTGGGCTTGTCAACAGATTAATGTATCAACCTGAGTGACAGGCCGGGACCCACCTCCTGTCCACTCACATCTCCACACGCTGTAGCCCCTCATCATTCCTACAGGACAGACACTCTCAGCCCAGGCAGGTGGCAGTATTGTTGTGGCCAGGGCTGTTAGTGTTTTTTTGTAAGATTGTGGTTATAGAATTTTTCCACTGGCACACTGGCTCCTCGCCTGTCAGAGTGCTGCGTGTCAGTGCAGCGCTAATGCGACCCAGATGAGCTGAGGAGAGAGGGATGAGGGGGAGAGACAGCTCTTTAAGAGCCAGGGAAAGCGCAGCACTGCAGGTGTGTGCGAGGCATGGACTTACAGTAACTAATCACTAGTGATCATGTTACTGCTGTTCATTGGGATGCACTGAGTGAACTTGGCAATGGCATTATACATACAAATGGTATGTGAGAGTTGCATGGGCAGCCAGTTCAGTGTAATTGTTAACTTTACTACAAAACAGTGATTTAAAAAGCTTAATCTGGACATGTTTAATTGCTAAGTCTAACCCCAACCGTAAAAGTGGCAGGTAACAGGTTAAAACTGTCTACTTTCACCTTAAATGTATGAACACTTTAATAACAGACTTTAACCTTCTGACATTACTGTGGACAGTTTGTAACGGTGGCTCAGCAGTAGAGCATTGGTTTTATTCCAGCTCTGCCAAGTGAAGTTGTTTCCTTTGGCAAGAAGTATGACTATGGTGTGCAAGTGAGTAATTGACCAAACTCCCAGCAGTCTGTCAGAAGTTGATCATCACCACAGGTCAATTGGAGTGAATAATACATTAAATTGTCGAGAGTGTCTTGAAATTAAGGGAAGTTCCTTTAAGTGGCTGGCTGTCCTACGGAACTTGGGTTGACTGTTTAGTTGTTTTTTACGTGAGTTTCTGGCAGAGCCTTGTTCATTTAGCATGACCTGGCACATTTTGTTTTGGGATGACAAATGCTTGAAGTGACAAAACATTGCTTTGAAAAAGCAGTGTATCTGTTTGTATTCATTACACACATGATCTGTTATAGTTAAAACCTCTGGGGGTGTGGGCCTCCATGTTGCAACAACACTAATACCAACTCAGAGCTCTATGTGTATGAAGAGTTACAGTTTTCCCATAGGAAAACACAAATACAGCAGTACAGTATCTTTGATGTGGTCTACATTTTTATACAAATATGGTTTCTGTGGTTTTCACACACTTATGCCCCTCTTCCATTACCATTGCCTCTTTTGCTGGCAGCCTCTGATGAACCAGGTGACCCTTTCGCGCAGTCATCCTGCTTGTTTTAACACTGCCACAGTCCAGTCATAATGGTCAGCCGCCAGCGCTGTTGCCAACACATGTCTTTTGATGTATTCTTCTTCAAGGAGATTTCAAAAGCAAAGCATGTTGGCTAGGGGTATTCTCCGTTTGTGCATGAGAGGGATGGGGGTGTAGTGGGTCAGGGAGGGCTGTCCACAAATCACGGGTCAACAACTTCCCTTTGAAGATGTGTTGTGTCCGGCAACATAAAAGCAAGGGACAAATGGCATTAAATTGGTAACAGTTCAGTCAGGTGCACTGGAGTCAGCAAAGAAATGATTTCACTTCAAGTGAAACACTCATGGTTTTATTTTTCAACAGATGAGTGTCATCCGGAAGGACACTCGATTGTTGTGCCCACACTAAACACTTTATGTGAAGGGGATTACCACAGCAGGTTCATGCCGGGTAGACTTCTCACATGGCCTTAACACGCTTTATTATGAAGAACTGTGTGGATGACAGTTGTTGGGAAGTAGTCAAAGTGTAGAGAAACAGTGAGCAGTGGCCCTTATGTACCCTTTTTCAGAAGGTACACTATTGCACATGTTTTTAGAGGTAAGAGTACTAAGAGGAATACAAACACAAGGGGAACATGCAATCACTAGATTATAAAAAAGAAAGCCCTATCCCTAACCGCTGTGCAACCGTGCCAACCAACTAGAGTTGACATAATTTAGCCAACGTTTTGCCCATGTACTACTGCTATTCATTTCTGTTATGTTCTGTGAAGTAAACCGTTGTAAAAAATGTCCGTCATAACACGAATAGCTACATCTACCAATGTCTGTACCCCAAATCCATGCCCTTCAAAAATACCAAAACAGAGAGTCAAATAATAATTCTTGTATATGAACACCCTGTTTACAAAGATGTTTACTTCGTACACGTGTGCGCTGTGAGTGGGCCGCCGCTTTGTTCTGTGCTCCGACAGTCAGCGCAGGTCTCCGGGGGCGTACGCTCAAGTTGAAAGTCAACAAGCCTTGTGAAGTGGCGGCTTTTATGTTTTTTACATTTATGTTTGGGTGCAATAAGTCCAAAAGTGCATTCAATTTCTCTTGTCGGAACACAATCTGGACTAAGATTTGAACGCTAAATATGCAAAACGGACAGAACAGTGCGTGAGTCATAGAGCCAAATCTCTGAAACATTATTATATATGGGCTTCTATAATTGTTACGTACAAAACCGAGCAGTGCAAGTCAAAGAGCGCACTGCAGCTCGTCGGAGGATATTGTGGTCTGCACTGGCTGCTCTCAGTGCTGAAGTCCAAGAACATGTTGGGGCATGTATCTCCCTCAACAGACAGTGTGCAAGTGTATAAGAGTGTGTGGAGTGTGTATGCATGTGCTGGGGGGGGGGGGTTTACCACCTCAGTGTCAGTTAACAACACCCCTGACGAGCCTCGATATTAGCACTCATTATGCTAATTACCCTCCGATGCACAGCGCCCGGTTACTGTTAATCTACTCTTGCGTCATAGCCTGAAGGATATACAAGGAAACACATGTACCTGCTGCAACGGGAAACTGGCCAGGGTGATTACAATGACAATGGAAATGTCAAATGACCTTTGCCCCAAAAATCATCCGAAGGCTTTTGTGTTTGTGAGAATTTAGTCAGCCTGAGCGAAATTTGTGGCGCAGCTCGAGGCCAGACACACCCACTCAAAGTCAAGTGGGTTTGAAGAACACTTCCCATAGAACCACCTCACCATCTGTTTATGTGGGTTTTATGGCGATATTTAGTGCCTGCTTTGGTAGAATGTGTCATGATGAGTTCAAAAACGTCCTATGCAGTGTCAGTGATTTCCAAAGTAGAGTCTGGGTCCTTCAAAGTTACAGGTTTTGGTGGTTTTCTCAGTGTAGGCTAGTTCTGCTTTTTATGCAGTAATCATTTTTCGTTGGATCCCAAATCACAAATGATGTCCATGAAGTAACACGATTACTTCAGTACTACAACAACTTTCTCGCAACAAGTGGACACTGTATTGGCGACATGGTGGTCCTGTAACGAGTTCCAAGGCACGTACAGTCATTCATATCCATCGCTCCAGGCAAGGAGAAGATAAATCCAAAAGAACAGTGTCATTTTTATTGGCTGAGGTCAGAGGTTACACAAGCATTAAATGTATAGACAATTTTGCCCTTCACTGCAGTCAGATAATTGATGCATTGATGAAACGGGAAACTTTTTTTTTAAATTGAAGTTGAACAATCGACTGGCCTCATGTTTGACTGCTCTAATCGACATGCCCCGGGCCCTTGGAGATACGCCAGGAAGAAGAGACACATCACAGTGAAGTTTACTGGACTACGGCGGCCTGGAGGCTTGGAAATCAAACCAGAGAAAACAAGTGTCATGTTTTACACTTCATAACCATCACCATACATGATCATATTTACCATACTTTAAATATAACTTTATTGTGACTTATGTGTATCTACGTTATATGAATGTCTTAATAACAAACTAATGCGAACCTCATGATGCCACGGTCAGCTGGTGTGCCGTGTGGCGCCAGCGCTGCATAATGACCTCTTGTGTGTGCGCAGATAAATCTGTGTAATAGTAATATTACACTTAAGTGGTGTCTCCTTAAATCAGGCTTTGAGTTGATGTGAAAGGCAGCAGAGTAAGTGGAGGGTAATTTGAGCCATGTGCACCATGGCCTGTTTGTAAACCCTGGAATAAGCGGCGCTATCGCAGTGGAGATAAGCTGCTGGAGTCATTTAAAGGGACAGTCTTTCAGCAGTGTAATTGCATTAAGAGGTTGAACTATGAAAATTATTTGCTGATTTCTATGAATGGCACTAAATTTGATGATATGTCAGAGACTGTTGATTTACACTTACAGTGCGGAAAAAGATATTTACAGACACTATATAAAAGACACATATGCATTTCTTTCCCTCACTGTCTGACATGAAACCAGAATTAACTTTTACTTTTTTTCAATTAGAATTTTCAAAATTATTTCTATTTGCTAAATGCCAGAAGAATGAGATATTTTTCTATGGTTTTATATTACTTTTTACAAAGCCACATTTCATTAATATTTGGTCGCATTGCCTTTAAATTGTATAACTTGGGTCAAACATTTTGGATTTCCTTCCACAAGCTTCTCACAATTGTTTCGAGGAGTTTTGCTTCATTCCTCCAAACAATTTTAGCCACATTTATAGGCCACCTTTGTGATGGCCACTTCAAACATTGACTTTGTGATTCTTAAGCCACTTTGTAACCGGTATTGGCCTTATGCTTTAAGAATTGTACATTTGGAAGACCCATCTGCGCCCAAGCTTTAACGTCCTGGCTGATGTCTTGAGATGTTGCTCTAATATTTCCACATAGTATTCTTTCTTCATGATGTCATCTATTTTGTGAAGTGCACCGGTCCCTCCCACAGCAAAACAATCCCACAGCATGATGCTGCCACCCCCGTATTTCACAGTTGTGATGGTGTTCTCAGGCTTGCAAGATTCTCCCTGTTTCCTCCAAACCTGACAACGGTTATGGCCAAACAGTTTTTTTTTTGGCAGACTATAGGATATGTCTCAAAAAATGTATGTGTTTATCCTTGTGTGCATTTGCAAACTCAAATTCTTTTGGAGTAAGAGCTTCTTCCTGGCAGAGTTCTCTCTCAGCCCATGTTGGTACAGTACTTGCTTCACTCTGAATAATGATAAACTCTTACCAGTTTCAGCATATTCACCAGGTCCTTTGCATTTGTGACTTTAGTCTTGGGGACCACCAATTCATTTACTCGTAGGAGAGGTGTGGTTTACGATCGTCCATAGCCGTTAATTGGGCGCTACAAATGTCTATCATGCGTCTGCACGTGGCCACAGCCAATCGTATCATCGTATCTGATGACGTATGACATACCCGCTGTAAACATTCGAGCTGTAAACATTTAGAACACGGCCTGAAGCTTGATCGAAAAATAGCGTCGCGTCTGCTGCTGTCATGTTTGATCCGTAAATAAACTTTTTTTTTTTTACTCCGTGGACAAACTACAAGCTTCCGTATATCGAATAGCTCGTCATCATCTTGCCATCCCTCCTCGTTCTGTGATTGGTTTCCAAATCCATGCGAAAATTTCGGCCATGGTCCCCAGGCTGCTGTGCAGTTCGAAATGATTCGAGCGCACACAGCATTCGAGCGATAGCCAGGTTATAGTACTTCTGTAAACTTTGTAACAAGTAACACAAAAATGTCTTTAAAAAAATCTATCTGGCATTTAGCAAATGTTTTTTAAAATTCTAATTGACCTAAAAAAAAGTAAAGTTAATTTTGGTTTCATGTCAGACAGTGAGAAAAAAATGCAAATGTGTGTTTTTATATAGTGTCTGTAAACATCTGGTTCCCACTGTATTTATTTAAATAGTAAGTTTTAAGTGGGACACTATACATTAATAAACATTGAGAAAATGTAAATGTTCCCAAATTAGCCAAAAGACTAGTTTTCATTGGTAGTCTCTCTGCCACAGGTCACAAATCTCCAAAAACATGTTATCACAATAACAACCTGACCAATAAAAAGTTGCCACAAAAAAGGTCACACGCTCGAATATTTTAGTTTCACTGCTTTAAGCTTCTATTTCTGTGGCATTGTTTCAGTGAGCTTCTGCAATCTCAAAGATTTATTTCCATTGATGACGGGAGAGTGTGACCACAGCGCAAAGCCTAGTCCAGCACACCCCAAAGATTCTCAATGAGGTGAAGATCGAGACTCAATGGTGGCCAATACATGTGCACCCTGAACCACTCTTTCACATGAATCCTGGCATTGCCATCCTTGGAACAGGCCCGTGCCATCAGAGAATAAGAAATCCATTGATGGAATAACCTGGTCATTCAGGATGTTCTGGAGATGGGTCCATGACTCCAGGCAGCCTTTTCTGATCCACTGGCTTATAGACAAAATAGTTCATTGTATTGTATTGTATGTGCCCATGAACACTTATAACTTATTAACACACATTGTCTCATCCTTGATAAGATATGGAAATGTATGTATAACTTCAGGCCCGGAATGAATAAATGAGAGGTAGAACCATTTTATTTGTGCAATTCATTAGGACCAAAAAGTGAAATGAACCAAACCAATGAGCAAACAATCTCTTCCACACTGTCCTTTCTGACCTCAATCACTTCTTGTACTGAGCCCCTCTCCATACAGTCTCCAACATGCCATTTTATAGAAGCACAATGTAAGAGGCCCAGTGCAGATAAGACCCTCTTTATAGATGTTTTTTCCTCGGGATCGCGAGGCTGGGGAGATATTAGATGACTCGACATAGGCCCCAGCTGTCCACACAAACCAGCGGGAGGGCACCAGGGCCAATAAAGCCGGGTCAGGTGCAAGGGACATGCCAGCACTATGACCTCACTGTGTCAATCTCATGTTTACTCTGCACGCTTGAGCTCCTCTGTCTAATGTTTGTCCTGCACACTGTTATTTTACTACTATCTGTGCTGACGGCAAAGAGCGCCCAGCTACAACCGCAAAACCTCGTCAGGTTTTTGCATTGGCTGTTGGGACACACTGATATGTTGCAATGCAGTCATACAAGCAGGTAAGGTTCGAAAACAGTTTGCATAATGTTAATCCCCTTTCAAACCTTAAGACTTAAGTTTATTCAGAGATATGTCATTTGCAGTGGAGAAACAAGCTGGTACTGCACACATCGCATTAGTTTGGATTTGTGGAAGTGTAGGCACAAACTGTTGTACTGTGCATGTTGAATTCTTCTCATCTGGACTTTTAAGTGTTAAGTGAAGGAACATGTGGCATATTAGTTAGGATTACTACTTTACCGCGCCGTGGAATCGATTTGCACAGTGTTAAATCAAGGAGTTTGCTCAACATTGACATCTCAACATTGTGTTGGATTGAACCTGTCCAGTGATTCGCCTGCAGCAGGGCATATGCAGCGTTTGGTGCATATGAGTAATGACGGCAGTATTATCCTCACGTAAAGCCTGGAGAACCCGTGTCAGTGATAAATGTGATAAGTGTGTTGTAGTGAGTGTGGCGTGAGGAGGGACAGGCACAGCGCACAGGAGATTAGGAGTATGTTTCATAATGCTGTCCTCCTCCACATAGGGCCATGGCAGGATATCCTGACCAGAGTCTTTTACTCAAACCGACCTCACTGATGCAACTTGTGCAAACTCCCTACCAGCCTGACTGAGACTATAAAAACATGAGCGAAAGCATGAGCAGGTAGACCAGGGGAATATAGAGTTGTCTCTTTAAGAAACAGATAGTGGATGAGTGTCCGTTGGGGCCAGAGACTGAGCTTTGTTTACAAAAGTGCACGCTTCGTTCTGCTGAAGATGCTGACATCAGCACAAGTCAGACTGGGGGTCAGCCGGGGTCGAGGCTGCCACTCACCCAGAGCCAAATCCAAACACTCCACAGGAAGGAGACGGAGACACGGAATAACATCTCAGGGGACACTCTCATTTAGCGGATTTATAGACTCAAGTTTAATCAAGTGTCCACAAACAAATTACTTTAGGATTGAGTTGGATGAGTTATAACAGATAAGTTGCATTCTCCTCCACTGTTTATATTCTTTTCATCTGAAACTGTCCATGATGTATAAATCTCCAGAGCTGGTAGATTGACAGTTACTGTAGGTATGTCTGGAAGGCCATCTTCTGATCAGCTGCTTAGAAACCCACACTATCTAGTATATTATCGCAACCAGTGGCAAATTGAAGTTGACCGAATATTATATGAACAATCATCAGGGAAAAAAACAGTTTGAGGAAAGAAAAACAATAGATAAAGGTTCTCACTTGGAAAGGGTTACAATGATTTTGTTTATGAATAACTGTGTGTCTGCATTCCTTAAATAACACATAAATCTTTTGAAAGCACTACAGCGTATTGTAATTGGAAATAGCCGCAGTGCATGTTATTTCCTGGTCGGTGCGTGACCAGGATGTGGTCCTGCTGTGGCGACAAATACTGCTGGCACTCACCGGCGGCTAACCAGACCACAGCAACCTGCCAACAAGGAAACAAAGAAACAAATGGGCCCACAACAAGTTTCACTCCAGTCTAGCTTTGTTACACCTGCTTTGCAAAATGGTAAGATTCAGCTCCTGTTTTAACCACATGTGAAGTTCTGTCGGTGGATAAAAGCCGAACGAGGTCATACCGCTTCTGCTAAGGACCCCTAGACCACAAGAACTCCAGCAACTCTGCACATACGTCTGACTGGTGAACTTTTAAACCCTTGCAACAACACGACTCTCTGGGTACAAGTGTCTAGAGCCATTAGCAGCACTCTTTTACTGTGATTTAGGAACTACACATGGTTCTGTTATGGCTGCCCATTCCAAACTCCAATACTGTAAATTACACAGTGGCTTATGGCTGTGTTCAAATGGTGTGAGGGATGGTGTGTACAATATGAAGAGTTTGTTTGAATAGCCATATCTCAAGACTTTTACCATAAACATGTGAGCAGATTTTCAACAAACCGGGAAAGATTTAAGTTGCATTTATGGCGTTGGGCTTGCTTTATGTGTCTAAAGTGTCTAGTGAGCTGCTAATAGACCGAGACAAGTGTTGCAAGTTCCAAACATGTGTCTCCAGCAAGCAGTCAGTCAAACGAAACCCCTCACTTTGAACAGTAGTTACACTTTTAGCTGATAATATAGTGTAGAATTGTAGATTACTGGTACATAACCTTTCACAAAATACACCAGTCAGTAGCAATTGGATTTTCAATGGATGTTAAAAGACAATTTGAAAAGACAGATCAGTTACGCAGTTTAATATGGTCCTGAAAATATAGAAACTTGCAACCTGGAAGTGCTTCTTTTTTATTTTTATTTTTTCCTAGACCATATCAAATGAGATGCATGTACAGGAAACAAACCAAACTACCTTTTTAATCAAATGTCTGAATACCAAGTGAAACTGTGAGACTAACTAAAAACATAGGTTGGAATAGCACTTGAATGATTTAGCCTGGACAATATTTAAATTTGAGAACTGGACAACAAATGAAAAAACATGGTAAAAAAAAAGTAGATTAGATTACAAGTCCTTTAAAGCGTGTAATAACAGAACCATAGGCTTCAACATATTAACAAGTGAGAACACATACTGATACACACACACGCCGTGATTCATCCAGTGAGATTTAATGATCTCTCCTCGGGCACTGTTTAAGCCTTGCCTGCTTAATCCTTTTACTTCAAGTCACACCAACCCATGAGTTATATATGGAACACGGACAAACACCACCGCTTTCAACTTCAGAATTATCAAAACAAGTGGCTTTATGACCGCATATCTGAGGCCATTAAGCCCTTTCATCAGACTGTGCTGTGCGCCATGTCATGTTGACCTTATTGTGCTTCGCATGAGGTTTGTGGTCCTTCGAGCGGGGGGGAAGTTAACCCATAGAGACACTGTTTGGACACTGGTGCGCGAGGTGGCCCTCATATAGCTGCCTCCTGTTGCGGCTCATATTGTTTGACAGCTTGTGTTATGAACAAAAGGTCGGGAGAGAAGGAGAGAGCCACCTCCACAGCAGCGGCGCAGATAAGCAGTCCTGATGAGAGTAGTTGTTATGCTTGGATCAGTTCCAGGACCTAACTCCCCAGCTCTGGCCCAATGATTGTTTTCGCTGCCCGGGGTTCCAAAGTTATACCTCTCCAGATCTGGTTACCACGGCGATGGGCTCCTCCGCGCGCAAATATAGGGTGCAATAGGTTTACGGTTGAAATAAGTACAGCGAAATGTACTTTCAGTCGAGTTGCGCTGCGATAATGAGAGAGAAAGTCAGTAGCACTGGACTCACAATGTGGTTAAATGTATTTGGTTACGCAACGCAGTAACAAGGTCCTCTCTCAGCGTTATGGAGATAAACATGACAATGAACTGAGCCTCATAGAGTTTAGGACTAAATGTTCATTTCACATTGAGACTCTTTCGGCTGCCTTCTCACAAATAATCTAATAGTACTGATCGTTGCCACTTTCCCTGCTTCCAGAACCTTCCACTGGTTACATTATGCCCCGAGCCAATTTTTTCCCCCCTCTCCTACGAACTTTGCGGTTTCCCTGCTGATTCATTACATCTGATCATGTGTTTTTGAGTTGCAATCTGCCGGTGGAGTGTGAACGCGGAGCGGTTTTTACGCACACACCTGTCCCACATGTGCAGTGTATATTTTTAGCAGGCGCTGCGCAGCTGTTTGCCATTACTCATATCACTGTGCACTCCTTCACACCCGCTCGGACCACTGTTATTCTTACAGAGCCACTGGAGCTCTGGAGTCACCAGCACGGCGTGTCAGCCTAGCGTTGTGCTTGTTCAAGTAAAGTTGGATAATTTCCTGTAGGTTGCTTTATAACATTCTAAATGTTATGGCATCATTTCAGATTGAGGGCAGATTTACTCGGTAGATAGATCATGTATCAAGACAAAGAGCTGCATGCCAGTTTTTGTTTACATAATCTGGATAGGCCCAATACTTGCAGAATGATAATGACCATAAACCAGGTCAGCAAATCTCCATTTTGACACATCGTTTAACTCAATTTTCATACTAGAAAGTTATATTGTCACATGAATGCATTCAATTGTGCACAGAATTATTAATCATCGGAGCGAGTAAATGGGGAAAGTACAGAGAGAGGACCTGATGCTTTACTCATTGTTCTGCACTTGGTTGTTTAGAGCACACTTTGACTGGGTGAGTGTGTGGTTTGATAGATAGTATGATGGTGGTATACATTAAAAAGCACGCTGTTTATGACATGACAACATGTGTAATGGATTTGTGCCTAAAAGATGTTCCATTGCATATTCTCACACTCTTCCACCATGATCAGCTTCAGCACTAAATATTGACATTAAAATGTGTGCTACTTTAAAGAAAGGCATTTTTACCCTGTCTTGCAATGGCTCTGGATCAATGGAAAAATGCACAGTGATCTATAACTGAACTGTTCCTAGGACATGGAGCTCTTGAAAATGCAAACAAAAATGCAACACTTGTAAGCGGTAACAGTAGCAGTACGTTTTGATGATTGCACAAACTACACGCAAAGTGATGGACGGTGATGGTTGGGGATAGGAAGTCAGGTAGAGCATATGCAGACCCAGTCAGGCCAGTAGAATGTCATCAGTGCAGAGGTGCAGTGAAACTTTAATCTGTTTGTATGGAGCGTTGATGGAGGGGTTGATTGAGCCATACGCAGCACAGAGATCAGGTCCCTAAACGCACCACTGCTTTATTGGCGTTAATGAAGGTGGCATTAATGGCTTCCCCCTGGGCCGGCACATAAACATCCACTCCTACTCTTACAGCACAATTATGCTGCAGTGAGATCACTCTGACTGTTGGGGCTTGCCATGAGGACAGCAGCTTGTTTAGCTTAACTCTGCAAATCAGCCTCCGACCAGAGAGGAACAATAAAAACACAGGACATAATGCCTTTTACAGTAATTCCTGTAAACAGATGTGATTAAATATGGAGCCAGAGCAGAGAGACTCAGGGCTGGAGGTCACAGCACATGCGGCTGATAGTGAGTGTTATGAAGAGAGCGGTTATCAGAAGTGAAACTGAGCTGTGGCTCTCTGCTGCTGTCAGATGACTGTCACAGTGCACCACTGTGGTTACAAACAACTGACTGGTGTACTTGGAATATACCAGTAGTGACTCTAAGACATGAACACCATCACTGCAGTAGTAATCATAGTATATCAGCTGTTATAAGTACAGGAGTTTGGACATATATGCTGAACTCTAGGTGACACTCCACACGCCCGAGGCTGCCATATGATTGAGCTGGACTTATGGCCTCACATACAAAGGTGTTTCTCTGCTCAGCTGATAAAGACTGCATGTTGGCTGTAGGTGGATGGCTAATGGGGGATGGTGCTCCGTGTATAAGCTGTGCAGATGAAGTGCCACTTGTAGCGGGGATTTCCAAGCATGGTTTACCCAAAGAGCTGCCAAGGGCCAAGTCATTAACCCTTTATTGATATTTCTTAACGTAAAGCCTGGGGCATCACCACTCCAAACATCCATGCTCTGCACATAAACCGAGCAGAGCTGTGGAGAAAGGCACCCATGTGTCACATGTGAAGTACTACATCAAACCCAGCATTAGTGTTCTGAGATGTCCTGCCGCACATGTTAATGAACAGGTCACAGTGTGCACTGTTCAGACACTGACTGCCTTTGTCCCTGTGAAGATCATATTATTTTATTAATACACACATAACCTCCTTGTCCCATACCACAACATGAGCATGACTTGGCTCTCAGGGGAATTGGTGTGGCCCATTGTCAAGTGCCCTAGCCTCACAGGGCTGATTGAAAGCGTGAGGTTTCGGGGTGTGAGAACCACGTGAGACAAGTTGTTAAGAAGACAAAAAAAGGAGGGAGCAAGTCAGAGAGAAAGGCAGACAACTTTCTTTTACCACTCAGTGGCCCAGCTGCTGCAGCCTTCATTATTCCAGTGCTGTAGTATGACACAGAGTTAGCTCTAGTAAACACGAGGCAAGCAACACAGCTATCCGCTCAGCCTGTCCTGCCAAAGTCAACAGTATTAGGAGCCTGGGGGAGAAAACGTTTAATAAATGCATGCTTCAACCTTTACACATTACAGGTAATAATGCGTAATCACAAACAAGGTTGTTTTTAGAAGCTGCAGTGATTTATTATGTTCATCATTTCAATATGCACATATGAATTTTATTAGCTCCATATGTTACCGCTGACATGTTAATGCGATGTGTGGAGGCGTGGATGTGCGAGGGTCATGAACGATGGCTGCAGGTCACAGGGGGTGTTCAGCTCAGTGTTCAGTCCTGTGTTTTCCAGAGTCTAATCTACAGTGTGCAGGAGCGCTGCCAGCTGCCCCTCCCCCAGAGCTCTGCAAGTCCCCCGGGGGAAAACTCCAGGCTGCAGCGGGGAAACAATGTCCAGAACTCACGGAAAAGACAAGCGAAGATCATTGTACAACAGAGACATGCAGGTTTAATGACTGTCTTAGCATGTAAACACACTGCCATCTTTAACTGCCTCCAGACAAATAAGACCGGGCCTAATTCACAGAGACGGAGCGAGGATGATTGGCCGCTCTCTTGCACCGTGTTTGTGATAGGTTCAAGAGTTCACGATCCTATCTGGGCAGTTTGTCTTGTGCTGCTAACCACTTGACGCCACTCTGCCAACCGGCTCTGGTTTAGGGCGACCGACCATGATACGCACATCATAAAACCTCTTCAGCCCAACGGTTCAGCCTGAGTTCATGTGCGTAAGAAAACCCCCCAAAAAAACATGCTCCGAACAAAACTTTTGCCAGCAACTCAACACTTCTATGATGTGCCATGATTTGACCTTTGCAAATGAATCCGCAGATTTTTCTTCCAATGTGTTCGCTTTACGCACCTCTTCATCTAAATATCTCGCAGCAAAAAGAAAACAAGCATCCCCCATCGGTGCTGTAATGAATAAATAGCTCCCATGTGACCGCGAGCCCGAGTAGTCCTATTTTGCTCCATCCTCTGTTTGTTTTCCCCACCATTGTAATTACCCCTCCCCCCTTTAAATGGCCCGAACTAACCGGTGGTAAACAAATCCAGCAAACCCCAGGACCCTGACTCAGACCCATTAAAAAAAAAAGGAAAAGAGAGGTGGGGGCGGATGGGGTTGTGGGATAGTAACATATAAGGTCCGAACATGACTGCCAGCGGGGAATGCACAGCGGTTGTGTATGCGCGCCCGAAAATTGCCTTCACCCCTCACTAGTGCTGACCCTGGAACCCTGCCAGCAACAGTCACAGTCTAATTACCGAAATCTGTGTGCCAGCCAAAGCCATTGTAGGAGTCAGTATTGTCTGGGGGCCCGCGGGTGCAGTCTCCATTGAGCCCCGGGTGCCCTCCGTTTAGCGAGGTGGAACGGCCTTTACAAGAGTTGTGTTTGGGACGGGGCGGGGAGTTTGAATGGGCCGTCTGTAAGAGCGCACATTTAATGATACACTGAGACAGGGAGACACTGTAGTGAATAAAAAAAGCACCAGCCTAAATAAGACCAACTATGGTTTTATGGAGATTCAGGTGGCAATGATGAATAATGTAAATAAAACTGAACTGCTTTGGTAATTGCTCTCTCCGCACTAAAGCGATTTCAGAGAGTAGGCCCCTGACTGGGCATTGTCCCTATCCTGTAGTAGTAATAATGTATATGGTCTCAAACTGTCAAACTGTCATTGTAGTAGTTTCTCCCATTATGAATAAAAGACCTGACACCCCATGGAAAGCTAAAAAACGATCTATCTTGTGCTTGCTTAGTGGTTTATTGCTCTATTTTGCCAAACTGTCTCAGCACAGTATGTGAATGTAAATAATTAAGTCAATTCGGTCAAATTTACTCAAAACAAGACTTGAGGAAACACTGGATTAAGAGGCGTTAAAATTACAGATACATCTATCATTTACAACTTTGATTTACCAACACTGTTAACAGTGACCAAAGTACCAAAAATCATCCCTAAACCCTAAATATCAAGAATGTCAAGGGTTTAACTCTAAGATTTTAGACCACTCTTGGTTTGTTATCATCAGAATTTGCCTTTCTGTCGCTCTTGACTGTAATCCTAACGCTGTAATTGCCATTGAACAGAGATTTTATGTGTGTGAGATATGGAAATTCATCAGATAAGGTTGTATTCGCCGGTTGCTCGCTGATTGCATTGTTTTTGCTTTTACCAACTGTCTGCTCGAGACAGACAAATACCCTCCCGGTCCAGAATTGCGTGTGTTTTCTACCTTTACCAGTAAAAATGATGTAATTTCTCCTCTGTGAAATCCCTTTTGTGGTAACCAGATTAGAAACGGTGTTCCCCAGTGAGAGCCTGCAGGGAGTGACCGACTCAGACTCCATATCTTTATCGCAGCCAGCACTGGAAGTAATAATCCTAATGCTGTTAATCTGCCTGATATTCAGTGTAAACCCATTAGAGAACTGTCGCAGTGTTGACGAGACGGAACTACCTGTTTTCAACGTGCGTCCCGTGGTCGTGCGCGATAAACTGGGATCTCGTCAAATTCTCAACTGCTGCAGTGGGTCAGGGAGTGTCAAAAACAATAGTCTTATCACCAAGGCTAAACATGAGGAGGTATTTACATCTGCCTTATCTACTTTGAGCTGTTTCCCCCCAAAACAATGTGTAAGCAGAAAGTCTTTTCATCAACAAAGCACGGCGACGGATAAACATTGACAATCACTGTAATAGTAATAAGGCAGTAGCACTAATACTAATTGTAATAATAAGTTGCATGAGTTTGCAGAAGGTGATTCATTTTTTTTGCAGGTGCAGCCACTTAAAGATCTTATGGACAAATCCTGCAGTACACAATCAGTGCCCCTCCATTGGGTCGCTCTTCTGGGTTACTAAAGCTTGCACCTGTGTGCCAAACACCTGGCTCAAGTTGGCGAGGCGGGATTATCTTGGCAAACAACAGCCTGAACTGCCAAGTAAAGGTTTTGTCTGCTCTCACTAGAGCACTCATGGGGCCCTTAAAAAGTAGTTCAAATAGTGATAGGATAAGCGCTCTCCACTTGTAGCCCGAGGGTCCTGTCCTGTAGCCATATTAAGTCTTTGCTGGGCGAGTCTTTGTCCACATGAATTTCTTTAGTATGGTCTGTTGCGAGACAAACTGCGAGACAAGCTCTGCCAGCTCAACATGCCTGACTCCCTCTGCAGGTGGATCACTGACATCCTGATGGACCGGAGGCAGCATGCACGGCTGGGGAAGATTGACTCAGACACTCAGACTACCAATAATGGATCTCCTCAGGGCTGTGTACTTTCCCCCTGGCTCTTCTCCCTGTACACAAACGGCTGTACCTATAGACACCAGGCCGTTAAACTGATCAAGTTTGCAGACGACACCACCCTTATCTCAGACGGAGATGCGTCTGCCTAAAGGATGGAGGTGGACCGGCTGGCGTCCTGGTGCTGCCACAACAACCTGGAGCTATTTGCACTGCTCTATTTCGCTATGTGGCATGTCCACACTCATATCTGCTGCTAACACTTAATGCACCTCTACATCGGTAAATCTATACACGCTGTTCTGCGTCCATTGTTGTTGTTAATCATATTTTATTTTAATCTTCTTTATGCATGCCCTTATAGTTCTTATAGTTTAAAGGTTTTATAGTTTATTAATTGTCTAAATTTTACATTACATGTTGCACGATTGGACTGAAGAAAATTCCTATTTTGTGAACCTGTTCACTGACAATGGCAATAAAAACAATTCTGATTCTAATACTAATAATAAGCGACATACACAGCATGGCAAGGATGGTTTGAAGGATTGGTCAATTGTGGAGAAAGACAAGCTACTGGGAACTCCAAACTGTATAAATGGAGTTGCCTTTCCACTTTTGCAGGTTGGTCCTCTTTCTGGCACACTGAGACATGTTGTTGCGGGAGCTTTTTAAACATAGCCCTATTGTTTTTGTGTATCTAAACTTTACAAGACCTGCTCTATGTCAAAACCCTATCATGCACCATGTAATAATGCTCAATAAGGGGGTAATAACATGGCGCTGGTGGCTGCCCCAGTGGTCAGCCCAGAGCTGAGGCACAGGCAGAGTTGGTTTCTCTGTGGTGAGTTGTGACTGCTGCTGCGTCTGCTGAAACCACACTCCTCACCACCGTCTCTCGCTCGCCCCGTGTGCCGCTTGGTAGACAGAGCCATCCTCACCATCGCCGCCACACCACAACAACATGGTGCAGCCCTGTCACATGAGAAGCGCTCAAGTGAAGCCAGTTGAAAGTTTCACAACACACTATCTGGGCTTGATCGTTTCTGATATGGCCGATGACTTGTCAGCTGAACTACCGACGTGTTGGGCCAAACCCTAATGCAAAGTGCTAATCAGCTTAAACTAAAACTCACCGTTGCTCCGTTCACCTGCAATCCAAGTGGACATGGGGTCACAAGGCCAACACACTCTCTTCACACATGGTTTACACATCTGACTTCAAACTCTGCATGAAGAACCAAACACAGAATTAAGGTCAGCGCTGGAAGCCATAACAGCAGCAAAAACAGAAAGCAAATCATGTTTTACTATTTTCAGGTCATGCTAAATCTTTTTTAACTGCCGGGTTGGGCGACACAAAGTAGCATTTCTACACTTCTCCATTTGTTTTCCAACCCACCAGTCTGTGCTCATTACACATTTATTTAAGGGAATTATTTATGAGTAAATCTGTTCAGTGCAATGGCGAGTCTTGTTTTGCTTTGCTGAGCTCCCGTGACGCCTTCCTGCTGGGGCCGTAGCTGTCTGTGGGGGTATTTTTTTAACTAATCGACCCCAAAAATCCTGAAACTTGTCTTTCGTTGTAGAGATTATAATAATACAATATCCGCCGTTTCAACTCCCCAAAGTTATTAGAAAGATCGTTTTGGTATTTGATGTTTTTTGTTTACCTCAAAGCGTCTTTCATGTTGTCCGAATGTTGGATGGAGGTGAGGGGGGTTAATGATGAGCCCGTGCATGGGAGACAGTGAGCGCCAGTCCCCAGTGGGTACCCGCTCCAGATGTCTGCTGCACTGTCTTTCAGAAGGATGGGTTCACAAGTTTACCGCCAGTCCTCTGGGCAAATCCCGCAGCCAGTCACATCACAGAGATAGCGCTGGCTGGCTCAAACAGAATGAGGTAAGCCGTACGAGCGACGATTCCACAGTACTCGCCATGGAGTATGTGGGGACAAAGGAGGAGTTGAGGTAACTCGGTCAAACCTTGATCCGCTTCTCAGTTTTTTCTCATATGGGGGGTATTGCGATGAATTAAGCATGAAATACTTTTGTCAGAGCTTCAGTTTCAACCTTTCCAGGGTTTGCCACAGTGATTCAAGCACATAGTGATTATGTCCTTTTCACTTTAAACTGGATGCTCAAACTGTCACAATACGTGTGTTGAAGCAAAACGAAACTGCTCCCTTGCAGTATTCACACATCGAAATACTACCGGACAGGCTGTGGAAACAAATTTCCCACAAGAATCCAATAGGTTTACTGATGGTGATCTTGCACATGCGCATGTGCTGGAGGGCAAAATGCTCACTTCCACAATCAACACAACCCACTCTAAACTTCGTTAATATCTTTAACTAATGCCCCTAGAGGCCATAAGCACCACTGCAGATGTCGTAGCATGCTGCGTTTTTTTAACCCATTAATTGTCCATGAGAGTAAATACTACGCTGACAAAAAAGACAAAGGGAGAGAGGGATATTGTACATCCAATTACACAATGGAGATCATTTTTTTTCACTCAAATTTAGCTGTAAATACTGTTAGCTTTGCCCGTTAGCCTGACACCAGGGGGTGTCTCTGGCCAATCATCCCATTAACACTTGTACTACCCCCAGAGGGACTACGAAAAGGATTGATTAAGGTAAACAAGTTAGTTAATACTGCTTTAAAGCACTTGACAAAACACCTAACAAATACGAGCGATCGTGATGTCGCCACATACGTTGGCTGTGGTAGGCATTTTACATTTTCATATTTGATAAACATTTTATTAAAATCCTATAATCAGCAAAAACAATGTCCATAAACAGGGCATTGCTTCTCTTTCGCTGTAACAGATCTATCATTTTATAAAACCGAGTTAGAGGCCTGTATGCATCAGCTGCCTACCAAACATCCGGCAAAAATTGCGGAAGTAAACAATAACAGCGATCGCTCGTATTGAAACTGAAAGAGTTGACTTATTTAGATCACCTTTGTGACGAAGTACCACACTAAATTAAACTGACTGCTGCAAGCGAGTGCACATGACTCTAGTCCAAATGTATTCCTAATACTTTAGTCTACATTTTTGCTTTAAAGTGATAGTATGTGCGTTTAAATGTTTTAGCAATTTGCTAGATTGTGTATTAAATGACCGCCAGGGTTTGAAATTTCACGTAACATAAGGAACATTAAACAACTTTATTTCCCTCCCTTTGCTGATTTCAGCAACTGAACCGGGCAATCCCTTTGACCAATGAGACGAGCTTTCCTGTGAAGTGGCCTATCAGGTCCAATCAGGAGATCTGGGGGAGGGAGCATGATTGTTTACTTAACACAATTTGTACCTGGTCTCCTTATATTGCGATCTAGGAGTAGCTTTCAGGTCCAAGAAGGGAGATATTTGCTTTCAGATTTAACTCTCTCTATCTCTAATCACTTTGCAAACTTACAGACTACTTTACGGATCACTTTTACTCGAAGGTACAGATTACTTTCACGAAGGTACACCAAAGAATGCAAAGACTCCTATACCATCCCCACAATTTGGACAAAATGTTCTGATGCACATTTAGAAAGTGCCGTTATATAAACCTGATACTATGTGGATGGGCTGTCCTACTACACAAGGCTTTACACAGCAGGTGCAAGTCACTTCATGGTAGTAACTTTTATGTGTCCGCGCATGTGTTTATTTTCTTACCTCTTATAACATAAAGTGAGCAAATTCCATCATGGAACGGTAATTCAGTCTCATCTTAATCACTGTTAGCTGTTGCTTTCCTCGTGTTTAATCTGATTGAAACCTATGAAAGTTTATTCTCCTCTCCTTCCTTCATTTGTTTGTGTAGCCTACAGCAGCACTTGTGTTGGTTCACTCGTCTCCATGAAAGCTGCGAAATAGGATTATAAACTCATCCCTGTGGAAAAAATGGGACGTTTGGAATACATTAGGAACGTTTACGATTTATTTTGGACTACTAATAATTTAAACATAACCATCTCCCTCTTTTGGTTTGAAAACGGGGGGAGAAAATTAGATACAGGGCCTTGAAGAAAATGTAGAGCGTCAAGTTTGGTGTGTTGCAGAGTAAACTTCTCGAGACCAAGAACCTGGCTTAAGATCTGCAGAAGGATCCCTGAGAGCTACATTGTGAAAACCCATTGCCCCGGCAACATTTAACAGGGGTCAAATGAGAGAACAAATCTCCCTTCAGAGACAAATAAAGTATCAACCCTAATGCTTAATGGCTGTCAGACTCCGAGAGGCCTATTACCTTGCAGCGATCTCTGTTTTTTCCAGAGCTGCTCATCAGAGAGAGCTCGGACCTCAATTACCGTGTCTTTTGAGGGGAGAGAAGCCAGTCAAGGATTTTGTTTATTGCCGTCCAAAGATGGCTCACGCTCGCAGCTCATGCAATTGTTTCATATGAGCTGGAAGCCGGCCAACGCGAGACTGAATCAACACGGTCAGCCAGCTTAGAAAGCGTGTGATAGTCATAAAGAAAAACAGACTTTGAGAAAATGGGGAGTTTGGGATTGGGGGGGAGGGGATGGGAGCAACAAACGTCCAAGAGGAGAGGAGGGAGGACTAGGCTCTGTTGTGAAACTTGATCCTGGAAAAGCTGCTCTGACTTTACGCTCGCCACGGTGTTTTTGTGGCTGTTAGTGTTTTGGAGGAGGGCCGTTGCGTGTCCCCGGGCCCCACCCTGGTGCCCTGCTTGTTTTTCTGCTTCGGCCTTATCCCGCTCTCTGCTGCTATCAAGGTGAGGAGTGCTAACAAGACAGGGTTGCCTGACTGCTGCCTGGCGCCCTGCCAACCTGCGCCGCTCCACTCAAAATGCACCCACTGAACTGAACTGGCCCACTTTTACAACCAGGATATAAGCTGCTCTTTTTCCCCCCCCCCTTTCCAGGAGACATGTGGAAAAATGGGCAAGCGCTTCTCTCATTACTGCTCACCTCAGGCTGTGTCAGTGCGCCCCGCTCCTCATGTGTCCCCAGGAAACCACGCTGACTACAAGTTTTTTGTAGTTTCTTTTTTTTTGCCAATTAGTTCCCAACAATGGCCCCACTTGTTTATGTACAGTCAATTGAGTGACAACCCACATCGTAATTAAAGCACACTTGTGTCTTTTTTTTCAGATGGTGCATAGATTTTTACACGCAGGGACAGGCGGATCCATGCTGGGCCCTCGCTTCCAGGGTGCATCTTTTTAATTTGTATGGAGATGTTGAAAAAGTTGGCTGAACAATAGCCAGCAGGAGAAGTAAAGAAGACAAGTTCAGCCGGTTCATGCGCTGCGCTGCGAGGGTTTAAATCCCTCCCCTTGACCACAGGATACTGCAGGGTTTGTGAGTCAGATGTCTGTTCTTGTGTGCGTGCGCCAGTGTGTGTGTGTGTGTGTGTGTGTGTGTCACAGCTGTGCGGCCCCGCTGAATGGCGCTCAACAAAGCCCGCGCTCGGCTGGGCTGCTCCTGGTAAACAAAGCAAACTCGCAGCGCTGTGTGCGCATGGAGATTGCCCAACCTCCCTTTAATAGAGAAGGCAAAGAAGGCAGGCGGCGGAGCACGAGACGCCGAGCATGCTGCAGAACACAACAAGATGGCTTTCAGAAAGTTGTTTATTTGACATTAGGCATTAGCAGATTGATTCTTCGCCCCAGCTGCGGCAGGAGCCTGGCAAGGGTCAGTGGGGGTTAGACTCAAGGGTCTGTTGCCAGAGGAGCTCAGCTGTCTTCAGTCGTGGAAGTGGAAGAAGTAGTAGTAGTAGTAATAAGGGTGTGGGGGCAGGGCGGCTGGCTGCACCCATGGCATGCCCAGCTGAAGGTCCATGACTTGGCCCGTCCCCCCCCCCCCACCCCCCACTTCTGCCCCTCCCCTGTGCACACAGCAACACGCAGCGCTGTTAGCTTAGCCGCCCGTTCGCATGACAGCAGAGCACCAGATGTGTGCGCAAACAAGAGGAGAGAGTGTTCAAATTTGGCACTGGCCAAAGACACACTGCCGGGACATTTGGCTTACTTTCCAAACGTGTCTGCACTTTCCAAATGTGTCTGCACCCTTCAGATATATAAATGATACGAAAAGGTCCAGAATTGTAGTCTCAGTTTGAACTGTTCTCTTGCCTTCTTTAGAGTGGAGGTTGAACATTAAAGGGACTATAAGGAGTTTAAAAATGTTAAAATTATGTATTTTCCTCCCCCTACATGTTCCAGCCATGTCCTAATGTGTAGAATGAGCTCAGACCTGTTCACCACAACTGCCTCTAAAATCCTATACAGTCACTCAAAAATGTGTCACTTGGCCCGAATTGCCTTCATGCTCGAGCTTAATATAGAAGGTGCAGTTACACATATGACCTGAGGTGGCAGTAGTGAGTATAAAATGGCGAACTTGCATCCAGCCCCTTTAAGCATGTTTGCAGCTGAAACAAAATATACAGTAGTTTCACTTCCTGATCCTCCAAGTGAGCTACCATAAACCCCTCCCACTAGCTGTGCTGCTGTTTCTAAAAAAAGAGAAGTAAAAATACACTGCTCGGCTCATGTGGCTGTATTGAAGCTACGATGAGGGTTTTTACACTGCAATGACAGGATTAAGCTTAGCACGTGATCGAGAGAGGAATAAAGCACTTCCTGGATACATAGGACCTCAGGAGAAGCTTTTCACGAGCTGCTAAGAATAGCCTATAAAGGAGATTCAAATACTACTCAAAGATGCGCCAGCTGCTCGAAAACACAGCTCCGGGTGTGTGTTTTGTATGGGAGAACAACATTGAAACATGGTTAAGCTCGAAAAGTCAGGCATAATGGTTTTGGTGGAGCTGGTGCTACTTCGCATGTGACGTCACACTTGAGTCAGCTGATCGGTTTTCAAATCCCACTGGATTCATCCCTGCGGAGGTGTTTGGGCATGTCCTACCAGACAATGGATTGACAATAGAGTACCGCAGGAACAGTGTTTAAATGAACGGACTAGAGCTGACTTATGTTTTTTGTTTTATATTTTACTCACATGTGATATACAGTAGTTGAATACCCAGCAAGTGATATCAGTGTAAGTATAATTTCAAGAACAATTTAGGCAAACAGTTATACAAAGTTTTTCACCCTAAGTTCCCTTCCTCCACTCTTCTCCCTCTAACCCCCCTGCTCTGGCTGAGTGTTGTGGTGCTGTCACACAGAGTGGAGTGGAGTGGAGGGGGAGTGTGCAGGCGAGGGAGGGAGCAGATGTTATCCTTATTGTTTGACTTGGCGATAAACCTTTCAGCTCAGACATGCGATTTGTTGCACAGAACATAGCCGTCAACAAAGCAAAGCCGTCTTTTGAGTCACGCTGACAAATTTGAAGCAGATACATGAACAAGATGTTTGACAATGCTTTAGAGCATTTATTTGTTCAAATGATGAAGGATTAAAACTGCACAATACGTTCAATGATTGTTTGAGCAAAGTGGTATCATCTGTGTGTCACACCTTATCAAATGCTTATACATGGGCATTGGCAAGAGGGGTGGAAGGACTTCCACCTGACTGAGCACATTTATATAACCCTTAAAGACTTTTATTTTTTTACCTCATTAAAGACTGAATAGGTTATCGTCATTACTTGAAATTGAATACTAAACTGTTAGAAATAAAATAGTGTGCAACAAATAGATTAAGCAAGTGCAAGATAATGTTCCTTTTTTCTGACAGTACAGTGGAACTGCATTAGTCACTTTGTTTACTCTGAAGATTACGTCAGTAACCTTATGTAGTTGGGCAACTTAGCAGCACTTCTCGTGAATGTTAGCATGGAGCCATGCTTATAGAGTACGCTAACGTGGTAGGCTGCAGTGTTTTGATTGGCTTGGCAGACACAAACAAGAGCAGTACTTGTGAGTGACCCTTGGGCCTGACCTCAGAGATAGACGCTCCTCTAATGGGTGTCTCTTTCAGCGGGCGGCCGGGACAGGGAACACTGCAGCCATTGTTTTGTCCATGGAAAGCCATTGCTCTCCCTGTTAGACACAGGGGAATCGGAGCACAGGCAGCGAAAGGCGGCAGGGACATCCTCAGGGTTAAACATAAGGCTAATGTGTATCAGCTAACATGATACCAAAGCATCTTCTAAGATTAATGAAGAAAATTGGGGGAGTCAACTCGATTACACTCCAACAGGTGATGCTTAACCTGGCATATGCCAGATTGATATTACAATAGAAAAACAATATGAATGTAATATAAATGTGGAAAGTTTCCTGATGAAATTGTGTGTAAAGATTGGTGTTGCGGCTGGCGGCACGGTAGCGCTAGAAGGTCCCGGGTTCGATTCCGACCTGGACGGGCCTTTCTGTGTGGTGTTTGCATGTTCTCCCCATGTCTGTGTAACCTGGCTAACGCCATGCTGCTGTGTGCGCTCGAATTATTTCGAACTGCACAACAGCCTGGGGACCATGGCCCAAATTTTCCGGTGGATTTGGGAACCAATCACAGAGCGAGGAGGGACGGCAAGACGATGACGCGCTATTCGATATACGGAAGCTTGTAGTTTATTTACGGATAAAAAAAAAAGTTCATTTACGGATCCAACATGACAGCAGCAGACATGATGGTATTTTTCGATCAAGCTTTAGACCTTGTTCTAAATAATTTAGCTCAAAAGTTTACAGCGGGTACGTCATACGTCATCTCATACGATGATACGATTGGCCATGGCTACGTGCAGACGCATGATAGACTTTTTTTTTTTTTTTCGTATCGCCCAATAAACGAGTATGGACGATCGTAAACCACACCTCTCCTATGAGAAAATGAATTGGTGGTCCCCAGATTAAATATCACTTGTGATTTTAGTCTGGTGTTAGCCAGGCTAATGTCTGTGTAGGTTTCCTCCGGGTACTCCGGTTTCCACTACCACTAAAAACATGTACAATAGACCTGGATGAATGATGTGTGTGTAAACAGAATTTTACTGGCAGACATTAATGTTTACTGAACATGCTTCCTGCCGCTTGTTCCTGCGTCATATCCGGCGTTGCTCTAATGGGTTGATGTCATCTGTCAATCACGGCCAACGGGAAATCGCTGAGATCACGCTCGCTCCCAGACTACATGTCTTTGAAAAAGCATGTAGTCTGGCAGGCCAAGCAACTATGTCTCTGAAAGATGCTATACAAATAAAGTTCTTCTGATTAGAGGAAACGCCATGAGCTTGATCAAATCTCAGGCACAAGACAATTGCAAGATTGGATAATGGTTTAATGTGCAGTTTAAAATAATAATGTTTTTATTGGCTTTGTCGTGTGAACAAGTATTAATGAAAGACCTTGTTTTTGTCAGCAAGCGTAAAACCATGGCCAACCATTCTGTCACAAAATTGCCCCAAGCCAACAGCTGGTGCGGACACGAATGAATCAGCAGACGCTACAAGATGGATTTGGTCAGTTCCTTCCGTGACACTCCAGTTTGCCGCACAACATATGGATGCACTTTATGGAACTTAGCCAAAAACAAAGCAACAGCAAATCAACAAACAAAAACAAGACGTAAGACTGATAACTCAATTCTATTTTGACACGTAGGCGTGATAATAACAGGTGATTTAAAGATTTAAGCTAGGGATAAAAACCTTTTCTAAATGTGTCAATATGAACGTTTCACTGCATTGACCACCAGTCTGCAGCCCTCAGATAAACTGGACATCACCAAGTTCAAAACTAGAGTGAAATACTTAAACCACAATGCTTTCTGTCATGAAAATATGATATACAGTAGTACTAGCCTGTGTGTTACGAAAACATTAAATATAAATACATATAAATACTGAATTCAGTACATAATCATATAGATTGCAGGAGCACGCACATATGATCTTTATATGTTTTGACACTTGTATAAACAGCAGTGTTAATTAGCTTCCATAATCCTGGAGATTTTTGCACTTGAATTTAAGAGGTGGGATTACAGGCAGAGCACTGAACAGTGTGCTGTCAGTCGAGCGTGTCTGGGGTAGGGCTCTCTCTCAACCACATCCTCTGTCATTACTGTGCACATGTGTCAGCGTCAGGGAGCTCCTTTCACCGCCAGCAGACAAACAGGTGAGTCAGGTGTGGGCCCGGCATGAAACTGTACCCATTAGCCAGGACAATAGCGGTGCCACGTGTCTGCCCCGGGGGAGGAGGGGCTCTACGGTAAGGGTATGAGCAGATTTTGTTCTGACTGAAGTCCGCAGGGGAGGCAAAAGTTTGGTTTATGGAACTTTTGTGTTTGTGAGTGTCAAAGGCAGGCAGTCACTCCCATGCCTCCAGGGAGTTCTGGCTGCTGTGGAACAAGGAGCATTTTGTAAACGATAGTCATGTTGTGTAATATAATTGAAGATGTTGGACCTGAGATCTGTGAGGTGAGGTTGAGGGGTGAAGACAGGATTGCAGTACAGTTTAGGACCATCAGAGTGTTGAAAGCCTGACACTGGGCCAATCCATCAGGGGTTTATGCTCACAGCAGGTCACTCAAACACAAGACAAGGGCACGCTCAGGAGTGGGAGTTGAGCACAAAAATAATGAATTGTACTGCCTTTGTGTCTGAGAGCAGACACTGTATCATTGGTCCAGTAACTGAGGGGAGTAGTGTCATCTGCTAGTCCTCATGTAACATCCACAAAAGAAACTGGACTGGTCGTGGATTTTGTCAATAGGTGTACTCTTAATGTTACTGTGCACATAATGACGTCTGGAAACATGACACCTTCAATAAAGTTTTATTGAAAAAAGTACCAATAAACAACAAGAAATCCTGAAAAAAAGATTTGTAGAGCAAAGCTCCATATGTACAGCATATTGCACTACATTACAAATTGTCTTCCATATAATATTAACAACCAAAAATTTATATAAACACAAAAATGAGTGCACAGTAGAGTCTCGAAAACACACAGTCAATGTTACAAAAATGCTACATGTTCGCTGGGTCTCCTTTCTTGGTACAGAGAGTGTGTGATAATCAAGACTGTTGAACTGAGCATTTAAAGGCATATTCCAGGGTTCACTGTTGAATCAGTTCAGAGTGACCTCAACAGTAAAGGGTAATAAACCACATGGACACGTGCTGGGAATGTGTGCTGTGTTCATCTCATTACATGAATGCCCTTGGTCACATGGACTTTGTACAACTTTGAACTGTCTAGAAAAAAAGAAACAGACCACTTTATGAAAATACATCTTAAAACATTAAGAAAGACCATGAAGAAATGTTATTGTTAAAAATTAAAAAATCAATACCTTCCTCCAAAATGTATAAAGTGGACTAAAAATTCAAGACACTGACGGTTTCCATAAAATACATGTCCCACACAGGGATCCTGCTCTCACTGCAAAGGCAGCAGGCAGTATGGGAACGTCACTAACAGAAAACACAGGGCACCATGTGGTGTGTTCCCTTTAAATCAATCAAATAGGCCCAGCCTCCCAGGTCAATGCACAATATATACCACTGACATGTGGCAAACAGCCCAAAGAAAACAATCCAGAGTATATACTATACATCAACACAACACATAGGGGACCCATGGGATCTACACAAAGTACTTTCCAGTGCATGTTGATTACAACACAAGGTTCAAACTCCAATAACACCATAGGATTCAACATTTTAAAGTCTCTGAAGGCATCCTTTCATGGTTTAACGGTCGTCATGTCATCAGTACAACTACTGTGGGTGCTTTTAAAAAGGCAAGATTGCATGTAACTGCATCCAAACTACTGCTTTCTAAACCACAAACTAAACGTTTGCATTGGTGGGTCACAAAGTATAAACACCTGCAATACAGTCACCCTGAAGTCCAAAAGGTCTCATCTGTGGTGGTTTGAAACTTTCAAGTAAAACTTCAGAGCTAAAGTTTGTCTGCTCCTAGGCTCCTAGCGGTCCATCTTTCACCACTGTGTCCATGGCACACTATTGCTCTCGTTCAAAGCCGTGAAGCTCAGTCAGAGGTAGTACAATTTGGCGTCACAATTGTAAAGAAAAAAAATGCAGTTTGTTGTTGTTACTGTGACTTGGTGGTTAGGGTTAAACTATTTGCAGGCTATGAGTAAGATAGACAGGAGTGGGGCAAAAGGGTATCAGGCACAGTACCTGCCCTCCACTCACAACAGGTAAGACTGAGAAAGGAACACAAGAATTGCACACACGAGTATACAGTAGAAATGGGCCAATATACAAAATAAATACACCAAAATAAGTTAGATAAGAGGAAAAAGAATGGTCTCTGACAGAAGAGGAGAGGAGGCTGTGGTGAGAGGCGGGACATCCTGGACTGGCTCAGCGTTCAGGATCTGCAGGAAACTAACCACAACCGCATCATTCAGTGCACCGCACTCCCCCTCCTCAAACTCAGGAGCGCCCCCCACTCACCACAGCACTCCCCCTCGAACATGACCTGCAGAAGACAGGCCGACACCACTGCTCTTCCTCTTCACTCACTGCGTTTACATGCAGAGGGAAACATGATTAAGACTCATAACTGCATTGAATCTACAGCCGACTACAGTTCATTCTTACTATAAAGGAACAGATTTATGGCCAAACTTTGTAGCAGGGGTTTGTTTACACTTTTTTCATTGGGGTGGTTGAGTAGTAGCACATGATTATGCTACGATGAGTGTGGTTTAGTCAGATTTTCCAGTAAAATAGAAGCAAATTTGTTATTGACCCTTTTGTTTACTTCCTCTGCCCATCTGAGTGGGGTGGCACAATGACCAATCAGAGTCCGGGTCACCAGGCTTGGTAGTACAAGTGAAGCAGATTGACTCATTTTGTTTTTGCTTGATTCCCCACCACTGCCACGTTGGTAGGATCTAAGGACTGAACACTTTTAATTACTAGGTCCATTTATGTTACAAAGGAGCTTCATGTGCCCATTGCCCCTTCTATCCAAACGTTGTATTTACATCAACTTTACAACATTAAGGCATGAATTTCAATTTCTCCGCTTGCATGTAAACAGCAAATGATTCTCAAGGATTTTCAGTAGCTGCAACATCCGTCCCTGAGAAATATAAAGATACAGAGAGGAAAAACACCTAATGACGCAGTGATAAACTTGACACTGTATTGGAGCATTTAAAGGTAAAGAGCCCTGATATGTTCTGCTCCATGGGTCCACATGCTGGCCTGGCACACAGCATCTTCAACAGTGTCCTTAACATATTCAATAATTATAGTCACGGCTTGTCAATGGTGATTACATAGGTCCCAAACCAGAGCACCAGAACAACTCCCTAAAAAAATGATTCCATAAAAGTTGGTGGTTCATGCTAAGACGTAGCCTGAGTGGTAAAGTTCCTTTTCACAGGTTAAAATGACTAATCAACAGTGACCTCGAAACTCACTTTGGCTCCGGAAGAAAAAATACTGTTCATTTAAAAAAAATTTTTAAAAAAAAATACTATATATAGATATTAAGAGATACTAATCAGCTAAACGTATTACTCAGGTTATTAATCCAAAAAAAGTGTTTTGTTATTTTCAAGTAATTGGTATTTCTATTCTGTAAAAATAAATCTGCTATTGGACAATTTGCGTCTCATATGCTTTTACTTCCGGATCCAAGGAAACTTCGAAGTGTGTGTGGGGGTGGGGCTGTTGAGCTCCACTGGTTTGGTGTCCAGAAGGGAGGAAAAAAATATCAGAAGTCATAGCCATTTTTAGTGAGGTGCTGAAATGTTGTATTGATATTGAAAGATATACTTCATGGAGAAGGACAAAGGTGGGTAACAATACGATCTGCTTTGAAGAATGTGTGTAGCTTAGTGCAAAAACAGTGGATCCAGCGCTCCACTCGAAGGGCATGAGAGAAACAATCGTAAAAACACAAAGACGAGAAATACAGCCTCCATTGGTCTCTGCTACTGTCTGAAATGCCACAAAAGTTCAACATGCCACAAACTTAGCCCAATGCATTTTTTTTGTGTTTGAAAAGCCCCTTTGGATTCTGTTATGGAAGCTTTGATGTTTACTTCACTATTCAGTCAAAAAATGACGTGTGCCAAATGAATTTGTTGAAATGGCTTGTTTGCTGATAAGGATTCATAACACTGTCGACAGTACAGTTGCACTCACCGGGCTTGTTTAACCAGTGAGTGATGCGCGCTAACTCCACCCCGATACTGGTGAGTCATAGGCCAATGTCCATGTGTTTAGTATATGGCGTGTTGACTTATTGAAAGGCATAATACATGTCTTTTTGCTCCCAGTGTTTAAAAAAAAAAAAGGATGTTTACAATACCAAAAGAAAAAATCTTTAGAAATCTTAGAAAATTCAAAACAAAAACCAATTAACAGATGAATTGCTGTGGTGCAAAATGCATTGTTCGGAGTCTTTGGGAGAAAAAAAAAAAATTGTAACTCAACTTGACTGGTCACCCGGAAAACTTCAAAACCGAAAAAAACCTTCTTCTTGATTTTGTTCAATACTCTTTCTGGCAGAAGACATTTGAAAAATAAGGCATTCCCAGGGTCTGCGGAGGATACATGTTGAAGTGCAAAAAGATCATTCAGTACTGTACAAAACTACTACACAACATGTTTACCAAAATATTGACATTGTTCTGTGGAGTAATCTCAGAACACCATGGCATCGCCTTGGAAAGACCAAAAAAAAAAAAAAGTATAAAAGTTGGTTGTCTCCGTCCCGCGGTGACGCTTCTCTTTTTGTTTCATCTCCACAACAGACCCGTGTTGGATTAGACAGTGCCATTAGGAGTCCAGTTCCTCACATCGGGACAGTCTCACCTCTGTCCCACTGCCCCTCGCCCCCCTCCAGCCATGAAGCCCCCCCGGTCCAACAGCAGACTGAGCAGGGCTGCGGCCAGGCGCCACCACGCAGGGCCCTGGTTCCTTTGGTGTCGTTGATACTGCAACAAAAAGAAATGCATGTTAGCAAACCCCCAGCTGCAGAAAACATTTGCAGAAATGAAAAACAGATAGATTAGGATGGCGTGCAACATTTTTTTTCTTGATTGCCAGACGTCAGTAGAAACTCAGGAGGCGTGAAGACAAAAACTAGACAGCGGAACATGGCCTGTATTATGTAAACAGTCTCCCCGTCAATGACAATACTTATTAGAAAGTGTCCAAACACAATGTGGGCTTCCCTTCAGACACCCCCAGCTATAAACACATTCATCACTGAGTGTCCATATCTTCCTGGCAGAGAGCAGCGGTTGCTCAGGAGCCAATTGGGTTGCGTGTGATTAGAGGGATAATACTATCTGTGCCGTCGAGAAGTGAAGATAAGATAATTGCGGCAAAAGGAATTAGGGAGCTCTCCACCGGACTGTGTGGAGCGCGTCTATCAGAGGTACAGTAGCTCATGTGCAGACAAAAGACAGACTCCCTCCAGCCTGATAACACACAACTATTTTCAGTCTACAGCTACAATAAGAAAAACACATCTGTGAGGACACGCCAAAGGTCACGACCTCGTCTTGACCGCACAATTGTTTAGAGAGCTTCCCTAGAGTCATAGTTATAGCTTATGTCTGTTAATATGGTGTCCTGACATTGACCTACTGGTAGTTTCTGTGATAAGCTTTAGTCTGCCCTTATCAACCTGTGTTGATGTTTGCATGAGTGTTGCATAAGCTCTGACAAGATTTTGTTTACACTGCCATTTTCCCCTTAACATGGAGTTTAAAGTAGAATAGAGACACAAACAGGTCATAGCATTAAGTCTGATAACATGACGAAACTAGTCCCTGTTGAATAGTCTGGTAAAAATCAGTCAGGGAACTTTTGATAAGGAAGACTGCTGGCATAATATCTGTTGGAAATGAACATAGATAATATTTACATTCAGCCACTGACATGTCCAAACCTATGTCACAGACTTGGAGTTACAGCAGAGCAGCAGAGAGCAAGCTTTTTACACTTCTGAACAATGATTGTTTACCGTGAGAGATGTGTGTTATTCATCTTCATAAACAGAAGCAGAGCTTTTGTGACACAGACCTTTTGCCCTCGGTTCTATCAAGTCCAGAGAGCAGAGCATCAACACGAACAAAGACAGAGTGATAATAAGAAGTGTGCAAAGAACTTTCGCAACAAGTCACGAGTCACACTCAACTGTCAGAATGAGTCTAAATTTAGACAGCGATAAGAGGCCGAGCCTGTGCAGATGCTCCTGTCGTCACAGTGACACTGGCCTGATGTGCTTTATCACTGCACATGTGTCTGTCCGGCTGCGCAGAAGCCGAACCTTATCTCTCAGGACAAACAGACCTGCTCACCTCTGCAGCACACACTGGATTAGTCACAACAAGGAGCAGACAGACAGGCAAAAGTAAAGACATAGCATTAAATGATACTGAAAAACGCACTGAGATGTGGCTATATGCAATCAGAGGCAATACCTCCTGAAATCAAGTACTGCTCATATTCAGCTGTTTGAAAATGTATTGCAGGCAAAAAGAAAGTGCCCTAAGAGCAACAGATAAAGCTCCAGCTACACACACACACACACACACACACACACACACACAGGCGATATTCAAGCCTGCTTTCAACACCTCCTATCAAAAGCACCAGGACTCGTCTCTGTAAAAAAAACACAGGGATGAAACCTAACACTAGAGCTGGCCCTGTGCAGCAGTCTTCCTGCTATTGTGACTGTCATTACTGCCATGGCTCAAATGGCCAGGATGGCTAATGTCCACCTTCCTCTGGGGGAACTTAGTGCCCTCCAGCTCTCTCTGACGAGGAGCAATTTATCTGTCAGCATCCACCAACTCTGCTTCGCTACTTAATCCCTGCTTTAGCCAGGGGCCATGGGCCCCATGAAGTACACTCACAGGCACAACGCTCCCAAATCTACCAAGAAAAGAGCAGAGCAAAGCACTCTATGGGTTTAGGGACAAGTGCTGTGCTGAATGTGTGTAATCAGCCTCTGACAGGAGAGAGGAGACAGCACAGAGAGAAGGCAGACACAAACAGTTACCCAGAGTACTGTACCCAAGGGCCAGGCTGCGACAGAGCAGAAAAACAACTACAGCTGTATTCGTGCATGAGCCTGTTCAAAACACAATATTTGCACAACATTGAAACAGGGCTAAAAATTGCTGCCGTTGACTCTAAACACACACGAGTGAAAAAACATTATTACTATTCACAACTTGTATCAATCTGAAAGTCACAGTGGTCCTGTCTGACATCACAGGGCTCCAGGCTGTCGGTCACACTGTCCTGTCTGAAGTTTACTCAAGCAACAACGGCCCACAAACCACTTCCTCCTCCCGCATCAGCCCCTGTTGTACGTCAATAGGCCCAGACACACAACAAGTCTCCGTGTGTCCAACATTGTCTGCTTGTCTAATGTTTAATGCTGGTGTCACAACAGATGAGTCATACTAGTGCACAGTGCAGGCAGAAAGAAGTCTGATAAGTAGCAGTAATCAGGGGTTTGCCTGTGTAACTGCAGGTCCTGTTTTTAAAAAACAATTCTAGTTCAACTATTTTCTGTTTGAGGCCTTAATATGTGTATATGCTTACTCATGTGAGCCTGTATAATGGCCTGTTGTTTAGGTGTCTCAGGCCTAATGGGAGACTCCCTGGAACTACAGCTGTTCCCTCAGGACGCACGCTTTCAGCTTCGGGTTACAACAAGTACCTTCTCCCGCCACAACTGCTTCTCCTGGACCAACACTGAGGTATTACTATATAAGCGGAGATGGTGCTTATGTGCAACAGGTTCACAATAAATTAAAAACAAATTGTAAAAGAAATCAGGCTGAGAAAGGAGCAGCTCAAGTGCTTTGTTCAAGGCTAAGCATCCTACCAAAGTCTTGCCTGGGGAAACAGGAGTGAAGAGAGAGAAATAAACAGGAAGACAAGGCAGGGGGAGGGCTCAGAGCTGGCAGAGTATGGGGGATGGGGCGTCCTGAGGCTGAAGGGAAGAGAGGGGGGTGACGTAGGGATAAAGTTCTACACATGCTCTGCCTCTACAAAACAAACAGGCAGGGAATGCATGAATCAAGTTTTTGTCAGGTCAGTATGGGTATAAAAGTTTGTGGAAAGTCATGTGGTAATTGCAGCTGATGTATAGTGTATTGTGTAGAATAAAACATACTGGAACCAATTTCATGAATATATATTTTTTGTAAAAGATGAAAAAAAGCAAAAACACAGAGATTTCCTTCACTTTGTAGCTTAACTTTTTAAACAGATGTTAGAGTTTTACAAATCTATGTGCAGTCAGTGTTCTCTCACCAGCCGTAAATGATCCCGGTGAAACTGGTCTCCGATCAGCTGGAGCTTCTGGCCGATGCACGCCTCCACACTGCGCTCAGCAGGAAGCTGCCTGGGAGGCTGGTCTACCCCGTTCTGCATCTCTCCCTCTTGTAGTGGTCCACTTGTTTCCTGATCTTCAATAAGCTCAAAATGGGCCGGGAAGTGCAATCGAAAACCTGCGTTGCCTGTTAAGTGTCAAAGATATTTCATCAACAGAAATCATGCAGTGGTAAATGACTTCTGTTGTGTCCAGTAACAGTAGTTTCAAAAGCTGCTCAACGTTAAACCATTAAATAATTTTCCAACTGTGTCGGTAGTTTAGAGCCAACTCATAAATTCACACAGCTAGGGGCAGTGGCAGCACTTTGCTGTGGTATATATCTTTTATATAGTTTCTGTTGGGTTACAGGTGAACACTTCTGGCACGTCCTGTGAGTCACAATGCCAGTCTGGCGCCCTGTGAATGGCAGTGCAGCTGAGTACACTCAATATGGATCATAAAAACTGGACTGTCAGGCGCCGAGAGGTGATCAGACTAACAACACTGATGATGTACACTGATGCACTTTTCTCACACTACCTCATGTTAGAGTAGTGTATGCTTCTGTTTTATACCTTTAGCTGTCACGCACAGGGTCATGTTCCCTTTCGCTTTTTCCTCTTTTGAGCAAACAAGAGAAGAGCTTACCGTAAAAGAGTGGTCTGGGCTCCTCTGCCACTCCAAAGGGAAGCATGCCTTTGCTGGGTGCCAGGGCAGGGCCGGGGGTCTGCGTGGCCCGGTCTTCACACTTTATCTGTCTGAATGTGGAGTGCCAGCAGTGCAGCTCTGGCTCAAACACATCATCCTCCTCATCCTCCATACGGGGCGCTGCACGCTGAGTGACCTAACAAAGACATGGGAAATGTGATGTAGCTACTGATGAGGAATTTGTCCTCCACTGGACTGACTGACATTACATATAGTCAATCAAATGATCTCACAAACATGTATAACAAGTAAATTCCCTTCTCTATGTTTATAGACAACCTGTCTGCTTCATAATGAGTGCCCTTGGATCAATAAAACCTCTCTGGTCACGTTGGTGGAGGGAACATGAGCAGATGGGCTGTCCTCACTTGTGGCTGAGTCCACAGTGAATTGAGTTAAATGGTTGTATGCATCTCAAAGATGAAACCACACAGTTTTCTGTGGTCACGAGAGACTCACTGCAGATACATTGACACAAATAATGGTTTGGCTCACTAGGTCAAAACAGACGAGGATTCTTTGTTCCAGCAGCAATCTGGCCGTGAGCCCAACAACTTATCAGATGGTTATATGAACGGTGTCATCGCTGTATTCAAATGTGGAATCTGACCACAGAACAATTTAACACTCTCGCTTGTGTCTCTCTACAAACAACATCAACATCATGCATCAAACAGCATTCAACCTGAAGTCATTTGCTGGGTCAAAGAGTTGTCAAAATATGGATGAAATATAAGTTGTCCCACCAACCAAGCCCCCAAGTTGCCACTGAATTGTAATACAGGGTTCTTATACCACTACCACAGTTTAAAATGTGGGCTGGAGCCAAAGGGTAATGACAGTCTATGAGGAGCACTCTCCCTGGCTCAGTCTGTCAGCCTGCCAGCACTGAGTTTTCATTTCTTCACCCAACATGAGCAGATTGCCACTGTAGCATGCCCAGACCTCACGCTACACTCTGCGCCTTCACAATAAACCCTCTATGTAAAACCACTTAATGCTTTGTTTTGACAAACACAAACTAGGAGCATGGAAGGCCCAGCAAAAAAGAACAGTCCAAATTTTCAGCAAGGCTTATGTGTGCCCTAAAGTATACTGCCCAGCTGTGTTTGAGTCAGTCAGTGGCTCCCCCTGCTGCAAACAAAAATAACCCGAACACAAAAGAGGAGGGGAGTGGGGAGAGAGGCGAGTGTTATTGACACAGTTTCTGCTTGGCCACAAGAAAAGACTTTCTCATCATAACCCAATAAAAGCAACTTGTATTATACAAACACACGACAGAGGAAGTGATGAAACAGGGAAAAGACTCGGTAGTCTTCACATAACCTGTATATTTAAGATATCAGCAATAGATACAATTATGTTATAGCACTATAGACAGTCAAATAGTTTCAGTATATAAAAGCAGTGTGCGTGAGGAGCAAAGCGCGTGTGGTGTTGTTGTTGTTGCTCTGCAGCGCGTGTAACAAGTGCAGCGCGTCTGAGCCATTGACGGACCGGCACCGGCGCGTGAAGCCGGCAGCCTCTCCGTCCCCGTCGACAAGAAGAATAGAATAAACACACGATCAGGTTTATGAACGCTTAGGTGTTCACCGGCACAGAGGTTATACGTCATACGGTTTTAATCATGTTTATAACTGACACAGAAAGCGTGGCTGATTTAACATCAAACACCAGCTCAGTGCACTTACCACAAATACGCCTTTGTGAGACAGCTTTAATAAGAAAAATCAGAGCGAGTTCATATCCATGCGCATCCAAAAAACTTTAGTCCGAATCAGCTCCACGACAACTTCATTCTGTGAGGAGAAGGGCAAGCGGCTGATTTCATTTCGCCGACGTCAGCTCCACTGTGACTCCGCCGCCGGGGCGTGGGCACAACTTTAGTAAATAAACCCCAGCAAAAGGCGAAGCCGACCAGAGTCACTCTGCGCGAGTATGGGCTACATACAGCCACGTCGACCAATCAACGGCTTTGTTATGATCCCGCCTCTCGACACTGTTTTCGTGCACGTGGCCGGGAAATTCCCCCTAGCACGAGACCGCTTTACTACAGGCAGAGTCGGCTTCACTGTGAGGCTCCTGTGAACCTGTGAGCAGTGCGCGCACAGCTGTCAGCCGCGCTGCACTGCGCCTTTACTGTCAAACCAGCTCCTCAAGGGTAAGGGAGAGAAACACACTGGCTCTACAGCCTAGACCAGGATCTATGGAGGCAATGAGCATCAACTCTTACATCAACTCTGCTACATTTAAGTTAATAATCATATTAGTGTACAAGCTTGGCAATATGGTATCTCTTTCACCTGATCAAGGGGTTAGGGTTATGGGTTACAAACAACAATTGTGATGCAAGTTGTGTTTCAATCACACAGGTTTTACACATAGAAACAATGTGTAAGGTCTTGGCTTTCAAATATTGAGATAACACACTGGCATATAGGCTGTGAGGCTTTGAGATTTGGATAACACTTACCCTAAACCTAACCCTAACCCTAAGATGGCAGGTAACAGGTTAAGCCTGGACATCAGACATGCTCATTGGGAATGTTCAAGTGAAGAATACTGCAGAAGCAAAATAAGCAGATCAAGTATATGTCCTTATGCAGCAAGGCTATGGGGAAACTACTTAAAGTATTTTGATTATAGAGGCAGATATTTGTTTTTTGGAGTTTGGGGGTTTTGTTTTGTTTGCTTTTTTATCCCTCGTGACATGTGAGCACAAACTATTGCTGCTGACGTCCCCATTTCACACTTGGATGATGGGCATATATTAGGCTTCCTTTTGGATAGGTAATAGCCTCTAGCAAGTCAGCTACATGTGGAGCACATGAGCCCCATATGGTTTTGACACATATGAACCATAAAGGTATTCTGTATGTGAACCAGATTTTTGAGTCATATTACCTGGTTTAGTACTGGTTTAGAGACATACACTTGATTTGATTTGATAGCCTTATGTCTATATACTGTACATAGACTATAATAGTCAACTGTTGCCTTTGGTATTATACAATGGACAACTTCATAGATTTGAAGAAAGTAGGTCAATAAAGAAAAGAAAAACATGGGTTTTGACTAGACTCTGTAGTCTTGAAGCTGTTCTTTCTCCCTTACAATCCTCCCTGAGAAGAGCGTTGCTGCTCGCTGTCCCACATAAATAAGTAATGCTGTGAACTTTGATTATGTCCCACCTGCACGGTGCCCAAAGGGATGCAGAGTGGAAGGTGGATTGGTTTCCTTGCTCTCTGTGCTATTGGAAACCTGATTGCTTTTTGCATGACTGACCCCTGTCAACCTCAATGGGCAAAGAAGAGAGCATTAGTTGCAACTTACCTTTACGATTTCAACAAGACACCACCCAGTTAAGCCATTGACTCCTGACAACACAACATTTAACGGAAAATAACAGTACTACTTGACTTTCTATCCATTATTCTAAAGCACATACATAATTGATAGAAGTATGTGCATTAAAAAAACAAACCTAAGTTATTCATTAGCCCGCTTAACTCTGTGGCAACATATGAAGGTATAGTTGGTGAAATCATCCTCATCGGGCCATTTGGTCTCCCAGAAGAGCAGAAGGCATGCTTCTACAACATAAATAATGCATGTAGATAATTTCTCTGTGGCTTTACCTCTATCTAGAAACATCCATATTAAATTAAACACTGTTGGCTTAACTGACTGGCTCATAGATTTGTTTATGGATTACCCTTGATGTGAATTTGTTTTATCATAGATTCATTTCTCCTATTTACACTTATTTAAAGTTTGGCTATATTTGACTGAGTATTGCATTTGCATGTTGTGCTGTTCTAACCTGCAAGTGTATCAACTTGTGTTGGCTTTGCACCTAGCAGGTGTTCGTAAACAACTTCCCAGAGACGCTTGAGATCCCTGGGAGAGGCAAGGCAGGCTTCAGTTTGTGTTACATCAGAAAGCTGTCTCCAGGAGCCAGTGCGCGGTGCATACACACAAGCACAAAGTCGCGCACCTCTCCACGCACAAGACTTCACATGGCTGCACAATCTCATGCCCTACTTCTCTCCTGACCTCCGCGGACCATCTCCCTGCTGAGGTTTTCTCTCTGTAGGCATCTTCAAACATCTTCATGCACGCAACACCACCACCACGGCTAACCATCAAAACATTCTGCATGTATCCTGCCTGGAAACTAAAGAGAGAGATGGTTTCATTTGCTGGAAGGGGAGAAGTTCCTCAGCATAGGCCTGTGTGGCATACTAACCTAGTGCCACAGATTGTGATGGAGCACTGACCTGATAACCGGCTTTATGCCCTCGCTTGAACTCACAATGTCAGATTGGCTTAAATAAACAGCCACTAATCTCTTATTAATTATTTATACAAGCCACAGAAATGCAGGACACACTTGATAATTATTTATCAGAATAATTATGTATGTTGGCAGGATTAGCCTCAGGATCGCTTGAATGTAATTATATAGCCTAGTGTTGATTTGGTTAACTCAAATGACCCATTGCATTTATATATGCACATATGACATTTCACATTAGTTCACCCGGTTAATTCATAGAGATGAGAAGCAGAAAATGCTTGACCTGATTTACATTTACTAGCGGGAGTTGCTGTGGCTGAGTGAATTGCATTCTCACCTCACAGCCAGGGTTCAATTCCCAGACTGAGTGTTTGCATGTTGACTCTGCTTGCCCGGATCAACAGGGGTGGAAAAAAAGGATGCATTGCGACTTAATTTTAAAATGTTTGCACCCTTAGTGATAACTGCCTCGCAAATTGCTGCCCTAACAAACTGTGATGCACCCTTAGTAAGATTGTCCTGGAGCTGGTGCCTGAGGGCTCTGCTTTTCTCCATCTATAAACCCAAACCTCTGAAGATCTGTAAATCATTACAGTCAAGAATTGTGGATAATACCCTGGTATAGTTTTATGAGAAGTGTCATAAAACATGGCTATGACTAACACAAAGTTACAATAATCCAAAATACATATTTTTTTTATGTATCTTCCAAGCAGTAGAAGTCATTTCTGTTGCATACGGTCCAGGAAAAGTGTATTGAGGTTACTTTAGTTCTTCTTGCCAGCGGTAAGGCCGAGGACCATGGCCTGGTTATGAGGGATGACACCTGATCGGAGCTGGAAATACAAGCTGCCACCTTTGTAAGAGCTGTCTGCTGATCATACATCCTGTCTGCTCCAGAGTACGAGCCAAAACTCACACTCTCACTGTGACCAGTAGAAAAGATGCACTGCTGCACATTTATAATAGGCATCCGTTAAAAGTACAAAATAACCACAGTTTTTAGATATTAAGATATGTTCTTACCTGAGCTTAGACGAGTTGATACGTAACTGTCTGGTCTTTGTGTGTACCCTCAGTCACGCAAAACGGGGGTGAAGTTGGAAGCTACCACGCTCTTCCATGGGCACACACGAAGACCAGACAGGTACGCATCAACTCGTCTAAGCTCAGGTAAGAACATATCACAGTATGGAAGAACTGTGTGCCCTCAGCCACGCAAAAAGACCAAAAATGTTGTTAGCATTTGGCCTCTCCCAGTATATTCCTATAGCTCCAAACAGAGTGAAGCTAGAAGCGACCACGATCTTCCACGGGCACGCACAAAGACAAGACAGGTACGGATCAACTCGTCTAAGCTCAGGTAAGAACATACAGTATCTCAGTATGGAAAAACGGTGGCCTGTTCCTTTAAATGTGTAATGGAGAGACAGAACTGCTCTATCCAGTTAAACATCTAGAATTTCAATCAAAATAGATAGAAATATATTCTTTTCAATTAGCCTATTATTGGTTTTTCATCTGCAATGGTACAACATTTTTAAAACACTCAAGAGAACAGGGAAGTACATAGTAATAGTCTTTCATTAAAAAAATATGCGCAGAAAGGATACTGATAAATAATGAACATAACACAAACCTACTCTTGTATCCTTGATGTTTAATCTTGAATTTCCAAGGGCTGCTTGTCAGGAAAATCTGGACCATCACTGACCTCATCAACACTTCAAACATCGCAGCTATTTGATGTGAAAAAGACCCACTCCCGATGCTCTAACAGTTTTAAAAGAAGCTTCAGCACTTTGATGACACCGTGATGCCAGCCACAGCCTATACGCCACACGCTCTTTGATGTTCCCGGTCTGTCGGATTCTCCTCTGTGAGAAGACACACACATACACAAAAAAAGAAACCACTGTAGCATTTCTAACTAGTCCACATACACTGACCTTCTTCTGAACCTACTTTAATTTGTTTTGGCTGCGGGCGACTGGTGCCCTGGCATATCAAAAGCGCATACGTCCAGCTACTTTCATACTGCAGGTGATAGACTTTTGTGTCAAAGCAAGGAACAATCAATTCTCCTCTCCACTTTTCTGCCCATGGGCTATGCTTTGCTGAATGAAACCGACCGACGTGTCAAGCTGCGAATACG
Source organism: Gobius niger (assembly GCF_951799975.1). Lineage (NCBI taxonomy): Eukaryota > Metazoa > Chordata > Actinopteri > Gobiiformes > Gobiidae > Gobius > Gobius niger. The sequence goes on from NC_136867.1 coordinate 11,295,819, forward strand.
ACGGTGTTGAAAAGACAATGCGCGGCACAGTCAACGCAATAAGACCGAGAGTTGACCACCATAAAGGCTGCCTGTTTAATCGCACATAAAAGGCGGCGATGCCTCAAAGCGTGCATGTCCCAACAGCTGTGAGTTTGGATCGAGCTCTCTGAAGCGAAGCGACGCAGCGGTTGTCCGACACTACTGAAGATTCTGAGACTACCCACCAAGAGTGAGTCAATCTCACAACTGGGGTTAAGATAATTCAACCTCCCTACCAAAGCCAAGTGTGTACAAAGGAGTCTTTCTGTTTTTGTCTCTCAGCCGTTTCCAAAGACGCCACACTGGTAAATGCTTTGAAATTCTGATATTGTTTTCATCAGGCTTTCAACACCGTGTCCCTAAAGGTGGAGAAAATTAGACGAGAAGCAAAACGGCTAAAAATTTAATCATGTTGATCATTAAAGCAGGCAGCAGTCACATTATAAAACCACATGCGCGCCATGATTTACACATTTACCGCCTAATTAACAGCGGTTGATTGGAAGGCAGGCCTGCAAGCGTGGAGATCCATGAGCAAAGAGACCTGTAATGCGGCGTACAAAGACACCATAAATGGCATCTATCATCACATACTAATTATGTCGCCTCCGGGCTCCACTAGATCTGGTTTCACCTTTGGGCCCCAGCCACCAAACACTTAGCATTCATATTTAAACACACCTCATTATCCAGCAACAATGTAGGAAGGAGACAGAGACCTTACCTGATCTGCCAGACAATCACAGCCCCTTCAGACCCCGCTCGTGTTCTCCGTCTGGACACATGCAGGCAGATTAGAGTCCCATTCACATTAGATTTGCTTTGTGTTTGCTGGGATTTGTGTTAAACTGCATTAACATGCTACTACGATGTGGCAGGAGTGAACGTTAACTGTGTATAAGCCCCCAAAAAACAGAGGAAAAAGATATAGGAGAGACAATAAGCATGATACTGATAATACTAAACAGAAGAATACATGGTCCTAAGTTGCGTGAGGTGGGCAGTTTGAGAGTTGAAATGAAAAGGGCATTCACTTAAAATGGAACACCAACATGTTTCGACAAGAGACAACACCACTACCCACAACTACACAAATTCTTTCATAAAAAAGTGTGAAGAACTCATCTATAATGTTCTACAGGGTCAATAAACATGGGGGCTGGGGACTGTTAAACTTATCCCCCAAAAAAAGGGTTTAGGTGCTGGTATCGAAAAAATCCAAGTATCGAAAGCAGGTACAGGAAAAAAAAGAATTCAATGTTCATATTCAAGTTTTGATGCTGTAGAGGAAAGCCCTTTTGTAGTTGAAGGAAGTTTCAACGCAATTAGCCTAGTTCAACTTCATCATGGACAACACCTCCCACCCACGGGACTGTAGAGGAGCTGAGCAGCTCTTTCAGTGGCAGACTGAGACACCCTCAGTGCAAGAAGGAGCGCTACCACAAGTCCTTCATCCCCACTGCTGTCAAACTGAATAACAAGACTGTGAAGTAACTCATGTGCAATAACCTCAATGCAATAATCTCTGTATCAGCGTCACTTTATCTATCACCTTCACCAGGACTGTAAACTTTGCACTGCTGACATTTTAACTCCTCGGGTCGCACCCTTAGGTCCTCGAGCCAGAACCTTCTCACTGTCCCAAGAACCCACTTTAAAACCAGAGGTGATCTGTCCTTTGAAGCCGTTGTTCCTAAATTGTGGAATGACCTTCCTTTGTCGCTACGTACAGCTGACTCTGTTGATTCCTTCAAAAAGCAGCTAAAGACGCTGCTTTTCAGACGAGCTTTTAGTTGACAAGGCTGTGATTGTGATTGTTCCTGTGAGAGTTGCTATATAAATAAAGTTTCTTCTTCTTCTTCTCTAATTTAATTTTTTTTATTGTTTATAAATTTTGCCCCTTAAAGCTTTTTTATTCATTGTATATCAGATGCCTCTATTTACTATTTAATTTGCACATTCCTGTCTATTTTGCACGCCCACAGTGTTTATTGTGAGCTGATGTAACAAGTGAATTTCTCCATTGTGAGATCAATTAAGGCTTATCTTGATAAATTGTGGCGATATTTCAGTCATTTTGTTTTTAACCTTGTCGTGTTTAAGAATGCTCAGGTAAATCAAAATGATACAAATGTAAAAGTAATCAAATGGAAGGAAAATCTGTTTTCTGGTTCTATGTGTCAAATAATTTAGTATAGGTATCGGGGAAAAAAGTATTGTTAAAGTACTATATGAGGGAACAAAAGTAACTGTACCTAGCCCTATACAAGACCCGCCAGTCACCACAATAGTAAAAATGCCGCCTGCTTCTCTCTTAGGTTTGAAATCTTGAGAGTATTGTCATCCATAATCACGTATGTACACATATGCTCTCTTAAAAGGAGCTATTTCAGTTCAAAGCACTATTATGATGTGGCTAAATCTCTCTTTATCTGTTTGATCTAAGATAAAAAACAAGTGGCCGGTGTTAGTGCTGTTTCAAGGCCATCTAGGACCACCCTGCCAAAAAAGTTTTATTGCCAAATTGTCCCATTTAAGATCTACGGTCAGTAGATCAATAGGAGTTTGCGCGGAGAACTCCCGCTGAGCTTCAAGTGACTCAGCTGCTTTGAAGATTGTCCGTGTGCATTCTGAGCGAGTTGGGCCTTTCATGTGAGTCCCTTTTCTTTTGGAGTTTGTTTCAGGTTCAGAGAGCAGCAAAAGCAAACAGGGTTTAATCCCCTCTGCTCACAACAACGGCCTGTTACCGGGTTATCAGCTCCAAGTCATCATGATGTCACAGCCCTCAGGTGTAAGAAGTCTGATGTTGGAGATCAAATATGGCTTTGGTCTCCCGAGGCCGCCTGTCCTTGTTATCAGCTTGAAACCCAACACTCGGGATCATCACTTGACACTTGTTGACAGCTTATTCATGACAAGCTTTTATGACGGGGCAGCATGCATGAAACGTCTCTTTCTTCGCACAACTATTCGCCGCTTAAGTGTATCAGCTGTGGTTGATCGGGCTCTAAGAGGATCAGACTGCGATTTGTACTTAACACGAGTGAGAATAATTATCCAGCCTTGTCCACTCAGGTCCAGGACTCCAGCCAGGTTGAAACCAGAGTCCGCTCCTGAAAGATGCACGAGCTATTAAACAAAAAAGAAAAAAAAAAGGAAAGAAAAAAACACTACAATCTCCTGTTTCTGCCGGGAGCCGTGAGCCAACACAGGTCTCTCATCCCGCATAAATCTCCTCGGTTTGATTAATGACTGAGGAGCAAAGTGTGCAGACAGGTGAAGCTTTTTTTACATTCACCAGCTTTGCTACGAGGTGTTCGAAAACATGAAGTTGATCCTGGGTCATCATGTAAAAGGTTGTTCCGAGGTCATCTTACTGAAGTTTTTTTTCTTTGGGACATCATCTCAAAATACCAACAAATAAAAGTCATCAGTGGCAGGCTCTCGAAAGCAAAAGTGTTCTGGGTTAGATTCCCTGGGTCGAGTGGGTCTGTCCTCTCTCTGTCTGGGGTTTGCCTGCTCTTATTGTTTCCCCTATCATTTTTTCTTTTTTTTTACTTCCTAACATTGCGTTTCAATTGTAAACTTCGGACTCTCCCATTTCCTCTGGCCACGTCTCATTTGCCTCAAACCAAATCTGAGTTTTATGAGCTGGTCAGTAAAGAGCCCGGTGTGTTTGTAGAAGTGTAAACAAAACATTTAGGAGTCATTTGACCTGGTGTGGGGAGGGACAAGCAATCAGTGGGTGACCTCAGACATCGGTGGCTCTCCTTACTGCCACAGACACAGGGTCAGGGGAGAAAGTCATTAACAGGCACGTACGCTCAGCCCAATTGACACAATCCTAACGATAAACTACACATTTTTATCCAAACTCACGCATGTAAAACAGGATTGTGCAGCACCTATTTACAATCCATAACAACTTAAAGGAATGTAGCTTTTTAATACATTTTCAAATCGAAAAATAATCATAATTTCTACTCACAAATGTTAGGTAATGCAATATGCCAAAGGTGTCACAAGCTTAGACTCTAAATAATGTATAAAGGCAAAGACTGGGAGAAAATCAATTATAGTCTCCATATCTGGCACTCTGAAATATTAGCTGTGGGTAAACTTCTCGTACCGGCCCGTGAATGCTTCTTAATGTATATTCCATTAAACATTTACACCCCTGGTCCGGCGCTGCTCACAGTGTGTCAAGTAATGTCTGCAGAGGTCATCAGGTCTAGTCTGGGTCTGCAGAGGAGGAGGAGGAGGAGGAGGAGGAGGAGGAGGGGGTCACAGGGGTGCAGTGACCTCCAGCCTGGCGTTACGCGAACCCCCTCCACGGAGCGGGATGAAGTCAGATTGTGTAATCCGAGGGAAAACAAGAGTGCCAGTCAGTCAGGGCGGACAAATGATCAGAGCTAGAGGCACACCTATGGGATGCTACTGATGGTAGAGAGATGCTATATGGCTATTACACGGGTGCTAATGGTCTCTAAGTGTGCACCGCTCGCTATGTAGTATTTTGGTAGTGGGCCATTAACCATTTAGGCAGATCGGCTCGCTACAGCCTTACGCCGTATGTAAGTGCTTTCCACGACTGTTTAAGTGTCCGATTACAATCGATAGGCGGCCTTTAAGACAGTAACTGCATAAGGGACGGCGCTGTATAGAAAATGCATTAAGATATCAGCCTGGTGTGGATAAAAGACAGCACATACTGTTGGCAATTCAAATGGATTACACAAATCTGCTTATTTATTAATAATCCTTCTCACATGTGGATAGAGCTTATCATTCACTCAACCACTTTGCTGAAATGCTCACGTGCATGACTAATACTCCCTGGATTCTGCTTGTTGTCACTGGCTGTTGTTGTGAAGTGTTTTCTTAAGGCGATGAAATCATATTGTAATCCTGTAAGAATTAAAATGCAGACTGGCCTCTTGCTCGCTGCATTTTGACTTGATAGTGCATTATTGTCGGTCCATCAATTGGTATGACACACAAAGCAACATGAGTCTTTGCATTTGACCTATTAGGCTGAAGGTAAACAACAGTACGTATGCTTCCTGACATATGCCACAGTGAATCCCTTCACATACACACACTCCCTATGTAGAGTTGGCTGCCGTTACATTGTTTACCTCCTGCGCACGTTTGTTTGTTACTGAGCTGCGGATAAGCTCTGGAGCGTAACGATCACTATGGATGAGATCATCGTCTGTCAACAGCATTAAGACGACGTGGCCTTGGAATGCTGGGAAATATGGACAAATCGTTTAACATTTCTGATTATGTCGGTTTATGTTATTATGGAAATGTTGACTGTAAGTGATCAGGGCAGGTTATTCATTTCCCTTGAAATACCTACTTAACACAATTATTCCTTCAAATCTGGCACAGAATGACATAAGTGAACACTGCACAACTAATATCACTTAATAAGTCATATGCACTAAGGGAAGACACTGCAGGCAAAACTCTTTTTTCCAATTTTCAGGTTTTGGCCCAAATTGGTCTCTTAACATATAAACTTTAACCTGGAAACAACAACAAAAAATAAATCTTCACAATAACATTGTACCTAATTTAATTTAGTACAATGTAATATGCTCTAACAATGTGTAATAACTTGTACCTATACACTATGGAAAAACTTACATAATGTAATCGGACATGAGACCCTTAGGGTTTAAGGTTTGGTCTAGGGTTAGAGTTATGTCTTATTACATTTTGTACCTACAGACTACAAATAAATGTTTTATTTGTTATTACACATTCTTAGAGAGCATGTTACATTGCACTACATTTAGTAGTAGTTAGTGTAAAATGAAGTGTTTTAAGTGATTTAAAGGGTCCGCACAGCAGTGAGAGCTCCCAATTTTGTTTATACTTTCTTACACCATTAAATGTGATGTTTCGGGCCACATGCACACCATTAGGTGGCCCGAAACATCACACTTAATGGTGTAAGAAACTCAAACTATATAAAAAATTGGAGCTCTCAGTGCTGTGCGGACCCTTTCTTTAAATCACTGTATTCTTATTTTGGATCCAGCACGCAGGTTTCACTGCCTTTGGATGTGCGTGCCCATTTCTTTTTAGCTAAAATAAAGTGTTACCATAACATATTTAATTATTGCACTGATTTAATGTTTTAATACTGACTTTAACATTTTTTGTTATTGTCTGTTTATTTAATTATTTACTGTTTATACTTTTGCGCCTCAAAGTCCTTGGTAGTCATTGTACATAAGAAACCACTATTTACTATTTAATCGTTTTTTGTTTATTTTCTCACATTTTCACACCCTGAGTGTTTCTAGGAGCTGAATGTAACAAGTAAATTTCTTCATTGTGAGATCAATAAAGGCGATCTTATCTTATCTAATCTTTGGCGGGAAACTGTAATTTCAAGACCCATTTTCTCACGTTGGTGGAGCAATATCTCCACGGAAGTAGCTCCTACAGACTTCAAATTTCCCAACTTTGGACTGAACCATATTTTGAAGGTTGTTTCAGGGAGATTTTTCAGTTTTTGCTAAATTTTGGCAATTTTTCCCCACTTCTAAACAGCTTATTTTAAAACTAAACAAGAAATCCAAAATTCCCTCTGAAAAAAGTATTTGTAACTATTATGACAACAAAATCAAACCATACATTTAGACCCGGCTCTATCCAATATTCAGATTTTGTCTGTGAAAATAGGGGAAATTGTGGGCATTATTTCTCTATGAAAACATAAAATGCAATAAAAACATGCAAAAACATTTTTTTCCTCATATTTATGTCAGTAATCTACATCCAAAGTTAAAAATGTCTATCTCTACATTTAAAAAGTTTCCCACTTCACCTGCAGTGTCTCACCTTAATTCCGATGAGCAGTTTGGAAGTGGAGCGATGCCCAGAGCTGCGACGGCCCAGCTTTTGTCCACATTCCAGGAGTATGAGGTGACGGCGGGTTGACTGCCCCAAGAGGAGTCCCTTTGATACTGCCCCTATCTTCCAGCCGATCAATATGTAGCACCACGCTGATAAAACAACGTGGCCGACATCAAAGCGTCGTGCCATGAGGGGGAGACGTTATAAAATGTCAATTATTAATGGGGGCGAGGGGGTCGTCTTTCAAGTGGGGCAGAATTTAGATAATAGGAATCAAACAAAATCCATGCATAATAACCTAAAGATATCGTCATCCAGGAAGTTAATTTATTTGGCCTCCAAAAGGTCTGTTCACACACCACATCTAACGGGTCTCAAAACAAAATCCTGACTACATCCTCGCAGCTGCTGTATACATGCACTTTTCACCCTCACCTCTCCATAACCCCAACACCTGTCCAACACCGACACGAAAGCCACACTTCAATGAAATATGTAGCCGATTCCAAAGCATCTCTCCATGGCTCAAAATCAATGCTTTCCCCCATATAGGCTGTGTTCTTTCATGTCTATATCCAGGTACTGTTTTTCTTCTTCTTTGTTTTGGCTTTGTGTTGATCCAACTTGTCAGAGGCAATGATTTATTGATCACAATGTCTGTAATAATCAGTATGAGACTCGCATTGCGCCCATGACCTTCCTACTGTTTTTTCTTTTCCCTGTAAAGCCTTGTTATAGCGCAGTATGTAAATTATTCATGCTCAAGACGTATGGATTTTCATACATTTTTTATGTCTGAAAAGGCGAGGAATCGCACAGTGCAGCGCCAATAGCTTGGTAAGAGAGACGTCTTCCTCCTGCGCCGCTTGCATGCCTCCTCCATGCCTCCTCCGTGCCTCCTCCACTTTGCCCAGAGGCCCAGGCAAGAGGAGCAGTCACTAATTGAGTTGCGAGTGTATTTCGGGGTCATTTTTTACCCGCAAAGAAGAAACAATATTGATTTCTAAGGCCAGACAAATGCGCTGTGAAGTTTTCTCTGGACTCCCACCTGAGTAGCCCCGTACCCCCCACCAGCAGTGCTCCGCTGCTGGCACAGTGGGAGCAATCCAGGGTCAGCTTTGTTTACAGCCATCACTTTTAACGAAGATTACTTTATGAACTTCTAAGCCTTTACTGGTAAATATTTAAATATGTTTGCAGGCAAATATGGTGCAAAAGTAAAACTGCATTGAAGTGATCAGAGTGAAAACGACTTCACAAATGCCGAACAGAGGAAAAACCTGAGACATTCACAACAGCGTGGGATAAGTAAGTGAACCCTTGTATTAAATAGCTGGCTGATCCTGCTTTTGTGGCAATAACTGCTTTCCTGTAGTTGTAGATTAGACGCTCACAACGATCAGGATGAATCTTAGACCATTCCTCTTAACAAAACTGTTGCAGTTCAGTGAGATTCCTGAGTTCACTTACTTTTTCCTACCTGTCCTGTGAATATTTACATGTTATGGCCAATAAAAATATGATAACATGTAATTGTTTGGGTGGTATTCGTTTAAGCAGACACTGTTTACTCATTCTTATGATTTTGATGAAGATCAGAACACATTTTATGACCAATTTAGGCAGAAATGTGAGAAATTCCAAAACGTTCACATACATTTTCCTCCTTCTAATGATGTGCCCTTGCCACATTCTGTGTATCTGTGTCTGTCCATGATAGAAAATCTTTATTGGGTTGTTGTTGTTGACTGAGACTGAAAACTTTTCAATGATGATAACTAAAACGGCAGTAGTAGAGAGAGGAGAGGAGAGAAAAAGAATGAAATGATTGAACGCTTTCTGAAATTTAAGAAACAAAGCAGAAAGAAGGACAATACATAAAGGGAATGTTAAGCGTTGTGCTATACATTCATTATTCAATTGGGACTTTTAGCAATTACAGTAAATACCTGCAAAGCACCCCTGCATGTATACCTCAGCAGGGGTCAGCTCTCCTCCTATCCCCGCCCTTTTGACGGGCTAATGTGCTGAGTGTGGAATTGTGCAGCTCTCAGCGGGGAGCTCCTGGCCACCTGCAGCCGGGGACGGCTCAGGAATAATGACACAGGCCCTCAACAAAAGCACTCTCTCCGGGGTCAAGCTGGGATGGCCCTCTGTGTCAGCTGCACACAGGAGGGAGGACAGGGGAATCCCGGAGAGAGGGGCTCCTCCATCATCACCTCAGTAACAGCGCAACAGGACGGACACGCTGGAGCTGATGACAACAGGGGAATGTGTGCACGTTCAGGAGTCATGTGGAGATATTCAATAGCTGAAGTTAAGGAGAAGATCTATTAGCTATTAGTGAGTTGTAATGGCCCGGCGTATTTACGACATGACACTATTTCTTCACGGAGGGTAAATTGTCTCTTCAAATGAGTAGGTTGTTTAAAAGATGAATGTCTAGATTAGTAATAACACGTTCCACTGTGTTGTGTCTTGTAGATTCTTGACATCTGTCTACAATATCATCCAATATATCTATGTTAAATTACTTGTTGCCTTAAACATTCCAGAGTGACAAAGATGACAAATGCTGTTTAGAAAAGCATTTCAACTGACCACATAAGACCATTCCTAATAGATGAGGGGGTCATCTAATATGCATCCAATGTGTCTCTATTGGACAGGCCCAGTTTAACCGGCATGACCCTGTGCCTGAGGGTCCACAGACAGCCTGTTGTCCAGTGGGCCGGTGCCAGTGAGTCCTGGTAAACACTGGGCAGACAAACTTCAGCACAGAGAGAATGATGTCATTATGTCTCCTGGCCGGCAGTGCGGGACTATCAAGGCAACATCACTACTATTAACGGAGCAGACTGACTGAAATGGCCCATTTGAAAGACAGCGACAAACCGCAAAGTGCCTTAATAAAGGCTCTGTGAGGAAGAAGCGCAGCTCTAAGTATCCATCATTTCAGTCAAATTACCTCAAAACGTCCAGTCTTCGGCTCATACGTAACTCTATCCGTGTGTGATAAGACACAAGGTTTGGACTGAAAGTGGGCCAGGGCGTTTCCTGCAGTGAGATCATGCATGTTTGGCCCACCTTAGAGGGCGATAATGACAGAGATGTGGTCTGGCATGCATGAATAAGCACTGCAATTATCAGGCTTCAATTTGAAACTAAATAAGTCATAAAGCCCGAGTCTAATGACCCATTGAGAAGTCCTAATAGATAACCACAAAGGTCCTGGAGAGGTTGTTTTTTTTCTCCCCTCTTTTCTCACGTGCAGTCCTCACGGTGACCCGCCATCACCCGCTCCTCAGCTGTACCTGCTTTTATCCTGCTCTTTTCACACTGCTGTGAGAGTCTGGCACCTCCATTGTGACGCTGGTCCTGGCTTTATAATCCCGGTTTCAGTTGCAGTTAACCAGGCTCTTCACACGTCAGTGCTGCGTCCACACCCGAAGACCAAACAGACACCACTTCACCGTCACCCCTGCTCAATAATGCTTTGTCATTGTCCACCAACAGTTCGCCTGCTCACGGTCTTCAGGAATATGGCCGAACTGCTAACATACAGTAAAATAAACTTTAATCTTTGTGCTGATTGTTGGTGAAAGTAACTGACATTGATTTAGCATTTGATTTAGAATGAAGTTCATTTTTGATTTATCTATTAAAATCATAATGAAATAAATATTATCCATCATATAATGTTGAACAAGCAGTTAACTATCACATGCTGTGTAAATAGTGGCCCATTATTTGTTCCATAGTACTCCTTTTAATTTGGCCTTTTAATTGTTAGCTCCAGTGCTAAAAATGATGAATAGATGTAATTCTTTTATTACATTCATTGTGTCTTCTTGAGTAATACACTTTTTCTGGTTTCTTTTAAACCTAGTGTCTTTTAAAAAGAAACCAGAAAAAATGAATAGATGTAGATAAAAAGAATCAGAGAAAGATTTAGAAAGAAAAATAGTTTTTACCAATGCTACATCTATTGGAAAGGCATTGTGGCCTGTCCCGGACCACAGAAGCAGAAGCGGGACACCCCCCGGCCTGAGTGCAGACGCTGATGTCATGACAGGACACCCAGGGGACACAAGGCAGACTGATGATGTCATAGTGATCAAAATTATGCAGATGAGGACAAAGGCTGCGTTATTTGATCCCGTCCCATAGGATTTCAGTAGAAGCAGCAACAAGGTCCATAGCAGCAGCGGTCACCAATATCATTTACTCAAGGGCTTTCTGTGCAATTGCAGGCGGGTGTGCTCAAGAACCACAACTAAAAAAAATCATGCTTTATAGTAATTGTGAATAATCAGCAAAATCCATATTTGAGCTGCATATGTATACATCATACCTCGGGTTACGTTTCTCCTATATGTGTCCTGTATGACATGAGTTGTGTAGAAATGAGAGATCGTTTGAAGACTAATCCACACAGGTGCCACAGGTGCCTGCTTTACAGTGGATGTTATTGTTTATCAGGCGGTGAAGGTGACCCTGTGTGCATACTGTAACTCTAGGATGGTGACGAACGACACAGAGATGTTCACTTTCAGCAGGTCGGACACTTTGTCTGCATCTTTGTGTTTTTGTTTTGTTTACCTGCTGGAGGTCTGGGAAGCGTCAGTGTAGGGTGCCGCCGGTGACCTTGTGAAAGAGGGGGAAATGAAATATTAATGTGAGAAATCGGACCAGCTGTTTATTTGTTTTTGCTTTTGACAGCACATCATCTACGATTGGATCTGGATTTTTGTCTGTGGACAGCTGACGTCAGAGTTGTGAGGAGTCTATTGTGAGTTTGACTGGCTTATCTTAGCATGGAGAAAGCTTGGATTTAGCAGACATGGATTTATATGTTTATATGTCGTTATCCCAAAGGCAATCCCCAGTGGCCTCAAACAGCATTGAAAAAAACCTAAAGATTTTTCTCATTTCTGGCAAATCACTCAAGTGTTTAACGTCAGAGTCTGGTGAAACAAAGCATATTATCAAGTTACTCGACTGTTTAATTTATAAAAGCCCTTAGCACTATGAAGAAAGGCTATGTTCTGATAGTCAGTGAATCCTTACTTTTGAGCACATAAAAGTTTATCAGTAAAAGCAAAGGCAGCAAATCATAAATGATGTGCACCCATATTCACTCACAGAGCAGATGCATGTTTTCTGCCGTCACTGTGACCTCAACCTCTGAGTTTAACTTTAACAACTGAGCATAAAGCATTAAATAAGAGAGATTTCGATCATAGCACACTAGCTTGATGTAGATCATAGCACAGTAACTTTGATGTGCCGCCTCAGACTGCGTTAGTATTATTTACCACAGTAGAAAGCACCCTGTTGACCCCGCTGTCCCCTAATGCCTCTGGCTCAGCACCCTGGTCAAAAATAGCTGTGTAATGTGCCGGGCAGCTGCATAATGTGTGTACACAAGCTCCAACATGCAAAGGCAGCTTTAACAGGTGCCACCATCACACGCTGTTACACAACCGACCCTTTGGCTGACTCAAAATCCCTGGAGAAAGCCCTGCCCTCTCCTCATCTCTCTGTAATGAATGGTGCCTTCCAAAGCCCATAGAGAAACAGAGTCAGGAGTTAATGGTCTGTCAGAGGTATGGATTGTAATGTATAGAAGATGAGGTCACCGTCGAGCGCAAAGATGCTCTTACTCAGTGTCAATTATGTAATTGGAACGACAGGTTATCACACGCAGAGATCGTAATCTTCACTGTGGACAATGCTTTATGCCCCGTGGACGTCCATATTGACAGATGTATAGAACTGATATAAGAGGAGTAACACGAGGCGTGCCCAGGCCACAGAGGGCAGGTGACTGTTGACCTTGCTAATGACAAGTGCACCAACAGGACAGGGAGCAGGCCTGTGAGGAGATGTCCCAATTTGGTACATGATACTTCACCAACAACACACAAAGGCATCACCAGTTGTCAACCTGGCGATCTTCATAGCCCGCTATTCTGATGAGCCCACAGCAGCTGTTGGCTTGAAATGCGACCAAATTCACCAGGGAAGAGCCAAAATGGATGCCTATCACATAGCTTCATGCACCACAGGGTGCAGAGGTGGTAAATACTGAGCCACAACACAGGGTGCCTTCTCCATTATAGGACATCAAATATTCATTGGCCATACGGCTCCAAACCAGTGCAGTCCCACAGCAAAGGCTTTGAACTGCCAAGATGTTTTCATATGTGAATGCTTTACTGCTTCTGAGCACACTCTGAATGCTTCATTGACTTAATAGATGCTTCGTGACATTCACAGTTGGATGGCTGGATTTATCTGGGCATTTTAAAGTGTTAACAATGAGCGAATGGCCAGCACTTGTTAAACATGACAACAATGACCTCATCCACTGACTTTAGTGAGTGAGGCTTCTATCACAGCACTGATCACATCTTAAATGTGTTTAGTGCTGTTGGTTAGACACTAATTGCTTTAGTTGACTAACAGGCCATCTGTAACTGTGTTAAGAGCCACTGGGCAACTGCAATCCACTGCATGGCACTGGTTATCTGCAAATATTTAACGGAGTCATAATGATATGGATTGCTTTTATATCTGGAAAATGATCGCACAAACATCACATGACAAAATACTGATCGCATATTGTTTTGTTGCTATAAGTATTATTTTTTGTCCATGTTTATCCTTGAATATGTACTTCCATTACAGAAAGCAATGGAGCCATCTTATAAATAATGTATATTGCCATGCAATGCAAATAAACAACACAGACCGCAATGGTATATGCTGTTTAAGTGAAGTTTACCAATTCATTCATTCATTTATTCTTAAAATATTGATCATCCGAGAAACAAAGACAGCTTATCCTAAATGACTAGTAGTAAGCTTGGCTTTTACTTTTTAGACTGTATTTATTTTTTTCTAGAAAATCACTTTAGAAGCTTAGAAGGTTAAGAAGCAACTCAACCACTTACAAAAGTGTTGCTCCACAGAGTCAAATAAGTACATTGACCTTTATCACAGCACATTACCTCGGGAGTAACATTTCAGAAACAGTGTAATGGGGCCCCCTATTGGCTAATGTATGTTTTGACATTGTACTTAATCATTCTCTAAATTGTGTTTTTCAAGGGTTCAAGTGTACAAATCTTGCCAACAAGATTACAAAATAATAAAAGTTGGTTTCAAGATACAATGTGCACAATCATCATTTAAAACGCTTACAAATGATGACCAGACGTTGCAAATATCTCATTGGACCCTCGGAGGAATAGCCACAGTATTATAAAGTTTAACATAGATCCAATTATATTATTATTATTAATAATAATAATAATAATAATAATAATAATAATAATAATAATAATAATAATAATAATAATAATAATAAGTTCGTCAAATATATACTCACCACCACCACCAACCACCCACTCATATAGTACATTCACCCAGGCTTCACGGTGTTACCAAATGGCCTCCCATCCAAGTACAACCAGGCCCTTCCCTGCTTTGCTTCCGAGGTCTGACGGGATTGGGCAGAGCAAAGGCGGCATGGCCTTTACTTTCCATTGTGTCAATGGTGCTTTTTCATCTTCTTGCACAATAATTACATTTTCCCACACTATATATTATGTAGGCAACTACTGACCTTACTGAGCTCTCAACATACCAATCTGTTCTCTAAGCAAGGCCACCACTGCAATCTCACTGCCCCACTCAGATGGGACGGAGATGGTAGCGGGGCAGTAATAAGCACAATTCAAGAGGCCTACAATAATACCAAGGTGACGATCCTAGGGAAAAGATCAGATCAGATCAGATCAGATCAGATCAGATCAGATAAGATAAGATAAGATAAGATAGCCTTTATTTATCTCACAATGGAGACATTTATTTGTTACATTCAGCTCTTAGAAACACTCGGGGTGTGCAAATAGGCAGAAAATGTGATTAAATAGTAAATAGTGGTATCTTATATACAATGACTACCTTTGTGGGGACAAAAGTATAAACAGTAAATAATAATTAAACACTATACAGACTATAACAAAAAAGTTGTCGTCAGGTTTACATCATAGTGCAAGTGGTTGATAAAGTGTCGCAGAGAAGTGAATACAGGGATTATTGTGTGTATTCTGCAAGGGTTATTGCACATGTGGCTTTACAGTCTTGTTGTACAGTCTGACAGCAGTGGGGATGAAGGCCCTGCGGTAGCGCTCATTCTTGCACTGAGGGCTTCTCAGCTCCTCTACTGTCCCGTGCAGTGGGTGGGAGTTGTTGTCCATGATGGAGGTGAGCTTGTCTAATACCCTCCGGTCCCTCACCTTCTCCACAGAGCCCAGAGGGCAGCCCAGGACGGAGCTGGCCCTGAGTCCTGACCGGCTTGTTCAGTCTGTTCTTGTCCCGCTCTGTGCTGCCCGGGGGCCAGCACATGGCAGTGTAGTGGATAGGGCAGAAAAGCACAAACTCGTGCAAGTTAACCAAATGCTGACCCGCAGCCACCCTTGTGAAAAAATATCTAGACATGCCCCTGCGCATAGGAGGAATGGGGCCGCATGCAAGGGACTGTTTTAAGGTTGTAACAGTTCTTCAAAGAGACGCAAGAGGGCGCCATTAGTCACACAAAGCAAAGGAAGCGTTGTCCCTCGCTCGAGTGAATGAACCTCTGAACTGAATTATCCTTCATTGAGAAAACACACACACACACACACACACACACACACACACACACACACACACACACACACACACACACACACACACACACACACACACACTCCTGGAAGTCGTTTAGAGTCCAAATGACTTCCATTTTGTCAAAGGCCTGATCTTAGTCATAGTAAAAAACGCACGAACAATTATGATTCACTGAAATACATCCTCTGCGCGAGTTTGCGTCTTCGGTCACACAGAGGAATGCACAGGGCTGTACACACATCATTCCCCTATGACTGATGCGGTTGTCATCTGGCCTGGAGATGACAGGATGCAAGGGGGAAAAAAACAACAAATAAAAGTGGAAATTTGGCCCCTCGCACACACACACACGAGCGTAGGAGCCGAGGGAGCAGAGGCAGCGGTGCTTTGCGTGCCTGCACATAATTACCTCGTGTCTGCAGAGAGCGGTATCCACCAGGCAGGGAGTCCAAGCACACATGAGCTCATAGCTACCTATAGTGATAGAGGGCCACGGGGCACACAGGCCACGCAGTGTGAAATATGACCGAGTTCACCCTGTTTTATGATGTGTAAATAATGTTGCAGGGATTGCGTGGGGATTAAGTCATCTCCCAGTCCTGTCCGTAATGTTTATTCTGTTGTTTTTATTAGATTTACGGCGCGAGAGAATGCGCGGTAATTCTGTAAGCTCTGTGGAGAACTTTCGAGGTGTTCAAAACGGACTTGGTCAGATCACATTATTGTCAATACACACGGGCGTAAGGCTAGCCTGTTTAATGAGATTTAGACCACTTTCCTTAGGAGTGGATTTATAGAAAAGGAAAAAAGAAAGAAAAAAAAAGATAAAGTTAGCAGCTGATCAGCCCTCCTCCTCCTATCAGACTAATCGTTATTATCACACAAAGGCAAGCTTATGCAGTGGTTCATTTATTTACATGTAATTTCAAAAAAAAGTTGTGGTTTTTATGCAGGACATTTTGAAAGTTTCAATTCAACTTGTTCCCAAATTATTCCTATTGGGTATTTTATCGGACGATCTAACTATTGGGCATGACAAAACTATGTTAAACTAAAGTTATAGCATCAACTTGGAAAAAAAGGGGCGAACATATTCAATACTGGATTAAGGAAATGTCTGGAAAAAACTACCACTTGAAAAAAAAAAAAGTATTTTACATTAAAAGGCAAAATGCATGTTTTCCACCAGATGTGAGAAACATTTATAAACTATTGTGAGAAATGTGATTTCTCCCACTTGCTGGTTGGAGGCATGCACTGATAGTATTGGTGCTGAGTTTAGCCCTTCCTCACATCAATATGTACCTACTCTTTGAGCTTTGTGAAACACTGCGCTAACATTGCCTGGTTCTGTTAATAACTGACAGTAATCTGCAATTGCTTAAGCTTTGGTGCCAGTGTGACCCTATAGGAGAAGAAAATGTGTTGATGTTTTTTCTTGTTTTTTGTTTGATAGTGGTTGAATTCACAAGCATCATTTTCTGTGTGTGTTTTTCTCCACTTTTGGACGCCTTTGGCAGGAGAAGGTTGAACCGAGGTTCATGTGTGCGGGAAGAGAGGGCTTTGAGCTTTGTGACAGTCTTTGTTTCGTGTGGATAGGCCCGGGAAGTGTGGAGAGTTGGGCAGTAGACTGGGACTGGATGTCTGCCTTTTGACAATCGCCGTGGTTACCACCATAGAACTTTCAAATGCCAATCACCTTAATGTATATTGTAAAGTCAGACATTTATGGGGAAACACTGCATAATTTTAAAGCATGTATTTCAATATCAAGAACTAATTTCTAGCATTTCTGTCAAAGTGCCTAAAGGTGACCCTAGTGACCTGTGAACTGTGCCTATTAACTCATCCTGTGAAGAATTGGGATGGTACAAACATGTTGAGAATGACATTGGACCACAGCTAGCATTTTAATTTGAATAGTTTCCTCCATCATTGTTTATAATAAAATCCGGTAAAGGGCCTTTAAATTTGCTTGGGTTTGGGGTTTGTTTTGTTTTTAAGTATGGGTTATTGTGTTTTATTTGCATCAGTATTGTATATAGGCCTTTATATTTATTTCTAATTTGGAAGGTTACCCCATTTCATGCTAATTCAAGTTTCTTCTTTCTTGGTTGGGATTTCTGGGTTGCCATGTCTGATGAGAACATACAATCCTTGGATTATGACCTATAAGAATCTGGAAATAAACCTAAATTCAGTTCCTCATTTTGAAATATAATGGTACATAAATCATTTCAGTCACTGACGCTAGTTAAAATCAAGGGTTCATCATACCAGGAGACTAATCCATGCTTTTGCAGCCGTCCTTAGATCAAACACCGATTTCTACAGACCAAATTTCTAAGTGACGGTTGTATGTCAGTGGAAAAACTAGGGTCATTACTGCTGAGTGTTACTCACGCAATCCCCAAACAGTCCCTTCACACAGCACAGGGTTAGTGCAACTCTAACCTATACACGTCTGCTCAGAGGAACCGGCGCTCAAGTCAGAGAAGCCTCACTGTACAAGCATTTAGAAAACGTTCTATTGTAACATTCTTATCTCCTCTTATTTAAATTTCTTGTGCCTATAGTTTGATGAATTACAACATCAACTTTGGAAAACACTTTTAATGATATATAGAATCCGTGTTCCTCTAACACTTACCACAGTTGGTAATATGTGCATGGAGTTATAGACGACTAAATAAGAAATAACACAGTGATTTACACTCAGCTTCAGCCAGTTAAAGTAAAACGGCCTCTCGCAGCCGCTGTAGTTTTGATGGTGTCATTAGTCCTCAGTAAAGCCAGAGTCTATAACGCCGGAGTGTGGCTAATCACAGCTTTAGTGTGAAGAGGTGTGCTTTAATGACTGGGGTATTTCAGGTGCCATAAAAATACAAAAGGTATCGGCTTTGCATGTGTTTTATGTGACTGAGTCTTGGCAGAAGCTGGACTTGTAAAAAGCTAAATTGCGGATCTCAAATGACCCGTTAAGCCTGGGGTCCCGCTCATGCGCGGGGGTGTGCGTGTCTGCGAAATGTATGATTGGGGATATTAAATGCACACTGTATTGTTACTGTAAATGTGCAAAGGTACGTTTTCATGAACCACACGCTAGATCAAGTCCTTGTTGTTTGTAAGTCCTCATTGGCCCAGCTATAGATCATTGGGGGGGGAATGGATTAAGTTTCCTGCTGTCAAATGAACAGTTCTTTGTGAGATGACTTAGGACGTTGCGCAGGAAGTTCAAAGTCAAATTTCTCTCTGCGAGCATAACTGAGAAGAAGTCTCTAACGCCAGAGTCTTTACGCTCATAAAGGATTTTAGCTTGGCCCCCGCTGTTGAAACTTCTTAACGCTACTTCTATACAGATTCAGGTTTCAGACTGCATGACTTTGTGTGAGTTTACGGGGAGGACAGCCAATAATACACTCTCCCTTGGATGTTGTTTCATTTCGAACAGAATGTTGACCTCTGGAGCTGACACAGGTATGAAAATTCATACGTTATTGAGCCAATTTTCTGTTTTGCCATTTCTGACTTTCTCCCGGCTCCGCGCGGCCTATGCTGCAGCAGCAGCAGCAGCAGCACCCACCCCCCCTCCCGATCCACCCCCATCCTTCCCTTTCTCACTTTTCATAAAACCTCCAAATGATTTATTTCCTAGCGAGTGGTCTCGTGAAACCTGTGCGCCGGAGTGCGTGTTGTTGCCTCTGGTTTCCCCCGCCGGCCAGCAGTAAAAAAGCGGCTGAGGTCCGGTGTGGGGCAGGGCTTGCGTGACTGCAGAGTGGGGGTGCACCGCCATAAGTCTGGACCTTGGGGGGGGGGAGAGCGGGGGGGGCACCTGCGCCTGGCCTCCCCCCCCCCCTCTCCCTCCGTCTCTCTCTCTCCCAGACTCTGTCAGGCGCTCTCGGCCCGGGCCAGGAGAGTGGTGGAAGTGCTCGGTGGTTAAGTGTGCAGATTTATGAAGGGCGTTTGTAGCTTGTCAGTGGGGCCGCTGTTACTTATGGAGCGAGGCCTCTTCCTTAAGGAAAAGCCCAGTCCAGGGTGCTTTCAGGTTACCGGCCTTGACACGAGAGTCTGCGCAACAACAACAACAACGCGAAGCCAGATGCTCGCGGCGCAACGCAACGCGCTTTGACGGGGAGGAAACTGTCTCCTCTGATCTGCTGTCGACATCTTTCAGCAGAGATCCAGGACTGTTTTTTTTTTTTTTACAACCTACATCACTATTCTTACGACGTACTTATGCTGTACTTACACCGTAAACACTTGGTTATTAATGCTTAAGATACTCTCTCAAACAACGGCGAGGCAAGGGGGTTGAATTTAAGCTGTTAGACGTGGCCACAACTCATTTCTAGCTCTCACAAACCCTTCCGTACATCCCAATCATTAAAGTGTATACATTTCTACTCATGTTTTGAAACTTTCAGTGACTGCAATGACACCACTACTAGGAAAAATGTGGGTATTGTGCCTTAACTCAACAGACAACCCGAGGCACAGCAGGTTTTACTACGACTGTTTGACCTGATCACATATATTAACATTGTATCGAATGTTCTACCAGTCCGGCCTCTCCGGTTAATGGCCTTGGATGGGGAATCTGTCTCGACCCAAAACAACACAAAACCAGATGCTCACCGTCGAAAACGAGACGCCCGGTTTTGGCGTGTCGTGAGCATCTTTCATCAGGTGAGCGCGAGGAGGGGGACGCTGACCTCTGGATGCCGGAGCGGCCGCCTGTCTGTCCTTCTCACGTCAGGCGCAGCGCGGGAAGGATCTCTCCCCCCTTTTATGTCACGTAATGGTTGTCCTCTCGTGACCCCCGGAGCCGCTCATCACTCATACAGCCCCGGTGTGTGTGAGAGGGAGAGAGGAAGACGGGCCTGATGTGGAGTGTATCCTTAAAGAGTCTCGCCGCATTTAGATCTGTCTGTCAAATGTCAGCGGGTCGGTCACAATCACTCCATCATGCACACGAGCCTGGAAATATGGGCAAGCGTGATTGATCACAGACCCAGGATAGAACACAGTACGAAGTAATTGTATATATCCTGCTTGAACACAGTGCAGTATTGCTTTCAAAACTGATTTTCGGACCAGTGTGTTCGTCGACTAAAATATTTTGTCATAATTTTAGTCCAAGTAATATTTTTGCTAACTAAAAAGAAATTAAAAGCAGTTCATGATACTAAAACTTTGATTAAAATGTCCAGATATTTTTGACGGCACGTAAAAAAATGAAATGAAAATAAGGGATTAAAAACATCAAAAAGTCCAAAGACAAAGTTTAAAAGAATCCCATATCATCTATAAATATGCTTCAAATTAATTTTCGAATTAGTCAGTGATTTTAGAGTTTATTTACACGATATTTTGATTTGAACTAAATGACAGTTTTATCAAACGACTAACATTTAAACTAGGGCTGTCAAAATGAATCGTGACTGATCAAAAACATAATTAATCGAATTGTGATTAAAAACATCATATGCTTTAACCAAACACACTTCTGTATCTCAGCACACACATGATCTGAAAGACAAAGCACTTGTATTAACTCCATAGTGGAAGCTACTTATCTAATTGTCTAATTATCCTATTTCAACAAAAATGATTTGAATTTTGTACTTATACTCTACTTTATGAATCTAAAAGTTTGCAGATTCTGTCCAACATGTTCAGCACCAAAGAAACTGTATCTAAAATGTGACTTATCGGACTCATCAAAAAGGGCTGAAGAGATCCCGGTTATAGGTTGTTGGGCTTTTCCCATAATTATGAAACTATGAATATTTTAATGAAATGTGCAGTCAATGATCAAGGGCTTTAAATTGAAATGTTTTATGTTGGACAAGTATTAAAAATCAATATAATTATCAGAGAAAAATGAACCGCGATGAAACGAATTTCACAAGTGTGATTAATCGCGATTAAAACAACTAATCGATTGACAGTCCTAATTGCTGTGAGCAGCTCCTCTCAGTATTTCCGTGTCAAGCTGCCGTCATTATGAGCATGTCTTGTTTTGCTGGCAACAGTGTAATCCAAATGTAAAAAATAAAAAAAAACATCCACAAAGATCTCAGCAGAGCAACTGTTTGGACAAGACTCCAGTATAATGTGTGACAGACTAAGCTTTACAACAAAGCAAATGTAACTATACTGTAGTTTACATGTCAGCAAGTCGTCCCTCATCGCTGTGTGAAAAGACCTCAAAACTAGCACTTTGGCCCAGCTCTTACAGGGCCTGAAAGAGGATGGTTTAAGCAGATCTGGATTCACTCACGCACGCCTAGTTTACTCACTATTGGCTAAGTTTATGTCTTTTAAAGCCTTTAAAATTTACACTTACTGATGTGGGAATGGCATCACACAAATGCTGAAGACTTACCCACAAAGATGGAGTGAGTTTATTAGAGGGACTGATGCTCCCGCTGGTTTAATGTAGGACGTCTTCCCAGGTAGAACACACAGGATCCGAGAGGAAAGAGGGGCCTCCAGTGCCGCACGTCTGTTTTCAATTAATATGAAAAATGGTAGACATAAATTAGTCTGATTTGTGACTATAATAAGTTGCAGAGCCCATAAAAAGGGGAAGTAGCAAAGTTTTATTTTGACCACATGTTTTGAAATGTGGGACGCCATGCGAAATATGGCACATGTGAACTAACTGGAAAGCCACTTTGATTAATATGTTTATTCCAGGAGAGCCAAGTACAAGATTACCGAAATGTCTGAGGATCCAAGCAATATTATTATTCAAACAAATCTAGCAGAGAGAGCGCAGGGTAGAGCAAAACTATATTTAATATCAGACTACCACATAATAAACAAGAGGTAATTCAAACACATCTCAAATCTGTCTGTGTGCGTGTTTATGCAACTATAAAATCTGGGCGGTCCCAGAATGTGTAAAAGGACTAGGAGAGAAAAAGCAGCATCCGATCTCGTGCCAATTGTAATCACTTCTTGTTTGTATTCGCTTAGACGCCGTGTAATGGGATGGACCACCAGACAAGTTCCCGAAATCCCGAAGAGCATGGTTGTTGTTTTCTTTATCTATTTTAAATTGATGGCTCATTCTGAACGTCTCTTGTTTGTCACTTAAGGATGTGGCTTGGCGTCGCGTCCACACTTCCTAATATGCGTCACAAAATTAACGGGAAGAGACCGCAACATTTAAGATGATCATTTCGAGGGGAATAAATCTTTGTAAGTCTCTCTCCTTACGTGAGAGAAGGATGTCGGATTTCACAACTTTAAATGACATGCTCGTTTCTTCTCCATTCGATTCGTGTTTATTGCGCGAGAGCGTCCCGGGCCAGACAGCTCCGAGTCAGTGGCAGAGGTTAATCCAGAACATACTTTGGCCTGTTTGGGTGCGTGTTATCCCGCTGTCCCGACATCCTGCCTGATTTATGGGCCTCTGCGCGCTCCTGTTGGCCGTGTCTCTCCACCGGGTCGGAGGGATTAGTTGTAAGTGACGTCAAGTGGAGGAGCCCCGGTTTCTCCGCAGTGTACACGGGACGTCCCAGAGGGGTCGGGGGGGGGGGGGGGGGGGGGGGGGCTCTAACTAGATCCAGGTGGAACGGCCTGAGGACCTTTCAGCACTAATGAAAGAGCAGAGATAAATATCATGAAGCCAGATTAAAAATGTGAATCCAATTACAGCTCTAACCGTTCGTATTGTTTGTATAGTGTAACCCTTTCCAAGTGACATTTAGAGAAATGTGATTGTATGTGCAATACCATGTGAGGTAACATTGGCTATTATGATAACAATAAGCTTTACATTATCAAACGGCACATCAATTCTTAAAGAGGCGTATTACGCTTCTTCCAGATGTTTGGTAATAATGCCAAAGAAATCTTTATCACTATTTTAGACATATTGGTTAGAAAATGCGATATTGATCTAATAACCACAAGCCCCTCCTACTCGCTCCTCCTGTCTCCCCTTCGCTGCACAGCTGTTTCAATAAAGAGATTTTTTTTTTTTAATCCTCTGGTTGGTGTGCATGTTTTTTTTTTTTTCTTCTTTTACCTTTTAACTATTTGCCCTGTTCTGTGTGTACTGCACTTTGGTCAACAGTGTTTTAATGTTTTTTAAAGTGCAATATAAATAAAGTTGGATTGGATTGTGTGGCTACAGATATGATGAGTGTTTTCACTTTAAAGGGGTATATCATGCAAAATCGACTTTTTGGAGCTTTTAACCATGTTGTTATGCTATTTCCTTATCAAAAACACCCCCAGAGTGGTTTTTGGCTTCATTCACGCAGTTCTAAGCAATCCTCCTGAATCCTGCTCTCTGAGCAGCTGTTCCGCCCTCTGCTGGTGAACGACTGTCTTGTGTCGTCAGAGTGGAACGGAAGTGCTCGACGTCTGTAATGTAATGTCTTCATTCTATGCTTACGGCCTGATTTTAATTTGTAAAACAGCTTTTTCATTATTTCTGTTGTACTTCCAGGTCAGCGCTGCCCCTGCGGACAAAACAAACGCATCCCCTGAGCGTCTGAACAGATGTCATGTTTGCACTGGAAGCTGTGAAGAACGAGCTCATTATAACCTACTCTGGAAACCTGTGCTTTTTTCTTACCTAACGATTACATAACCAGGACGGGAGCTTATTCAACCTTCCTTAAGAAGAGGCCACTCGCCAGAAGTGTGGATTTCTTTCCGGGATTCGGCGACTATCAGCCAAAATAGTGCTTTTCTGTGACTGTCTCTTGATAGATGCTTGGTGAATCTTGGCCAGAACCAAAGTAACTTTTATAACCAACACGAGTCCCATAACGTAAAGTCAATCCAAACGCGTGTTAGCGTGTGTGTTAGCGAACTAGCTTGTGTGTTAGCCATTTATGAAGCTGTATTTCAGATGTCAACTCCTTATAACTGCATCATGAAGTAACTTCACTTTTTGCTGTGTTGTGTCTTGAAAAATACCTCCAAAAAATACTTATATTTATCACAAAAAATGAATGCCTATACTTTACTTTGGAATGGCTAAAATAGCATGATACAGATCCTTTAAAGCAGTACTAAGTACCTCATGCCCGTAGAGGCCAAAAGCGCCACTGCAGGTGTCGTAGCATGTTGCGTTTTTTTACTCATTAAATGAAGCATGTATATTGGGGCCTCCGACCCGTAGGCAGGAAAGCTGCAATTGTGGTTTTCTTGCCAGAGACACCAGGGGGAGATGAAAGACCCCCCAATCATCCCATTACCACTTATATTAACCCCAGAGGGACTACGGAAAGGATTTATTAAGCTAAACAAGTTAGTACTGCTTTAAGATCGAGAGGTTAGGAGAGCATTTCCTGGATACGTAGGACCTCAGGATGGGCTTTTGGACATTTCTGGACGCTGTCGCTGCGGTGCTAATAATAGCCACTGGTGAAGATCCAAAGATTACTGAAAGATGTGCTATAGCGGCTCAAAACACAACTCCAAGTATGTTTTTGAAGAGAGAACAACATTGTCAAAAGCTCAACAACAACAAGATAATTTTGCATTATATCCCTATGAGATCAATTGTATTTCCATATGTGTGCCTTTAAATGACAATTCAGGATTCATTATTAAATAAATATTCATTTCAAGAGAAAGCATTGGGGGCCTAGGAAACTCAGATTTCACAAAAAGCAGCTGAGGAACCACCGAAAGCCCTTGCCTCGTGTGAACCGTCGGCCACAGATTTGTGTCATTCGTGTTTTCGCTGCAATTAGGGCGATAAACTCTGAGTGACCCCAGTGTTCACGTCCCTCCTCATGGGCAGTGCGGCTGGGACCTACGCGGGAGGGTCACACCGGCACATTCCCCGTTACGCATGCAAAGGCCAGCTGCTCATCCTCATACAACATAACCACCCACCCCCATAATGGAGACTCACACCTCTGCCATTCTGCCATGACCCCACCCAGAGTGCGCTCGCAATGTGGCTTTCACACGGGCGACCGGCCAAAGCAAATAAACCAGCGGCGTGGCAGCTAACGAGGCGGCCAACAGGGATGGGAGTGCACAGGGGAGGGGGGGGGCCCGAGCTGACGGGAGGTGCCAGGAGTGACAGAGGGAGGGACATGGTCACGCAAAGAAAACAGGCCCAGCAAGAGAGAGTCAGCCTTCTCACGCAGGGCCAGACATGTCCTGTCAGGAGCAGCAGCCACCCCAGCAGGACAAATGAGGACTGACGGGGCTAATACAGTGAGAGGCCAAAGGAGGAGAGCAGGAATGAGTGTCAAGGAAGATTTCGACATATAAGAGGAGAGGGAAGTGAATATCTAAGACGACCTAAGTGCCCCTCACAGCGACAGATTTTCGCTCAGTCCACTTATACACGCCATGTCCTCAGGTAACCTCCACACAAACAGAGGATCACAGAGACGAGCCA
The DNA here is from genome assembly GCF_951799975.1 of Gobius niger. Classification (NCBI taxonomy): domain Eukaryota; kingdom Metazoa; phylum Chordata; class Actinopteri; order Gobiiformes; family Gobiidae; genus Gobius; species Gobius niger. The sequence continues at coordinate 11,321,785 of NC_136867.1, forward strand.
GCACTGTACTTTTCTCAGGGTAAAACCAGGCCACAGAGAAGGGTTCTATAACACTTAGGTCTCCCAAGTTCAGACAAAGTACAGTTCATCTGAGTTCAGGACACTTTCGAGTAAATACCAAGATCTGTGAGTTCTGTAAAACCTCGATGTGAAGAAGAAGACGAAGAAGAAGACGAAGAAGAAGAAGAAGAAGAGGAAGAAGAAGAAGAAGAGGAAGAAGAAGAAGAAGAGGAAGAAGAAGAAGAAGAAGAGGAAGAAGAAGAAGAAGAAGAAGAAGAAGAAGAAGAAGAAGAAGAGGAAGAAGAAGAAGAAGAAGAAGAAGAAGAAGAAGAAGAAGAAGCATCTTCTTCTCTCACACCAGTCCTCTCTTACCACAGCTAAAACTGATAAAATAATCAAAACTTAACCGTCTGCTGCTTTTAAATATTTATTTTGACTCAGACTGATAAGCCTACTTTGGATATAGTTCTTAAAATCTTTTCATTATGAATCCATATATTATATTCATAATTGTAGCCATCTATTTAAATCTACGAAGTTGATATAAAGTGTCAGATAGATGATATAAACAGAGAAAACAGTAGACAGAGAGGATGCGTGTCTGTGAGCAACCAGACAGTCAGAATAGGAACATGGTGTTACCTTAGGTGGTCCTCTCCAGATGTGAGGCACAGGGTGCCTCTTGGCCTCTGGGAGCATATGGAATATATTGTGCATGAGGGACTCTTCAGAGTGTTTTCTCTTAGGTTATTTAAGAGAAGCAGCTCCCACTTTACTCTACACAAAAACAGCATAGAATTGGATCACCTTAAATGTACTAGGTGCAGGAGTGTGTGGTGGATGCAGGGTGAAGAGTCAAACTCAGTGCTGTTTGTGTGGGCCATGCTCCACAGGACGCCTGAAGAGAAGAAGAACACTTATGTTTCATCTTTGTTGACATAAATTTCAAATTTCTTCCGTGCAAGTCTGTGTAGTCTATGGATTTGCATTTTTATCGGACAAAGCCTTGGTGCCTCACATCTGCTTCAGCTTCTCACCGGGCTTGGTAGAGCTATTTTGATGCATATTTTAAAGCGTATCAAATGGAGAGGAAAAGGCGAATCATCTAGTCAGAAATAGAGATCCAGGATAGAACCTCAATGCACTGGCCTGTGAAAACAAAAACACAAAGATTACTTTAACTATTCCAGCAGAGCTCATCAAAAGTAATATACTGCAATATATTTACATTCAATACTTTTAATATTCTACCCATACATCATTGACATTGTACTTCCAGTTTCAATGTACAGACAACATTTTGTCTCTTACAGACCAGAGGAAGAGCAATACTAATTGTACAATCCTCATCCCCATCTTTTGACAAGGACCAAAAAATCGCCCTGTGACCAAGCAAACCCGCCTACCCCTACAGTATATATTCATCACACTTCTCATTTTGAGCTCTCCTCTTCTCACAGAAGAACAGCTAATGGCCATTAGTCTGCTAACAGTACGTGTTTACATTCCCTCATAAATGTCTGTAGTGCTCAAAGAACAGGCCTTATATAGACAAATCCACCGACTGTAGCACTTACATTCAAGCCCATATAAATAAATGAAAGGTCAGGATAAAATCTTGTTGAATATGAGCATGAAATTCCTAGCTACACGATACAAGCTACAGCAAACCGGCAGCACCAAAGGTTCAGCATTGACTTTATTTATGACCAAATACCACAAGACCAACATCTGAGGTCAACTTTATTTGTTCAAACATTACCTGGACGCTCCAACTCTGTGCTCTGTCCTCCAGTTATTGTCTTAAGCTGAACCTACCTGCCCTCTTGGCCCAAATCTCTTTCTCCTGTCACTTAAGAAGCACAGAGAAACAGGCATTTGAAAGACTTTCTGATCTGTGGATGTTTAAACAATTTGTGACCATGAGAGTTGGAGTGTTTAAAAATAACTAAGAAGACGATTAAATATAACTGTAAAATGTGCATTTATTTATTTATTTATATATATATATTGTTTTACAAAAACTGTTCTAAAAGAAAACTTGTCATTGCCATAAATTCTATTCAGGCGCCAAATGCAGTATTGGTTTGATTTCATTAGGCAGATTAGTTGGGAAACCCGGGGGACGTTCTCTCCGGAGTGGCGGGAAAGTGGGGTAACCTGACCTCTTTCTGACCCGGCTTCATTTTCAGGAGACTAAAGCGCCGTGAGCAGCTCATGCGGAACATGGAGGTGCAAAAGAGAGGGAATCACGGAACATTATCCGCCTAATTACACAATGAGAACACTGAAAAAAGTACCATGTTGATTTAACACAATTTAATTGTGGACATTGGTTCCACACGTGTAGTTTGTGTAGATGCTACATGATGCAAATTGTGTTGCATCAACATGAAGTAATTCTGAAGAATTGACACTATAGATTTATGTTCAGTATGCAGAACTAAAATGTGTTAAAACTACTCAATTTCAGATGGTTAAATCATGTTACCCTTACATAATTCTAATCATGTTGTTCTTACTTGATATTAATCATGTTGTTCTTACTTGATATTAATCATGTTGTTCTTACTTGATATTAATCATGTGACTTTTACATGATTCTAATCATGTTGTTCTTACTTGATATTAATCATGTTGTTCTTACTTGATATTAATCATGTGACTTTTACATGATTCTAATCATGTGACTTTAACAAGATACCTCAAATCTATCACACATCCTGTATTCTCATTAACCTTAACTGAAGTAAAATACAATTTACAATAAATGAAGGATGACAATGCAAATGAAATGCATACAAAATGAGAAACAATTTCAATACTTTTTTCACCTTTATTTGATATAAATGTGAAAGAAACATAGTGCCAACAATTGAGCATAAAACTGCACTTATGTACGCTGTAAAATCAGTGTCAGTGAACACACAAAAACACGTTTGCTGTGGGAAGTTGAACGGGAAGCTCTGAAAGTTCCTTGCTGTAGTGACTTTTCCATCAGTTGAAGATAGATTGAAAACGCGTTTGTCTTACCATATGCTATATTGTCCCATTATTCCCCCTTTTGCTATTTTTATTTCTCTATTCAAAATATAGGAGCCAACAGCATAAACCAGGTTCAGTGAGACCTGCTGAACACTATGGGGGAAGCCACACAGACTAAGTTCATTGCTATAATACAGTCATGTTTGGAGTCAGGCTGAAGCTAAGCCCCACCCCCTCAGTCCAAAAAAACACAACTCCCACAAATGCATCAAAAGATACAAATAATTGCCAATATAAAACAATGTATAAACTATTACTACGTTTTTGTAGATAAACATTCTGACCATATCCATGAGTGCTTTAGGAATTTAGATTCAAACTTTATTTTTTTTAATAGATGTACCATAGATTTCTCCCTCATCTCCTCACTGTCAAGAACAAGCCAGTCAAGACTTAGTCAAATAACTGTTTTCAGTAAACAATAATTCAATGCACAATTAGTCCCACATGGACAAAGCTCAGACCTGTTGCTTTGAGTGAATTTAAATCATATGAAGTCCACATAATTTTAGTCCCTTTTACTTTTTACTTTTTGAGTCATTTTTGGTCTTATTTTAGTCAGCAAGAATATTACTGACAAATAAAATAGAATTTTAGAAGACAAAATTAACACTGAAGCATGGGGCAAAGTTTAAATGCTATACAATGTTGACAACAACGCAGTACTGAACCACAGCTAATATATCCCTCCAGGAGCCCAAAAAGACAAATGTTCATTTACGTTTTCAGGGCACAAGTTTTTCTGGACAGCAGAGTTGGCTCCAACTCCATGACGAGATTATTCTCACTTCAAGGGCCTCGTTGTCCGGGTCATGGAGGACGACTTCACCTCAACACATCAGAATACTCCAACTTTGGATCTTGCCTGGTGGATCCTCACAGCGGTGGCCTATTCTGAGCTTCATGTCCATGTTCTAGTGGGAATAAAAATAATAATAATAAAAATAAAACATGTTGATTTACAATGTTAGAAATTCATAATATATCTTGCATAAACATTGGACAATAATCCGTCTTGGGCCATTTTAATTGGTCATTAATTAATCTCTCGTTGATGTGAGCTTGCATCATGTTGGGACCATCAACCATAATAGACGGTTTAGTTTACATATGAAATGCAAAGTGAAACTGCGTGCTGTTCCACAGAGATGTAGCTTTAGAGCAGTGCTGCTCTAAGTTTGTGACATAAAATAATTTTCTGCTAAAATGTCCACAGAACAAAGGAACACGAGCGGGTTTTGAGGTAGCCTTATAACTACGCAATAAAACAGCACAACAGATCACTGAAATCCACTGACTCCACTAAGTACTTACAAGCATTTTAGCAGCTTGGTCTTCGAGCTTTATTCCATGCAGGCTGGAGAGCTTCCTGGACACCTTCAGAAGATTTGAAATCCAATAGTCCCGTTGTGACAGGACTCTTGTTGTACACTTGAACTCTGCATTTATCTGCAAATATACAATATCACACATTTCAACAGCTGAAATTACAATAAGACAAATAAAAAAGCCTCCAAACATTTACCTGAAATGCACTGCACATGTATCCCATCGCTGAGCGCCTCAGTGGCCGAGCTGCTTCACAGAGAGCAGGTGAGAAGAGGCTGCAGCCCTTCCTCGTTCTCTATAATGAAGATATTTCACAGCCATGAAGGGGATACAGAACACAGAACTATTTCAAAAGGGGTTTTCGTTGACTGGCTGATGTTAAAATTCTCAAAGGACATGTAGCAGTGATCAACTCCAAATGAATCAATAAATATATATTTTCTAAAATGTAAAGCTTAGAATTGTGGAAACTATTACACAATATTGCATAATATTGTTCCAGCACCATGGGCTGACTCTACAAACTACAGCACAATAAATCAAAACGTAAATTATAGCATACAATGGACTAAATATTAAAAATATTGCTATTTATACTTACATAAATGAGGGCATGGCCTGACTCCATCTCCAGTCATCACATGTTGTATCAAACTAGAATAAAATAAAAACAAACTTGAGGACAAAACATGACAAATGTAGAGGTTATTGCTTATTCCAACCATACTCCTATACCACATTTTATAAACATGAGATTACAAAGTGCAGTGAAAATAATGAAGTAAAAGCTGGAGGAAGCTGCTTGGATCGTCAGGTTCAGACTGCAGCCTCAAAAAACAAACCCAAGATAAAGCTCAAGACAATTAATGGTAAAACCACAAATATTTCTTACCACAAAACGTGAGGGAGAGCCATGTTGAGTCAACTTGAGTTAAGCCGCGTGTCACAATCTGCAACAACAAAACTGTCATCGTTCACATAGCAAGTGGCCCTCATCAAACTTTAGATATTGTTTTTAACTTGTGTCGTGACAGGACTGCTTTGCACCAGACACGTAATAGATTTCCATTCTTTCCCAAACTCAGTTCGATATGTAGGAAAGCTAACAAGCTAACATAACAAAGGACACCAGGAGTAAAGGACTTGACAAAAAAGCGCTTCGAATCCTCTTCGTCCTGATGCATGTCTTTGCGTGGCTGGAGCGAAGCCGCGGCGCGAGCGTCCAGTCGGAGTGGGGATGCAGCACGGGGCTCCCCCCCCGGAGCGGGGAGGCAACGCGGGGCTGCCCCCGGAGCGGGGATGCAGCACGGGGCGGAGAGCGGGGATGCAGTACGGGGCTCCACCCGGAGCGGGGATGCAGCACGGGGCTCCGCCCGGAGCGTGGAGGCAACGCGGTGCTGCAGTATGGGGCGGCTGGGCAAGCGCGGAGCGGGCAGGGAAAGCGAGAGCCAGCAGGAGAGGGGAAACGCTTTTAAAAACAGTGACAATACGTTCTTGTAAACGCGTGTAAACTCCACAGAGGCAAGGCCAGCGCTCTGTCTAGCTAACATTAGCACTGCTGAAACAGCGGCAGAAAAAGACGTTGCCCCCCCCCCCCCCCCCCCCCCAAAAAAAAAACGTTGGTCACTGAGACACTAATGTAACAGGCCATTTCCACAATTATGGATATACTTTAAGTACATGTACACTCAGCGGTCAGTGTATCTGTAAGGAGTAACTTTTTAAAAAAGGGTAATGACCACAAACGAAGAAAATGTTAATATGAAATTTTCATTTCAAAATTTTCAGTAATGGCGTATGATGAGTATCATTGGCAGAAGCCATTTTTTCCGTCCTAACGCTTCTTTGACATTAATAATAATAATACAAAAAACACAACATTCCTTTATCTACTAAAAACAAAATTATGTAGCTCTCATAAATGTGTACTTACCAACTTTTGATGGTTATTATTCCTATTTTTTGCTGCTGCTGATTGTCAAGACCGCAGTCTCCGGCTGTCTTCTTCCCATGATGCATTGCAAAAGCCCGCCTCTGTAGTCTTCGGCGGGAAAATTAATTGCGTTACTGTAACATGGACTGTTCATGTTGAGCTGACACGTATCTAAGGTGTATGCGCATTTTATCGCCCTTTGTGTCGGTTCAACACAAAACTAACGTGCTGAAACACAGAACACGTTACAATAGAGTAGACGCAGCAAAATAAAATTTTGTCAATTTAACAGACGGCCTTTCCCATTTCTTTCAGTGAAGAGCAGTCCTGCTGGTGTCCACGCTGCACGTAATGTTCAGTGTGGCCTTGTTATTCAGCTCCCAGCCTCCACTTTCATATTGCTCTGTAGGTCTGAGGTGCTGTGTGCATGTATTATGAAAATTAGTAACATAAAATTCTTCAATATTTCTCAAATATGTTGTTTTGTTTGGTTGAGATGCATTTGACTATCAAATGTAGTAAATACAGTACATTAGTATTTTTAGAGAATGCAGTATATGGTTTAAATACAGTTATGTACACACAAAGGGCCTATTCTGAGCAAGACTAATCACTCTGTGTCTTGGTATAGGCCTGTCGTCTAAATGAACTATTAGAGTGGCAGGCAGTATTGATATGATTATGTAAGTATTAGTATGTAAAATGTGTATCTTAGTGTATGAATGGGAGGTGTAATGAGCTGTGACTGTCTCAGACTGTGGCTTTGATGAGCTCAGAATCAGGGTCATCTGGAAGACATTTCTGCTGATGTGCTCTTCCTCCGTCTCATTTGAATCCCTCGGTTGTGGGCCCCCGCCATCTTCTCTCTGGGGAAACTGGGGCTTCAGCGACTGGGCTGCGTGTGCATGCCTCACCGCTCCAGCACGCAAACTGCACTTCTCATCTTCATGTCAAAATCTGCAACACAAACAAATAACCGCATTAATGCGTCGACACTTTTGCACGTCCAAACTGGATTCACTCATCTCTTCATCATATTGTGGACGGCCTGTGGCTCGGCTTTCTGGCATGGCCATGATTACCAACCTGGACACCAGCAATTCACTATGAGTAAGAACATTCTATACTTTAAATCATGCCCTTAAAAGTCTGCATTCATGTTTTCACAGCGTAACCAAAGACCATGCAACCACGGAAATTATTTTAGGAAAGCATTCCGGAGAATCCCCGAGCTCCCCTCTCCTGTGGTCAGTACTGCCTACAGCAAAACAGTTTGGGGCACAGTACGTCCAGAAAGAATAAAATGAGAAAAGTTCCAACATGAAAGTGTATGACTCACCGGCTTTCTATATGAAGACAGATATGTCAGAGTAGTGCAAAACTAAATGCTCAGTTCACTGTTGAGACAAATTCTTTGTAAAAAGGATTTCAGTCATTATCTTTGCCACAATTCTGCATTATAGTTGCCCCCTCGTGACATTTTTAGAGCGCATGAATGTGATACAAAAGAAGGGGCAGTCGTAGTGCTACGTGCAGATGCATGTTCTTAAAATGTTGCTCAAAGAGGAGTGAACATTGTCCTTGGCTGCACATGGTTAGTTTAGGCTTTGTGCCCAGTGCCCACAGACTACACTCAGCACAGACAGTGACAAGTTTCCTCACATTTCCTCAGAATGCGGTTTGGCCAGCGCTGCACTCTTCATAGCAAACATCACCATTCCTAACAACCACTGTCCTGTGGTCCCCTGCTGGCTGCTGGGGTGTTTTTGTTGATGTGTGTCATAGTGTGCCTGCATTGCGACTGAAAATGTACATGTTTAAGTTGCACTGTCCAAAAGTCCAATTTATAAACAAAGTAGGACTAAAAAAACATCTACGTATCCTAATTCAACAAATTACTTTTTGTATAGTTATACAGCAATTATCAAAGTAGCATGATGTATTTTATGCATTGTTGTAAAAGTAATCTGCATATTTAGCAAAGTTTTACCCGCATTCCCATCCTGATGCAGAATATCTGTTCAGGCTTGAGGCCAGCTCAAAGTTCACAGTATGGCAAAATGTGCATGTATATTAGGGAGGAAGGGAAATAACTTTATGAGTGTAGCACCTTTCACAGACATGGTCACAAAGTGCTCATGGGACAAAAAAAACAACATGCACAATTTAAGAAGATGTTACCCACGAACTGCTCATCTGTGTTAAACTAACTGCTCATCTGTTCCCCACCAGTTCCCCCACTGCCTGTGGGACCCCTGTCCCATCCCTCCAGAGCACCCCTCTTCCTTCCTCCTGTCGGTCCTGTGCGTGACAGTAGCTCACTGAGAAGTGGAAATGAGACTAGTAAACAATGATTAGCTCCAGAGCCAGAGCCCGGGCTTGAGCTTGCCATTGGGAGAGGGAGCAGCCACCCGCCCGCCGCCCTGCTGTTGGCTATAGCACACAAATGACATACAGCAGTAAGGAATAGAACCCCAGACCCCCCTCTCAAACCCCCCAGAGTCAAGTTGGGGTCACGGCCAACCTTTCACAGCCAGGTTACACAGGGGGTAAACACAGCAGCCACACGCACCCCGGCCCCTCTCCCACTGTCCCACCACAAACCTGGCCTTAATTAACATGATGTGGATGCGATTGGCCACATGTGTACGGGCAGCGGGCACAGAAGGTGGTGTTAATGGCGGATGGGGGTGCAGTGGGAGGGGGTGCTGCTATATGGGAAGAGAGAAGAAACAGTCTTCCCCTGAGCAGGCACTGTGTATTGGAGGAGTTTGCTATGTTTCTGGTTAACCAAGAAATCATTCTAGAGGCTTGGTGATCAGCCACACCGCGTTTCTCAAACAACTCCATGGGGTATAAAAAGTACATGATAAAAGACTATGGCTTGGCTGTTTCCTTTCTGTTTGTTTTTGCACTTTGGGCATGAATGTGAGCTGTGAGACCATACATTGTTGTGGTAAGCGCAATAGTCAAAGACAAAAGGCACATCAACAAAAAAACATACCCATTTAAGTTACTGTTTTATGTAAAGCGTGCTGTTTTTTTGTTTTGTTTTTTATATTTAACATATGTATTTTCATGTGTCTATATTTTCTACTTACGATTTTTAGTATTGTTTATTATCACCTGACCCAACTTCAACTTCATAACAGAATAAAGGGCGCGCGCTAATAAACACAAGGACGACAGATACAACGAAATTAATGTTTTTTTTCTTTTTTTTTTCTTTGTGTGTTTTATTTTTTATTTTTTAATGTTTGGAAAAAATTGGAAAATAAGTTTTCATTTTTACTAACCTCTTTACTCAGGTCTTTCGCTTTTTTAATAGGCTTTTGAAAAGAAATGGCGACGGCGGACAAACCTGCGTGCGTTTCTTGCCAAAACACAGCATCATTGAACCATCACGCTCGGTCTTTATCGCGGTGAAAACAAGGGGGAAAAAAAGCTTTAAGCATTTGTCCCGGACGCAATCATGACTCTATGTGCGCGCGCGGAACGGCACTGAGCTCTGCACGCTCACTGCGGTCCCTCGACGCTTACTGGAGGCGCACGCCTCCGACACCGAGCGGAGATAATGTGGAGGGGTCTGCTGCTCTACCACAATGGGAGGAGTATGGAAGTTATCTTGAGCCCTGCCCACAGCTGCTAAACATATAAGACGTGAAGAGAAGCAAAAAGCAGCCACTTAAATCTTAAAAGTTGAGAATTGACAACAAACCAACAAATCTTACATTTTCTACTCACCTTAGAGGAAAAAACTAGACTTTTATTTTATTTTATTATTTTTTCCAACAAGGTGTAACTGACCAAGAGTAAGCCTCTTGTGTGAACATTTTTCCACAATGGACAGTGAGTTTGGACTGAAGGGCAGCAGCCTCGTCAGAGAATGGAGTGGAGAGGTCCAGCCGGCTCTAGTTGCCACTTTTGTATTCCTCTTCTGTTTGGAAGCCTGTCTTTGGGTCAGAAACCTCAGGCTCAAGAGAAGACTCCCCGGACCCTTTGCCTGGCCAGTGGTGGGCAATGCCATGCAGCTGGGACAGATGCCCCACATCACCTTCGCCAGGCTGGCCAAGAAGTACGGAGACGTGTACCAGATCCGCCTGGGCTGCAGTGACATCGTGGTCCTGAATGGAGACAAGGCCATCCGTCAGGCTCTCATTCAGCACAGCACTGAGTTCGCAGGCAGACCCAACTTTGTGTCGTTCCAGATGATTTCTGGAGGCAGGAGTTTGACTTTTACTAATTACAGCAAACAGTGGAAAGTACATCGGAAAATTGCCCATTCCAGCCTGCGAGCATTTTCCTCCGCAAACAGTCAAACTAAAAAAGCCTTTGAGCAACACATCACAGCCGAGGCCATGGAGCTGGTGCATGCATTTCTGCAGCAAAGTGAAGATGGACAGTACTTTGACCCTGCATATGAATTCACTGTCGCTGCTGCTAATGTGATCTGTGCGCTGTGTTTCGGAAGGCGATATGGCCATGATGACCTGGAGTTCAGGACCCTGCTCAAGAGGCTGGACAAGTTTGGAGAGACCATAGGAGCTGGGAGTTTGGTGGACGTGATGCCCTGGCTGCAGTCTTTCCCTAACCCTGTGCGCAGTATCTATGAAAACTTCAAAAGCCTTAATGAGGAGTTCTTCACATATGTCAGAGATAAGGTTCGGGAACACAGAGAGACTTTTGACCCCGATGTGACCCGGGACATGAGTGATGCGATTATAAATGTGATTGAATATGGGAAGGACAGTGGACTGAGCAAAGAGTTTTCAGAGTCGACAATGACAGATTTGATTGGAGCAGGTCAGGACACGGTGTCCACAGCCATGCAGTGGATCATCCTCCTGTTGGTGAAGCACCCGGACATTCAGGCCAAACTGCAAACTGTCATAGACAAGGCTGTAGGCCCAGACCGATTACCTACAATTGAAGACAGACACAATATGCCTCTTCTGGACGCCTTCATCTATGAAATGATGCGCTTCACCAGCTTTGTGCCGGTCACCATCCCTCACTCCACCACAGCAGACGTCACTATAGAAGGCCTGCACATCCCAAAAGACACCGTGGTCTTTGTTAACCAGTGGTCCGTAAACCACGATCCTCTCAAGTGGAAGGACCCCCACATCTTTGATCCCACACGCTTCCTGGACAAGAACGGAGCTCTGGACAGGGACCTGACCAACAGTGTCATGATCTTCTCCACAGGTAAAAGACGCTGCATTGGTGACCACATCGCCAAATCAGAAGTCTTTTTATTCACAGCAATACTGCTGCATCAGTGCTGCTTTGAGAGTGACTCTGCTGTGGTGTCGCTTGACTGTGCCTATGGACTCACACTTAAACCCCTCCACTCTCGTCTCAGAGCCAAGCTTAGGGGAAAGCTGCTGGGCTTAGTCTCCCCAGCGTGAACAGCCTGTTCTAATACTGTGACTTCACTTTCCCACCAGTGACATTTAGGACCATTGAGTATATGGACATGTCTGCACTAAAGCTTATTGTTGTAAAATTATCATATTTAAATGTGATATTTAATTACATGGGACTTGTGTTTGAACTGTTGATGAGATCCTATAGGTAGTTTACAAACAACTGTACAAATTGTTCTTATAGATATTCAGTAAATAATCCATTTCTGCATCATAAACAACTGCATACTTGAGCATAACCTGTAATTGTGCATTTTTATATTGTACATTATTATTTATAATGCTTACAATATATATCTAATCCACCACTAAAATGTCTAGTTTGTTTGATGTCAAGGTTGTAAGTGAATTTACAATCAAAGTGATTGTTATGAACAGTAAGTAATAAGTAAAAATAAGTTTAACCGTTGTCATGTTGAACATTGAATTAAAATGTTATGTTCAGGTATATTTACAATGTAAATCTATGTATCTACTGTACCTTAGTATATAAAGACATTTACTAGAAGAGCGGGGTGAAGTGACTATTTCATGATCCACATGTTTGGCTATACTAACACTCCAGAAACTTGATTGTTTACGAATCAATAAAAGCTATGTCTACTTTCCAACAGGAATGAGAATACACTGACAGTTGTTTTTTTCTGTATGTAAAGGAGGCAATATCTTCTTGATCATCCTGGAATGTTTAATCTATATACAAACTATATCACTCTGTTAATAATGTGCTGACTGAGAAATAAGCTATCAAATAAATAAAGAGATTGATGAATAAAGATTGAAGTCTCTGTCTTTACAAAAGAAAAAACGATTTGACTTAGATGATATCCAATCCAATGTTTTTATATAGCACATTTAAACAACAAGAAAGTTTCTGCACATGACATCATAAAAAACACTATAGCTACTTAAACAATACATAGAAATAAAATAAATAAAAACAATAATACATGTGTTCCATAATATACACATGGCATCTTTTATTACCTGATTACCTCATTACTCGTCACACTAAAAAAGAAACTGATATGCAATTACACTACTATTTATCATACAAAGCACCGCCTGCACCTGACTTTACAGTTTGTTCTATAAGATTTTAATGCCACTGTGTTTGAGCTATGGCTGTTAGGGTAACAATCAATTATTTTATGGAAGATTACAGAACATTTGGGCAGTGTTTAAGACCAATGTCTGAGAAATGAAAACAAAACAATTAGCTGTGGAAAAATAACTCTGACAAACCAACAACTTTGAAGTTTTTAGGTTTATTTTGCTTCAAAACAGAAAACCAAAAAAGAAAAGAAAAAACATTTTCAGTTTTATTTTGAATTATGTCACCACTTTGAACATTTGGAAAAGTAGGCCAAGTTGGAATATGGGACTAAGGTTTGCTCACAGTGGTCAAAATGGGAGGGAGAGACAGTAAAAACCTGAGTCGGAGACCCCTCCCATGATGGAGATAGTTATAAGCGAAGTGTTAGACTTAGATGTGCACTGTACTGAAGTGGTCATCTCAGGACGGGCCATCAGTTCACCTGACCAGACGCTGAGGAGTGGGATCAGGATAATATGTGAGACTTTTTTATATGAACAGTTAAAACATTTCAAGATTTATGGCTCATGTGAACAGTGAGCTTGGACTGAAGGGCAGCAGCCTCGGCAGAGAATGGAGTGGAGAGGTCCAGCCGGCTCTAGTTGCCACTTTTGTATTCCTCTTCTGTTTGGAAGCCTGTCTTTGGGTCAGGAAGCTCAGGCTCAAGAGAAGACTTCCCGGACCCTTTGCCTGGCCAGTGGTGGGCAATGCCATGCAGCTGGGACAGATGCCCCACATCACCTTCGCCAGGCTAGCCAAGAAGTACGGAGACGTGTACCAGATCCGCTTGGGCTGCAGTGACATCGTGGTCCTGAATGGAGACAAGGCCATCCGTCAGGCTCTCATTCAGCACAGCACTGAGTTCGCAGGCAGACCCAACTTTGTGTCATTCCAAGTTGTTTCAGGGGGGAAAAGTATGACTTTCACAAATTACAGCAAGCAGTGGAAGATGCACAGGAAAATTGCCCAGTCAACAATCAGAGCTTTCTCTTCGGCTAATAGCCAAACCAAAAAAGCCTTTGAGCAACAAATTGTGGCTGAAGCCACAGAACTAGTGGAGATTTTCCTAAAACACAGCTCTCAGACCCAGTATTTCAACCCAGCTCATGAGCTGACCGTGGCCGCAGCCAATGTGATTTGTGCTCTGTGCTTTGGAAAGCGGTATGGACATGACGATGAGGAGTTCCGAGCCTTGTTGCAGAGAGTAGATAAGTTTGGACAGACAGTAGGGGCGGGCAGCTTAATAGATGTGATGCCATGGCTTCAGTCTTTTCCTAATCCGGTACGCAGCGTCTTCAACAATTTCAAACACCTAAATAAAGAATTCTTTAAATTTGTCCATGACAAGGTAGAGCAGCACAGAGAGACCTTTGACCCAGAGGTAACCCGTGACATGAGCGATGCATTCATTGCAGATATTGACAAGGCTGATGGTCACAATGGGCTGACCAGTGACCACACTGAGGGGACTGTGTCAGACCTGATAGGAGCAGGTCTTGACACGGTCTCCACAGCGCTGCACTGGCTGCTGCTTCTCCTGGCTAAACACCCTGGTATGCAAACCAAACTCCAGGACCTCATTGATCAGGAGGTGGGTCGAGATAGGTTGCCTTCAGTGGAGGACAGAGGTCACCTGGCCTATGTGGACGCCTTCATCTATGAGACCATGCGCTTCACGAGCTTCGTTCCCGTCACCATCCCCCACTCCACCACTTCCGACGTCACGATCGAGGGCTGCCACATCCCCAAAGACACAGTGGTCTTCATCAACCAGTGGTCTATCAATCATGACCCTCTGAAGTGGAAGGAGCCACACCTCTTTGACCCCTCCCGCTTTCTGGACGAGGATGGCTGCCTGGACAAGGACATCACCAGCAACGTCATGATCTTTTCTGCAGGGAAAAGGCGATGCATCGGGGACCAGATTGCAAAAGTTGAGATTTTCCTGTTTTTTGCCATTCTACTGCATCAGTGTAGTTTTGAGAAATGTCCCACTGAAGATCTGACTTTGAACTGCTCATACGGGTTAACACTGAAGCCTCTAAATTACAAGATTTCAGCAAAGCTCAGGGGAGATTTACTCAAAATTGTATAAACTTCTCACTATACAGCATATATACAGCATCGCAATGTCATTTAGCTTTTTGCAGCTGTAAAACTCCAATACCTTAAAGCCACATCATGTAACATTTCACCCCCAAAATACAAGCATTTATTTTATCACATATATTTGTATTGCTAGAAATATCAACAAATAACCAAACAAATACGTGTCTTAGCCTGACATAACTATAACTTTACTGGGAGCGGGACATCTCCAGCTCGTCTCCATGGAGATGTTGACTAAACGCAGCCAATTATAATAATCAAATAGGTTATTACTTCATCCAAGTCCATACTTTACCCACTTCAAAGCATTTTACAATTATTAGGATAGCGTGGCGGCGACAGTGTAGTCCAAAATGTTACGCAGTGTGCCTTTAACACATTGTAAAATATTTAAAATATCCTTTGGAATGTATGGCAAACAGTGACTAAGAAAACGGTTGGTTGTGGGAACTATAAAAAAAAAAAAGCTACTTTTGTTTATTTCGGGATTCAATTTAGCTAAAAACATTATTGAACTATAAAAATCAAAGCTGAAATGTTTTCCAAGCGGGCGATAATAGAGCTATTGTTTGGCTGGCTTTTTGATTTTTACAGCGAATTACTCCAGACTGCTCATTTTGTTTCTTTCATCTCTTGCAAGGGAGCTGATGTGTCTAAATGTACTATGTGTAAAGAATAGTAACAAGTAAACTGACAATGTGCAACATAATGTGCCCGATAAGGCCTGATTTGTGCATTATGTAGTCTTGTGTCCATTGTTGTAATAAAGGGAAAGAATATGAAGCAAACTTTTTTTCTTTTCTTTTTTTTTGGGGAGTTGAAGCCGACAAACTGCCCATGCAAGGGGAGGTCAGCGGGGTCAAACAGATAATAATAGAAGATGTCTGGTTTGTGTTGTTGTTCAAAGATTCATGTGGGCTATGCATGCATGCTGCTGTTCTTAGAGCGCACCGCCAACGACGACTCCTCTCATCAAACTTTAACCGGCCTCCTCTGCACTTCTCACTGATGTCATCTCGGTAGAAAAAGGAGCACGCTGGAAAGGAAAACTGTCCATTCCTTTAACTGACATCAGAGCTAATAACGGCTCCTTACAATAAACACACCATCATCTCAATAGTGGACCGTGCTGAGTTATGTATATACCCAGAGAGATATAAGGCCAGGCTTTCTCAGGCGTCAGTCATGACCCGTTCTGACATAGGCCACCTGTGTTTGTTAGTTTCTGTCACAGTAATTAGGCCTTTCCATATAGCCTCTCATGAGAGTTTTTGCACTAGCTCCTGTAGTTATATCAGTGGAACCTTTTTTCCTTTTTGTGAAAACCTTCTCCTTGTGTGTTCCTGCGCTATGGGCCATTACAGTGACTTATGAACAGGAGCTGGCGGTTTACATCACTGAGGCTCTTTTTATCAGTCGGCCCATGCCTCTCGGGACGTCTGCCTCGCCTCGGTCCACCTGTGTGCCTGTGGTAGCGGGGTGGCTGCGAGTGAACTCAGAGGGAGGCTTGTATTCACCGGTTAACCGCAGAGCAAGCTGGAGACATTCTGTACTATTGCTGCGATTACTTGACACCACAAGGACTCCTAAAAGGGAGGATTGCCCCCCCCCCTCTCACCCCCCCCTCAACATCGTTTCCATAAGCGTTTCCCAAAACACCAGTGAAATGTGTTGGGCTGAAAGACTCCCTTCTCGATGTTGGACGCACATCCCTCGAGACCCCTCAACCTGTGGACTCTCACTCCTCAAAAGAAAACAGTTCGCGCACAGGCCGACACTCCCGAAGCCTCGTTCTGCACGTACGCATCGCCGCTGAGTGGCCTCCCACAATGTCTTCCAGTTCCAGCACCGTTCAGCACCGCATCCAAATCCTTCTGACACACAGTAGAGCTAGAGTTACATGCAAAAAAAAAAACACACACACACAAAAAAGTGTGTGATGTCCACTGCCATCATCTGTGGAAACAAAACGGAACATTCACAGCGTTGGCGCAGACTTCTCGTATATTTTCGCCCTTTCTGTCTATAACAGCAGCAATAACCACAGCTCCGCTCTCCGAGTCCGTACAAAGAGCAAACCCAAACAACACACAAGATTGTTATTCTACTTTTTCTCCTTCTTGTGAAAATATGTGAGTATGCAACTCAATAAACCTTTCTGAGAATCAGAATAAATAGGATCTGGGAAAAGAAAAGCCCTACACTCAAACCCAAGTGACAGGTTGCATGCAGGCCTACACAAAGAGAAATAAAGGCCCCATCATTTTGTGATTTGTGGGATTTGCTGAGTGTCTCTCCCTGCTCTTCCCCCATTCATTCCAAGTTTCTGTGTGTAACAAAGCTTAAATATTGTATTTATTTCTTCTGAGATATCCCAATATAACTGTTAGCCCCCCTTGTCTAAGTTAAGTATAAGTATGAGTATGAGTATGAGTATGAGTATGAGTATGAGTATGATTATGATTATGAGTATGAGTATGAGTATGAGTATGATTATGATTATGAGTATGAGTATGAGTATGAGTATGAGTATGAGTATGAGTATCAGTATGAGTATGAGTATGAGTATGAGTATGATTATGATTATGAGTATGAGTATGAGTATGATTATGAGTATGAGTATGAGTATGAGTATGAGTATGAGTATGAGTATGAGTATGAGTATGAGTATGAGTTGGTGATCTTTATACATGTTGCAATAAATTAGATTAAGAAATACAAACTACCACAAATCAGAAATGGAAGTTTGGGTTCTTGAAGTGGTTGTAATTTTGAAAGATCTTCCTATTTGTATGGTTTAAAACAAGGAAGATTGAAGAGTGGAAACAGTTGCCTGTTGCATTTGGATGCAGGCTAATGTATTCCAGAGTTTGTGTGTTGTGTTGTTGTGCAGAGCTCCAGAGAGTTCCCCCGTCATGAAACCCCCCAATGGAATTATGTCATGGATGTGAACAAAGAACAGGAATCCCAATGTTGTTCCAAATGGAACTAAAATGAGTTATGCTATATTCTCAGCACCATTTGATCCAACTACACATGGCTCTTGACCTTTTGGTTGACCTGCAGATCTGACGGGCCTTTAGTGGTCTTTATTCCTGGCTGGGACGCCAAAGGCGTGTTACTTTGTCTGTGTTGCGATTCTGTTTTGGAGCGGTGGCAAGGAGAAAACCTTTGATATACAAAAACACAATATTTCATTCCATTCACAGCCTTTCTTTCCATATTAACATTGAACTATTTTAAGGAAGTGCTGGAGGAAGTGATCCATGTTGGTCAGCGCAAAAGGCCAGCATGTGGTTTGAGTTCACGAATGGAAGTCCGGTGCAGTCGCTCACTCTAAGTGGTCAATTTCGTTTGATATGGAAAATGAACAGGCTTGTCTCCACTGATTTAAGTCCAATGGTGCTGACTGCCAAAGCAGGAAGTGGTGTAACGTGATGTTCACAAAGTGGACTTCAGAGCAGAGTGCGGAGGTTGCACCTCTTATACTTATATTCATTTTATGTTCCCATCCCGCATCCAGAAAGGATTAAATAAATTACAATCAGTAGCATAATATTCAAACAGTAGCAGAAATAGCAGAAGCATTGTTATTAAACGTACTGGTTTCCTCTCAGGTTCAGTCATATTATTAACTCATCAATTTAACGTCCAAGAACATACTGTCTTCTAAGCTCTAAGTCCTCCTTGTGACTCTGAGGGAAAGACGTATCAGGTTTGTTTTGAGAAAACAGGGGGGAAATCTATTTTTCTCTTCAAGCAACAGAGAAATGTGTAAGTTGAGATCTTATCTAACATAGATAAACAAAGAACTAATAAATATCAAAGGCCTCACAGAGAACACACATAACTAACAGTTTGAAGAAAGAAATTAAATGAAATAAAAAAAGACATATAAACAAAGTTTTTATAATCATAATAATGGCCCATTACATTGATGGAAAGACATTAAAACAATCGTATTGTTGTTTGCGTGGAGCCAGTAAGAATTGATATTAGATGCTTGTGTGGTCTTTACTGAAAGTCATCTCAGAACTTAAGTGATTATTTCAGAGAACAGAAGATGAATTGTTTTCTGAAATATCTTTTTATTTAACATAAAGAAATGGCACATCATTTTGCAAATGTTGTAACTGACATTTGCAAAACTCTGTCTAATGTATCTGACTGCAAGTGCCCCCTACACAAAGCTGTCCCAAGATTCCCACTAATCAGCTGTGTGCAGCGGTGCAACCCCTCTGCCATGCCTCGCTTTGACACTGTCCCACATCAAGCCCACTTTTTGGCACTGTCTCCTGCCAGACCAAAACAATTTAGTAAAGAGCTATTTGTGTTCATAAGATTTCATTTCAGTTGTTTTTGTGTTCTGCTCTTGTAGTGGGCTGTCAGAATTCCCCTCTTTACTGTGAGAAGGGCCTGGTGGATGTGACCACTGCTTGTTCAAACTCGGGACATGCTATGGGGTCGAACTTTCTACACAAGTCCCCTTCCTACAAATGTCAGAGGGGACAGAGAAAGGTCCCGGAAGAAGCTTTGAGCCCCAGCGGAGGTTGAGGATCACAAAGCATAACACAGTGGGATGAAGGCTGCTTATGAAAACGCGAGGACTAACACAAGGTTCCGGAGACACCGTTTATTCAGCCTGGCAGCATTAGCGGACTTGGCCTGTGTTTCAACAGGCCATGCAGAGGGGAAATGCAGATCATGAAAAGATGATCATGTAAGACAAGGGCCAACTCCACTTTAAACAGAAAGTCATGAATAGGCATTTTGTACTTGCTGTAATCTGACAGTGTGTTCAAAACCGTGCAGTAAGACAAATCTATGTTGCGGCAGTGGATCTTCACAGGATGATCTCATTGTGTTATGTAAGACACAAGTGCCCGTGCCAGAGTCTCAGACGGTCTGCGAGCAAGACCTTCAGGTGCATGCAGCACAGCAGCACGCAGCTTCACTCTCTTTATGCCATACTTGGAAATAGTCTTTTAACTCATACCAGACTTGATTATACAGAACAATCTCCAACTCTTAAGAGGGTGAGCGCGCAGTGTTTGACACAGCTTTTGTTTTGAGAAATGCACAATCTCTCAGTACAGACACTGCTGGTCCTTACATAATTCACTGTCAGCGCAGAGGGAGCCAACCACCACGGGCATGGCGGCTACAGCTCAGCTTTCAAACACAATTACTCCCCCACTATAGTCAGATCAAATATCAGGGCTTTCAAATGATTAAATTAAGATAAATGCACGTATCAGAGTCATAACACACTATGGGGAGTTCATTTTAATTTTCCTCATGTGTAGAACCACTGCACACATTTGCATTTACAGTCAACATTTGGTCATTTTCCAGAAAGAGTGATTCTAGATAAGTACAGGTACACAGAAAAATGTGAATATTGTGTAAATAAATACATTTTCACAAGTAAAAATGTCTTTGTGCATAAGTTCCAATGAAGTGTTTTTTATGCACAGCCATCTTTCCCATTGACTTTAATGAGTAATGACTGACAGCGACCTATGACAGTATGGCACACTGAACTTATCAAGACTTATCACAAAACGCTCACATCATTCACTATTTTCCTACAATATTCTAAAGAAACTGGTTTTGGGTAAATTAAGACAAAACTCTGCTGGGGCTTGTTTCCCCCCCTGTGTATTCAAAATACAAATACTTGTGTTTAGTTTTACACAATATTTGAATTTTCTGAGGTGTACCAGTATGTGCTGCCTCATGACTCTGTAATCCAACCCAGAAACAAGCACCTGACATGATCCAGGGCTTTGAGGCTTTGAATCCAGAGACAAGTGGCATTTGAGGAGGTGTGAAACAATGTGGAAACTGCTATTTAGAGACTCCGGTACAGTGAGGTCAGGATGGATAAGTGACAGCTAATGACTTGGTCTGCTCAGAGACAGCTGCCCACAGGAAGTGAGCTTTATTCTTCTTTAGTACCCCTTGCATGGTGCTCGGCTGTACATATAGTCAAGGGAGACAGGAGTCAGCGTGTCTGCTCCAATCGTTCAGACTGGGATCACTTAGCAGAGGAGAACCCATTAAGCCACTCCTGGACTTTGGCTGACTCCATAGCAGCCTAGGCGCCTCATCATGCAAAACCCCTTCTCCCCATCACAATTCCAATTGAGCTTCCCCCAATATTTGTACTCCTCCAGCCCCAGTCGAATCTGCCTGCCAAGATGTATAGGCCTCTGCAGAGAACTGCCTCCAAGGTAGCGTTTTTCTTCATTGCCAGCAAAAATAAGACATTGTGCTCCCTCCTGGCTCTTCAGCCCGTCTCAGCAACACTAGTCCTGGTGAATCACAGCGGTCTGGGGGCTGCCAGACACGGCAGCCAACAGCTACACTCCTTCTTTCTTCAGAGAAAAATCCATTATATCCTAGAAACTTATACTTAGAAGAATGCTATTTGAGCAATGTTCTTTCTCTGACTATGTACATTGGCACAGGTTTAGAGTACTTTTTTAATGGAGGGAAAATCAGATGGAATCTGAACTTGCTATGACAGTACATAAAAATTCAAGGTCAAAAACACTGGCAAAGGCATTAAATTTGAGCCAGTTTGTGGGGACATTTCACTGAGTCATGACCATAAGAAGCAACCACAAATTGTAACACAACAATCAAACGCTTGTCAGAAACCACCACTTTCAAACCTCTAATCCCATAGCAGTCCAGTCAATTCATGTATATTTTAAGTCCTTTGCAACTTCTTTCAAAAAAGTGCATGTACTACAATACAAGTCAGTGGGACTGGGAAATGTATAGTGTAGTATTATAGTATTATAATTTGTGTACCTTGCTGGAGTTAAAATAAAGACTTTCTTTCTGTTGTTCTTCGGACAAAAGCATAAGTAATTACCTACAGCTCAAGAGACCAACTGAATGGTCTGTATCAAAAATCAAAAAATGTTTTACTTCAATTCTTTAACACAAATAAAGGATGAGGGTTTATGTTGAGCAGAAGAACAGCCTCTGCTTCAGACCTTCTCTACCAGCAGCATGTTCTCCTTCTGTACTCCGCTCAGCTCGTCCTTCAGTCCTTACATCCTCCTGCCCTGCTGTGGTCCGTCAACTCTCATCTCCTTCAGCTGCATTTCCTTCTACTTGTCTTCACCGCATCCCTTTAAGAGCACCTCCTCCAATGCTGTGGATCTCTGGGTTTCCTCCACCTTCATCTGGTCCATCCTTATATCCTGGTCAGCCACTTTCTCCTCCATCGCTCAACCCCCTGCATCACCGCCAAAAAGTCAACTTTCTCAGACTTCCTTCATGTTTTTCGGCTCTTCTTGATGGGACTTCTATTCAAATAGAAACTCCCTCAGATTCACACCACAATGCATCCAAATCCTTGGTTCTTTTTTCAAGTCACAGGCCATTGACATTTTCCCCCCTGTCCTTCCCTGGTCAACCAGCTGAAAAAACACAACTCAGTACAGACTTTGCAACATTAAGCACAAAAAAAAGGCAAGAAAAACAGAATTCCATCATGGCGTCCCTCGGCACCGATTCCATGTGGCCCAGAGCTGACATCACACCTACTCCTAGTTTCATAATGTTCTGTGAAAGGAAGAATTTAGCATGCAGTACATCAGGGGGCTGATTTATGACCCGTTGTAAATGTGAGAAGCGACCGGGGTCCAGCGTGTTAGCTTAAGTGAAGAGCATGATCTGATAACGGACAAGAGACAAGTCCAAGTTTACTGCTCAGTTATCTTGGGTATGGCTTAGACTGTGACAAGATTCCCCTTGGGGTTTCAGTTTCTCTTGTGGCTTTAATAGCTTTGAAGAACAGCAAATCTAGGGCAAACCTAGATTTAATCTTTTGTGCCACAGTAGCATGGTCAAAATGCCACTGATGACAAATATCTATAAATCGATACAGGCTCAATTGGAAATAAAGATGCCCCAAACACAGCTATAACAGGCATGCTACAGAGTCACAAGCAAAAAAAACCTGTTTCCCATAATGCATCTCTTTTCCTAATGGCTGTGGTGACTCTGTGATGACCATCTCCCACTCATAAAGTTTGTGTGGTCACCCAGTGGTTGTAATAGCATGAGAGTGGTGGTAACCATTATCCCTTATTAGAGCAAGCCGGCTGTAGTCCGTGATCTGTGCCTTTATGAAACACTCCATCAGGCGCCAAAGACGCACATTACAACCAGATAATTACTTTGCAGAAGTGTGTGTGAAGTGGCGTAAGAAATGTTTCGATTACAGAGAAAAGCCGAGTGTGACTTGGTTTTCAAAACCCATGCGTTGAAATGCACACCTAGCTCGATTATGTCCTCGCAGTTACATTTCTCACTCTCTTTGAAGCTCATGAGAGTCCACTAAGACGTCATTTTTGTAAGTTGTGGACATGAAGCAATTCTCGTGCAGTTTGCAAATCTGGAAATCAGCAGATGACTAATTAAATTAAATTCAGATCAATTTGAAATTGACTTCAGAGTGTCCAGACCTGGGAGCTGTCATTTGGACAAATTGTTTTCGATTAGATAAGAGCAATCATGACTGCCATTCACAATCCAAACCTAACTCTGCACAAATCATTTAGCGTCTCAACTGGTTTAAGAGATGAAAAAGCCCAGAGTGAACTAATAAAACAAATTAAGAAAAGCCAGAAGAGTTCCCATGCTGGTTCCAGGAACTCTTCATGCTAGAGCATTTGTGGAGCAGGAGGAGTGTTAATTCTATCAGATTATTATTTAGATACAGGCCGTACACCTACAGTGCCTACTAAACACACACACGGGAAACAGTCAAAAATTGAATAGAGGAAATGGAAAAGATTGATGGAATTCCACTGCCAGGGACATTTTTTTTTTTTTTTGGTGCAATGAAGGAATATGTAAACACAAGCGCCAACTAAAGTCTGAACTTGTGGGATATGACGAGGAAACAATTCTTTAGAGGACCATTTACATTTCTTCGTGGCACCCCACCACCTCGGTAACACAAGACAGAGAGCAGAAATATGATGTGTGCTTTTCAAGAATTTGGAGCGAAAAACCACAACGGCTTCGACTGACCATTTCTGTTTTGGGCTTGAAATCCCTTGAATTCCCCGCATTAACCGCTGCATGCCATCTACAGTGGTTAATAGCTCAAAATGAAAATGTTGTGTATCTGATATGAACTTAGGGTAATCTGAGCATGACAAAACACAGCCAAAAGAAGAGAAACATGAGCCCTGTTTCTGGATAAGATCTCTTTTAAACATTAACGTTTATATTACATTCAAATATTGTTGGCTGTGTAATCAGTAACCACTATGCAGCTATTGTTGGACGACTTTTATCTTCAGAAATGTAAGCTTTTGCTAAAATAAGACTATGCTCAATTTAGTAATAGGACAGCCAGCAGGCCCACACCATCACCATATAAAAAGGAGACATGCTGCAGGGGTAAATGTGCCAAGGCAGGACACATGCAAGCACCGAACTCTGAGAGGAACTGGGAGGCTGTAGGGAGCATTTCCCCACAGATCAAGGTCTGGAGGCGGCCCTCAAGTGGAGCCACCTGTTTAATGATGCTTAACATGCTGCACAAAGTACACAAACAGGCTGCACACATGAACGCACTCACCCTCATCATATACTGTACACTGCGCTCATTTGTCCCTATCTCCGTAACGCACACTTGCTGACCTCCTGGGTGCAGCGCCGCGCTCTGTGCTCTGTGCTCTGTACTGCCAAGTCACACAGTCTGAGCAGCAGGGAGGTCCCGAAAAACCCACAGGGAGATGGTACGTGACAGAGAGCAGGCTGCCTATGAGCGCGGATGTCAGGTCCACGGGCAGGGAGTGGAGAAAGCCGCGCGTATACATTTAGATCATGAGCGGCAGTGTTTAGAAGATTGCGTGGAACAGAGAAGACAACACAATGAGACTGAGGGCACAACATCTGATATCCATATGCACATTTGGTTTGAACCAATTTAATCAAGTTTGTGGCTTTGGGAGCCTAAGTAGCCACATATAAAACAAAGGAATACAGCACAGCATTGAGACCCTCTGTCTGTACTTTTGGGCAACATGCACAAGTGTATACAAAGTGCCTCAGCCACAGTCGGCCTATACCAGAGGAGAGCATATGTACAGCTCCGCACTGCATCCTGAGCTCGTTCCAAATTTGGAGAGTGGTTTTCTCACCGTGTCTAAGAGGAAATGATTCATTACACTGTGGCCCAGTTTGGATCATTCTGACATGGAATAAGAAGAAGCTTCACTGGAAGAGTGCTCTGAGACTCATGAAGGCCGTGATGGAGAGGAAGGGATCCGAATGGGAGGAATAGGAGAGGGGTGCCTCTGTGGCTCAACCATGGCTCAGAGTCAAAAGTACAAGAGCTCCCAGACAGGCTCATCTTTCCGGGAACACTCCGAAAGCTTTCAGCCCAAAGACAATAATGTGATGACTGTCAGGGGTCATCTTGAACACATCTCTGTCAACTCCTTTGTCCAAGACCTACCACACTTGGAAAACACATTCCATGGCAGTTTACTTAAGATAAATATATTCAGGATCGTTGGTTATAGGATCTGGGAAACCACCACTGTCTGCACACATGTAGGCTGTATAGGTTCAATACTGATCATGCATTGGTTTTATATGGTGCTTTTTTTTGGACAATTGAATTATTCATTCATTCCTCACACTCAATGGCGGTAAGCAATGGATATAGTTACAGCAGCCCTGAGGAAGACTAGTGAATTGTGGCTGCCAATCTCCAACCACATCCATTCAAATATAGGCATCCATTCAAACAACAACAGCATGCACCGGCTGAGAGTCAAATTCAACACCGCTGACCTATTGAACCTGAAGACAAACTCTCTAAACAGTGAGCCACTATCACCTCAAGCTTACAGGACATGTATCAATCAAAACTTTATTTATAGAGCTCTTTTCATATAAAATAACAGTATAAAGTGCTTTACAGATTAAAAACGCACGCACACACAAGAACACACAAGCTTATGAGAATTTGCAAGGCCTATGCTAGCGTACCTCAATACCAATATGTGGCTATATTCCCTTTATGAATCTAGACCTAAGATGGTAATCTACTTCTTGTTTGTCACAAGAGGACACTGACCGATGTAAAATGTATAGACTATTCAAACAGAACACAATTTCAGCAGAAATCTTTACAATAACATCAGTAAAACAACTTTATCGTTTGTAAAATGTCACGTAGAGAGCCAATCAGTCAAAAATCCCAGATCCGGATGTAAACATAAGGCTCAGAGAACACCCAGGGAACTCCACCAACATATGGCCCTCATCAGCACCAATAGTCCCATGACATCATTGTCACATAATCCACTCTGGTACTCCATCGCTCTCTTTCCTTGTCCGCTGTCAGGGCCGCCACAGCTCACAGCTATTGAAGAGATTTTTTATATATTTTTTTACTGTATTTGATTATAGCTTTGGCTGCAGTGTAAGATATTACAGACTACCATGCGTCTATTGGCTTCATACAGGCCGGATATTTCACAGACAGTTGTACTCTTCATATTGAGCCAGTTTATTAATGGAAAATCATGTTGTGCTTTGAAACTGACAAGTACAGCCTACTTTTTAGTATTTCATTACCATAATAAAGCCAGTAGGAAGTTATTTTTGGAAGATGTAGAGGCAACGGATGAGGTGAAGGCTGTGTTGACCATTGACAATACAGTTTTTTTTTTTAGTTTTTTTTAACCTATGGTATATTCAAACCAGTGTTTCTCACATGAACTGCTGTAACCATGTACCAAGACTAATAAAACATAGTGACTAACCACACAGGCCGTACAGCCACTATTCAGTGCATAACATATGCATTCGTATTTTCCTGGGACGTCCAAACAAGGGCTTGGGGACCAAATGTGGTTGTAAATGTCATTTCAATTGGCCCTCAAGCTTCTTATCCTCAAGTGCCAAACATTGCACATAATATATTTACAACGCATGACTCCATAAACAAGCGTCAGTCTTTTCAAAGATTCCAGGTATTGTGTGTAAGTGTAGAGACATCTGAATGAAAGGCCCAGCTGGATCATGATGATGAGTGACCTCCACCATAACTTATTTTAGAAATTGGCCGACAACGTAAACGTTTGTACAACCTACAACCTATTCAAAAATCTGGTTATTTTTTTCTTATTCTACGCCAAAACCATACTCACCCAGACAGCGGCGGCGGTGGCTAAATGCTTTCTTATCGCTTCATATGTTGTGAGATATATCACACTTGGGATCAGCTCTGATTTTTAAGAATGTTCCAGATGCAGTATAAAATAGGCTGTAACTTTTAAATCCAATAAGAATGATTTAATGAGGTTAAAATAAATAACTTTTGTGAGGTGATATGAGAACAAATAAAACTCAACAATTCGTTGTTCAATGGTGGTTAAACTGGGTGTTTATAGCCATTTTCCATGATCCAAACATATGTTTTTCTTTTTGTTTCACCATATTATTTTCTATTGTAAATGGCTTACTTGTCAATTACTGAAACATTAAGCAAGTTCCTAAATTAATTCACATTGTGATGAAAGGTCCACTGAACGTGCAGTCTTACTGTGGCCTAGACTAAAAACAGTGCAGAGCATCTGCGTGGTCTTGAATTTGTCCTCCATGTTTATTATGTATTCTGCCGTTTCCTGTTAATCATAGCTGAATTGCGTCCATTTGTGGTAAACCACATTGAGAAATGCCTCACACACAAATCAAGAAATGAACCAGGGTGATGAAAGAAAGGACACAGTCTGGGAGGACGTGTCGTTCCAAATTTCTGATCACATTAGTCTCAATCACTGAACGAAATTATCCCAAACAAACTCTTATAAAGCGCAGCACAAGCAGCTACAACCACATCCTGGTGCTTCTGAGTGCTAACCTGGCGATAGCCCTTAGTTTATCAAGATTATCTTAGATTATCAAGGCTCCACAGAGCGAGGGCAGGCTGGTAAAAAGCATATACAGTAGATATTTGTGGGCATGTTGCACATAATTTACCAATTGTGTGTTTTACAGTATGGGGCCCAAAATCTGATAACATGTGTAATGAGAGCATGCTGCATGAGTAAGTACTGCACAAATCATAGGCAAATAATGCGCAAATGCTGAATCATGATCCACGTTTGCAAATCCTACTTGATTTGCATAAGAAAACACTTTGTAAATGATGGCGTAGACTTATCCCTCCGGCAGAAAGAGGATCTGAGCAGCTCATTTGGGCTTTAAGGATAAATAAACCATGGTTCAGTATAGCTCTCATCTATTACATTTAAAGTCTTACAAACTCATATGAAGGGTGACCCTAACAGCTAATCTATCAGCCTGTTGTCTCTGTGACACACCGTCTTATCCAGCTCCCTCTTCTTATCTGAAATATCACTATGTCATGGGCCCACAGTAAATTATTATGAACATGTGTTGTGTGTCCCAGCGCTGTGATAAAAAGCAAGTACGATAACATCTCTACTATTCAAGCACTGCAGACACATGTACAGGAAACACATTACTTGGACAAAGACAGGATTATATGTGGCCATGAGTGTGTCAAATGTTTATGACTGATGATGAAACAAATATTCTAATCGTATATACTGTAGACACCCAGGTTGGGATGGTGACACTTGAAGCTTGTGAAAACTATCAAACTGCTTCCGGTGTGCGCAGCAGAGCCGTGACCCACTGTCACTGAGGGCCCTGGAGGAGCTGACCCCAGACACCTTTGACCACATGTAGATGGGCTGGGGCAGGGGGAGACTCAGCAGGAGCGCAGGAAGG
Organism: Gobius niger; assembly: GCF_951799975.1. NCBI lineage: Eukaryota > Metazoa > Chordata > Actinopteri > Gobiiformes > Gobiidae > Gobius > Gobius niger. The sequence goes on from NC_136867.1 coordinate 11,350,538, forward strand.
GCTCGAGGACAAGCTTGTCTCCACACAGAGATCGGTATCTTCTGTTTTGTTTCTTGGACCTTAGTGACAGTCCCGCTGTTTTCCCTATTTTCTTTCCAGGAGTAGATTTCAAGTTACCCGGACGGACGAAACATGAGAGAGGGCATGCCATTCAGACATCAGGATTTACATTTACTCAAGTGCATGTGCTTGCAACCTTTTAACTTGTTGGGAGTAGTTTTATCACACGGTACTTGAGTTATATTATTTTAATGCAATGCTACCTTTGACTTTGAGCAGATGATTTTAATTGCTTAAAGTGAAAGTCTGGAAGTCTAAATGTTTTACAAATGTTATAAAATGTACAAAATTGACCACCTAGCCTTGCATTTTGATGTAAAGTAAGTAATAATATATACCTGTATGTTTTATTTTTTTGTAAAGTCCTTCCTTCCTCAACAACAAATCAGAGTCGTAGCATCCTCCCGCGTTGACCAATGAGACGAGCTTTTCCAGTGAACCAGCCTGTCAGGTCCAATCAGGAGGGAGGGGGAGGAGCTTGACCGTTTACATATGAAAATTATGTTCCTTCTCTCTTCAGTTTGCAAACAAACAAGTGCTCCTTCCGAAACCATCAGATTGCTAAGAGCTCTTACGCCAAACCGGATGTGCGTCAGCGTCCGCCATGGCAAGTTGCTTCCGAATTGGTAAGTCAGTTAGGAAGTAGTTAGGAAAAGGAGCCTTGATGCTAACTATCATGGCCACTTTAGCATAGGGACCTCTGATGCTAACTAACCAGTGATTAGGAGCTATGTGCCATCCCACAAGCCACTGCGCCAAATCCCCCCACCCCCCTCGCCCCCACCCTCGAGTGATTCATGCGCAACCACTGTTGATTGACAGGAGCACATTTAATAATAAAAATAATAATAATTAAAAATTAAGATTCTGCACAAGCCAAACTTTATAAAAGTGACAAAATCCATATTGTCGTCCCCACAGCTCAGTCACATGTCAGTGTTAAAGAGTAAACTCAGGAAACAGATTAAATGCTTTTGTTTTCATTTAGTAGAAACTTAAGCCACATGGATCATTTGCATAATGTAGCTTTATGAAACAGCTGTTGAAATAAAATAACACTAAAGGGAAATGTTTGGATCATTTGGATTTATATTTCTCCTTAAATGACTTTGTTTGGACACTATGTTGTTGTTGGACACTGTACACTAGGGGGCGACATGCACTTTTGTTTGGCCTCACTCCACCAATAACTTTAAAGAAGAAGAAAAACAGCTGTTGGTGATGTCACTTCCCTTTCCCCTGTTTAAGGACGGACGGATTGTGCAAATTCTGCTGAAGGTCTAGTTCACTACCTGCAAAGAGGTCTTACAGTCGACCCCATGAAAGGTTAAGGAGTTAGTTGCTAGTGTTAGTGCTTAGAGGCTACAATTTGATGGTTTCGGATTGAGCCAAGGTCTTCAAATATCACTATCTCTCCTCAGTTTGCAAACTTACAGACTATCACTTTAAAGAGCAGGCTGTCTTATTTTAAATTGATGGTTCCAATCCATGGTGCAGGATGTTGTTGTGTCCATCGGCAAGACACTTTGCAACCCACCTTGCCTCTAGTGTTTGCATAGACATGGTGTGTATGTAGTTCCTTGATGAAAAGCGCTTTGAGCCATTGAAGCCAGTCAGTGACAATATTTGTTAATAAGAATTCTGTGTCCCTGGATCCTGAGGGCCTGTTTGCAGATTCTACTCTATGATACAAACTAGTCACAACTTCGCTATAACCGCGTTAAAATTGTAAGCCAGTTTACAGAGATTTGAATGTGTAAAATTGATGATGGCATGTTGAAATAAGCTGTGGCTCGTTAGAATCTGCCTCCCATCACAATAGCAGGCTGTGATCATGCTTCAAATGATTCTTCCCGCAGCGCACGACATGACTGGTCTGCCTCAGTGACAGGCTGTCGCCCTCCCTTCATGGTCGTTTCCCGCTTTTGTCCGACCTTAAAAAGCTCGGAGACGGAAACATGAATGAATATCGCTCCAAGAACTACTGCTCCCCTTTGTAGTTCTCCTAGGAAGCGTTTCACAATGCTCTCAGCGGAGTGTTGGCTGCATTTCCCGTGTTTACTTTCCCAATGCGCGCGACCTGCAGTGGCACACATTGGGAAGCGAGCAGAGCTTTGCGCGCTGATTGGTCTGCGGAGGTGGGTGTTTCGGCATCGCCAAAACAGCTGACAGCAGACAGAGGCACACGTAGCAGGAGGGAACGTGTTTCCCCAGTTCATTCAATACCAACGAACAACACCTGGACGAGGAAGCGATGCCCTACATGCTCATCAGCACGCAGATCCGACTGGTGCGTATCGTTCACGGGCAGGGAAGTGAACAGCTAGGCTAGGCTCACAATGCTGCTTCAAAAGGAGCTTTGGAATTGGTTATTGTAAGGATTAGCCTATATTGCACTTGCAATGTAACTATACACTAGCTAAATCATGATTGATTTTGTAATAGTTTGAAAGCTCTGGTAATTCTTTCAGTTCTTAAACAAAGAGCAAAGCAACACTCCGTCTGAAGCTCAGTGTTCTCAATGAAAACCATGTGTTATGCTGCTATGTGCATGTTAATTGAGAATTTGCAACTCTAGTCCCAACAACTTCATTCTACAGCTCTGGGCCATATGATGATCTACCTAATTTTGTTATTGAGTTATTATATTAGAGATTAGCCCTTCACCTGCCACAAGGCTGCAGGAATATATTAAAGTATGAAGACTGTAATAAAGGCCTGTATATTTCTTGCAGGAGACTGGCCCAACAAATGTGGGAGATGAATTCTCTGATCCAGAAATTATGAATTACCTGGGTGCCAGAAAAAAAACATATCTGGGAAATAATTTGTAAGTACTAAGAAAAAGTGTGTGAACCTTCTACATGGTCGATAAATTGAGATAGGCCAGCAAGACGTGAGGAAGGATGCCGCTTCGCAGATTCAGAGTAAACTAGTAAAGCTGATGGGAGACAGATTGTGGAAGTGTTGTCATTGGCAATGCGATTCAAATGCTTCTGGGAAATGAACCAAGGTGTAGAGGAAGTGAACAAGCACCAGAACAATTAACAGCATTGTATGGTCCAAACAACGTTACTGAAAGACAGAAACTGTGTTGAAAGGAGAACTACTCCATGTTTTTGTCCCTTTTTAGTTCCGAGTACCAAGTGGATGACCCCCCTCGTCTGGTGCTGGACAAGCTGGAGAAGATTGGCTTTCGTCTGCAAACGATGACTGGAGTGGGACAGACACTTGTGTGGTGCCTACACAGGGAGTGACTCATTTTCTGCAATAATATATGTGCCTTTGGACAAATTAATCACACTCAGACACAAGTCAGACACCTCGTTAGCACGATAAAAGGGGAAAAACATCACCTGCAGCTACAGTGTGGGAGTGCTATCAAAGCAACACATTATGCACACATTTTGAACTAGTCTGTGTAAATGAAAACTAAACTAATATATCACTTTTATACTGCATCTATGTATTTTTACAGCCTGTTGAAACAGTTAGCCAAACAAGTTCTGTAATGCTTATTAGACCATGTTGATGTTTAACTTTGAGATTTACTTGCTTTATTGTGTAAGCGTGGTTTCAAGTGTATCATATGCTTGTGATTACATGATGTAATGGCAAAAAATGTTTGTGTGCTTATTACAATTTATATAAATAATAATAAACAATTTGCAGTCGTTTTATTTATCAGAAACTCTATATATCCTTCCGTTAATCCAATAAGCAACTTCATAAACATGTTGCATGCCTTTGCACTGGATAACTGGGTTGCGACTGAAGTCCAGAGGTCAATCAGAGCCAAAAACTCTGGGTGGCTTCATTCTAGCCCCAGGTTTGCCACTTCATGTCTGGGCCAGCCGGGATCGCATGCCTACAAATGAAAAGACTCTACCAGGCACAACCAGGCACAACCAGGCCTGCTGCCCACACAGGAGCCCACATGCACCTGTGGTCAAACTCGAGAAATGAGCGCACTTTACCAAGTTATACTTGCTATGGGCATTTTTAAAATCTCTTTGACACACATTTGCAATGCAAAAGGACAATTTGAAGACGGTGAGCATTAATTTGACTTTACTTAACACAATCACTGTCGGCACCAGGTCATTTCTCTGTGATCAATAGGCACATTTAAATGAAACATGTCTTTCGAAAGCTTAAAATGAATTCAGAGAGCCTGTTTTAAAGTTAAACCACTCCTAACCAAACTACTGAGTCAAAATGCTGCCTTTTGTTCTCTACCTGGACAATGCCGCCAACCAGGTCAGGTTGCCCATTTCTAAAAAAAATTGTGACTGAACAGGTTCAGCCTCCAAAGTATCCTTAGCTAGTGTAGGCTCAGTGAGAAAGTTGGTGAATACGTTTCCTGTAATTGCATTTCCTTTGTTGTCATTTGGATGGAGTTTATGTGTTTCTGGACTTTTTTTTTTTTTTACCATTGTAGAAATATGAAAAAGGAGCATGGGTAAACAAAACCATGTGATGTGGGGATTTTGCAGGAGGAGAGGAGCAGATGTCTCCCACCACACCATATCAGTCCACAGCTGGACATTGTGTAACAGCCACAGTCATGAAGCAAAGCCCCGGCAGAGAGAGGGATGGTGCAAAGATGCTGTGTTCTCTCTAAACACTTAAGTACTAAGACAATGTAGGCTCACTCAGAGACAGAGACACAAATTATACTATAACCCAAGGTCATTTAGCTGGAAGTAACAGGATATTTTAGAAGTCAATACGCTTTTGGGCTTATTAGCTACAATACTACAATACAGTTGTTGCACTTTATCAGAAAAAGTCCCAATAATATGGCAGTTTGTTGTATAATACATTTAGAAACTCTTTATCCTGGAATACAATGCGTCTTTTACATAGTAGCTCAGAGAGGGCGTGCAAGTACTTTTGAGTCTGAAATGGGAGAGATATAGATACACTGTGTATGAACTCAGGGAACAATCACCCAAACCACTGGTTCATAGAGGGCCTCGAGAGTGTGATCAGTTTTCATCACACAAGCCCACAAGAATTCCCATACCCAACTAGTCTCTTCAAGGCAATTTGATTACTGGTGTAACATTGGGGTGAAATTATTTCCATGTATTGGCAAAGTCTGTGTCTTGGATTGAAGCAACACCCGTGTTTAAGAAAAAAGGGAGTTTTACCAGCGCCCACAGATGATAGTGATATCCGTAGATAAAGTGGGAGTGTCATTTGAATTTAGTGTCCATTATCTTTGTTATAGCACAAAATCCTGACTTTTCAGAAGCTCCAGTTTTCCCTAAAATATAGTTACTAAAAAATACACATCCTGTTTCCTCCTCTTGTTTTTGGGATAATAATTTCCATGTGCCAATTATTTTATTTTTTACATTATTTGGTTGATGATAAACCGCTCTGAACCTGTTGCATCTCTGCAATATTCCTACCTCTGGGAAATGAGCCTCATATGTGTCCTGCCTTAGCTTCTCATTATGTTGTACTTTCCTGCAACTTCCTTCCTTCTTTTCAATATAGAAAGACACAGTTAAAAAAAAAACACAACACATTTATTTTACATATAAATACAGTAAAGTACATAAAACAGTCACCTCAGAGATAATTCTTTTAAGGTTTTAGTGAAAGTAATGTCGTAATCACTATGGTCATCCTTCATCTTCATCTTCTCTTTGCATTTGTTCTATGATTTTCTGTCGTTCTGCAGCTTGCCTCATTTTCATCATCACAATGCTTTCGTAGTCGCGCTCTTTTGTCAAGGAGCTCTGCAAGAAAAGAAAAGAGCATTACAAGATTGTATTTCCACATGCAGTATCTATGGAAAATGAACAAATATAGACACAGAATTGTGGAAAGCTGCGTTATAATGGCGTTTAAGGAGCAAATCACAGCTTGTTTGCTTTCACAACCAGACTATGGAAGTCTGGGTCATCCAGTGACATTGTGCTCTCATCTTGTTTACAGTCACCATGACAGCCTGGAGAACAAGCATGGATCAGTGGACTGCAGTGTAATACTGACAGGGTAATTCCATAGCCCAAAATATGGGTTAGGATTAGGCCTGGCAGTCGCCCGACCTCGCACTATGTGTGTCTGTGTGTTTGCAAAGAATGGACGGGGATTTTGAATGTTGGGGTTTAAGGTCCTCCTCCGCAGCCACTGGCTAATGGCCGATTACCAATCAATGGCCACACACAGGGAGAAAACATATCAGGTTTGACTTCTTTTTTTTTTTTAATCAGTCAAATCATTAACAATTTTGTGAAAGAAAACAAAAACAAAAAAAGAACAGCATGTGCTTTACAGATAAGCTCCGACATCTACAACAATAATATTGGTAAAATTATAATATAGCATGTTACTGTTGTACAGATATAATCAGATATAAATTACATATTACTATTTCAATCATACATGTTCTTGGAAAGCAACAAGGCAGTGAGCTGTGAAAGTACTTGGCATGAGGAATGTGGAGTTAAAGAGGTCTAAAGACAGGAAAGGTGTGCTTTGTCAATGCGATCGCTGAGCCAATGTGCATCTGGAAAACATCACAGGGGACTGGAGCATCCGCCGAGCAGAGTGGTGTGAAGAAGCCATGAGGAGACATGAGCCCACCTCCTTCAATCCCCCCACAGCTCCATCCACCCCGGGACAGAGGAAAGCTGCTATTATCATTCCAGTAATGTGAGCTCAAGCTTCTTGTCTAACACGCAACAGTGACATATCACGCAAACACCATAACGGAAATAAACAAGTCTTGCATCTTAACATAACGCAAGACAATATACAGTATTATTATCTAGCAGACTCTTTTCTACCCTCTACTGGTTACACCCGAGGACTGCAAGTTCAAAAAGAGCATAACTTCAGGCAGACAGGCCTAGGTGCCGGACAAAGGGGAATTCTGACCATTAACAGGTGCTTTTCAGATGGTGACGCACTGCTTTTCTGGATGGTGCTACATTTTTCCTTGCCCAAGGTGCAAACTTACAATGTGAAGCCAACTTTATCACGCTGTTACCAAACATTTTAAGCTTTTGAGAATGGGTGGATTTGCGTGTATGTATGTTGTAGAAACTTGCGGCCCGGGGTGAGCAGGAAACCACAGAACAAAATCAATGGACCCCCAATGAAGCAGAGAAAGAGCGGGCTGGGGGGGGGGCCACCGCAGAGGAAAAGCAGTAAAACATGCACGCATACACAGACATGATGAGTATTAGTGGCGTGACATCAGCAAATGGCTGAGCTTCTAAAACACACTACCGGTCCTACCCCAGGCCAGTGATGACATCATGAATACCACCAGTGCACTGAGTCAGGCAGCTCTTCACAGTGCAGGTGGCCACTGTGCGCTCCCTCGGCACAAAGCGGTCACATCAGCTGTGTATTACGCTACTACTTTGTGTGTGAGAACTGGCAAAGAGGGGAAAACATGTCCACTCAGTTTAATTTTGAGGAATTCGATGACCACAACTCTGAGCGGTCTAAAATAATTCATGGAATTCTTGGAAAACTTGTGTGCAGATGATCCAATCTATTTTGATTCAAGGTGAGTGGCAAAATGTCAAGAATCCAAGGAATGCAATATTCTTTTTGTGGATGAAACAAACAACCATAAAAGCATATAAAAAGGAAAGCCCAGTCACGCAACATGCACCCATAATCAGCGCACAGCATCTTCTCAGGAAACACCTCTTTTTTAATGTTCATATGAGAGAAACACCTACCTCAACCCGTAACAGAATGTCCAGGACCTTGGTGTGTCTAGTTTCTATGGTTTGTATTTGTTGTTTACATATGACGTCACTAGCATTAGCCTGCATGTGATCCAGGACCACCTGTGGAAAGGCCTGGAGTTTGTTCATTTGTCTCATTTCTCAGTTTGTGATTTGGGTCACAGGTGTGGTAAATAAAGAGGCCTATAGGCAGCAGCAGGGCTTGATGATATGGCCAAAAAATGTATCACAATTACCTGAGCAAACACATGCAGTTTCATTTAACACACAAAAAGCTTCCACCGTCTCATGCAAACTCCAAAACTAGATGCCGTTTCTGTCAAAGACCATTACTGAGATTGGCCAGAGTAAGTATTGCGATGAAATTACAAATTAATTACCCAGCATGGTAAACTGAAACCTTTAGTATGATGAGTATTATTTAGAACTTTAATGTAAGTTAAATTATATGTGTATTTGGTTGGTCAGACTCCATCAATATGATATATCCTGCTGGTATTAATATTTTAAAATAAATGGTGATTCGGGGATTTCTTTTTACGTCCAGGACCATTTCTGACTCTGGTTTCCGGTTAATCATGGAGTTATTTATCTGTAGTGTGTGGTGGTCTCTCTGCGCGTGTCAAGTAGCTCTGAAGTTGGTGATTTATGGGAGGCGAAGACCTATTTGGAGATCATTTAGGCAGTAGTATAGGAGTGTGTGTGTGTCTGAAGGCTAAGTTAAACAAACGGGTTGTATGTCAGGCCGCTGCACATGCAAGAATGAGGCCAAGGAGAAATTCCCAAAAAACCAAGACTTGGTGGATTATTCATCATTCATTGTAACAATGTTGAACTCAGGGTATACAGTATGCTATTAGAACATTTGCAGAACAAAACAAGAAAACCAGTGTATCTTTATCATGGATTTACTTTCTAAAGTCTTTCTCTGCACAGTTTTTTTAAACACATTTCAATAAATGGCATTAAAGCAGGACATGTTTACACTTTGTAAGGTTTGAGAAGAAGAAAGTGCTGAGTGACTGGAGAAAAATGACAGAAATATTTGCATGTGAATTCCACTGGTGTAAGTGGTCAGTGTTTGCTGCGTGTAAAGAGATGGAGAGTAGCTTTGGAGAGTGTTAAAGCTAAAGGAAATAAACAGCCAAAATAGAAACGTGGGGCTGAACTTGTGCTGCCCTGGCATTTCTCTTCATGATCGATGAGCACAGTGAGTCTAGGATGGGGAAGTGCCGTGGTTTGGCCTCTGCTGTGCAACAATACATTGTTGGAGAGTTGAGTAAATGCCGTTTTATGCCCTGAACATTTCAACCTTCCTGGAAGAGCGGCCTGATTGCAAAAGATTTCCAGTTAAAACAAACTGGGCTCAGAACAAGTGGATCCCTGACGAGGTCAAACGGGGCTGTGGGGGAATAATATAAAAGTGAAATTATGAGCACAACGTCATAAACTTTCTCCAAAACATAGCATGTCGGCTGTCTGTTCTTTCACACTCAGTGTACAAAACACAGGAACACTTTTTTCAACTTTATATACTATCTATATTACAAACAAGGAATCAAAGTCTTCCAGATAAATCCAGTTCATTTTTAAAAATACCAACTAGTATTTCAGTTCTATGACACAAAGCAATATTGTATTACAATATACTGTAGTCTGCAGTGGAGTGGCAAATATTTGAATAAAGAGAAATACATTGAACAGCATTTGCTTTAGTATTGTATTTGTATGTCAAGGAATATTGTAGTTTTCACAGAACAAATATCCAATTTATATAACATAATCTGAAGATGGAACTGTAAGGCAATCAAGTTTCCCTCATATGGGGAGCAACGCTTTGCTTTGGCTAAGCCAGAGGATTATGAGTAAGTACTAATAGTCAGCACAGGACGATTAATCATTCTGATATCAGCGTGATGATTAGAGGCCATTGAGAAATTTGACTTGATACGTCTCTGCTTAAATCTACTCATACCCTTGTCATGTGACACGTCTGAAAAGTCTACAAAATTTATTGACGGTTGGTCCCGCCTCAGCTCATCACTGAGTCACAAGAGACAATGACCATAATTACTGAGACACTTTTCAATCACTACAATCAAATGACCGTGTTATGAATGATTTGGGAGAACGCACCACATTCACCAACAGTGTGGTCAATTCACCTGTTGCTTGTGTTACACAGTTAGCAATATCAAATTTGGTCCCTGGTCTATGTGAGCATTGCATAAATCCAGAAGATTCTGTGATTATGCAAGAGGCCAGTGAAAGAAGCTCCACACGAGTCTCAGTTTGGGTTTCTCATGCCAGTCAAAGCAATATCTGGAAACACTTTTGATCCTACAACAACAGAAACATAGCATCCCAGCTTTCAATGTCGGCATAGCAGCACAGACCACACTGGCCACGATGGTCAGGCCTTAGGAACAAAATCCAGATACAGTTGAACCAGTCAGCGGTTACAGAAAAGATTAAGTAAGGTCAGAGAAAACTAATTTCTCTAATCCGAGACTGTCATTAGTAAAAGCAGTTATTTGTATTCAGTGTTTTTTTTCTTGGTTACATACAGGCTGAACTTTAAGCTTTCGATATTGTCATTCCACTGAAGACACAAGCTGGAGGCGTGAGAAATCCAACAAATGATTGCTCTTGTGCAATTCCGTTTTCTAGTGCATACATGTCTGTGAGAGATAGTATGCAGAGATTACACAGGGAGGCTATAGGCCTCCAATCAGGCAGAAGGGCCTGTGGACTTAGGCTAGAGGAGAGTCAGCGTGCCGCCGGAAATCAGGATATCAGGAGAGAAGAGGGACAATGACATGGTGTTTAGAAATTGCAACCCCCCGTCTCAGGGCAGCTGACTAAACTGCCTTTTAGATACACATTGAAACCTCATGCATGCAGTGACCCACTGAAACGCTCGCACCCTTAGTTTCTCTCAAACAATCTCCAACCATCAGACAGACTGAACACTAGTCACTCCTTGGTTTGATCATTACCAGACTGCACCTTAGTGCTCCATCCTGAGTGGACTTTAACCATTGCTCGGTCTGCTGGACTCAAGACTTTAGCAACAAAGCAGTTGGGAATGTTTCTTCACACTTATGAGAGTTCCTTTTCAAAGGTTTTATGAGGAGCCTCATAATATCAATAAAACAAAGGTAAGAAACCATCTTTTCAAATCTGGTGACTTGAAGATCACAGGTTAAATTTGGTCTAACTGTATCGGCAGACATTGTGCTGTCTCTTCTGTTCTATTGTGTCTTTTGACCAAGTTATTCAGTGTTGCATTACCTGCAAACGCTTGAACAAGCCCGATCATGTCAGGGAAGCATTTGTCAGTGTGCAGGTATTAGACACAGTCTGTTTGCCTCACAGTGCGGTGTGTGCATTTGTAGGAATCAGAAACCCTCCATTTGCTCATCATCATTGCAGGTAAGAAAAGACATTTCATGTACCAGAGTAAAAAATATTGATTGATTGTAAACTTTATCTATGTTTTTTCAAATTCAATCACTCTTTAACTTGGCTAAAAAAGTAGTTCATAATCCTGTTTTAACCATTTTAACATACTTCAATAATGTTACTTGGTCATGAAGTGCCTGGTTAACGCTATACTACTGGCAAATGCCAAGACTCCTCCTTGGTCAAACTGACATGTTTAGAAAGGAATGCATTGTGTCCATGCTCTGCGGTCTCCTGCTGCTGCTAAAGTACCGATAAAACCTTTACAGGCCAACAAAACCTGTTTGCTGTAGTGGCTTACAAATTTACAGAGTGAGTGTTTCATGTCACGAAAACAGATCTAATGTGGGCAAAGCTGTTCGCGAGGCTATAAAATCTAGACATTGCGAGAATTATCTAAGCGGCATGAGTTTTTTCTCCCTCAATCAAATGATTACAGGTCACGAAAAGCACAGCAGGTTTTATAATTGACCAGTACCAGTCTGTACAATGTGCGCATGTGGATGGAAATGAACAAGACACAAAACTATGTAGCCTAATGTGGAGCGCTCACTCTCAAACATAAAGCCTGTCACAGGGGCGGAAGCTTTTCATTTCCTTCCATATTATAGTCACAGCAACTAAGAAATAATGACGTCTTAGCTTTTCCTTTTACATATTCAATTATGCATTGCTTACCAAATATGCATTAAATTGATTATTGACAGCTTGCAGTAAAATTCTTTTATTCTTTCAAAAAGTTCATTAATATGATTTATTTGCATGAAGAATAACTATTGGGAATGTACTAATGCTTTTGGCATGAATGGAATATAGACAAACAAAAAATGCTATGGCCACACCTGCATTTATGGGAAGAGCTGGACTTTCAGGAATAAACATTTGGAAATAACATCTTTGAAGAATAGTGGTCTTGTGCCAAAGTGCTGTGCCCAATTAAAGAGCACTTGAGTTGAACAGGTGCAGTCGCTAACTAAACAATGATTGCTAATGATCATCAGGTTAAAAGATGCTGCCTAGAGTTTTTTCCCCATCTGGATCTGAGCTGGTGCACATGCTCAGACCTGTCACGCATAACAAGCCCGAGCTAACAGAAAATATATAGCATTTTACAACCAACCTGCATATAACGTTTTGGCTTTACTTTGCAGATGGCAACGCTCCACTACTTGAACACATTCTGAGGCTGTTCTCTGGAGAGACAAAGTCTTTCAGTTCATTTAACCGGGATATGCCAATATGCCCCTGAAAACGTCCATGTATAGAAAGCCATCTTCCAGCCGCTGGTCCAGCAGGAAGCGTAAGGATGTGTTGTCAGTCAACATGATCAGCCTACCTCTAGCAGATTTCCGTCATGTTACACACATCGGCAACGATGCTCACACGGACAGCTTCGGAGACCTGTCCTTCCTAAAGATGGGACATAGGCTTCTACTGCAAAGTTCCCAGAGTGAGCAGAACCTGTTCATGGCCTGTTCTCCACCACCAAAGCCACCGCGGCTTAACATGGATGAGGCAGACGGTTCAGAAAGCCCCGAATGGGGATCACAGAAGAGGAAAAAGTGCAGCTCACTGCCACTATTAGATAGTGATGACGGAGAAATTGAAACCGAGCAAGTTTACCAAAGAGGAAAAGATGTTTTCAGTCAGAATTTCAATCCTAAACAGAACGATCCAGGTACGGAAACTGAGGAGGAACATACGGACAACAGTGCAACCAAGGATGAGGACAGTGGATTTTCATTCAGCCTTGACCTGGGCCCCTCCATTTTGGATGATGTTCTACAAGTGATGGACAAAGTTCATAACTAAGGACAAACTTCGCAGGACGACTAGCATGCATTGAAATATCTTTTGATGAACAAAGTTTAAATTCTATTAAAAAAAAAACAGGCTGATTTTATGATATGAAACTTCACATCTAAATGCATGCAGTAATAATCTTTTTACTAAAATGTACCTATTCTGTAGCATTCTACTGCGTCATCTCTTTACCTCATATTATTTTGCTTTAGTAATATGCAAACACACATATACAGCAGCAAGGACGGCTGTTAAGACTTAAGAGAGCTGCGTGTTTAAAGAAAGGAAAGCTGCGGCTAAAATCCAAGGTCTTCTAGCTGTGATGTCTTGGCTCTTGGCGTGCTTGCCAATCTATTGTGTGCACGGGGCAATTTAAACTCTGCACGCATCCCAGAGGCCCTGCTCTTAGGTAGACCAAGGTACCCCCCATCTCCTATTCCCAACAATGCAGTAAAAACAAACACTTAGCTCTGCTTCTAATAAAAGCCAGGCTATAGTGGCAGATTGGGCAGCAGACAAAGCCAGGCCACAAGTCCAAGACCTCAAAACAGAAAAAGCTAAAGCAGGCTGTTTTCTTAGCTGCAAATCAGAGTCCAATGTTCTGGTGAGTGGAGCATGAGAAGCAAAGTGGTAAAGAGTAATGTGATACTTCCATACATATACATACAGTACACATATGTAGGGGGTGTCATAGCTGCAGAAACAGACATCCATTTCTATAGCATTTGAATTTTTAAACTTTACCTTCTGCCAAAACCCATAGCAGCTTGTGAAAAGTACAGACCTACATCAAAAAAGTGATCAGATTTAAATCCACAGCACACAATACCAGAGCATGTCTGCCAATTGTCCACTATCAGACCTTTCCTTAGTGCGCAAGATGAGTGCAAGAGTTTTTTTTGTTTTGTCTTTAATCAGAGCAGAGGTAAGGATAGAGGCAAATTCCCATGATTGCACCAGTGATCCACTACAGTAGAATGTTTCCCAATATTTAATGAAATGTGAAATATTTATATTAAACATGGCCAGTTTCCACTGTATAAAAACTGAAATGTATCTTGAAAGTATGTTGGTTTTGTGTGTTTAGAATTCATTGCGATCAGAAGCTACTGAGGAAACAATAAAAACACTGATGTGATACCTATGGGTTTCCAGAAAATTGATCACATGATGTTAAATAAATGCTAGTTTGACACAAGTGACACAACGCACATCAGACGCTAAGGCCAATGTCTGTAACAGATACAAAAAATACAACATTGTAATGATAGAGACGGCCCTGAAGAACATTACGTCCTTGGCTGTATGACTTCTGGCTACATAAGTGGGTGTGAAAACTGGCAGCATGTACATTTGATGAGTCTTCGGCCAAATCACTGATGCAAGAACAAAGTCTGTAATTGAGGACAAATTATCTTGTCTACGCTGCATAAAGTGGCCAAGCAGTGAAGTATTACCATCACATCTGGGACCATTTGACTCCGGCCTAAAATATAAACGCTGTCATACAGATTTTAGTGATATCTAGTCATCTAGACCAAAAAAGTAGCAGTTATGAGATTCATTTGTCAAAAACAACCATGATTGTTTTTGTAGAGGAACACATCATCAGGTCTTGATGCTTCCATTAGATCTTCCAGAAATACTGTATCACTGAGTATACCATCACACAGTATGAAGACACTCTATTAACAAATGTGGCAGAGTGGCCTTAGCTCTGGTCATGCTGCTTTCCTCACACATCTGTATCACACTACGCACCGACGGGTCAGGTTGGGGTTTAATGTGCCAACTGCCAACTGCATGACCACATTCAATACATATCTCTTCCAGACTGAGGGGCTACTTTAGGTGAGAGTGCACTTTTCAAGCACTATAGCGAACCCGCAAGCTGGAAAAACAATCCAAGAATAGTTGCATCTGGTTTTTGTCGTGACAAGCCTCCTGTGATTCTCCACATATAAATGGGAGAAGCAGGCGTTGAAAGCACGGCCCTAAATCCTTTATGTTATACAGCACTGGCTGTATGCTAAGCTACACAATGAACAGAAAAAATCCTGACTCAGTGATGGATGATGAAGAGCTGAACCTTACAGATGCATAAATATTGGTTATGTCCGTGACAAATGTGACATATGAACCATTAGGTCATCATGCTTGATGCTGTAAAAGCAATACCGTAATATGGCACAATGAATGTTACTTATGGTCCAAGTATCAATGTAATCCCATGCTTCAACAAAAAAGAAAGAAGGTTACAGTAGGTAGTAATGATGCTTTATAGAACCTTAACCTTATTTTATATAAGTGTAGGAGGAGTTTCAACGCCTGATGACGTTTTAAGTCTCAAAGGGAGCACTTCCTAAACACCTTTGGTCATGTAATAATCCGGACAGAGGTTGAAAATAGTGTATGTGCATCTCTGTTTGGACTGATGACGTCTTCACTTGAATCAGCTAAAGATGGTGTCAGTCAAAATGTGAAGCTCCAACAAGATTGCGAAGACCACCACAACTGTTTTGAGTCACTTTATCTCCATCTCAAAAGCCCCTCGAGGCCAGAGAGACACTGATATTTCACTGTTGTCATGTGGGTCCATTTAAGCTAGAAGAACATTCACTGCTCTGTCCATCTCAGGTGCAGGGGGAAAAAAACACTGAAGCAATCAACTTTGGTAAAGGGGGTTACCATAATAACATTAAAAGAGATTAGAGTGACAAGTCCCAGTGTGCGGTCTCTTAGGCTGACACAGGGGCTGCGAAATTGAGCTGCGAGGTAAAACACAGTTCACGAAACAAATACAAGAAGTCAGGAGGGAATTTATATAACCAGCAATCCCGTTCCCACCCAAGGTTTCATTGTCCAGATAAAGCCACAGCTCGGGAGACTCAGAAGAACACAAAAACATACTGCTAATACGGCTACAAGAAATCAGAGCCTGCTGTATTCCCCCTGGATTAGGCTCAAATCAGATTATGGTCGGACAAGGAGGAGAGGTAATCCATGTCGCTATCTGCAGGTGTGCTTTCGTTTCAATGACAGAGCACATATACAGCATGTCAACTCCATTAAAAGATTTTAGTTTGCAAAATGTAGACTACTGTGGTTTCAAAACAAACACAAAGCAGACAGGGAGTTTTCTTCAGGGGACTTTTCCCTCATGCTGTGCTATGAATGAGAAGTGGGGCAGATTATCTCCAGTTCAGCTTTGCCCAAATCTAAAAGCTTGTGGACTTGAGAGCAACGCCTCATTTGAAAGCCAAGATCTTCACAAGTGATCGTAGCTTTGTTGTCACATTCCTGCTGCATGTTTGTCAAGTTTTTTTAAAGCATTTTTGTCATGATTTGTTCTCTTTTTTTGTCATGTTTTTGTTACTTTTTCATTGCATTTTTGGTTGTGTTTGGGCCATGTTTCCGCTACATTTTTTTCCCGTTTTTGTTTTTGTTCGCCATATTTTCGTCACTTTTTGTGGCTTTTTCATAGCTTTTTTTTGTTGCTTTTCTGTCACGTTTTCATCCTCGTTTTCAACACTATTTTGATGCTTTATTTTTTAAGCTTTTAGATTTGCGTGAAGCCAAACTGGAGAAAAAGTGCTCGGTTCAGGTGGGGGTTAAGAGCTTGACAGAAATAAACTAGAGTCCGTCACACCAAACAGATTGTTTCTGGGCAGCGAAGAAGAGTGAGTGGACAGGGGGAAAAATTAGCCTGGCTGACACACTACACTCCATCTTGGACAGCCATGACCAACTCCTCAGTTAGTCTGGTATCCTGCCATATCTGTCCTGGGGTTTGGTGGGTGGAAGATTGCCAGGGGGGGTAACCAATCAGAGGTACAAACTGCCGTATATCCATATCATATATTCGATTTATTTTCATGTCATGGTTATAGGAGATTGGTTGGAGTATGTTTGAATATGAAATGATTATGTAATGTGAGATGCCGGATGAGGCGTTATGAAAAGCAGTGTCAGAACCTGTGCCGACATCATGAACTGGTCCGTCTGAGGGGCAATGATTGGTTCTCCTTCAAGCCACGAAATCTTCAATGGATTTCCACTCAGGCCGCTCTCGTTTGTAACCGCCAGCTCCTGAAACGCAAACGGGTTAATATTTCACTATTAACCACTCTTGACAGTTTGGGCAGACGGGAGAGATGCCTGTGGAGATACAGGCAGACGGAGGATGCCCAGTTGACTCAAAAGGTATGAAACCCACACAGCATGTTGACAAACCACAACAACAAAAAGCAGTTCGTCCCGACATAACGCCTTAGGACCCAGACAGCACGGAACAATGAGGCGGCTTCCATGAACTCAGAAGGGCCTGATCTGGCCAGTTGCGTGTTACAAATTCAAAGCATTTGTCAGTAGTTCATTTCAGTAAGTGTGGCTTTGCAAATGTACAGTATTGGAAAAAGAGTACAAAAGTACAAAAGGAAAGGCACTTACCGCTGCTCTCACCGTCGCAAATTCAACCACAGCACTTCCCCTCTTCTTGCTCGATACGATGAGATTCAAGACATCGCCATACTAGAAACACATTCAATAGTTTTACATTACATTGTTCACAAATTTAATTATTGACCACTTATTTTACACCAGGAAAGGTAAAATGCAGCAAACAGATGAGATTTGTGAAAGCATTTGTCCGGGGGGGAAAAGAAATGCAGCTTTCAGGGAACAGGAAAGTCCGGGAATGCGAAATCCATGCTGGAACAGTGTGGAGCAAGCCAACAGTGACAAAGGGGACTCCCAAAAGGACTGGGTTTCAAAAAGTATAAATATCTTGACAAGATCTTTTCCCTTAAATGTGGATGTGTCACATACCACAGTTCGATTTCCCACACAATGGTGGCTATTTCGACTTGTCCAAACCATTAAATGTCACTCAATGTTGCTTGCCATGTAAAACAACTTCGGTCTCAAATTCTCCCCTGTCCCGTTCAAGAGTTGGGAATTACTGTGTCTAATCATGGGCCTTACACAGCTCACGTATTCGCAATTTTAGCCCCAAAAAGACTTAACGGAGGCTTGTTGTCAGTAACAACAGCCCCATCCTCACGCTCCACCACAAACTCTCCTCATGGCTATGGGTGCTTCTGGGTTGCATGAGAAGCGTGAGTTTCTGAAATTCTCCCGTAGCAGTTTTTAATCACCTGGTAAAAGGCGTGTGCATGGCTTTTTAAAGGGCATTACACATTTGCCAACAGCACAAAGCACTTTTAATGGACCTTGTTTATTAGAATGAATAAAACAATCTAAGGTCACGAAGAACACAATATTATAGACAATGGATGGACGAAATGCGGAGAATTCAGTTTGCATAAATGCTTCAAGGAGATTAAAATTTGGAGAGAAACAGAACAATGCAATAAAACATGACTACAAGCATGAGCTGAAGTACCTTTTGGAGAAGCCTCATAAGGTTGTCATGTGAATAGCCCCCATTCGTCTCATCGTCCTTTTTGCACTTCCACTTAAGCTGGAGAAAAGAGGAGAAACAATGTCTTTTTGTGCAGTTCTTTTGGGCTCCAAGAACAGTTAGATCCATAAAAACGTGACAGTGACTGATTTTTTTTTTTCTTTTTTAATCTGTTTTCTTCTTCCTGCTACTGTTAAATATTTGGTATAGGTTTAAAGTGTAGACCTCAGCTTTAATTTGAGGCCGTTCACATCCCAATCTGAAAAAACGGTTCAGGAATTAAAGTAGTACTAAGTAACTCATGCCCCTAGAGGCCATACGCGCCACTGCAGGTGTCATAGCATGTTGTCTTTTTTTACTCATGAAATGTCCGTGAGAGTAAATACTACACTGACAGAAAAGACAAAGGGAGAGTACTGTAAATAAGATAAGATAAGATAAACCTTTATTGATCTCACAAAGGAGAAATTCACTTGTTACAGTTGGCGTTACTTCACAGTCTTATTGTACAGTCTGACAGCAGTGGGGATGAAGGCTTTGCGGTAGCGCTCCGTCCTGCACTGAGGGTGTCTCAGTCTGCCACTGAGAGAGCTGCTTAAGTGGCGCTAGCCCGCAGATAGATTTGCCCGTTAGCCTGTTAGCTTCTTCTTCGTGATTCTATTAATGTGTATTGGTGACTGTGACTCGTAGGCAACGAAGTTGCAATTGTGGTTTTCTGGCCAGAGACACCAGGGGGAGATGAGACCCCCGAAACATCCCATTAGTGCTCTTCTTGTTCAGCTACTCAAAAGTGATGGGACAGGAGCAGGAACACCGTCAGGGAGCAGCAGCACCACAAAACGTTGTTATTGTTTAACCTTATTTTAATCTGTGTAATCAGTTATTGTAAAAGGTGCTCTTGAATAAAAGTTTTTGCAAAAAGTACACCAGGCCTGCCTGTCATCCTACCTTCAGTTTTGGAGTGGCGCTAGACCATCTGTCTCCCCCTAGATAAAATCAAATTTAAAAAAGATGAAAAATGCTGTATATGTAAGCAATAAAAAGTCAAATCAGTTGCAAATCATCAATCTTCCTTAATTACATTATGAACAATACATTAAGCTCCTTTTGAAGTGATTGCAGTATGAATCTTGGGCGTGAACAGCTACTCACCTGACTGTTGACTGAGAGCATCTCTTTCCTTTTGTATTTGCTCTCTAATGAGCCTCTGCTCCTCCTCAAGCTGTCTGGATCCCTCCTCTCGCAAACGGGCGATCTGGGGAAATACGAGCACGCGAAATAAAGCGCAGATGCAGACGTGATTGCAAACAAACTTTCCCAATACAACAGTGTCCACATGCAAGCGTTTAGGCAAGTGCATTGTGCCATTTGAAGCAAGGGCCCCTGGACTAGTGCCACCTGCTGGTTTACTCCGTCTTTATTAGGAGGAGATGCTGCTTCTGACTGCCGCGTGCTGATAACAATAAGAGAGAACTTCTTGCATTTTTGTTCAAGGCCAAGTCAGTGTTTATTTATATAAGATGTGACAAAATGAGAAAAATATTTTACTGATGCCCTGGGATTTGTACAAACGTCATGCTATGCTTTTACCTCTTCTTCAAGCGTCCTGGTCATCTGCACTTCATCTTGTTTATGGGCTTCAGCTTGTTGCTCTCTCGTCTCCAAATCTGTCAGAGCAAGTACAGCCAAATTAATCCTGTTCAAGTAGTAATATATTTTAACACTGTCATGAAAATGTACCAAGCTTAATCTTCTTCCTCTTAGAATCGAGTTTCTTGTTTCTTTCTTCTGCTTGTTTTTTTGCTGCGCAGATTTTATCATACGCCGCCTGAAAAACAGAAGTAGACGCAAGTTAAAACAATACCTAGTGCAAGTACTCTTTGAACGATGTAAGAGCTTACTCTGGCAGCAGCATCTGTTAGAACCTCAAGTGCCTGGGACAGCTGGTGGAAGAGCTCCGCTGTAAAGAAACAGACGTGAACACAAGCTCGTCATTTAGGAGTGGACTAACAACAGGTAAAGAGGCCAAAATGCATTTTTCATTGTTCAAACTGTGTCTGATGACTGCGTTTTCCCTCTGCTCCTCTCATGTATCTTCTATTAGAACAGAGAGGCCTTTGCAGCGAGCCCCCAGCCCCCCAGTTGTCATTAAACACACACGCACTCGTACGTGCAAAGAGACCGCAATAGCACTCTCCATCACGGAACCACCACACTGCGCTCCAGCTCAACCTAATCATTCACTTATGGGGGGCCGAGGAGAGATACTGTTTCTGCCCATAGGGACTGGCAATGCACACAGAGCTCTGTGTAGAGTACACACTCAAGTTACAGTCTACCTGCATATAAACGCCTTGAATCTAACCCAAGTGAAGAGGCCTCGCTAGGGCCAGGAGGCACCTGGATATGTCACAACACAATGAGAGCGTCTGAGGGGTGACGGCAGTAATAGTGTGATGACCCACAGATGACACACAGGCTTCCCTTAAAGACCTCCAGCCCCATGTGTTCCTGTTCCTGTTGCTCTCGTGCGATGCAGACCACGTTTGTCCAAGAGCTGGTTCAAGTGTTGAGGCCCTCCAAACCGCTTCTTTTCCATTTCTGGGAAATCGACCCCCTGCTTTTGTATAATCCTCTGAACCCCTCAGACCAACCAATTTCCGTTTTCTTAAATCATCAGGCATACTCTGGAGCAACCAGGAACCACACAAACCTCACTAGAAAGCATCTTTTATCACAACCAGTCTAGTTTAAGGTGCTTTGTTCTTGCATAACAACTAAGCACATAAAAAAAAACAGTTCCTGTTGGTGACAGACCACAGCATTCATAAAGCCAAGACAGGACACAATATGGGATAGCTGCAGGTGATGAGGCCGTCTGTTTAGTCGCATCTGAAAGCCAGTATAAACACCAGGACTGGTTAGTGGGTAGTCTTCAATTCAGTCTGCTAAAGGGATCGTAGCAGGGCTTGAACCTTTGTTTTTAACTTTTACAGTAGTCACGCGATAGGAATAAACTATGTGACAATGCCGTTTATGTTGAAAGTTGAGTGAGAAAAATCGTACCTGCTTTTGGGTTGTCTGGGTTTTTGTCTGGATGGCATGTCAGGGCTCTCTGTCGGTAGGCTTTTTTGAGCTGAAAGCAAAGACAAGACAGATTCAAAAGTCAAAAACAGGCACAAAAACAAAACATTTTCATCTCATACATTTTTATTTGCTACTTATAATAAATGAAATAAAGTCTGACACAAAGGCACAGAGGTGACATGTGGACGTAATTGTGATTAAACTAGGGTTTGTAATGTTTGGACCAAACCAACACTTTAACTAGATCCTCTGCTTTATGTCTTTCGGACGTGTTATTTCAGTGCACGGTAAATTACTCTTACGGCAATCTCCAAGTATTCCGAGGCGCGGGGCCAGTGTGGAGTGATATTACTGTTGTTCAAAGAAGTTACAAATGATCCAACACGTCTAAACACAGTGCATCGTGTGAGTATTTTAACATTACTGTTGGTATCGTTAATGGCAAGGTGGTTAATGGTGTTTCTCATCAGATCTCCACTGGCCAAAGGAAGGGAATTGGTCAAATCAGCCGTGAAGACCATCACATAAACCCCCTGAAAAAAAACCCGCGCTCATGTGCATCGCATGCTAAGGCTCGGGCTCATAAATCATCATCCACGCCACTGAGAAACACGCAGATATACACTTTCTCACCAGCCCTAATCATCCGTGCCAGCGTTCTGCACATGTGCACATGCCCCCCCTGAGCACAAATCAATCTGCCGCCTCTCAGCCTCAGCCGGGCCGGCCGCAGAATCCTCGGCTCTGGGAAACGTTTGCCGTCCTGTCACAACGGCATGCGCAGCACTTTTTTTTTTTTTTTTCACTGTGCAATCTTTTACACTTTTTTATTCCTTGTCGTTCTGCCAAAACACACAAATCTGGCTTTACGGGGGGGGGAACAAAACTGTGAGGCAATTGAGCAGAACAATATAATCCATCAGTGTCCGAACCTTTTTACAGCAGCTCCATGGAGGCTCTATGACAGTCAACAAACGAGGCAGCAAGACCTTTGTTTATTTACTTACAAGTCAAACCTTTTAATGCACCTTCACTCCTAAGTGTCACACGCTCGGGCTTTGTTCTACCCCCGAGGTCAGCATCGCCTCGTCTCCTTCTCGCTCCAACAGTAAATGAGTGTGTGGTTCACGGAGAGGGCTTCCACAGACTAGACATCATTAAGGGATATTTAGTCTTGTTGCTTGGCACGCAAAGCCGTCTTACGGACCCGAGACTGACACGCAGCGCCGTGGACGTGCGCCAGAATGGACTGTGGACGGCTGACTCCCCAGAAACCACATCCACAACAGACTTTCCTTTTCAGCGCGTGTAGCTTTTTCAAGTATTCCCAGTGATTCGTAGGGAGCTTTTATTTGATATTAATTGATTTTGGTATTTTTTATCCGTCTCATATTTAACAATAAGTCCAAAGTCATTGCTTTTTCGAAAACATAATTGTAGCTGTTGTTCCGAGTTTGCGATCTCAAGCACGGGTGATATTATTGCATTTGATCTCTGTAATGCTCCTTGAATGCTGATTTGTTTGAAGCGTCTGCGTTTCATTATGTGATCAGTGATGTCATTATTCTAGCTGGATGCAATAATTACACAGGCATCCTGCAGATTTGAGTCAGAGTCAGTAACAGACTCTACTCCGCATCCTCACATAGCACACATGCAGTCACCCCGAAATGATTAACCTGTGTGAAAACCTGCAGTAAAGCGGTCGCTGTCTGCCGAGCACAGCAATGGTGTTTTGTCTCACTGTAAACACCTTGGTCCTCATCACTAATTTCAGTCCCTTTCCTTCCTCCTCCTCCTCCTCCTCCTAGTCTCGTCTGTCTCCTCCACTCTCACGCTGGCCTGTTAAATAATACATGATTACAGCCATCAACGCTGTAACACGCAAGCTTTAATTAATGCCATTTGATCTTACAAAGTGGAAACTGACTTTTAAGCAAGTGCTCTTATATGGTGCAAAAGGAAAGACCTCCGTTAGGGCCAGAAAAGAGCAAAATACATGAATCTATAAATTATAACTACAGGAAAAAAACTGCCTACCCAACTTAAGGAATAGCATTGAACAGTTATCAAACTTTGGACAAGTGAATTTGACATTTGAAGTACCACCAGGCCTAGATCAAGATGTGTGTAATCCAAGTCTAAACCGGACAGACACCTAACTTAAAGGTGCATGGAACTTTTAATGCGAACAGACAACAGTTTATATCAAAGGTGCTTTGTACAACTTTTTACGTGGGAAAAAAAAGTTGCTATTTTTGCGTATTTGACATTGTAGCGGCTGTATGAATGATTATTTTCAATCACAGTGGCCTCAACAACATTCCAGGATCAATTGTTTTGGAGGTTTTCTAGAGAGAGGGTCTGTCAGCAGTGAAAACCGTCCAAACAATTGATCCTGGAGCATCCTAGAGACCACTGTGATTGAAAGTAAAGGCGCCATGCTGACCACTCATACAACCACTGGGTTACTACAAGGACCATCCAGAAAACCTACCAGAAACCCTAAAAAAAAAAAACTGAAATAAAATTGATCCTGGAGCGTCGTAGAGGCCACACGGATGGAACCCAGAGGCGCGAAGCTGACCACAAATATAGCCGCTGGATCCCTGAAAGGTCAAATACGCACTAGTACAAACTTTTTTCACATAAAAAGTTGCGTAATACACTTTTAAATGCATTGCTTAGGGTGGAAATTGAATAATCTCCAATTTCAAAGAATAAAATCTATTAGAACCACTGGTATAGAACAATATGGTCTTACTGGTCTTCCTTTGCACATTTTTTAGACTTCAACAATCAGCGAACTGGAATGCAAATACAGTAGCCTAATGATTAATGCTGTGTAAAAGACAGAAATCACATCTTTTGTAGCGACCCTGAATGTAACAACGTGCCCACGTCTTGTACTGATTAGAGTGGGTCTTCGCTGCCAGTTCGAGCTGACAAACTGGTCGTGGAGCAGCCAGAGGACGAGGCGGCTCTGTGAGGCTGAAGAGCTGCCTGATCTGCCACGGGCCCATCCTCCTTAATCACTGCGCCGTGCCGGTTATAGCCGTTTATCAGCGGCATGGGAACAAAAGCAGGACATCTGTGAGGGAGCAGGGCAAGGGCCATGACAGCAGGAGTTCAAAGTCAGGGCTGCCCGTTTATCTGTAATTATGTGCAATGTTTAAAACGGTCACAGTCTTCCGCAATCTTAACTGCGCTAGACAAAATAGACTTTTAATTAAAGTTAATCATTGTAATAGAACATTTAAGCCTTGCATGTAGACTATGACGGCTTCAACACTAACTTTGACAGGCGTTTTTTATGAAAGCAAAACAGCAGTTACTTCTGGAAGGATGGTGGAAGTCGTAGTAACATACTGAAGCTGACAAGTCCCACCAGCAGAGCAGCGGGGGTCACTCACAACAACCTGCCTGTTCTGAAACTGATTCAAAGAACCGGGCCCTGACTGAAAACAGTGGGAGCAGATCAGCTGTTGTTGCTTCC
Source organism: Gobius niger (assembly GCF_951799975.1). NCBI lineage: Eukaryota > Metazoa > Chordata > Actinopteri > Gobiiformes > Gobiidae > Gobius > Gobius niger. The sequence goes on from NC_136867.1 coordinate 11,375,595, forward strand.
CTCTTAAAGTCAGCACACACTCACCATTAATCTCTACGAGTGAAAAAGCTCTGTGTAAATGTGGACGCCAAAGCAACCTCACACAAAGCAGTCTGTGGTAGGTAGAGGAGTTATTACACAAGCTATTATGCATGTGCACCACTAAATGAGGTAGCCTTCAGCAAAGCCCCCAAAAAATCCAGTATCATTATAAAACATAGCCTCACGCCATTTCCCCCTAACAATTATGGTCCAAGCCGAAGGGGAAGACAACAGCGCTGCGAAAGGCCAGACACTACACTGAACCAGGAGGATGCATGGTGAAAATCCCTTGGGCCAACACACCATGTTTACAAGCTGTGGCTAAGCCTTCATAAACAGCCTGGAACAAGAGAAACTTCCCCTACGTGCCTGTAATGTGGCGACACACACCGCATACTGTTGCATTACTGAAAACAACTGTTGCACATCGGATATCGTCGAGGAGGCTTTACTTCGTTTTTCAATTCATGATTAAATTGAATAAAAATGACAAAATGACAACTCCACAAACATCTCACAACTAGTATTTTGCATTATCTTCTAACTTTTAAGAGAAAATAATTCACTTATTAATAATTTTTTTCTATTATTTGAAATGAGTGTTGATGGAAATACAATAAAATAGAGAAACCCATTGAAAAGACCCATTTATTATTTGATTCTTTCACAAAACCATCATGTATTGGGACTCTAGTTCATGAAGCCGCATCAATGACTCCATCTAGTGGCCATTCAGCTGTATTACAAGAATGGACAATCTTTCAAAACGTTCTGCTTTTAGTTCTGCTTTAACAACAGATCACATTCATAAGATAAATGCCTTTGGCCAGGAAACTCACAAGCCCCATGCATTTATGTCAGTAAGTTCATCTAAACTATGCGGACCATGTGGGAAACTGCAAATCAAGCTAACAAAACACACGCATTTCATTTGTTTACAGATACATTACTGAGTGCATTAACAGTCCTTTTTGTGTGTGAGTATAACTTAAGCCTCAGGTAAACCATATGTTCAACGACTTATTATTTCAGCCTATTTAGAGTTGTAGAGATTTTGCAGCATGCCTTGCTAGCTCCAAAGGCTACATAGTCCACAAACCTCTTTGGCTGTTGCTGTGCTCTCTGCGCCCAGCAGCCCGTACAGGTCCATTTGTAAAAGTTCTTTCGTTTTCCCGGACATGTCTGCTTTCACAGAAAAAACAAGTGCTAAAGATGAATGTTTCACAAAACGCAGGGTGAACGGCTCCTAGCAAAGGTTTGTTTATGGTGGTTTCAATCATGGATATTCGCGCATGTATATGACGTATTTTACCTTTGAACTTTGTATCGCATTGCACTCTGGGAAATGTAGTTTTAATGGCTCTAACAAGGGTTCTCGATTTTTTAGTTTTTTTGCCAGGCACAGTAACAGTCGGGCATGGATTTATTGGGCACAAGCAGATAGTTCTATGCTGTGACCCTTAGTCACCACATGAAGTCAAAAAGATAATTTTGCAATTAATGAATGAATTACTTAATAATGTCAAAGTAATTAATTATTAGCAAAGAAATCATTATATTCGTGCAAATTTAAATCATATACTGTGGGTTGCATCAGTATCCGCCCCCCTTTAACTTTTCAACATTTTGGCACGCTATGGACCTGTAAACAAAATAAACACAGGCCTCTCTTTTATTTGTAACAAAATCACCATTTATTATTTTCATTTTGTACTTATAAGCTTAGCATGATAACTGTAAGCCTTGAGGGCATTTAATGAGACCCAAAAAGGGCTATTTAGCTTGTATTCATTATATAATAATTTATTCCTATACACTGAGACTGAACGTATTATAATCTTGTGAATTGTATTAGCCTGTGTTAGACTGTTAAAGGCATCTTAGAATCTGGCTCATGCCTTATATGGAACTAACCAGCACTGGAAGAGTGACAGGTACACCTGTTTATCTCTTCTTACTTATGTTACTATGAGAACGGGACTTGCCCATGACCACCGTGTGGACATTGGTTTCAGTCTGACTGATCAAGTCAAACGGACACAAGTTCCTTATCTAAATATCAGCTAATATATATTTCATTTCACTTCACGATTGTGTGTCAGCTAGTGTGTGTCTTTTACATAAAATTTCAATGAAATATATTCATGTTTGTGGTCCAGAGCGTTGGAAAAAGTCAAAAAGTTCAAGGGGGTGGATACTTATGCAACCCATTGTATATAAAGAACACCCTGTAAAATATTTGGCAGTGTGAATAGCACATTTTGGCTTTGATTCAAATTTCTAATCACAGCGCTTCATATTTTGTATAGTATTCTAGCAGTAAAATCTTGTAATAGGGAACCTACCATCCTGCCATATGATCAGAGTGTGGGCCACTCTGCATACCCACTCTCTCCCACTACATAAACATATCTATGTTTGTTTTCTTTAGCTGCTGCTGATCTTCAGAACAACAGAAACCTCCCACAGACCTAATAGGGCAGTGTACACCAAAGACTTCCACCTACACAGTCCATACAGTAGCATCCATAATTGTAAAATACAGTATTACCTTGTTTCTTATGTTTTGCCTTTAATTCAGTTTCATTTATTTCTTAAAGTCGCATTATGCCTTTTTGTAACCCTGTATGGCTGGTTAACATGGCACTTTATATTTTTCAGTGGCCTCTATAATGCTCCAGGATCAATTGTTTTGTAGATGTTCTGGTGAGAGGGTCTTTCAGTCGGGAAAACTCTACAAACAATCGATCCTGGAGCGTCCTAGAAGCTACTGTGAGGGAAAGAAAGGCACTAAGTCAACCACTCATACAACCACTGGGTCACTTATACTTCACTTAAAAGTTCCATAATGCACCTTTTCATTTTAATCTAGTTAATCATGTGACTCCAGGAGCAAAAAGGTTCAAAACCCCTGTACTATCAGATAGTTCTCATTTTACTTTCACAATGTCGGTCAGTGTTAAACTGTGGTGTGTGTTCTTGGGCATATTGTTGGGTATTTAGGGTCCTCTGCAAATTTTGATTTAATATGTTTAATTAAATTTTTTGTTTTGTTTTTGCTTTAGTGTTGCATTCTGTACAGTTTGGTCTCATCTTGGAAATGGCTTTGTTCACCCACTTTTGTCAATAGTTAAGTTGTCAAGTTCAGACTCTGTGATGGAGAGAGTATCAGAGAGTATCAGAGGGTATCAGAGAGTATCAGACTAATTTGCTGATTTGCTGTCATTTGAGGGATGATGAGTGATATCATTTGGGACACGCCCCAGTGCCTGCATGCAACAAACCGTGCCTTTGGGGCACAAGGTTGTATTTGCTGGCACATGAAAATGACTATTTAAAAACAAGCACATAATAAAATGTAGTTCCCGGAATGTGCGTTTAGCTTTTTACTTACTTGCCACCCTTTGTGTTATAACTACTGTATATAGATCCAGAAACTAGATCCTGTTTAACTTGTTCAGGTCGTTGACATTGTGAGCTCAGAGAAACTTACACCTGGAAAACCAGACATCATTCATGCAAGGTAATAATCACGTTTAGAGTTTCGAAATATCCATCTGTTTGGTGATGTTTAGATTTCACTGAATATTGTGGATATTCATTTAAACACACACTGCGTAACATTTTGGACTATACTGCTGCCAGCAATGCAAAAGATTTATGACCAGCAAGACACAGAAAATGCTATTTTTGCAGTGGGTATAAATGAATGGATTTGGATGTGGACCTAACCTATTCAAATCTCATATTTGGATGCTTGTCAGCATCTCCATGGAGATGAGCTGGAGATGTCCCCACTCACAGTAAAGTTACAGTCAGGTCCTAAAAGAGGTGAGCCACTCACAGCAAACACACACGTTTGTTTCTTCATCTATGAGGTCTTTTTCAACAATAAAAACATCTGTAATCAAATAAATGTGTGTATTTTATTCTATCTATTGGGTTACTTGGCGTGGCTTTAAAAAATGCTGAATCCACATATTACGACAGATTTAAGCACAAAAGTGTCTCTTTTCTTGCTGACCCTATGGCTGGGGTCAGACCCCATAGCCTGAAAGGTCAATAACTGATGGAAGGAGGTCTAACCCCAGGCTCCACTTTTCTCAATTGCAAGTCAAGCTTGATAGCGACGAATCGAACTTAACAGGAAATTGGTACCCTTATTTTATCACAACATTTATATTGGACATTGACAATTAACAGGCCTATTTCTTTATCATCAGAAAGTAGAATATTTACAATTGCTGTTTTTTTTCTTCTTTAGAAAGTCGTGTTTGAGTTCAGGCGAGGCAACATGCCCATTTTCACCTTTCAATTAATCGAACGGTGCGCACTGCTCTGACGCACAGGACCTATAGCCTAGAATTATTGAGAAAACATATCAATGTTTTACTTTTCAGCCAAAATAGTTTTCAGTTTGGGGGTTGAATCACTGCACAAACTGTCGCGTATTTGCTTTTATTTTGAAAGCAGTAACAGGACTGCCGCCATTGGCCCTGTGTGCGCTTGACTTGATCAATCTCTCCCCCCAAGTGACTGAAAGCTGTTTTGGCTGCAATGCTTTGAAGGAGCTGCCATACCATCCCATAACACACGGACCGACCTACCGCACTGTGCCTACACTTTCACCAGCTCAATGTCTGATGTTTTTGCACCAAGAGAGATGTCTGTTTAGAGGACAATCACATCTGGAAAAAAGAAAAACCGCGAAAGGACGCATTTTCCCCATGTGCATATCTATGGAATAAAGCCAGGTAAGTCATCCTCATCAACACACACATGATTCATGCACATGTGACGGTGCATTGGGCTTTGAGGATCGCAGTGTCACCTTTGCCTCCCGTTGCATTTACTGCCAATGCTGTTTATTGGCCAATGGGGCGATGGGTCCCGTTATAGCCACGGGCAAGAAGATAAAACATCCCAAAGTAGCAAATAGACAGACTCTTGCTTTTAGTGCTTTTCAAGTCATTATGTTATAACGGATGTACAGTGCGTAATGGTTGCCTAATTGCGCGTTGGTGCCGTGGTCCTCCATCCCGTATCGACGTCCCCTGTCGTGGACAGAATGGAGTGGACGCTTTGGCACAAACACAGTTCCTACAGATCAGCTGAAGATAGTGTGTGATATCAAAGCAGCCTCTTGTTGGCACTCCTCTTACGGACACAGAGCAGCAGATGAGCAGTGGATGCTCGTCTGGCAAAATCTCAGAAACAAATTAAGCAAACTCCAAAAATATGCAGGGAGTCGGTTTTTTCCCTTAAAAAGAAAAGGGAATGTGGGGAGGAGTTCTTAGTTAGGGCTGGGAGTTTGGCTTCAAGAATTCCTGATGGCAAACGTGCACTATAATTATAATTATATTTATTTTTAATCAGTAGGCATATGCTTGAAATTGATGGCTTGCATAATGATCTCATGGTATGTGTACACAGTCATTTGTCATCAGGCAGATCTGGTTTTATAAGATAATTATACCTGTACACTAGACTAATGTCAAATAAATGATCACAAATCTCATCTCCAATAACTGTCATCGCCATGTAAAGGTGCAGATGTTCTAGTGCTTGTAAGTGGCAGATGATGTCCTGGCTCATACCTACGTGTTGATGCAGTACAGGAGCAGTGGGCTGATGTGTGGGCGGCCAAACCAGAGGACACATGAGGAGGTTTGACTTGCTGTGAATCAGCTTGCTTTTAGTGTTGGGCATGTGGGAGCGTGGCAGACAAGGTCAGCAAATTAAATGGAACCTATCGCTGTGAAAGTGTTCCAAGAATCCAGATGTATTTCTTAGGTTACGCAACACATCTATTAGGGAAGTGTGTGTATTCCCAAGGAAAAGAAATGAACACAAAAGGAGCTTCTGAAAGAGGAACAGGGTCCGTCATATACAGCATGCCTATCTCATGCTGTGCTTCCTGAGTCAGGAATTCAGTCTTTTCCTTCCTCCTGAAAAAGTTCGTGGTGCAGCCTGGAGTGCCCCTTCTCATGTAATCTGACTCATAACTTTACTGAGAAAGAATCAATTTTCCACAATCCTCTGTGCATTTCAAACAAGTAAGTGCCTTTACAGGTTTTCATGACTCAGACAGAATCTCCTGCCAGTCAGGGATGGAGGCTGAGGAACTTACAGTGTAGGGTTGGAAGGAAAAAAACTTGCTTGTTTTGTTCATTCTTTCCAAACAGAGAGGGTTACGGGAGCATTTGTCTGAACGCAGCTCTTTGAGGAGGCCTTTTGTGAAACTCCATTGTGTGGCTGCTGCTGCCACGGTAACACTGTGGCAGCAGAACTAATGCTGCAGTCAGATGTGACAAATGTCTCCCTAGAAAAGACTTGATTTCAAAACCCAATTGGCAAGATGCGGGACACAAGGTGTTGTTCTTTTTTCTCTTTCCTGTGAAATCTGAGTCATGCTGCATGCAGGTAGAAGATAGAGCACTTACAAAGCAGCTCTTTTTTATTCACTGCTTCTTTGTAAAATAGACACATTTTTGTGACTTTTCTAACACCTTCTCTCAGTACCTCATCTGTGTATCTTGTCCTTGCCAAGGCTAAAATCAACAGAACACTAGAGATGAGAAAAAAAACTGTCAACTTAATAACATTCTCAAAGGCAGTCTTCTTCCTGCATGTTGATTTAGTAGCGGGTGGGAATGTGTTCATACTGGCTAAAAGTGCTGTGCTGAATCTGTTTGACAAGCGGGAGGGTGTGTCTTATTAGTAAAAGAGGAAACTGTACTCTGGGACTACTACAGCAAAAGGTGCTCTCGAGGGACCAGCGTGTGCTTTCAGGTCAGTGTCAAATTTACTTTTATCTTAGCGATGTCAACACTTCTCAGAATAGTAAAGCTAGCATATCTTTATTTAAATACATTATATGTATGAAAATTGAACAAAAAACAACTTGAAACACTTAGCACAACAAGCAAACTGAAACCATAAAATGAATTACAAACTGGAGATTAGTCATCACAATACAGACAGACACTGATTAACATTTCACTTTTTAATCTGTCTCATTTGTTCCATCAACCTGCCAATGCAGCCCCCACAGAATAAATAATAAACGGGTTCCAAATCTGATGTGTCTTGTATAATTTTAATTGTAGAGGCATTTTTCTCCCCAAAGGTAGATTGATACAGTTCCATGAAAATCCAATCTTTAGACAGTGCTCTTAAAGGAACAGGCCACTGTTTTTACACACTGAGATATGTTCTTACCTGAGCTTAGACGAGTTGATGCGTACCTGTCTGGTCTTTGTGTGTGCCCGTGGAAGAGCGTGGTAGCTTCCAACTTCACCCACGTTTGGAGCTATAGGAATACATTGGGAGAGGCCAAATGCTAACAATATCTTTGGTCGTTTTGTGTGACTGAGGGCACGCACAGAGACCAGACACTACACATCAACTCGTCTAAGCTCAGGTAAGAACATATCTCAGTATGGAAAAGCCTGTTCCTTTATGTCTATAGACATCTTTGGCTATTTCCAATCTTCAGCGGATCCAGGTATTGGCCAAGATTATAGTTGAAGGGTTAGGATCTTCAGATGTTAACCACAAGAATTGTACTTCTGTGCATTGCTTGATTGAAGAAAGTACCTTATACCTTTTCACCTTTGGTATGGGTATCTGGTATGCCACTATTATCAAGTTTTTCTGGAGCACACAGTAATGTCCGCATCATTGTAAGTGGTTTTAGTAGTTTGTGAAAGCCTGGCGTTTTGGACCTTTGGTGGGCTGACAGACAGAAAGCCTCTTGTTTTTCAAACAGGATTAACATGGAATGTATGGGACAGCACAGGATCTCTGGCCAACTTGCCTGACTCATCCACAATGTGCCGACTTGTCATTTCCTATTCTCTTTTTCCTCTCTGATAGTGGCTTGTTTTGGCCTGCTTCCTTTTGCGCTTGATAACACTGTATTTATATCCAAGTCCACAGTGTTACATAGTTGAGGTCAAATAATTGCTCTGTTTATCATTAATGTGGAAGTAGCCTGGACTTCTTACTGCAAGAATTGTTTTGAATGAAATTATACAAATAAAAATCACCAGTCACATATGGATTACACATTGCAAATAATCAATCAAACCAGGCACCATTTATATTCCCTAATTCTATTTCCTGAAAATCATCTCAGTAATTTGCTTACACTAAACCTGACATAATTTTGTACTTCCCGTGCAGATTTCCCAGCCTTAATGTCGGGCAAATCAGATCGCAAAAACAAATGGGCGGCCGTGCGAGGTCGCCTGGGGTCGTCTCAGGACTCGGACACCCAGCAGGAGGCCAACCTGGAGAGCGCGGATGCGGAGCTGTGCATCAGGCTGCTGCAGGTGCCCACGGTGGTCAACTACTCCGGGCTGAAGAGGCGCCTGGAGGGCAGCGACCAGACATGGATGGTGCAGTTCTTGGAGCTGAGCGGGCTGGATCTCCTGCTCGAGGCCCTGGACCGGCTGTCGGGACGAGGCTGCTCCCGGATCGCAGATGCCCTCCTGCAGCTCACCTGTGTCAGCTGTGTCCGGGCAGTCATGAACTCCTCTGCGGGGATACACTTCATTATCGAAAATGAGGGGTACATTCGGAAGCTCTCCCAAGGTGAATCTCGCAAAAAAGAAACTGGTGCACACATGAATCAAAAATGGGACACAATTTCTTATTTAGTTTTCAGTCAACATTTCGCACATCAATAGTTGTTTACTTTTTGGCACTGATTAAACATGATATTCTTATTCAAACTTATAAACGCCACCAACTCTAAGATATTGGATTTTGTCCCACAAGAATATTATTGCAGCTTGTTTCAGAATTATGTTAACATTATCTTGTAGCCAGTTCTGTTATGTAGGCCATCGTAATCTCCCTCCAAAACATCACAGTTTGTTTGTGGCCATTGGAAAGTTGCTTTTATCTGCACGGCTGGTCTACATCAATACTCCCATAGGTTCAATGTTCAACTCGAGGTGATTAAATGGCAAAAACACTGTTTGGGTCAAGACTTAGGGGAGAAAGTGTTTCTCTTCATTTGAACCACAGTTGAACTCGACTTAACTCGTGTCACTATGATGTTCTGTAGCTTTGGATACTTCGAACATGATGGTGAAGAAGCAAGTGTTTGAGTTACTGGCTGCACTCAGCATGTTCTCTTCAGATGGACACCGGCTCGCGTTGGATGCTCTTGAACACTACAAGGTAAATTAAGGTTATTAAGAACTTGTTCATGAATTTCATTATGTTTCCATAATGCCATCTAGTGGTCAACTGTATGCACCCAACATTGTATATATATTTTTAAATTGTTTTTATTTTATAGGGTGTAAAGGTGCAACAGTACAGGTTCAGTGTGATCATGAATGAATTGCAAGCCACGGATAATGTCCCCTACATGGTAACACTGCTCAGCGTCATCAATGCGATCATCTTCGGCACCGATGACCTCCGACAGAGGGACCGCATGCGAAAGGAATTTATCGGTGAGTTGCTTCAGAAGCTACAATATTGTTTTTCTTTTTAATTGTGATATAAATGCGAGGGCAAATTGGAAGCAGACTATTAACTACCCCCGTTATACAAATATCTCTACCACAGAGGCTGTCTATGTATAGGACTAATGGCCTAATTTTTACTTTAATTAAATGCTCAATTATAAACTTCTACATACAGCCCAATGGAATGGTACAAATACATTATTTACAATATACTTGTAAATAATGACAACTTTAGTTGTTATGTAAATGCCCTTGAGTTATGTTTTAAGAGGATTAAGCCATCAATACAAAGTCAATAGTAGGATATTATCTTTGACAGATTAGCCAGCACTGTACCGTCTGTGTGGTGGAAGAAATGACTTTGTGAACTGCTTCTCCATTGGTTTACCTGTCTGATTGACCACACCTCTTTTGTGATTGCCCACCTGCTTCATAGTTCTTGTCTGTTTGCCTCTGTGAATGAATCTACCCCAAATCTAAGATAATAGTGATTGCGTTGCTGACACAATGTGAGTGCTGATTTATTAAACTTTATTGCTCTTAACAGGCCTTCAACTACTTGATATTCTCCCCAAATTAAGGTGAGTGTTTCCTTCTTTTTATGCTTTAGCATTTCTGTTTGATGAGTAAACTTTTCAAACTGTAATTATTTCAAGTTGTTTATCCTGGCTGCTTCCATTAAGTGCCATTTTTAAAGCAAAAGGTTAGCTTGTTAGCGGTTGCAGATGACATTTAGAAAAGTTTAGCTGTGTCTATGTCGCATTGCGCAGGGAGCAGGAGGATGAAGACTTGATTATTCAGTGTGAAGCTTTCGAAGAGGCTATGGCTGAAGATGAGGAGGAGCTGCTGAGAGTGTATGGGGGTATTGACATGAGCAATCACCTGGAGGTTTTCACCACACTCTTCAGCAAAGTAAGAGCAACAAAGCATGAGCCAAGTTGAGTGGAGCAATGTTCTAGTTCAAAATAATTCTGTTATATTTGCCCACACAGGTAAGCAGCTCTCCAGCCTCCCTCCAGCTTCTCTCAGTACTTCAAGCCTTGTTGCTGCTTGGACCGGACCGCACCGATATATGGGTGGCTGTAGAAGCCATTGTCAACCGAGCCATCCTGGTGGCCCAAGACTGTGAGATAGCACTCATTTAATTTACCAGGTCTAAAGGCCAGCTCATAATCCACTCAGACATACTGTCACCATTCAGTAAAGACATGAAACTAAGGTTGCCTATAGCTGATCACTATGAACATAATAATTGTCATAATCATTTTGGCAAACATTATTACAATGGCAGGCTTCTGTACCGAAAAGGCTTTGTGTTGTTGCTTTGGCATGGTTAAATAAAGGCAGTTACATAGATACATGGCTCCAATTCAAGCAGCAAGTTACTGTCACCATAATTATATACCACTGGTATGAGAAACTCTTTGGTCCCGTAGTGAAACTTCCCAATGTACTAGATTCATTATATTCGCTTGGAACACAAATGTACATCACAAGAATTTGTATGAACATGTTTCATTGGGAAGACGTTCAGAAAGAACATACAGTAAAGTTATGAGGGGGCGTTTTCTGCTTTAGTCATTTTCTGTCAAATGTATTATTTGAGACATTTTTGAACAGCTGTGGTGCTGTGTGGGAAAATAAGAGATAAAACTCATTATGCTGAGGTCGGATTGTGATGTCTAGACGAAAAATTCCATCAAGAATTTGCTTTCAAGGCCATTTTACAAAGTTGCAGGTTGGAAGTTTCTGAGACTGCATGAACAGAATTTAAAATGACAATAATGAATGAAAACAAAAGGCCACTCCACTGCATCACAAAACCTTTTTTAGTTTATCGATAATGCTATAAACTTCATTTGTCAGCAGGAGTGTAAAACAATCCAAATGAACATGGCTTTAACAAGTGTCTTTTTGCCTGTAGCTCAGATGGGCTCCTGTGAGAAGATCATGCAGCGGCTGATGTCGTCCAAAGGGAAGGGCGACCAGGAACAGCACGAGTTGGACGGACGTGTGGACAAAGCTGACAAAGCCGTGCAAACGGGCGACCAGGATGTCGGTGAAACGAGACACAAAATACAAATGTCCCCTCAGAAACCGCTATGTGCCTCTCCCCCTCCACCGCCCCCACCTCCTCCTCCTCCACCACCTCCTCTTCCTCCAGCCCCTTGTTTACCGAGCGGTTGCCCCCCACCCCCGCCCCCACCACCACTGCCAGGCCCGGGACTGACAGGCGCTCCACCACCGCCCCCTCTGCCTCCGTGTGGTCCAGGGATTCCACCACCACCCCCGCCGCCGCCGCCTCTGCCGGGCATGGGGCTGCCTCCACCTTTCCCGGGAATGGGCCCCCCGCCGCCTCCACCTTTACCGGGAATGGGCCCCCCGCCGCCCCCTCCGTTACCAGGTATGGGCCCCCCGCTGCCCCCTCCGTTACCAGGTATGGGCCCCCCACCTCCGCCCCCGCCCCCGGGCATGGACATCATAATGGCCCAAAGCGCCCAAAGCCTCGGCCGCAGTGCCTCTCTCAGGACGTACCGCTGCCCCACACTGAGGATGAAGAAGCTCAACTGGCAGAAACTACGGACTGTTACAGGTGATTCTCTTTTTAAATCTTCTGTGACTCAAAATGAAACTAGTTTTGAAGGGCAGATAAAAACATTTTTTCATAGATGCTACAATGATTTTGCCCTCATCCCACATTAAGCATTACATTCCACTAAATGTGTTTCTTCAATGTTTCTCAAATCCTTAATCACAGCACGTCGTCTTGCATCCCGAATGTTTTGTGGTGTTTGATGTGATCGATTGGTCCTGTCTCCATATTCATTATAACATTTGCAATTAAAGATGTTCATTTCATTGTTTCTATGCAGTCAAAAACTAAAAACAAAGTTTGCATCTATGGAATATAAAAATGACTTGCAAAATAAACACTATATGTTGTCCTGCATGTTCAACACATTTATGAAAGGTGCGGCATCTTCGATAAAACTTTCACTCCCTGTTCTCTTCTAATATTGACTTAAGGTGGATCTCACTTGAGTTTGCTCCTCTCTTCTTACACAGACGGTCCCTCAATGTGGGCGTCGGTTCAGAAGGACCCTCCTCCTCCGGAGCCTGACTACAGCAGTATCGAGCAGCTGTTCTGTCTCCCGGTGACCGAGCCCAAAGACAAGGGGGCAGCTGCTCCTGTCAAGAAGGAGCCTAAAGAGGTGTGCTTGGACAGCACTTGTTGTCAAAATGGTGGAAGTTTACCTGAGACCAATATATCCCTCTGTTTTCCAGATTACATTTATTGATGCAAAGAAAAACTTGAACTTAAACATATTCTTGAAGCAGTTCAAATGGTGAGAAAATATGGATGTTTTATTTGCTTTACAACAGGGATCTCCCATCTGCAGCTCTACAACTTTTTACATTTCTGAGCATGATCTACACTATAATCTCGAGTATCGTTCAAACGAGCTCTTCACTTTTCATTGCAGCTCAAATGAGGACTTCGTAGCCATGATTCAAAATGGCGACCGCACCAAATTTGATGTCGAGGTGCTAAAACAGCTAATGAAACTGCTGCCAGAAAAGCACGAGGTTCGTACAAGAGTTCAGCTGCACTTACAAGCTGCACTTACAAGTTAAGAATGTAAAAAGAAAAAGCTTAATCTGTTTCATGCTCTTAACAAAGATTGAGAATTTGAAGTCCTTCCAAGGGGAGAAGGACAAGCTGGCCAATGTGGACCGCTTCTACACCTCCCTCCTGACAGTGTCGTGGTAACTTCCTCTCAGCATCACTTGTAAACTTAGCGGCGTCTAGGACTTGGTGTTTGATTTCTCTCAATCCGTTTGACACTGCTGGGGAGTAGCTCATCTTCTGTCGCTTTGTTTTGGCAGTTATCAGCTGAGGATTGAGTGCATGCTGTTGTGTGAGGAGACCGCCTCAGTGTTGGACATACTCCGGCCCAAAGTGAAGCTGGTTGAGGAGGCTTGTCATGGTAAGACTGCACATTGTTCTGTGTGTATGAATCGTACTGACAAACGGTTATAATTTCCCTTTGCATTTCCGTTTAGTGTTGATGACCACATGGTTGTATGGATGCCCCTTTCCAAGAGAGGTTGGCTTCAAATTTCAGAAATCAAATGATGCCAGCAAAATCCGCCATTTTTGTTGTAACGTTGGCAATATCAATAGCAAAAATATTTAACAAAGAATATAACAAAGAACTGCTTGGTCACATTAGTTAAATACTTTACATTGACCAACAGTCCACAAGAAGTGTTTTTCTTTTTTTCTTTACACAAACTTTGAATTTGATATAGTTGAAGATACAACAGATAACCTAATGTACACTTTGAGAATGCAATGTCCTCATTTGACTTATGGTTCATGCTAATCACTGTATAATCCTTTCTTTCAGCTCTTCGAAAGAGCGAGCTCCTGCCAAGCTTCTGCAGGCTCATTCTCGATGTGGGCAATTTTCTAAACTATGTAAGACACTTTCTCCTCCTCTATATTTTATTTGGGTTGAATTTGAAGTAGTTGCATTTTTAATTATAATGTGTCTATTTTCAGGGAAGTCACACAGGGAACGCAGAGGGCTTTAAGATCAGCTCGCTGCTGAAGCTGGCAGAGACGAAGGCCAACAAGAGCCGCATAACGCTGCTCCACCACATCCTTGAGGTACTCACTCCAAGATGCTACATGTATGCGCGTTTTTCTTGTCATGAAGCTCTTGTAATCATTGCACTGTGGCATGTTTTTGCAAAGGAAGCGGAGGCAAACCACCCAGAGCTCTTGGCAATGCCTGATGACATCGAGATCTGTGAAAAAGCAGCAGGGTAAAACGCTTGACATCTATCACACTTTGTATTGTTTGGATTTGATTGATTGCGTGCTGAGTAGGTGGAATTGCAAATATCCGTTTTTCTCAGAGTCAACCTCGAGTCGGCGCAAAATGAAGCAAATGGCTTATTGAAACGACTGAATGATACTGCCAAGAAAGTGTCCAACTCTGCAGATGAAGTGAAAGAGCAATATACAAGCATACTTCAAGTAAGGAAGTCTCTTCTTTCAGGTGATAATCATTTTTATAGATTTTTGTCAAATGTATTTGTGCTTTAGGAGAATCTTGAGGTTTGTCAAGCTCTGAGTATAAGGTTCTCAGAGATCGATGCGAAGAGAAGTGAGCTGGCAGTGTATTTGTGTGAAGATGCCAATAAGCTGTCGCTAGAAGAACTCTTTGGAACCATAAGGACTTTCCGAGAACTTTTCATCAGAGCATTGAAGGTTGGCATTATCCATGAAAACGCACATATTCTGGTGCAGCATTTGGCACAAGTCCAAATGTTTGTGTGGTGTGACAGTCGTGCATCTGCTGTGCAAACGAAGGGTGTCATTTATACTGTAGAAAACTGTTAAAATATCTCTTGCATATCACACAGTGACAAATCTATTTGCACATTATGTACTTGACAATTACTGTCAGTCCTGTTGTTCATCAGGAAAACAAATCTAGAAAGGAGCAAGCAGCCAAAGCGGAGAAGAGAAAGAAGCAGCTGGCGGAGGAAGAATCAAAGAGGCAGAAGGGCGAGAATGGGAAAATAAGTGAGTGACACTGCAGCGTTTCCACATTTTCACTGAAGATCTACTCGAGGACATACGTTTACGAACATGTATTTTGTTTTTAGTCAAGAAGGGCGTTGTGCCTCAGAACGACGGCTGCATCATTGACCAGCTGCTGGCTGATATAAGGAAAGGTTTCAGCCTTAGAAAGACCAGGCCCAGGTGCGATTCGGAAACCCTCCCTTCTAATGAAAAGCGTAGGGATACCTGCTCGACTGGTAAGGACAAGAGACTGTGGCATCCTCTGAAGTCCACCACTGCCCGTCCTTTTTACTGCCAGCCACTACACATCTGCTACTATACAGTATATCCAGGCTTCACTATGACTTAAAGGGACACTACCTGAGCTGTACAGCATATTGTATTGAGTGTGAACGATAATTTATTTTGAATAAGGTATCTTTAAATGTTGGTAATTAAATCATACTAACGGGACTGTGATTTGGAATAAATGTTTTACCAGTGGGGGATGAAGATGGACTAGAGGGTTAGTTGGCTGAACATGCATTTTTGTAGTGTGCCTTTAAGATCACCTCATTTCAGTCGTCCTTTAGCCTGGTCAGCCAGAATACATGCTTTTCCTATTATGGCTGCCCAGGCAATTCGTCCATTGCTTGGCTGCTTTTGTTGTCCAATCTGCTTTGTCATTCTCAATGATGATGTCCATTTTATCCTCCTCTAGAATCAAATGCGAAGCCTGCAGGCGAAGAAGCCGCAGATCAAGCCACCATCCCCACTCCCTCCACACCATCACCACTGGCCAGCGCAGGCGAAGTGAACGGTCTCAGCAGCCCGTCGGAAGAGACTCCGCCAACACCAGCCGCGCAGAGTGCAGTGCCCACGCCTCCTCGAGAAACGGCCATACCAACCGAGCCACCACCAGAAAACCCCAAAGACGCAACAATTCCAGCACTCCCCGACCAATCAACGCTATTGGCCAATCGGGAGGGACCCCCAGGCGAATTGTCACCCCAAGATGTGACGCAGGCCGACCACAGCCTGTCTCTCCAGATGACGAATGGGTTCACATTGGACTCGAGTGACTCAGGCGTCCTTAGCCCATCCTCTCTGTCTGACGCTGATCTGTTAGAGGCTGCGTTAGATGGAGGGTCAGACTTGGCACTGGAGAAATCCGTACCGGAAGAAGCTAAAATAATGGAAATTCCAACTGGAGAAGTTGCTCAAACCAGTCATAGCAATATCAACCGCAATGGTGAGACTTGTGACAGCGCAGCCAGCCATTCACAAGAGACTCCAAGAGAACAGGAAGTTAAGGAGGTTTCTGGTAAACCTTCTGGTCTGGATGCTCCCACAAGTGCACCCAGAAGTATTAAGACTGAGGTTACTCGGTCCTGTGATGTCCCCGATGGAGTGGAGATAGCTGAAGATATGCCCGCTGCGTCCGACTCTTATCAGCCTGAACCAAAGAGAAAGAGCTTCTTTAAACGCAGCAAAAAGAGTAACCAAGGTAATCTAACCATTCACTTGAATAAAAATAAACTTTGCATGACTGACGCGTCCATGTTTCTAAAAGGGAGTTCCCATTTGTTTTTATTGCATTTAACATTTTATACCCTTTGTTTAGCATTTGGTTTAAATTTTTTACAATACATTGCCGCATGAGTGTTTATTTTTAGTATATGATTTTAAACAGTGTGTTTGAATGTTCTGCTTTTGTATTTTGATTTTCTAAAAACAAGGAAACCGAGGGAAAGGACACGCTAAACATAAAAAAGCCTGTGTTTTGATGTGAGGTAGGTCAAAGTGAATGGAAACGGCAGGGAAATCATTCTAATAAAATCACTAATGGCAGCATAATCATCTGTATATGGTCTTAACTGGGGTTTCGATCTCATTTGTCTCGTTCGGCTTTTTAACACTCAGTGGAAATCTAATCGTGTGTGTGTATTCTAACACCAATTCTCCTGTCTCAAAGCTGACGGGCAGTTTGTGAAATCACTGCAGTCATGAAACCTTTTTAACTGTTTTTTTGTCTTTCTTTGTCCATATTTCTTTGTCCATTCTGGAATCAGAAACCGAAGCTATTGAATCAACTAACCTTGTGTGCTGTCTGTAAAATGTGCTTTTGTTCAACATGGTTGTGATGTGGTTCCATTAAAGTGGCTATTATTTAACAAAAACTTAAACCTATTAAACCTGACGTGGTGATTTTTGTCTGTGCGGTCTGTGCTCAGCAACTTTCTAATCTTTTAAGTGTCGTCGTGTATTGAAGTTCACCACACATTTCCAACTATTGATTTGAGTCTTTGTTTCCCTCAGGTGACTCCCGAAAAAGGAAGGCCAGAGGTAAAAGGAAATGTTAAAAAAACTTGAAAGGACAATATTTAAAGATGAATGTAAAGTTACTTGAAGACAATATGGGGAACCTTCCTTTACAACTGGGATCACCACAACACTCTGAAGAAAAGTCACTTTATGTACATTCCTCATTATGTATGAGTGGTTAAGCACTGTTAGACAAAATATGCTTTGTTTTTGTATTGTAATATGCAGTAAATGTCAATATATTTGCTAAAAAGCTTTACATTTGGAGCTAATAGAGTGTCAGCTATCTAATTTTACTTATTAGATAAGTGCTATATGTCATTTGTTATGAATTAATATAGATGGCTTTATTCTGAAATGTAACTTTTAATGTTGGATGTATTTTAATAAATTATTGGGTTATATTCTGCTTGGTTCATACAGGTGGTGCTAATGGACCACTTTAAAGATAGTGATACAATTTATATTTCCTAATAGTATTTAAATGAATACATGTAAATACAAGTGTGTAGATTGATCTTTAACGCGAGCAGTAACGGGGGACATCTGGCTGCAGGCGCGCTCTGGCGTGCGCCTGGCTCTGACATCATCGCCTCTGAAGTTACTGATATGGCACTGCCGGACTCTGCTGCACTTACTTCGTCTTGAGACGGACTCAAGGCACCATCAACATGTCCCACAGCTGGTCGACCAAAGATCACAAAAACTCCAACGCTCCCACCGCCGCGGGACAGAAGCGACCGCGCAACGACGGGGGGAATAAAGTAACGGTGGTTCTCGGTGCGCAATGGGGCGACGAGGGGAAAGGAAAAGTGGTTGACCTTTTGGCGACCGAGGCCGATTATGTCTGCAGGTGTCAGGTAAGTGTTTGGGCATGATGTGGTAGTACTTGGTGTACAGGCGATAAGGCCTATATGTGCTTTTAAGTAATATTTGTGTTGTGTGGTGTTCACTGGAAGCCCACTAGAACGCAACAGGTGGTCAGCTGCAGAACACGAGAGCGGCTACAGAATCGCTGCCAATGTACACAGCAAGAATGTAATCAAGTGCGAGGCTGCTTTGATTGTTCACTTTGTACGTTTACTGTGGATATTTCTTTCACATTAATCTTTCGCTTAGCTCTAACAGTTTATTTACTTAAAACTGTCAGCAACCCAACCGGCTGGGCTATGGCTGTGTTGTGATAAGTTGAAAACAATTTATAGTAGTCTGTATCAATTCAAGAAATAAATCATCGGCTTAGTTTATAGATATAGACATATGGTTAAATAGAAGATGTTTGTAGCTAGGGCCCAGTTGGTTACTGCAGTTTTCATGTTACACTTTCCCCGCTGACAGGAGGGCACCCAGTGTTCTGCAGAAGAGAGAACCCCACCCTCGAGGGCTGTAGACCGAGGTCACATTCTCAGGGGGGCGTGTTATGTGAGAAGGCCAGGTCTTAGCCAGGGGGAACAGAGTGGAGGATACACTAATGTCCCAGCCAAGTCTGATCAAATAGGAGCAGAATATACCAGAGAGTGCATCCAACTGAAACCAGCTGTATGTTCTAAAAACTATTTTGATTTTTTCAGGGTGGAAACAATGCAGGACACACAGTGGTGGTGGATGGGAAAGAGTACGACTTCCACCTGCTCCCCAGTGGAATCATCAACCCCAAAAGCATATCCCTCATTGGTGAAAACTGCTTCAGTCTTTTGTATGACTGTGCCGAACACGGAAATGCTCAATAATCTTACTTACCTGTTCTCCACAGGTAATGGGGTTGTTATACATCTTCCTGGGCTGTTCGAGGAGTGTGAAAAAAATGAGAAGAAAGGTAGAGTATTATGTGTAGAGCAAAACGTAGCACTGTGTTGACTCAACAACTGTAATGTTGTCTCTATAAATTCTATCTAGGACTAAAAGGTTGGGAGAAGAGGCTCATAGTCTCAGACAGAGCACATATTGGTATGTGCACTCCGACGACAGTTTCACTATAAAGGCTCAATCTGCTTTCTAATTTCTATGTTTTTGTTGCATGTGTTTGCACAGTGTTTGACTTTCACCAAGTTGTAGATGGCCTACAGGAAACTGAACGACAAGCACAAGAAGGAAAGAAGTGGGTTGAGTTTTTCACAGTGATGAAAATAATATTTGCAAAGATAGGATCCATGTATTTTTGTTCTTATTTGTCTGTAATATAACAGTATTGGAACAACCAAGAAGGGCATTGGACCTGCATACTCCAGCAAAGCGTCTCGAACTGGACTGCGCGTTTGCGACCTTCTGGGTGACTTCAAGGACTTCTCCACCAAGTATGGATTTTGACGTAAACTTAAAGACAAATGTCCACACCTGATTCATTTTTTCTTTTCCACTCTCCAGGTTCAAGAATCTCGTCCACCAATATCAGACCATGTATCCCTCCTTGGTGGTTGACGTGGAAGGCCAACTAAAAAAACTCAAGGTAGTGGCACTAATTGCACATTTCTAATATTTGTTTACCCACCTGTAATGCGTGCTTTTGGATCTTGCAGGAATACGCTGAAAGACTGCGGCCAATGGTTAGAGATGGGGTGTATTACATGTATGAAGCACTTCACGGAGCTCCAAAGAAAATTTTAGTCGAAGGAGCCAACGCTGCTCTCCTGGACATTGACTTTGGTAACATGTTCAACAACTACTGCATATAAAAACTGTATATTAAAAGCTTTTAATCCATTTTGTTTTTAGGCACATATCCTTTTGTGACGTCGTCCAACTGTACTGTGGGCGGGGCTTGCACCGGCCTGGGCATCCCTCCTTTGAATGTTGGGGATGTGTTTGGCGTTTCAAAGGCTTACACGACCAGAGTGGGAATTGGAGCCTTCCCAACAGAGCAACTTAACGTGAGAGGGTCATATTGCATTTGTAAAACGCTCATGGTGTGCTATATGTTACTCGTGCAACCCGGTGTTTAAAAGCGAATGGTGACAGGTTTTGTAAGTGTCCGATGTTGGGCCCAAAGGTTGTTTTCTGATCGTGTTGCTGCCTGGACACATGGGACCGACAGGCAGACAGAGACAGGGGGGCTGTGTTTGCTGGCCAGTGCAGCTGTCAGATTTTGTGAGAGACTGTGACTCTTTACCTCTCATGCACGTCACATGTTTCAGGGTAAATTTAGGGTTCAGGTTATATTTACTGTGTTGGTCGGGCTTGTGTTTCCTGTCACCAGAACTTACCAAATAGACAAAGGTCAAATGAACTTTGACCTTTAGGAATTCTTTCTACATATTTTGCTTTTTGTGACATTTTAAATATTAAATCTGCAGTAGGCTTATGTGACACACCATTTCAGTGAGAGGTAATTGTGCCTGATTTTCGTTTTGCAGGCTACCGGTGATCTTCTGCAGTCCCGGGGCCATGAAGTAGGCGTGACCACAGGAAGAAAGCGTCGCTGTGGCTGGTTGGACCTTGTTATTGTCCGATATGCTCACATGATTAATGGCTTCACTGCGTAAGTAAAAAAAAAAAAAGATCATGAATTACTGTATTGAAGAAATGAGGCATAAATGATTATTGTTTGTGCTCTCCCAACAACACCACAGCATGTACATAGTAGTCACCAGATTTATCTTTGTCTTCACAGCATTGCCTTGACAAAACTTGACATTTTAGATGTGCTGGATGAAATCAAAGTGGGTGTTGCGTATAAACTCAATGGAAAAAGAATTCCCCACTTCCCGGGTAATATAATAATAATTTAATATTTGACATATGATTTCAAATGATGCTTTAATACTATTAGGCTACCTCTTTTGCAGCCAATATGGATGTTTTACAAAAAGTGGAGGTTGAATATGAAACTTTCCCTGGATGGAAGGCTGACACATCTGCAGCCAGAAAGTGGAGCGACCTCCCAGCCAAAGCACAGAACTACATCCGCTTTATTGAGAATCATATTGGAGTTCCAAGTGTGTATATGAATATAGCAGCCAACCAATAGACAAATCTGTGACATCTACCGCACTTTCACCAACTTTTCTTTCTCTTTACAGTCAAATGGGTTGGTGTTGGGAAGTCCAGGGAGTGCATGATCCAGATGTTCTAGAAGACAATAGAAATAGGCTACCTCTCCAGACAATAAAACCTGGCCTGGGAAAAAGTCTCCAAAGCCTATTCTTTTAATATGTTGCAACATGTTGTGCATGCCTATATACATTTAATATATGCCAATGTCTAAGCTAATAACTACCGTATTGAATGCACTTGTTTACATAGAGTTTTAAAGTCTCCAAAACGGAACATCGGGGGCCTTTATGTAGCCAACCAGGTTGTGATCACTATGGAGGGCATAGAATGTAATCCAAGGAGCTGGGTTCACAAAATGATATTGTTTATTTGGTTTATATTTCTTTACGCGTAAGCCTAGGACCCACTCATGTGGTCCCACTTCACCATGAACATTAAAATAATCTCTTTTTTATAATTTTCTTTTTTTTGTATGTATAATGCCTAAACAAAAGTTGCTTTCACACATTTGAATTGGATCTTTATCAAATACAATTACATGTTTTATTGTGTGTGTGTGTGCGTGTGCGTGTGCGTGTGCGTGTTTATTTATATTCATTTTTTAAATCATAGTCGACTATATAGTGCGGGCCTATGTAGTGAATGAGGGGTTAGGGAATAGTGTGGACATTCGGATACAGCCTCTCTCTTGAAGGCGACAAATACCCGCGTAAAAAGTCAGGTGGTTGTAGCACGGCTCGCGGATTGGCTCAGTAGATCCACGTGGTTATAAAACACGGATCTGATTGGTCTTTGCTTTGCTCGTACTTTTCCCGCACCCAAACCTGCGTCAAACAAGTGTGTGCGCAGCTACGCATTAGGAGCGCTGGGTTGTTTGCGATCAAAATGCCGAAAAGAGCCTATCCTTTTCCTGAAAGCTTTTCCTCGCAGTACAAAATCCACGTCGGGCCAAATGAACTCTGTCAAAACGGTGTCTTTGGGAACAAATACAGACAAGAAATCTACGGTAAGCGCGCATGTAGCTGCACTAGCCCACCGTTAGCTTAGCACACCGTTTGTTTGTAGCTTTTCTCAAATTCCACTTTGGTGTTTTGTGTATCCCTATTCGCTGCAATTGTCATCATCAAATCGTTTTCTACGCGTAAATGTATGGATTTTCTCAGTTGCGTGGGCTACTTTTCTGTTTTATCGCTTGTACAGCAAGTAAACAACCCCCTTGACCACAGTACCCCCAGGGCCGTCGTGAACGCCCAAGCCACATGCAAATGCGAGTAATTCTCTTCTCTGACCCTCAGGGAAAACCAAGAATCTACTCTTTAACGGGGCCAAGGCTGTGATGGGTAAAATATGGACTGGAGAGGATAAGTGCACAACCCAGAAGCTCCCTGAACCAGAGATGTGTTGCAGCAGCCAGCCCTTATTGAGGGGACAAACTCTCATAGGACAAGACGGGAGATTAAAAAGAGGAAACTCGGCAAAAGGTGAGGGCAGGGGGGACGTTTACATGGAAAGAAGTTGACACAATAGCCTATTTCAGAATTCCCTTCCCCTGTTGGGACATTGCTTTATCTAGTCCACATTATGCCACATCACACTAATGTTTATATCTGTTTTCTCCACTTTTTTTTACACTGGTGATTTTGTCAGTGATGGTACTACCACGTTGTCATTTATTGTGACTTGATCCATGGGTTGTATGTTTGGTGTGGGCTCCAAGTTGCCCAGGAATTATCCAACATGGTTAAGAATTTAAAGGAATAGGCCACCGTTTTTACGTACTGAGAGATGTCCTTACCTTAGCTGAGACGAGTTGATGTGTAATTGCCTGGTTTTATGTGTGTGCTCAGTCACGCAAATGTTGTTAGCATTTAGCTCTCTCTCAGTGTAGGTATGGCTCCAATGTGGGGTGAAGTTAGAAGCTACTAAGCTGTTCCACGTTTTCCCTATTTCAATACAGTTGCGTGAAAAGTTACATGGTCCAAGTATAGTTACACAAAATGAATAATGTCGATATTCTAAACGGATAAAAGGGGTACTATATTGTAAGGCGTAATAATACCTTAGGAGTACATTGACGTCCACACAGTAAAGTCAAAGTGCTGCTAATATTATGCCTTACAATGCACAAAAGACCAGACAGTGGCGCATCAACCCGTCTAGGGTAATAACAGATCTCAGTATGTAAAAACGGTTGCCTATTCCTTTTAAAGTATCGTCAACTGGACTGCGTTAATTTAGTTGAGGACGTTTCGCTTATATCTTCAGAAGCTTCACTCTTATAGTCAGTCTAAGACTTTTACTGACTGGTGAGATATTAAATGACAATAAGTAAAAATGGTAGCTCACAATTTGTACATGCGTATAGCACTGAAAGTATAAAGTACACTGTGCGATACGGCTTAAAGGGCCCCATAGTCCTGGACAGTCCAGGGACAGCATGAGGGACACGGCTGAATACAGATTTCCACGAACTCTCAAGCCCCCAATGGAGGTGATCACTAAAAACATGCACAATTGGTGAATCCTTCAGCCAGGTGATTCTGACAATCAGCCTGGCTCCACATCTGGTTCACCTTATGTGTGGCTGCAGCAGCGTCAAAGGATGGGTCAAATGCAGAGGACACATTTTCCCATGGGGACAATAAAGTAGACCATAACACTTAACCCAGTGTTTCATCACAGGGACAAAAAACGCACTGCTCCTCCTTAATCTGAGTCCAGCTATAGGGCGGATTCTTTTCTACAGTGCCCTGGAACAGACTTTACCAGGGACACAGAGGTTAATTACAGATAATTGAATTCATGCCATAGTAATGCATCCATGGTAGATATTTTTCATAGTAAATATTTGTATAGGATTAGTCCTATTATGGTCTTGATCTAATCTTGGCGTTAAAGTTTTTCTTTTTGAGGTGGTACTTGGTGTGAAAAGTTTGAGAATCACTGCAGCAGACTGCTTTCACACTTAACTATAGACTCGTGTACTACGACTTTCTCAAAGCACTACAGGGACCCTTGGTCTGCCTGTCAAGACGTAGCTGAAACGGCCTCTCTGACCACCAGAAAAAGCTTATTTTAACAGGTAGCTAACAAGGTGGGTGAAGTTGCATAAGCATATGTACTCTAAATATTTAATTCTATTAAAGCAATAAAAGCAACTCTAAAATCTGAAATGGTTATGTTTTCAGAGTGCAATGGGAAAATAAACAGGTTTTTACAGACTTTTCAAACCCACCAGATGGCAGCAAAGTGTCATAAATTGAACTACCTTTTTGCATTGAAGATGGATTGTTCTATTGACTCCGTTTGTTGTGTGACTAGGTCCTTCCAGTGGATCCACAGACTGCTGCTCTGTGTGTCTTAAGGGCCAGGGCAGACGGACTCAATGTTCCCAGTGTGACCGACAGGCCTGCTCCTCCTGCACCCGGCAGTGCTCCAGCTGCTCCAGCTCTTGCTGCTCTGTTTGCACTACTATAGAGTAAGTCTTCCGGATATTTCTGCTGTAATACATTGAGGCAACTGATTGCTGTTGTATTTTTTGGGTATTTTACAGACAAACTCAATATTATATTAATACACTCAATCGAATTACCAAATACTAAACTGTACAAAGTTTTAAAACGCACTCTCTCTTCAGTTACAGTGGAAGATACGATGAAGTAATTTGCTGCGGCTGCTCGACGTGAAGCAAAACAAGCAACAAAGATAGTAATATTTGAACAATTGGTGCCTAAGGAGATATAATTATGACTGTTTTTTATATTTCTGCCTCATGTGTATGATACAAATGTCATTGTGTATATAATGTTGTACATTTTAACCCTGAATTCTGATCAAATAAAATGCATTTGTTTTGTCTTAAACTGGTATTAATTTTGCATTCTTCACAGAAAATGGAAGGGGCAAAACATTAGTGTTAAAATCATGTCCGATTTACACCAGAAAAAATGTCTGCAGTTCCTGAAGACCTATAGTCTAAGATTGACCTCTGTGTCCGTTTCTTACTTGAGGATAATTTTAATGTTTTTTTCGACTATAAAATGTAGTGTAAGGTCAAGCTTTGCAGAGCTTGTTTTGTTGTGTCTAGTCTTGGTCAGCAGAGGGCAGCATATTTCAAGCCCTCAAAGATGGTGAATCCACCAGAGTGGGATGACGTTGAGGTGTTGTACAAACTGCACTTATGCCACCTAGTAGTTCTGCCTTGCACAAAATAAATTTTGAACCGTTTCTATCAGTATGTAAGAAAGATCTGGTATTTGCTGTGATAATGAAATTCCAATCTATTCTTTAACCTTGGGATGCTGCTATTGAGTTTATTAAAACAGCCCCGAGAGAGTTCACACGATTGGACCTAGACAGTAGGCAATTTGGCTACAAATGCCCCTACAGTAAGGGGGTAACCTTGACGCAGAGTCATCACTTTCAGCTGGCTGTAGCTCATCACTATAGAGCTTCAGGGTCAGGCATTGTGTGCGTATACAGCGCAAGTAGGCCTCTGCATTATAGTGTATATCTCCCATCTGACAGAACCTTAGATATTATATCAGATGAAACCACTTCCTCCAGTCTGTATGGTCTGTCTTTTCTTCCTCAGAGGACCAGTGATGGTGCGGGCCAGTCTTTAGGGAGGCTGCAGTTGGTGTCCGAGGGCACTGCTTGATTTCTGGCTGAGTGAACAGACAGCTGCTGGTAAGTGAGGCGTCAAGTTGTCTGCAAAATTTCAACTTGGAGGTGATGTACTGCAGAGGAAGACCTATAGAAAGTTTGTCATGATTACAAAAAAGGTTTACATTTTCAAAGTTGTTTGCACCTGTGGGGAAACTGGTGTGAACATCATGCCAAACATGAATTGCCATGATCGGGATGCACAATGTGGAAAAAATATTCATTAACTGTCTTGAGCGTCTCAATATCATTGTGATGTTTTGCTATAACGTTTCAACACAGAACCTTCTATTACATTTAAACAGCATTCTTATAAAATCTGTCATTGTGTCAAAACAAGACTTGAATAGTATTTCAGGCTAAAATGCAACTTAAGGAAATCGTGGCAGTAACTGAACTTTTACACATCAGTAAATTACCATATGCATTTTTGCTGAAGGCTTTGTTAGCAAAAAATGTGTCAATCTCAGTCAGATGGAACACCTCAGTGATTTTTGCATTTCACTGTGGCTTTGTGCAATGTGAATTTTGTGATGATAATTTGGGGATATATATATTGTGCCATACATCTTTGTGCCAGTCCCAAGACCAGGTTGATGTGTGGTGGTCATATGTGTAACAGGCAGATTATTTACCGGGGCATTTGTCACATATGTTTTTACTTTATTTTCTCCATTTTTAAGATTCTAGTAATAGTTGAATATCCCTCATAAAGGCAACACAAAGATCATATACTTTAAAACTGTTAAAAAGTTACAGTACTACTTTAGGCATCTAATTTACAGGTGTACCTTTTCCTTCTCCCATCTTTTTTGTATTCATCCCAGAAAAGCGAAAACTAATTGGTGATGATAAGTTAAAATTTCAGGACAGCTATTCACAGCCAGCTTCCTCCTCAGCTCACTTAAAAAGATGTGTTTATCTGTATCTTTAAAATGGGAGGCTGCAGCTGTTGTTTTCCGCACATCTCCATTCGAGACACCCAGAGGAGAGACCGAGGGGTCAGGCTACGCCCTTTTCCACGGAGTTCTCTCCCCTGTAACATGTACACGTCTGGATGTGTATGTGTATGTGTGTGTGTGTTTAATAAGAAAGGAGGAAAAGAAGAATAGCAGGGGCTTCACCGTCACCCACTGAGCCCCAGACAGCACCAACTGCAGTGGGCCAGCGGGAGCACGTGGCTTTGTCTTTCGCCCATTCTTTTGGGGACCAGCTGTGGTCTGAGTGCGCAGAGTGAACGTCGGGCCCAATGATGCTGCTGCTATAAATATGCGTCAACGAGTGTGAGTAAGTGACAGCTGTACAGTGGACCAAGGACACGCTGTCTTGGCACTGTCAGGGCGAGTCGCTCCAAAAAAGGCCAGCTCAAGTGTGTGTCTATGTGTGTGTGTTAGAGAGAGGGACCACTAGTTGATATGCATTTATGCACTCACAGCAGTCAATATAGATAATACACTGTGCAATCTTAATCAAACCAGCCTCACCCTTTAAGATTTTCTATGGTTTCAAGACTTCTCTCCTCTAGCATGTTGCTGCAGTCCTATTGTAAAATCATATATTATTATTTTCTATTGGTTATTCTACACTAATAAGTTTCCAAAAAATATGGTAGAAAGTATGAATGTGGATAGATATTAACATTGGGATAAATTAAGTGGCATCAATACTTTCTGAACCCACAGCTTGGACACAAGATTATGGAATAAATGAAAATGAAATAATTACATTTTTGAGATTTATAGCACCATAGTTGGCTTATCATTCATGGCAGAAACACATCTCAAACAAGTTGGGAAAAGGGCAACAAAAGACTGAAACATTTTGCAACAAATAGCAACAGTTCAAAATGAGCGTTTGCACATGTTTATAGGAATTTATGAGAGTTTTCCATCACACAGTTCTTACTTCTAGTTTTATCCCATTTTTACACGCAAATGGTAAATGGTCTCAACTTATATAGCACTTTTCCACCTACATTAGGCACTCAAACACTTTACAGCAAGGATCCACTCACCCATTCATCCTCTCATTCATACCCCCATGTACGCAGACACTGGGCACACTGGCAATGTCAACTTTCTGCCGGACTGCGATTGCATCCGCGGATGTCAATAGCTTAACCCAATAGTCTTTCGTGAAAGTCAAATGGAGTAAGTGGATGTTAAGTGTATGCACGCCCGTTCCTATGAAGAGGGCGAAAACAACCCGTGCATGTGTGTTGTCTGTACACAAGTGCGCGCATGTGTTTCCTCTGCCCTTTTCAAGTGTGACCACCTGTCTTTTGTTAAGAAATAAATAAATAAACACGGGCCACACACCAGCTGTCCATGGCAGTCCACCCCACCCAGCCAGCCCCCCACGGAGGTCAAGGGCTCCCACCGCTGGCCTTGTTCTTGAGGAGCTTGGACATCCACAACTTTTCCTGTCCTCGCCTCTTAACTTCTTTTAAAGTACTTCTACAATGGCTTCAGGAAGTATTGAATACTCCTGTTTATTCCTATTGTAACCCTGATACTCGAAATGTTTAAAATATCCGCTCTCAGTATGCGTTTCTAAAATATTAGTCGTTGGTTTGTGTGTTTTATAAAATTTTCCTACAAAACTTTTACCATCTTTAATGTGTCATTGTAGTGTAATCTGTGTAGAATTTTACCAACATAATATAATGAAAATAATTTCGACGGGACCTAGAAACTTTCTTAATCCACAGCAACTCTGAAAGCCAGATAAGAGTGGCTCACAGTGGAATGTTTTATTACACCATCGAGTTACACTGCACACATCCCTACTCGTCACCCTGCAGCTAAGCCCTATCACATGGCCTTGCCTTTTCTTTTCTTTTTTTTTTTCCCTCCCCATGTAAGAAATGCAGTCTAAGCTTGGGATCCCATTGGGGCAGATGTGAAATGTGGCTGCCATTGTGTGCTGCTAACTGCTGTTGCTTATGCGGATGGGCCCTTATTAGACTGAATGATCTTGGGAGGACATTGTTTTCTTTATGTTGCAGCAGTCTGACCGACCAGCGCCGCCGTGTCGTCTGTTTGTGCACAAAAGTACGTGCCGGGGAGCTGGGGGCCAGACAATAGACTGGCTTGAGCTACTACCCACACACACAATGGAGAGGCAGGGATGAGGCTGAAGTTCTGGGGGCCATACTTTTTAAAGGGGGTTAGTTTTTTTTTTTCCTTTTCCTAGCGGTGGTGGTGGTGGGGGGGGGGGGTGCAGTCAGGGATGTGTGGCCCTCTCTATGGTGTTCCCAGAAGATGGGGTGAGCTGGGGTATTGGAGGGGGGAGGGTGGTGGGAACCCGAGAACATCCCCATTGGGCTCGCGGCGCGGAGCAGCTGGATTGCTTTCATGGTGCAAGCGGGGAAATAATTAAAACTTCTCTCCATTGTAAATGCCCAGTGAATTGGCATTAACACCCCCACAATTAGATACACATATTTGGGGTTGTTGTTTACCAGCAAACAATGGAGAGTGAAAGAAATACAAACACTTGATGGTAGCGAGATAAAGTTAGATAGGTAAAAGGTTTTATCTTAAATGTTGAGTATTGGCAACAGGCTGGGAACAATGGGCAGCCTCTCCACAGAATTGCTCTGTCCTTGAGTTGATGTTTTCAGTGGGGTTAGATACGGCCTGTAAAACCTGAAGTATTATCACATTGTGTTGTCTGTGTACACATTGCAGTGCCGCCCAAACTTGCTGTCTGGATCAGTGGCGCTGTTTAATGTGAGATTTTAGCAAAACTTCTAACCCTTCCAAGTAACTTTAGTGTTCTCATTCTGTACAAAGAGTTATGGATCATGGGGGGGAAAAAAGAACACAGACAATATATATAAATTGTTCCATTTAATTCTATGCAGCTTAATGATAAAGAAGATCTAAATCAAGATTGTCACATATCCACGGCACACACACAAGCGCACTCCAAAGAAAAGCGCAATAGAAGAAAATGCACATACAGTTAAAAGTAAAAGGCCTCTAAACAATGTCAGTTCTGCATATGAAGATTGTCCTCTAAATCTCTACATCACTAACACTGAAGATGTTGATTACTATAAAATAGACTTTTCTTATTTAAAAAATTATATTACATTCTAATGGCACTTCTACAAATTCTATTAAAAGATTTTTGTTGGACATTTCAAAGATTTTTTTTTTTTTGTCTGTCTTTACCTCTTATCAAATTAAACAGTCTGTCAAATGTTGCACAAGAAGCAATGACGTAATAAATATTTCATGATTATACACATTTTCACAGTTGTGACCTGCAGAGGACATAATTCCAGTATAAAGTGAGAAGATCGATACAGCATGGATCAGGCAAAAAAAAACAAAAAAACAGAACAGCTCTCCGACTGCAATCTCGGAGTTCACATTCAACGACAGAAATTAGCTGAGGAACGTTGAGCGCTCCCAGTAGTATAGACTTGAAAACAAATAAAACGGAAAATGATTTTTCTTCTTTTTTTTTCTCTTCTAAATTGTCATATCAATTTCAAAACATGGTGTAATCTCACCAAAAGCAGCGAAACCTCAAACTCTACATATGTCCGGATTCACATATTGATATGATACAATAGTTTGAACTTCAGTGGGTCACTTATAGTTGCAGTCAACATGTACAGTGAAATAAAAAGGCTTCTCCAGATGCAACACCTGCTTATGTGTCTACAAGGCACGTGTGGTGACCATCCTGGAGGTATAAATAAGAACTGCGGACCGTTTTTCAAATTGTTTTTAGACGTATTGTTAGTTAACTACCTCTTTACAAATGTACACACATCTTTCACCGCTTCTATAAAATCTACATTCCCCTTGTGATTGAAATGTATAGTACATTGATTTGAGCGAGACGGCATGGTTGCTTTAGGCGTATCTTCAGAGCGTTGAGAGCTTATGAAAGTATCAAACATGAAATTTGTGTGAATGACATTTTTTTTTTCTACATGGATGTGCAAAGAAAGACATTTATGTAATCTCCAGAGTAACAGTGCCCCAGGTTTATCTGTGTCGTGCTTGAATAATAGAAGTAGGGTTGCTCTTTGATGCTTTCGAACAATACACCTGTTTACAGTCTCCTTGGTCTCCCTTTTCTTAAATACATTTCTCACATTCCAAAGGCTCCATTCAATACAGAAAAGTGCAAAGAGCAAGAGAGCTTTTTTCTTCTTTTTTTTACCCCTACAGCTACAGCAGATACACAATGATCCCTTGAGAGCTACCTGGGACTTTGAGGGGGGGCGGGAACAATGGCCAGTATTGTCCCAGTTCTTTAGGTATCCAGTGGCGATCGGTGTGTCTCTTCTTGTGAACAACTGTTTCCTGTGGCAGAACAGTGGTAGTTCGTCTGACTCGCAGTGACGCCAAGTCCTCTCAAGTTTTAGATACGGAACAAAACAATCCTCAGGGAAGACGCATTAAGAAAACTCGCCGTCTCAGAAGAAGACGCCGTACATGTTATTGTAACATGGAAAACAAATAACTCCATAAATAAAGAATATATATTTACATTAAATATCCAAATAGTATGAAATAGCAGCCTAGGCAATAGTGTTGAAACTATATGCATGCTAAAAACAAGTGCTTCTCTATCTCCTGTGTGAAAAAGCTCCAATTCTCTCCAGAGTTTTCTACACAGCATATTAAAATACAGTAACTGGATTTCCACAGAGAAAATAGACAGCCCCAAATACCAGTTAATGAGTACCAAATTAGCAGGCAAGACGCATTGTCTTTCAAGCTTACAGAAATAAGAATTAGACTTAGAGTAAACCCTGAACCAAGTCAAACTAATAAATAAATCTGATCAAGTCTTCTCAGGAAGATTAGACACATTTAAACATTTAGCGCTGCACGCCTGGAAGAATCCACACATCTGTATCGGAGTCTTCAGCTCAGCTAGCACAAAACTCTCAAGGACAGCACTAAAAGGCTCCAACTTTATCAGTAGACAAACACACACACACAGCCAGAATTTAAAGGTTAATCCTAAGAAAAAAAGTAGATATAAATGAATCAATGGCACACGGAGCATAGAGTGCACCATTCTTCTGAATATTTCACTTGGGCTTGTTCTTAGTAAAACTGGTGCCAAACCAGAACAAGGGCACTTAACCCGGAAGCATGCAGTGCAATTCGGACTCGATTTTCATATATCCACATACTGTACATTCTTAAAGTTCAAATTCAAAACCATTTCGAGGTCAGTTGGCACTGGGAGACACTAACTCCTCCTGATCAGATTAGTGGAAAAGGTTTTATTTTAAGTAAGTACTCGAGGTGAATGTGTAGGCACCAGTGTACGCAGGCATCATCCTTCTTTCAATTAAATAGCTTTTAATGATCAAGTAAAAAACTATTTTAGAAAAGTGTTCTGGCATTAGCAACTGGAGAGACTCATAAATGAGGCAAATTTTACATGATTAAACCCAAATCTACACCTTCCTTCATGTCCCCAAATTGAATGCACAAAATCCTTCAAATATTTCCAGTCATCAGACTTCAATAGTTTTGCTGCCATGTGTTAGTATTTTTTTCTCAGAAAAT
Source organism: Gobius niger (assembly GCF_951799975.1). NCBI lineage: Eukaryota > Metazoa > Chordata > Actinopteri > Gobiiformes > Gobiidae > Gobius > Gobius niger. The sequence continues at coordinate 11,408,216 of NC_136867.1, forward strand.
ATTGAAAATAAATAAAAATATTAATATAATTAAATAATTCTGGAGTTATAATGATATTTCTACTTGGACGGTTCGGATCTCCCACAAGCATTGAGTCTCACTCTAAAAATTGCATTAAAATACAGTGTTTTTATAACACCCATCTATCTCTTAAATTAATAAAAGATGCTTTTTCACAAATATTATTTTCAGATAAGTTCAGCAGACTAACATGGAGACAAAAAAAAAAAATCAAGTGCATCATATGATTTGTTCAACAAAGACATTAATTAATCCAGCTGAATTTCACAGCACCCATAATAAAAAATAATATGAATGTGCGCCCTCTGACCACAGCAGTAGTGCCTATGACACAGTCCAGCAGGAAATCATTAGAGTTGCTACATCTTTAACATGAGAGACAGCACATGGACTAGAATCCAAATATCCCCAGTGAACTCAGAGTATAGTGAAGGGAAGTTTTCAGTAGTATTGACTTTATGAAGAGGCTTTTGTCATGGCACTACAAAGACGCATTTATCCAATGGCCAGAGTCTTAACAAGGCCACAATGAAACTTCCTGATGTGGCGGTATAGGTCTCCGGACTGTGTGAAGCGGCGCTCGCACCACTTACAGGCATGGGGCTTTTCACGTGTGTGGACCACTGCGTGCCGACTTAAGTTATGTGAGTACTGAAAGCTCTTTCCACACTGGCCGCAGGTGTATGGCTTCTCGCCAGAGTGAGTGCGCTCGTGCCGCTTCAGCGTGTACATGCAGGAGAAGGTCTTGTTACACTGCATGCAGGTGGGGACAGAGCCGTCGGGGGATAGTTTGGAGCGAGCACCGTCCTTCTCACGGAAGTGGGAGCTAAGGTGCAGTTGTAGCACATGGGGACTGGGGAACACTTTGCTGCACAGGGGACACACACACACCTGTTGGCCAGGGGGCAGGAGCACCCCGCTAGAAGTGGAGATGTCTGAAGAGGCCAAGTCCTCCTCTTCCTCCTCTTCACTGTCCCCCAGAAGCCGGCCCCTCCTCTCCTCCAGCTCACGGCCTGGGGCCCCCCGCCCCACACACACCTCCCCCTCATCGTCCATCAGGTCCTCCTCCTGGGAGAGCAGCGCGGCCGTGGAGCCGTTGTTGCCTGGGAAGAGGGCAGCGAACCCTGTCACCACTGAGCTCCTGGCACTATTCCCAAAGCGCTGGCTCTCGGGGCTCATGGGCTCACTGTCCTCCTGCTCTGACAGCAAGTCGTGTTCGTCTTTAACAAGTGGCTCAGTGCCCTGCTGCTGGCTGTCGAGGGCCAGCTGTCCCGAGACGTAGGAGGGGTGTAAGGGATCTTTGCTAGACAGAGGCTTGAAAGACAAATCCAGTGCACAGTCCATGTCATCTGAAGCCCGGGACCTCTGGGACAGTGATACGGTGGAACTACTGACATCAGCTTTTGTTTTTCCAGCTGTTTGGTGGCAGGGCTCGGCCTCTGCTGACACATAATTGACACCTACAAGGTCCGGGGACCTGCCAGAGTGACCGTTTGCCTTCTGCTTGCCCTGTGTAGACCTGTCACAGTCAGTGACAGGCAGCCTGACTTCGCTGTTGTCCATGTCAAAGTCTTGTGCTGCGGGTGCCCTCACAGCCCCCTGAGACAGAGCGTGTATCTGTCGCCGCACGAGCTGCTTACTGTGCAGCTCACTGTCTGAGGAGTTCTCTCTGTCCAGACAGCTCAGGCCCAAACCCTCGCCCATTTTCTCCTCCAGACACAGCAGTTCTTTATCTTTGAGCTTGCCTTTACACACTTTGACTATGTCGTACATGTGGAGGTAACTAGCCGCTGCCAGCACATCCTCCACAGGCAGAGTGCTGAACTCCAACTTTCCCTCATACATAAATTCAAGGAGTAGACTGAAAGCCGGGGCTGTCACAATGTCACTGTTGAGATGCACAACGTCCCTTTTGTCTAGCTGGTCCCTGTAGAAAAGATGGAAGTACATGCTGCAGGAGGCCAGCACTGCCCTGTGCGCTTTGAATCGAGCCTCGCCGACAAGAACAGTGCAGTCACAGAGGAAACCTTGGTGACGCTGCTGACTCAGGCACTGCAGCAACTGGCGGCTATGGTCCGGGAACTCCATTCTTCCTTCATAACCTGGGAAAAACAGGAAAAACAGGATATGGATAAAGCCATGGTAGACATACAAGAGGGCACTTCCACAGTAAACATGTGGGAGACACAAATCTCCGTCTCTATAATTGACATAACTTTTAAGTAAACATTAAATACAATCAGATTAAGTAACAATTCCAGCTAGTTCTACAAGTACAAAATACTACAAACTGATTAGTAGAGCTTTTCCAGAGACCACGCAGAGCTGTGCTCACCAACACTTGTAATAGTGGATCCACTCTCCCTACAGGAGTAGCGTTTGTCTAGTGTCCGTTCTGACTGAGGAAAACGAAAGGCGCGCACGGGTGCGTTTCTTTGCGCACACATTCACAGCCTGTTTACAGAACAAGCATAGAGCGGCACTGGAAACGCCAGGACTGGTCCATCGGGAAGGAAAGCTAACGTGTAAAAAATAAGAGCAGGGCAGAGAGAGTAAACTGGCGCTCTGTTTGCTAATTACACTGCAAGCTGTGGAGTCAGCTGCTCTGACATCACCGCAATGGAAACGCTACCTCCAGCTGTGCTCCCCTTTATGCCATATGTTAACTCTGTGCTATAAGTGCTCAAAAACACACAGAGATTGGAGAGGTTTGTGGCAACATTTCACACCGTTTAAAACTTTCAAAAAGACACTTGGACTTTTATAAATCCTAACTGAAGTGTGCATAATATTGGCCACATTTAAAAAGTCTCACAAAGAAAAGGGACAAAGTTGCTAAATGCGCAAATAAACTTTCGCCAAACATAAGTAATTGTGTTTCGATTGTAAAAGTGCCCCACATACAGATCACAGTCAATGCAAACAATGTCCGCGTCGGGGACCGTTGTGCTCGGAGCCTTTTAAACAGCGGAGGAACTCATTGAGCGAAGCGGCGAAAGAGACGGCACAGACCGCTTAACTTTGTATGTAGACTACGGATATAACAGGAGAAAAGGGAAAAGTAGTACTTACATTTGCTCCTTCAAAGCTTTTTCAAGTTGTCTCTTTATTTTTCAGCCCCGTCGTTCTTTCATGATGAGCGGCCAGATGTTTTCGCTTCTCCTGCTCGTTTCTTGTGCTTCGGTTCCGACCCTGGGAGAGCAGGCTGCACTCTGCGCTGCTGTGTGTCAAGCAGGTTCATAATGGCACAAGTCTCGCGATATCCCCCCCACCCCTCTCCTCCTCTCCTCCTCTGCCAGTGGCCACAATAACTTTGTACTACTCTGTGGATTCACACAGCGGCAGCAAGTAGCAAGAGTCCCCTGCTAGTTAATATAACACCTGCACAGTGGCGCTACCTATGTCTTACTTCGAGACGATTCAGTTTTGCTTTAGGGCGTTTTTTTGCATGGAATAATTCAGCAATAGGCACATCTGCCCAATGAGTAAAGCTATTTAAAGTAGTGTGTATAATAATAGTGTATAATAGTTATAATAGTGTGTAAGAGATGAGAAAGACTTGTTTTCAATCTTGCAAGAATTTGTAGACACCAGGCTGTTTAGAGTGGGACCCAACAATGGATTGATACATTGTGTTGGTTGTTCAAACTTATAATCAATGTTTGAAATCTGTGAGGAAATACTACATAGCGAGAGGCCCATAAGCTACAATGTAAAATATTTGATGGTCGAAATGATTGCTTCATTTGTGCTGCTGTTGTTGCTGCTGCCGGAGAGAAGAGGCAGTGGTGTGGCTGGCTGGGATTGGCATATAGTTGAGAGGCAGGGGACTAGAGGTTGCAGCTGCTCCCCTCTGCACCCCCACGCCCCTCCCAACTCCCCGGGTCACCTTTGCCCTGTGTTCCAGCTGTCGTGTGTTTTGAAAGAGCCATTTGCAGCTCTACACAGTCCCCGACACAGAGGGGAATGAGCAGTGTGACAGGAGACGCAGACACTGGTTCAAGGGGCCACTGGCTAAGATTCTTATCCACTGACTCGTTACTGCCATTTTTAGTTTGGCCTTCATTAGTGAGGTTTTATGCACTCTTTCATAGGACTGTGATACTCAAATGACGTATCGGTGAATGAAATGTCTCTGCCATGAGAGACGCTTTCCCAGTAACCCACTGCTACACGTGATCCATGCCGATGCAGAGAAGAGGACCAGAATAGGAGCAGTGCCTGTGTGTTCCTGTGCTGGCAGCGGTAGGCGCCCTGCAGTAGCCGAGGGGTTTGTGTTCACAGGGCAAGACAAAGCAGTGGTTGTGCCTGGGGACCGTGGCCTCCGAGGCTCAGCGCTGTGAAGGTTCTCACACAGAGAAAAGATAGAGGGAGAGAGAGAGCGAGAGAAAACACTTCCTGAAGCTTCATTCTTCCTCTCTGCAATCATCAATGGCATTCTCCCCCTGACCCACTCCTCTCACCGACAAACAAAAGGGCTCGCATTCCAGTGAAGCCTGACCGGCCAACCAACCAGCCATCCAGCCACTGCTAGGCCACAGCACATCACTCTTCTGCTGGTCAGGCTGGACTGTGAAGTATAAGGGGTCCAGGCCCTAGACAGTCTGTCCCTCTGAGACACCTGATGCGTACTACTTATACATACTACTTTGGCCATGGTAATACAGCAGGAGTATTGTTGTGTGATACAGATGTAGCTGTGTTTAACTATTATTGTGCAGTAATTTAATGGATACTAAATTAAATGGGTTGCATTCACTGTGTAGAGTTTGATGTCAAAATCTAGAAGAATGGCAAGACCAATGTGTGGCATCATTTATGGAAGAAGAAATGCATAAGTGCCGTCCCTGATGATCATGTTTTCTTGGTGATTGGTTTCACAGATGTAACCTTTAAAGTCCTTTGATCTGACCACAATTGCAACACTATATTCTGACAACATAGTTTTATCTTTCTTCATTTGTACTGACAGAGAAATCATGTAACCATATACTGTATTTGTAACCGTTGGGGCATGGATTATAGTCATCATGGATTATACATTTAATACTTCATATTAAGTATAAAATAAACTAACAGTTTCTTTGATATTTAATATGTAGTATATTAAACGTATAAGTTTCTCTTTCCTTTTTTTTGTCAACAATGAAAAGCAAGTAGATGCAAATAGATGGACTTCTTCAATGCTTCGCATCCATAATATTTGGGCTCTTTAGAAACCTTTATACAGTATTTTCCTATGATACAGTCACAAACTACCTGGATCAAATTGGCAAAATAAATAGAATAGACATATTAGAATAAGGTCTTTTCTGCAATGAGGAATATATGGGTTATATATTGTTATTTTGAGTGCTTTTGTTTCACAGCTAGAAGGTCCCGGGTTTGATCCCCTGGGTGGAGTTTGCATGTTTTGCCTGCGTAGGTTTCCTCTAGGTTCCCCTACCACTAAAAATATGTACAAAAGGCCAGAAAGAAAGAGAGTTTGAGTGAGTGGTTGGTGGTGGTCAGAGGGGCTGATGGCGCAGATTGGCAGCCTTGCTTTCGACAGTCCCAACGGGCAGCTGTGGCTACAATAGTAGCTTACCACCACTGAGTATTGTCTGAATGAATAATGACTGGCACTTTGAGAAACTTGGTAACACAGGCTTGAATAGAATAGCAAGTGCATACAGTACAAATAGTAAGCCATTATTATTGTTATTATTTTCAATGTAATATTGTTTACAGGTAGTCTATAAAATGCTTACTGTTTGTATCCCAGTGTCTATTAAGTGTGTTTATTGATATGAGAAAGGCTTTGTTTCATTTCATACTGAGGGTGGCTGACTCTATTTAACAAGCGTCTTGGCCTGTCCATACCTGCCTCACAACTGGTTTAACTCCTGCCTTTCCACCTTCTGATGAGTGTGGATCATCAGTGGAAGAATACACTTATAAACACTGTATTTCTGAGATAATACCCAGAGGAGCTCTTGTTTTCCATTCATTAGTTCATTGATTCCCTTACTTAGCACTGCTAATGTTTCCACTTGCATGTCTTGGTGCCGCAGGAGAATTTGCGCATGCATCCATAAACGGTTTGTCTGATTCTGAACTTTACTTTTAAGCTAATGTGTCTTTAAATGTCATCACACTTGGTCCACAACAAGGACAGCCTGCCTCAGCACATCTTGGCAACGTTTTACAATTAGAAGCCCCCGTAAAATATATCTCCATAAATCAAAACCACTGCTGACAAAGAACAAAGGGACAATATTGTGCCCATGCACTCTGCAAACACCACTTACCTATTATAGTTAAATATGATTTTTAATATAATTTCCCTTGGGTTACATGCAAAGTGGCATCCAAAAGAGGACAATCCCTCTGTCATAGTCAAAAATTTAATATGTAGCATTTGTATATTACCAGCTGCTTAATAAAACACACTTAGTTTATGAACTACAAGCAAAGCTATAAACACATAGTGAAGGAAATGTGGGGTATAGCCCCTAGGGCATAGGCCTGTAGTTTTCAAACTGCAGTAATTGTACTTTGGTACTTGTACTTCTTCACATGGTACACAGGGTAATCAGCAATTTTAGATTATATTCATGAAAGATTAGATATTGATTTTTGTCTTTTTTCTGGTTGTTTACATCCAGTTTTGACATAATTTGGTCCAATTTAGATACAATTCAGACTCTTAAGACCCGGTTTAGTCCTGATTTGATCTGAATTGTGGCCTGGGAAGAGAAAACATTCAGTGAAAAGAGATGATTTCTTTGAATTGTTCATATTTATTTTCTCTGGTTAGAATGTGTGTCAAAACATGTTTCTACATTTGCATGCTAAGTTTATTTGTATTTGCTTTATAACAATAGTTTAGTCCAAGACGTTGGGCTAACAACATTTGACTTTCATTTTAGCCCAGATGTTCATGCGCAGCTCACAGGGCCTCTCCTCTTTTGGAAACCACCGGTGTAGATAAAACAGCCCAGGGTTCAGCGAGGCCACGCAGGATTAGTCCCTGCAGCAGCCGCACTGCTGTTAAGGTATTTTTTTTGTGTGTGTGCATGTGTTTTGAAACTTTCTTTCTTCAATGGGACTCGTGTTGCTGTGGTGCTGCTAAAGAGTCGGCGCTAGGGCCCAGGAGAGGCGCGCAGCCACAGAGGCATTGCAGACAGCGCGTTTGGGAGGTGTAGTGGAAGAAAGGCAAGACAGAAACGGAGTAAATGAGAGCACTTTTGTCCAGATTGTTGAAGGACTTATCTACGTAAAATACCACCGAAACAGCTCCCTATAATGAGACGGACACGTTATTGAAAGCCCTGCCCAGGTAAATGTCCACGTTTCCTTCGCATTGCTTAACTACAAGAGGTCGACAGCTAAGGGTAGGTCCCCATTGTACTTAACATGGGATGCGGTTATTCTCACCCAAGCTGCCCTGCTAGGCCTCATATCCTTTTCTGCTGCTAAATGCAAACCTGACATGAGGTACTTTCCGAACTTGACACAAAAAGTTAGTTCGCAGGGCGCACGGGCTTACTGAAGTCTGTAACAAAGCCAGGCGAGCAGCAGATTCTTCACAAACAACTGTGGCTCGACTCTTGAACATGTTAACCATTCATTTCTGACAATGACCAGTTTGGAGACTCAGCCCTTTGACCAAAATATCTACATTCGCAAATGGCTCTCCTTTCTCTCCTGTACTGGGAAAATCTTTGTGCTCTTGGGACCGGGAGGCAAATGAAAACAATGAGCTCAACAAGCACCTCATTCATTGTTATGGGCCTAACACTCTTTGTTTACCTGTTTGGTGCAGTTATGCGTTGTAATGATGCTCCCCTCTATTACCATGTGGCTTTAGAGCATTTATTTATCCTTCTTGATTATGGTTTTCCGAAAAATGCCTTCACTGTTTTATAAATGTTGCAAGACGCAGAATAAATAAGGTTTTATGGTGCATTTGTAAATAATGCCGCCACAGAATTAGATAGTGATGGTTCTCTTTGATAAATGCTTCATCCTTGCTGCATGGAAGCATTCATGTTGTGCAACAGAATAAATTGTCTCCAGGCATTTTGTCTATGAAACCACTTGAGTGTCAAAATGTTTTTTTGGTCATGAGACTAGTTTGGTCTACTGTGTCAATGCAGGACGACTTGGCATGTGACCCGGAGAAGACTCAACAGGCTGGCGTAATGACTTGCTCTCCTTGTTCTATTTAGAAAATACCACCTCCTACCCAATCCCCTCACAGCACCATTGACGCAAATGTGCCACCAGTTACGTGCAGAATCCAAGGAATGTTGTTTGACACAAGAGTTTTTGTGCCCATGTGTATACTGTACTATCACTGAGAGAGATGTACTTCAAAGGATCAGCATCCAGTGGCACTCCACACATCATAAAACTTCAGAAATACACCCTGTCACAGTCAGTTTGTTGGTTGAAAGTTGTTTTTGTTGGGATGAGATGAAGTGAAAAATGAGGTTATGAAATGCAAATCAATGTTGTTGTTCAAGGTAGCTGTGGTTTGCTATTTAGCTACAGCGACGAGCATTATTCTTATCATTAGTGAAGTGTTTTCAGGAAACTTGAAAGAGGAACTTGGGCATAGTTTTGTACTTCCATTGTGATGTTTAATAGAAAACAGGTTTAAATGCGGAGACTGTTCATGTCAACAGAAGTTAGCTTGAACTATTTTACAATGACACTAAGCTTAATACAAGTAGTTGGCACTTGGTTATTTACTAATCTAACACCAGCAAATTTAGCTGAATTATATTGATCTGCGATCAAGGAAGTGGTTGATGATGTTGGTCTGATTCTGTGCTTCCTGCTGTAAACACATGACTCTGGCCTCTTTGGCACGATGACAAGCTCAGTGTGTGGCATCATTTGTGCATGACACTGATTTGCATTGAATGGCTTGGTCCCATAGCAGCAGCAAAAAGATGAATGATTGAAGCTGCAGTGACAGTGGGCGGGCAGGCTGGACCATGTGACCTGCTGTCTGGGTACTGGGTTCATTCAGTGGCTGCAGCACTGGCAGCTGCCCAGCTTTTCCACACAGGCCGCAGAGGCAACAGGTCTCGTCCATTAAAACAGCAGTGCTCTGTTGTGGCTTCGCTGTTGTGCATCGCTGTACACTTCAGTTTGTTTGCGATGAATCCAGCGTGGATCCACAGTAAATGCCAGGGGCCTCTGGCAGTTTGTGATCTTTAAGACCACTTACTGTTTTTTCTGAAGTCCTCCTCAGAGATTCACCCAGCACTTAAGTGTGACACAAGCACCACAACTGCAGTGAACAGAAACTGACTCCTGAACAAAAGGTTGCTCATTTCAGTAAGTGATTCACAGAGCAATAAATAGCTGTTATTATTCTGATGCATAAAATAAGCCTGGAGTCTACTGATATGAGCTGTCAATAGTCACATCCACTTCCTGTTGTTGTCTTAGCTGTGTGCTGGACGAGGCGGCCCAGACAGAGCTTTTCATGATGGCCTTCGTCTGATTGGGCAGCAGCAGGCTAATTGATTTCAGTCCAGAGGCAGGAACTGCCTGCTGCTGTAAGTGACATTTATGTGAACAAGGACTTGCATTGATCATTCTTTTGCTTATACCCAACATTCAAAGCTGTCTTACAATATATCCTAAAGAAGAGGTGAATGAAAAGGTCAAGTGTTTTGGTTTTGATCGCCTGCAGCTTTGGGTACATACATACTGTTACTGAATAACAGGCTCTTTATGAAAAAACAGTGCTGTTGGTATAGATCAGATGACTACACTCAAAAACCATACATCTTCCCTGTTTCATTCTATCTACATTCTGAGAACTATTTCATTATGTGCTGTGCTAAAAAAGTGTTCAGCCATTTTGATAGTGTAATTACAATTATTAAAAAAGGAAATCCATAAAGATAAAGTTCCTCTTGTATACGACAAATTTGAAAATGTATCGTTTGTAGATGTTTTCTTGGTCAATATCATACAGAAATTTGAGTCACATTTGTATTACTTATTGACGACTACTTCACCCAGACCCAACATATCCAAACTCTTCTTTTTCTGCAGGATACACCATTGCTCCAGCAGCTGCACAGCTGGCTCCAACAAAAGGGCCAGAGAAGAAATCCTGGGAATTTAAAGCTGTGTCTCTCTCATCGAGAACCCTGGATCCTCAGCTCTGCCCACCAACATGACCAATGTGGTGATCGTCAAAGAGGGGTGGCTCCATAAAAGAGGTGAATATTTATTTTTGATAAATAATGCCGAGGATCAGTTAAGAAAAAGGGTATGCTTTTGGTTTTTCTTTTAATTAAAAGCTTTACTTTCTCTCTGACCATTAAAACGACCATTTTGAACACACTCTTATATTATTTTGAAAATATTCCATAAATTCCATAAATCCATGCTGTAAAAATCAGCAACATTAATGAAAGCGATACAGTAAGCATATGAAATACTCTCAAAGGCTCCAGATGCAGAGTTCTCATTGCATCTGATTCTACTGTTATATGGCTCGGTGTGACTGCCGGGCGTGAGCCTGTTGTTTGGACGAAAAGACATTCCTTGCATACCTGCTGGCTTTGAGCAGCTTATATATGTGCCTTCAAACTGCTGCAGCCCCCCCATCGCATACAAGCTCGCCACCTCCAGTTGTACCACCAGGTGCCAAAACTGTTGTTGGGCTATGTGCCAGGGAAGCAGGCCTTTCTGAAAGAGTTGAAACGGAGCCTCTGACTCGGGAGTGCTGGGAGCTTGTTGCTCCTGCATGGCATCTGTAGACACGGTAGCACAGTGGTTAGTGCTTGTGCTTCACAGCAGGAAGGTACCGGGTTCGCTTCCCACCTGGACTGGGCCTTTCTGCGTAGGTTTCCTCCAGGTATTCCGGTTTCCCCTACCACTAAAAACAACACACCAGGACGAATGAAAGTGTGTTTAAGAGAGCAAATGTGGGGCAAAACGGATACAAATCAGCCCATGGTTACAATCTAGCGTGTCGTGTTTACATGCATGTGTCCATGTACTGTATGTTCATTAACATGCAAAATAACACATTAATTAGCACACAAAAAAAATAACCTTCCCATACTAAAATGGGAAGGTTCCGCCTCTTTGGGATAAAGGGATCTCAGACAGGCACAGTTTTTATTCAGAAGAATGTACGACTCTTGAACATGCATTTCTAATGTTAAATGGCCTAAAATAATGTGTGCGTATGTGCGCGTGTGCCCGCACAATTTCTGTATCCTTGACTTCCTTCAAGTTTTGTACACATCTTATCAAACAAGCAGGCCTTGGAAACCAGCAGCTGTGCCCTCTGAAGTGTCAGAGTGTGTGCTTTGATGGGAGGGCATGTGCCGGCCTCTTTACAGGAAGGCGTTTAGTGTCTCGTCACTGTCACTAAGATGGCGCCCTATCGCCACTGCACAGAAGGGAGCCCTGCAAGGGCTCTGTCTTGCTGTCCATCCACAGAGCAGACCAGCACAGAGAACTGTCCGTGTCCATCCGCAGAGTAGACTAGCACCAAGGACTGTCCTGTCCATCCGCAGTGCAGACCAGCACAGAGGACTGTCCTGTCCATCCACAGAACAGACCAGCACAGAAGACTGTCCCTGTCCACCCACAGAACAGACCAGCACAGAAGACTGTCCCTGTACATCCACAGAGCAGACCTGCACAGAGAACTGTCCTTGTCCATCCACCGAACAGACCTGCACAGAAGACTGTCCTTGTCCATCCACAGAGGACTGTCCCTGTCCATCCACAGAGGACTGTCCCTGTCCATCCACAGAGCAGCCCAGCACGGAGGACTGTCCTGTCCATCCACAGAACAGACCAGCACAGAGGACTGTCCTGTCCATCCACAGAGTAGACCAGCACAGAGAACTGTCCTGTTCATCCACAGAACAGACTAACACAGAGAACATCCTGTCCATCAACAGAACAGACTAACACAGAGAACATCCTGTCCATCCACAGAGCAGACCAGCACAGAGGACTGTCCTGTCCATCCACAGAGCAGACCAGCACAGAGGACTGTCCTGTCCATCCACAGAACAGACCAGCACAGAGGACTGTCCTGTCCATCCACAGAGTAGACTAGCACAGAGAACTGTCCCTGTCCATCCACAGAGTAGACCAGCACAGAGGACTGTCCTGTCCATCCACAGAGTAGACCAGCACAGAGGACTGTCCTGTCCATCCACAGAGTAGACCAGCACAGAGGACTGTCCTGTCCATCCACAGAGTAGACCAGCACAGAGGACTGTCCTGTCCATCCACAGAGTAGACCAGCACAGAGGACTGTCCTGTCCATCCACAGAGTAGACCAGCACAGAGGACTGTCCTGTCCATCCACAGAGTAGACCAGCACAGAGGACTGTCCTGTCCATCCACAGAGTAGACCAGCACAGAGGACTGTCCTGTCCATCCACAGAGTAGACCAGCACAGAGAACTGTCCCTGTCCATCCGCAGAGCAGACCAGCACAGAGGACTGTCCTGTCCATCCGCAGAGTAGACCAGCACAGAGGACTGTGCTGTCCATCCGCAGAGTAGACCAGCACAGAGGACTGTCCTGTCCATCCACCGAACAGACCTGCACAGAAGACTGTCCTTGTTCATCCACAGAGGACTGTCCCTGTCCATCCACAGAGGACTGTCCCTGTCCATCCACAGAGGACTGTCCCTGTCCATCCACAGAGGACTGTCCCTGTCCATCCACAGAGGACTGTCCTTGTCCATCCACAGAGGACTGTCCCTGTCCATCCACAGAGGACTGTCCCTGTCCATCCACAGAGCAGCCCAGCATGGAGGACTGTCCTGTCCATCCACAGAGCAGCCCAGCATGGAGGACTGTCCTGTCCATCCACAGAGCAGCCCAGCATGGAAGATTGTCCTGTCCATCCACAGAGCAGCCCAGCATGGAGGATTGTCCTGTCCATCCACAGAGTAGTCCAGCACAGAGAACTGTCCTGTCCATCCACATAACAGACCAGCACAGAGAACATCCTGTCCATCCATTGAGCAGACCAGCACAGAGGACGGTCCTTTCCATCCACAGCGGACTGTCCTGTCCATCCACAGAGCAGACTTGTGGGAGCACCTTGACTCGGGTTTTATGTGGTGGCGCCACCCAAGTGACTCACATCACTTAGTGGGCATAGTAATGACCAGCTTCAAGTGTGCAGCATCCTCATTACTCCCATGCGTGCTCTCAAAATACTAATTTAATTGTTTCGTAAAATATCCATCAATGCCCTCACTTCTTCTTCATAAGATCAAACCGAGACTCTGCACTGTGCCCCAGACCCACTAGAATCTCTTTGTGTGAAGAGGAGCATCCTTTTTTATATGCCTCAATGTATTTGTGATTGCAACACGTTTCAGATGTAGATTTGTACAGATTATCTTAAAATTTATTTGGAATGGATTTAGTTCTTTAAATATTATTTGTTTGCACTGTAAAGGACTTTGGAGACTGCTATGTTCTTTCTTGTGCACTGTTGAATTTACTTTTTTAGTCCATCAACTTTTCTATTCATTTGTATCTATTTATTTATCCTCTCTGTGATAATGATGTACTTGTTTTTAATCTTCTGTCAGTAAGAAAGTGAGAGTGCACAGAGTACAGTTGTGTAGTACCCTGTCATTACAGTTGCAGATTCTCATCCTTGAAGTGCTCTGTACGTGTGTCCCAGACAGCCTGTGTGCACTTGATGATCTCATTCTGAAGGACACACCTTCATACTTTCTACTTACGCCTCATGCCGTGATGTGTCTGGATTGTGATCACTGCCTGGGGTGACATGTTATCTGTTTAGGAAGGAACGTTTAAACATCCACTTCAACACAGTCAAGTAGGATTATGCATGTCTACTTTGTACGGCTGGACATGCATATGCAAAAGTGTAATGAGCAGACCTAAGACTGTCAACAGGACACTGCCCAGTGCCTTATGTGCAGACTACATCACAGTACAAGCTTGCAAGAACACTGTAGCTTTGTTGTTTCTCTCATAACCAGTTGTTATGTGTCCCCAAATGGCACCTTCTTGACATTGTAAACCCATACAATTCTGAATATACCTTCGGCTTCTAGTAGCCTCACAGACCATGTAACATGTTATTGCCTTTCGCAAGTGTGTTTTTCCAAAGTTTCCTTCAAAGTCAGCGCATCATCTGACATCAAAGAGGCAGATTGTGGGTTCCTAGTTTCTAGGGAAGCACTGCAGCCAAGAACTCAGTGAAGCTCAACAGAACAGCGCTCGCTTGTCCTCCCCCTCATCTCTAGCCCCTGTTTGTTTGACTCATTTGCTCCCTGACAAGTATAAAGAGCTGGCCCTCTCGTTAGGCTAACGAAGGCCACAACAACTGTTGAGTTTGGGAAGCACGCTCAGCTGGCTCCAACGCGTGAGAGGAGGGTGAATGGACTGAACACCAGTACAGATAGCTAGGGAAATGCGGAGGGACAGGCAAAGAAAGAGAAAAGAGACACACAGAAGTGTGCAGTGTCTTTGTGATGTTCCCAGAACATTGCTCAGTGACCTTGTCGGCCTCAGCACAGCCACACCACAGAGCCTCTCGTGGTCGGCTTTGCTGCTCATCAGCTGATTGGCTCCTGTAGCGATCATGTGGACACCCGCAGCCAGTGTGTTGGTGGTCCATGAAAGTGCATGTGAGAGTATAAAGGTCTAAGAGGAGTTTGTTATTGTAATATGGCCACTTTTTGTTAATTTGTTAACTCACAGAAAGATTCATAGCAAGAGTGGGTATGTCCCACAAATTCACACATTAGTTTCTGATTCATAATACACTGCAGATTTAGATGTAGTGTCTTGATCTAAGATATCTGCACAGTGCCCGTTCTCTTTAATACTGTGGTGTTAAGACCAGATAGGACATTATTGAGCTCACAATGGAAAAAAGTCACTTGTTACAACAGTTCTCAAGAACACTTAAGGGAGTCAGGGAAAAGTGCAATCAAAGAAGAACAATATAATGTACAAACAAGTAGTAAATAATAGGGCTGGGACAAAATATCGGATCGGATTTGGATCGCAATACTTTGCGCTGCAATACCAAGTATCAATACTTTTTCAAGTATCGCAATACTTGTGTTTGGAGGTATTTTTATCCTGCACTCCTTTGTTTTCCAGTAACAGCAGCTCTTTGTTACATGTTATGTTAATGCACTTTTTGATCTTAATACTTCAAAAACTGTCAAATGGCATTGGGTTTATAAACTTTGGACACTGACTGCATCTTTTAAGACATTTTAAGGTAAATGCTATAAATCATAATTACTGTATCGCAATACGTATCGGATCAGCCCCTGAGTATCGTGATACGTATTGGATTGTCCCAGCTCTAGTAAATAAAGGTATCTTATGTACAATGAATACAAAAAATACAGATAATCAAGTTAAAACATCAAATTGAAATCAAATAAACAGAACATAAATGATAAAGAATGTTGACAGTGCTAAGTTTACAGTCATAGTGCAGGTGATTGATAAAGTGACATTGATTCAGGTATTTGCAAATACAGTGCTTGTAAGCTGATGTAACATGCAGCTGTTCAAACTGCGCCATGGAAAAAAAAGCTTATTTTTAGAAACCCAACCTCTCATTTGTTACGCATTTTGGTGTAATATTATGCAATATTGACTGTCCTCACTTTTTTTTGACAGTTTTCTGTCTAATTTGATTAGAAGTTGGATAAACCATGCCTTCTTTTTATGGCCTTTATTCGTTTACTCAACAAAATAAATCTGCATTAATTGGAGCTCTCTGGCTTGATGTTGTACGCTTATTGCTATACTGGAACATATTGTCTGTCACAAGTCTAAAGTAAGTACAAAGGGCTAGTGGCCGGCCGATATTTGGGGATTTTACAATATTAGCTATCGGCCGCTCTATCGCCGAAAAAAGCCGATATTTTCGGGACCGAAAATGATACACGTTTTTGCATTGGAAAGAGTAGGCTTTAAAACGAGTCCTCCCAAAACTCCCCAGGCCACAGGGGAGGTGAGAAACATCACAATGAAAATTGGTTAGCTTTTATATAGCGCTTTCTGGACACTCGAAGACACTTTACATCTCTGTATTCATTCACTGCATCCTAAAATATCAGCCTAGCATGTCAGCATCAGCCAATTAACATCCCAAATTATCGGCATCGGCCTTAGAAAAACCCGTATTGGTCGGCCTCTACAAAGGGCATCACACTATGCAACTGTGAGAGTAAATATTTCTGATGAAATCAAGTTCTGTAAACCAGAGGCTTTGTGATTAAGTACTGAATAGCTGAACCCTGCCAATGAAAGTGGAAAAGCTTCTGATAGTGGTCTTGCCCCTGGAGGCAGGGTCCAGCAGCAGAGGGTGTCTCCCCAGGATAGCTGTGTTCGGCTGGGTGTCTGGCCCTCAACCAGGACCCCCTGCTCTGAGTAATAGGAGGCCATCCTCGTGCTAAATGTGCTGGAGAGAAGTAAATGAGAGCAGCGCAGCTGTCGGCAGCGGGGCCGGCTGGTGTGGTGGCAGGACCAGGAGGCTGCGGGAGGTGGCACCTCCAGCATTAGCCTGCTGTGTGCTTACTTTGCTGTGCAGAGTCCGCCTGCTCACTGCAACTGTGAGGCTCTGGTCGCTTCCATCTCTCTGATTGCTTCATCCCTTTCTCTGTTTCAATGTGTCTTGCGTCTCTCTGCCTATCATTTGCTTTTGTCAAAGAACATACTCTAGAAATTATTCCCTGCTTTAAACCCAACAGGCCGTTGCTAGGATAAAGGTACTGCTGACAAATCAGGCCGTGGCGGAAGCGGCTGTGGCCTGGCGAAAAGCTCCCAGTCTCTGACATCAATCACAGTGGTACCGCTGTCCCGTTTAGGGAACACAAACAGATGAAAGGGATGCTCAGCTGTCCGCTCTCAGAGCTGACTCTATGCTCAGATGCATTACATCCTCTGCTGCTGACAGTGATGGGCATATTTCAAATAGTTTTCAGAAGACGTCTGTCATACTTTTAAAAGAGTTTCAAAACATCTGCACTGTGCTAGTTTCTGGCACTTTCTTTTTCCAGAGGTTTGTGATTGTTTGACCCTGTTCATTAAAAGGCTAATGTGCTCTAAACAATGTGTGTTTGTTTGTTTGCCACACACTAATGCAGTTAACTAATCCACAGGCTGCCTGTTTGCCCAGAGAGAGGGGCAAATCTCTGCCCCTGTGGCAGGGGGAACTTCCCACAGTGTCTCTATGGTAATCAGCAGGTGTCACTCACCCCAGAGAAGAAGTGAGGGCTTTCTTACTAGCGTGAGAAAGGGGGCAGACTCTATCGTGCCCCCCTGCTCTCCTGCTTTTCTTCCTGCTGGGACGGCAACAGCAGCACACAGAAAGAGGGATGACGGGAAGTGATGAAGGCCAGGGTTCCCCACAGTTTTGTTGGTGCCGCTGCTGAGCTGGCAGCTGAAGCCTGAGTCCAGCTGTATAGAGGTTTGATAGAGCAGGGAATGAGGAACGCTTAATAAAGGTTTGGTTATTGAAGTTTTCTTCTCCAATATCTAGATGATTAAGAATCCACTTGATCCCATGAATCCTAAAAGTGCTGGAAATAGCACAGAATTACTGAGGAATGATCTTTGCACTTTTGGGGTTCCAATATTAGGGAGCTTCACTTCCTCTAAAGCAGGGAGCACCACAGCTCATCGGGATGCAGGGCACAGGGTGGCAGCCGCAGCTGCAGCCTACAGGCAGAAGCAGGCAGAAAAAGAGCTGAGGGGATAGCGGGGGCGGCTGAGGAAAAACTAACAAAAGAAGTGCCCCCCACCACCCTCTCCCTCGCTTTGGAGTTCTAATTCCCTAATCCTCAACCTCCGCCGAGCCCCCCTCCATCCTCATCCGATTCTCGCACTCGCACAGTTCATGCACTCACCACTGGCTGCTTTCCTCTCTTCCCAAGCTATGAATGGACAACCCCAACAGCAGCCCCATCAGGAAGTCCAGCCCCTGGGTGTGGGCACAAGCTCAGTCTGTGTGTCTCTTAGATCCCCTGCACTACATTCAGTGCATTCTCTCTAACTTAAGAAATACTGAAAGTGTCATTCAGCTAAAACGGCACATAGCTGTTAGTGTTCACATATTGTTTGTATAGTGTGGCTTGTAATTTTGGGGGCTCTGGGATGAATGCTACATAAAGCATCTTATTAAAGGCTAACACACGTCAACAGCTGGGACCTCAGCATTCTTTTTATTGTCACGTAATAACAGGACACCCATCGGAAACTGACTCCAATATTAATCAGTCCACTTCTATTGGATCTACTTTTTTATGTTTCTCCATTAGACCCACACAAATGTAAACCTAGAATGAGATTATATTATATATAAAGTTCAGTTTCAGGGAAGTCTTCGAATTGAAGTAGTGCACATCTGTGGCTGGTCCAGTTTTCTGCCTTGCACCTTGATATGTGTGTTAACTGTTGAAAGGGAGTAGCAGCAGTGTGGCGGCGCTGTCCACATATGAGGCCACGCAGCAGTTGGCAAATAAAGATGAATTCTGTTGTGTTTGGCTCCGGTCCTCCGTTCATTATTTTCCACTTTGCCCAGCGCACATCCCAGACTTCAGCAGCTGCTTGTCATGTAAAGACACTCTATCAGGGCCTGACAGCTCCTCCCATGCACATAGACTGTACGCATGGCTCAGGCACACTCCACTCCACTCCCCGTGAGTCGCACTCCTACATATGTGAGCAACATATGTAGTGATCTGTCTCACTCGCGCTCCACTCAGCACTACTCTTTGCATACTGTGTATCTTTCTCACCCCCTGGTTCGTCCATTTCTCATGAGGCGTCAGATCCGTTCTGTGAGTTGGGCCTCAGCAGCCTGATTTGAACCATCATTTGACGCCATATGTAGTACTAGTAGCATTTACTGTAAGCATCTTTTGTTATCTGGGTTGCGGCCAGTCTGTCTGTTGACCAATTTCCTGTTTTGGTGAATTTCTTGACATCAAAAAAGACTAATGTTTGTCTTTGAACAATCATCTTCTGTCAGCAGTCTCAGGATCACAATGTTTTTTTTATTACTATTGTACGTGTGAACTACTATTGTACGTGAGAAATTACTTTATCAGATATTTTTGGTCAGTATGCTTGTGAGTACTAAAATGTATTACTTTTTTCAGTAACTAAGGAATATATCATATTACTTACACAAAATATCGGAAATATAAGGCATTGCAATTCAAGTAACATGAGTTACAAGTGCATTTAAATGTATGAATGAAAAAATGCCAAAGTAACCCCAAATAAAATGCAGCATGCCAAATCAAATTGAAAGTTGGTGTATAAGATCTGCAGCTGCGAATACCTGACCTCACCAAAACAAAACACAAGAATGGGGAAAGTCAAGAAAGAGAAATCTTTGACTGCACTTTTGCTCAGTGACATTATTAGTATTTTTTTGGGGGGTTATATTTTGCCTCAGAAGTAACTCAAAGTAGTGTAACTTAGCTACAGTTTTGAAACCGTAATATGTAATACAAACACATTACATGTTTTAAACTGTAACTAGTAATATACAATATATTACAATTTTAAAGTAACTTGCCCAATACTGGTCTTTAAGCGTGCCATTTCACTTTCTAGCTGCACTGTAAAGGCCTGTGCAAAAAGTAGAACTGAATAAAAGCCAAAGATGAGGAAATGGGTGTAAATAGGAAGCTGACAAGGGTCATCATTGTTGTTTACGTCCTCAGCAGACAGTTTGTGAGGGTAACAGACAAGCGGATATGCTGCTTCCACTGCAGTCACATGACCTGCCTGTGGTCACAGGGGAGGAAGTTGTAGGATCCTGCTCTCAAGAGTCCTACACCTAAGTTTGTACCAGTGATCGGAGAGTTGATTAGTTTCATTACAGGTCGGTTGTGTAACTTTGTGTGTAAATATTACAGATGTCTGAGCAGATATGAGGCTTTGGTTCTTGCACTTATCCAAGCAGAAAGCAGAACGTGCCCCAGATCGCATGGTTAAAACCAGTTTGGAAATGAACATTTAGGGAGCTGTCTCCAATTAAGTTCTAATTAAAGCTAGTTAGAAATTTAATATAGTATATCTTCCAGCAGCTGAAGCTCAGTGGAGGTTCTTCGCTTTCAAATGAAGAATGGCATGCTCACATAAACTAAAATTTGACTAAAACTAAATGAGAAGACAAGTTCATCATGACTAAAACTATTACAAAAATGTGTGTTTCTGTGTTGTGTGTATGTGTGTGTGTGTTTTTATAAACAACAAAACTCGAAAACATAGAAAGAAAACGTCATTTGAAAGAGCCTCATATCGTTTAAATTAAATGCCCATGAAAAAGGTTTGTGCTTTGTACTTGAAATATGATCATAATGTGAATGTGAATGTAAAATTGACTACATGGATTTTAGATTTAGTCGACTGCTTTGGGGGGGAAAAGTTGCCTAAATTATTGGACTCAATCTTGACTAATACTAAATTAAGATACAGAATTTGCTAAATCTGAGTCATCAAGCAGAAAATGTCACAAAGGCTCATTTATATGGTTTCATTCAAGAGTAAGGTACACACAATGAAACATTTCCTCTGCTGGTTGGCAACAATAAATGTGCATTGTTGGTTATGGTGTTTGTGTTGTTCACTACTTCCTTTTTTTACAGCATGTTCTTGAGAACAGATTTCTTTGGTTGGGTTTGACATAGGGCTGCTCGATTATTGAAAAAACAATAATCACGATTATTTTTGTCATAATTGAAATCACGATTATTCAAACGATTATTTGTTGCCTTTAAAAAAAGACTGTATTTTATTTATATATTTATTAATTAAAAACAAAAACTATGCTGAATATTTTCTGTTTTCTGAACAGTCATAAAAGTACAAATGATTTCAAGTTTGCCTCGATTAAGGAGAGGTCTCTGTTTCACACCTGCCCCCTGCTGGCCAGCCCTCACACCTGCACAAGTAAACTGAGCAGCGCAGCCTGATGACATCATCACACAGCGCTGTTTGTTTTTGTGTCAGGCAAAAACATGAGCCATGGCATGTGAAATGCGAAGGGAAAATAATCCCAGTGCCATGAAATAATGCAAGAAAAAAGAAAAATTGAAAATTTGAATTTTTCCCTCCCGATTATGCTAATTTTGTAATCGTTTAGTGTAATAATCGAAATCGTAATCGAATTTCGATTAATTGCACAGCCCTAGTTTGACATTGCTGGGTAGGAGGCTCATCATCTCGTGCCTGCGCTGGTCTCATACTGCCTGCAGTGTGGACCGCCTGTGGCTGCCTTTATTACTGGAATACGTGGGTCAGACAGAACTTGACCAGGGCGAGCCTCCACCTGTGGCACAGCTGACAATAACAGACACCTTGGTGGAGGTTTTTTGACTCCGGCACTTGATTCCCGCTTGATAACTACACTATGTGGCACCTTTAGTGAGATTAAGCACCAGTGCAGGAAACAAAAGAGGAGTGGTCCTTGTGATAAATGGCTGTGCACATGTTGCCACCCACGAGAGAAGTGTGAAAAGGAAAATATTTGAAAGTTGGTGCCTAAAACAGACAAACGACTCATTCGGGTAATTAAGGGTGAGGGGAATATATTTCAATTACACATCTACAAGAGTAATGTGTTTGATATGAAAGTAGATCTAAATTCAATGCATGAAACACTTACTCTGCGCACGTTAGATGGGAAGTCTCCTATGCCACAATGACAAATGCATTACCGGATTGGACATCTGCTGTTTATTAAGACTGAAGCATATACCATTGGCTGCAGATGTTTGCTCCGGCGGGGTAATTGGTGCCACCTCTTTGCCAGTTGCCGCAAATCAGGTGTTTCAAACCGTTGACTGCTCTAGGTTTTTACAAGTTCAGTAGAAACCGGAGAAAGAGGCTGGATTCACATCGCCTCATGTCGTCCGCCTTGTCGAAAACTTTAACCCATATGGAACGTCTCCTATTAGCAGCCAATGTCATTGCTCAGAAATATCAACTTCCTCACGCGTCTTGGTAAAGTGACAAATTCTGAAAAAAGGGCATTTGTTGGTTTTTTTTTTTTTTGCTACACACTTGTTCTTTCATTTTTCACACGTGCCTCTCGCACACACCGCACTTCTGTGTTTGAGGAAATGGGGCAATTAAGGACAGCTTGCTCCGGCTCCGCATGGGGTTAATATGCGGCACCGTAATTAAAAATAAATTGCACTTTCCCCCTGTATAAACATGCAAGTGCCACTCTATTGTGTGCCACTGTCTTGTTATGGTTTGTACTCTTCCCCCCACCCTCCTCGCCAACTGCACTACATCTGGTGCTGCGTTTCCTGAAGCATCTCCAGAATAAATTGAGTTTGCTCTCCGCTACGAGATATAAATGTGTGTGATGCAAGTGAATGGAATGGACATGCATGGCTTGGGGTCACGGCTGACGTGAGCCACAGTAAGGCGGAAACCTTTGTTTGAAGCATGTGATGTTTAGGTGACGGGATTCGAGTTTGAGTTATTGGTGTCAAAAAGTTAATAAAAGGGAAACCTTTAAGATTGATGATGGGAACTGACTGACTGGTGTTTGATTTAACAATTCCAGAGTTATACTAAATTACTGGAGTCATTTTCTAAGACAGCAGGACTGAAGAAGGTGTTGACTTTACCATTTGTCCTGCTCTTCACTTCCATTAAAATAAAGGCACTTCTAATATGCCCATTTTAGGCAGAACACGCTGTATTATAACAAAGAGATTTTAACCATCAAACTGTGTTCATCTTGTTTTTTTTTAATCAAACAATCTGTCATTTCAGGGGAATATATCAAGACTTGGAGGCCGAGATATTTTCTCCTAAAGAGCGATGGTACATTCATTGGCTACAAAGAGCGTCCACAAGATGTAGACCAGCTGGAAACCCCCTTAAATAACTTCTCTGTAGCACGTGAGTATCTGCCTCTGGGAACACATTCACCACTTTTATATCAAATGTTGCAGTCTTATGTTGCGAGCTTATACTTCAATAAAGAGTGTGCACAAAATACTCTCTGAAAACCGAGTCAGTATTAAAACTCCATCCATCCATTTTCTTCCACTTTTCTGTTTCCACGAGCCCCTATGGCTCCTCCTGCAGGTGATGGTTCCACAGAAGGACGGCCTCACTTTGTCTGACCCGCCGCTTTAGACCTGTTTGCCATGGGAGACCCTACCAGGGGCACGAAACCCCCGACAACAGAGCTCCCAGGATCATTCGGGTGCTCAAACCCCTCCACCACGTTAAGGTGGCGGTTCCAGGAGGGGAGTACTAAAACTCACCCGTTAAAAAACTAAAACAAAAAAAACCTCAATGTCAAGTTTTGACATTGGATCAGCATTTTTAATTAATTCAAATTCATTTTTAATTAATGATAAACGGCTAAAATGTTAAATAAGCATCTCTCCCAATATTCTTTTTCCACTCCTGAGTAGACCTGTCATAAATGGTATTTTATGTTTTAGGTTCCCCTGTAAAAGCAAATATTTTATTTATTGGCCTATTGTCCTGCCCTCTTTCTGATGATATTTCATTTTCTTGCTTATTATGTAGAAATTGTTATACAGAATAAGTATCGAAGTAACACAAACTTGTGGCTACATAATAGTATATAAATCTAAATGTGTTTGGCCATCACTAACCCGCAGCATTTGGCTTCCTAAACTCTACGATGACAAAATAACACAAATGCCCAGAGCAGCCTGCCCGCTTCATCTCCACATCAGAGAAAGCTGCTGTGATAAGCTGTGCAGATGACTGAACACAGCAATTAGAGAGCATACTGTTTGTTTAACAAAATGTTTCCTCCCCGACACTCTTGAGTTATTGAAGCTATTAGTCGCCTGATTTCAAGTATTTATCTGGGCTCTGCTCCGAGGCTCCATCTTCCCACTGGTGGCTATGGTTATTGTGACCCCTCTTCAGGGGACACATGGTGCCACGCTGCTGACGGGGCGACTGCAGCTGGATTACACACTCGCCCTGATGGAGCCATGTTGGATCTCAGTGGTGGTCTACACCCCTGTCGTCCATCTATCAGACAGAGGGCACTTTGTGCCACTTTTTGACATATTTGCTGACATGTTTCATTTGCGAACAGATGTTAATACGAAGAAAGTGCAGATGGAAATCAAGGCTTTCTATAGTTCTACGAGGCTAATGTGAGTGATTGTTATCAAAGTGCTTACAAGACGATTATTGTCTGTACAAGTGCCAAAGGATGAACTCGAGGACCGAGCGTGAGTCTGATGGACACTTGTGAATTAACTAATGTCATACAGTATGGTATTCTTTTTAATGTTTATTAGCAGCACAGCAACGTTTCAGGCGTTTCGGTTGCTTGGCCTGCCAGACACTCCTCCTTTCTGTTCAAAAGAGGAACCGTCTGGGCATTTCACGATTTTACCCACATCGGTCCAATCATGCACCTCGAGACAGAGGCCGTCACCTGTCACCACCACGCACTCTTCCAAAACATTAAAGATGGCTGCGTCGCGACCGATACACTGTTTTCTTCTGCTCTTTTGTCTGTTTTAAATCATTTGTAAAATATAAAATCCCTAAAACCATAGAAATAAGCAGCGTTCGAAGCATTCCTTGCCGCTTGTTACTGCGATGTATCTAGCGTTGCTCTAATTGGTTGATGTCGTCTGTCAATCACGCCCACCGGGAAATCGTTGAGATCATGCTTGCTCCCAGACTATGTCTTTGAAATATCTATGAAAAAGCAAGTAGTTTGGCAGGCCAGGCAAGCGTTTCGGCCCAAAACACTGGTGATGCTAATACATACTGTGAGCATTTACAGCCTGTGCAGATTTGTCTTTTGTTTTCACTATTTTGTCATTTTTGATCTAGCACTCTGATTGAGATGACTGGAATGTGTGCGTGTTTTTTTGTTGTATTAACTTGACAAGTTGAAGTTCAGAGCTCTTTACTTTTAGTCGTGCACCTGTTCTTTCCTAAATTGGCCAACATTCTGTGTTGGGTTGGCGATAAAGATAAATGGCTATAACTGTGTCTGTTTTTTCCTCTGCTTCCCCACACGCTGGCCCTTCTCTGCTCCTCCCCGTCTCCCTGGCTGTGGTCAGAATGCCAGCTGATGAAGACGGAACGACCCAAGCCCAACACATTTATCATCCGCTGCCTGCAGTGGACCACTGTCATCGAACGCACCTTCCATGTGGAGACCCCGGAGGAGAGGCAAGACACACACCCATCACAGCTCAGAGAGCAGTAAAACACAGGGCATTTACCTGCACAGGCCCTGCCTCTGCTCTTTCAGTGCTGTTGAGCACTGTAACAAACACACATTTACTCATCATTATGCACCTGCTGCAAACGTGTCCAGACCATTGGCAGAACGCACACTTGAAATTGCCTTCCTGTTGATAAGCAGACAATTACGTGATGGGACTGCTGGGCTTGCATGGTGGCAAATGGCTGATGTAATCATTTTACTGCCTGTGCCCCCTTTTTAGGGAAGAATGGACTAAAGCCATCCAGGCAGTGGCTGTTGGCCTGCAGAAGCAAGAGGAGGAGATGATGGACTCTTCTCCAGACCCCATGGACATGGAGGTCTACCTCACCAAACCTAGACTCAAAGTGGTATGGCTTTATCCTGAACATTTCTCCTTTGCGATATACATTTTTGGTGGTGTACTGTATGTTTCATACTAGCTTTTATGTTGGGAAGTGGAGGTTTTTTTTAAAGGCAGGACTTCCTTAAAGCCGCCTTTTTAGTTTTTACAGTCATCTGTGGGTGGCTTAGCACCAGATAGCATGTCTTTCAGATTTCACAGCCCCCACATGTGTCATGACTTAAAGATCCGAGGTCACTGGATTGGATGTCTTCCACATAACCATTTCCAACGTTCTGTTTGGAAGTGGGTTCAAAGGTTAACCCAGACACAACCACATATAGGCCAAACCATTACAGGAGTGGAAATTGCACCGTGGGTGAAATTCTTTTGTGTTGTTGTCGGTGGGATAGCGTTTCCTTTTTAGTTAGGGCACTAATTTGCCAATGTTTCTTGTTTGTAACCAGATACAACTTTCTTTCTTTTGGCAGACTATGCATGATTTTGAATACCTCAAACTCCTGGGAAAAGGCACTTTTGGCAAAGTTATCTTAGTAAAGGAGAAGGCCACAGGACGCTACTACGCCATGAAGATCCTAAAAAAGGAGGTGATCGTAGCTAAAGTGAGTGGTTGCCAACTTGCCAAGCTCTAAATACTTTGGGACAGTGAGCACCTAAATGATTGGCCACAGTGAGAATGCACAATGATTCATTGTGTCTGTGTTTTTAAGGATGAAGTGGCACATACACTCACTGAGAACAGAGTCCTCCAGAATTCAAAACATCCGTTCTTGACAGTAAGGATTCCTTGTACACCTTATTTAAGCCACATACTGAATAAAGAAGACAAGTTGAATGTGAATGGGCATACAGTAAATCCACTGTCTTTTGCTAGTTTAAGGACATTTAAAGGACTGGGTAAAGTTCAAATATCTGCAACAGTCACAACCTACATGAATATCTTGTTCTTGTTCCCTAGGGGTTGAAATACTCGTTTCAGACACATGACCGGTTGTGCTTTGTGATGGAGTATGCAAATGGTGGTGAGGTAAGCTTATTTGAACCCCTAAATCATACCTACAGTGATGAGTTTCCATTATGTCATACCCTATGATTTAAGCAGCTATCTCCCCTATTGCTTTTAGCTTTTCTTTCATCTGTCGAGGGACAGAGTATTCTCAGAGGAGCGAGCACGGTTCTATGGTGCAGAAATAGTGTCGGCGTTGGACTACCTCCATTCTGAAAGAAACGTTGTCTATCGGGATCTCAAGGTAAAGGGCTTTGTTCAGAGTCCCCTCTTCAAACTTCACTAGGGTGGATATAAATAGGTCATCCTCCATCCAGAGCCATGCCAGTGTCCAGGACGTATTGATCTGTTTCCCCAGATCACACCTCAAACCTCCCTGCAAACAAGACTCTGACTCAGCTGGACACAAATGAACACAACCTAATGATATAAGCTTTAGTCTGATATTTAAAACAGTGATGTTGAAGACCGGTGCTGTGAGCATGTTTATATCATCATTATATAATCTTTATATATGGAGTTTTGCAGTGCACATCTGTCGTCCTGTAACTTTCACTTTATACAACTATAGCAGCCAGGTCAGCGCAGCTTGCTCCCTTATTTTCCCCACCCCCCCTCACCTTGCTTTCCCTTGGGTTTATGAGGCAGGCTCTCTGCCTGCTAGGGTTCTCCAGAAAATGCCAGGGTAGCAGGATTGGAGGATGTGCTGACTCTGACCAGGCAATGCTAGCCACGTGTGAGCTACAGCTGCCAGGTGACTTTAAGTTAGGAGTCAGTGAGAGGCCTGAACATGTCCTTTGACAACACTATACTGCTCAACAATAGGACATTATTTATTTATGTTTATTTAACAGACAGTTTTGCTTGACTTGAGGTTTTTCTCTGCATGGTCTCTCAGCTGGAAAACCTTATGCTGGACAAAGATGGCCACATAAAGATCACAGATTTCGGCTTGTGCAAGGAGGGAATCAAGGATGGTGCCACGATGAAAACGTTCTGTGGGACGCCAGAATATCTAGCCCCTGAGGTAAACATCTCTGTCTAACAATAGATATATGTTGATGAAAAGTTGCTATTTTTTTCCATTTTGATCCTATTTACTTTCCATTGTCTAATATGTCTCAGAAAAGGTTCATATCTCACTTGTGTTTGAGTGTGACAAGCTAAATAAAAAGCTCCATGTGGGTTGTTGGACTTCTGTGAATGAGAAGTATGTGAGGGAGAATGCAGCTGTTTCAGGATGCTTTTCTAATCTCCAGCTGAAGTCTGATTTAATGGTTGCTGTTTGACCAGGGCAGGGCGGCCTGCGCTCATATTTGCTGTTCAGGGAGGGGTGTGGTGACTCTGTTGCGTGCAGGTATGACAAGTGTCAGAGGGGAGCCGTGTAACATGAGATTGTATTGTGGGCCAGAGTGTGTGAGTGGATACGAGTGTTTGCTGTTGCCCCTTGCCTGTCACCATAAAAATGTTTTCCGGAAGATGGGGTCCGTGTTGACACAGTTGTTGTTCAGTTTTTTTTAGCCTCCATTTGGAATTTTCTGTTTAGTGAAGAAGGGGGGGTGACTACTTTATAACACTTTATGAAACGTGAGCTTCCGGCACTGGAAAGAAATGTTTGTTGCAGCTGTGCGTTACTGGGGCTGTGCGCGCCTTGTGCCCTGAAACAGGTGTAAAAATCACAAACCTTGGAGAGGAGGGTAATAAAGCTTAACCTAAACCTTCATAAATCTTAAATCTCTGTAACATCAGGAATGCTAATTTGTTGTGAACACATCACTAAAACTTACTATGTTTTTCTAAACAATGTTTAGAATTCTTGAGAGTCTACCTGTCTGTTCCTCTCTCCTCCTCAAAGCAGCTCAGTCTGACAGCCCTGGCCTCAGCAGCAGAGAGCAGGGAGACATCAGGGGGCATTTCCATGGCAACAGGGTCGCTGGCAAGTGCCTCTATGGAGTGCAGCCCAGGCAGTGTTACAGGTTGTTCTGCAGTAAACAATGACCTTGTTGTGTGTGCTGCACAGGAATGCTGTAACGTCTGGGAATATTCCACCCAGTGCAGGAATAGGAGAGGGAGGGAGGCAGAACTTGTAAAACCCCACCATTTACCCTGTGGAGCAATGGGGCAGACTCATGTTGTCACCTTAAGTATTTGCAAGAATAAAAATTGGAAGAGGAATTGGCTGTTGGGAAATACCTTTAGAGACACAGGTGGATATAGGTTATATATAGGTTTTTGAAACTGATCTGAGATCCTTACTGCATGTGATAAATGGATGTTTATCAAGTTTGCAAGCTGCATAGATGATAGCTATAGAGCTGCAGAAAGTGCCTGTGCCTCTTCGTGCTCTCTCCTCCCCTTGTGTGCACTCCTTAGGGGCAGTGTAACAGTATTAGTTTGAGGCTGGGGCCCGAGTAGGCAGTCCTGGTTACGTATATGAGGGATGAGCTTGGCTCCTGTGCTCCTGGCAGCTTCACAGCTGTGCTGCTCTTCTACTTATATGGGGCAGCTGCAGGCCCAGCTGTCGCACGGTGTGAATCACACGACAGCAGTGCTGGAAATAGAGACGGCCCAGTAATCCTAGCCCCAAACGGGCTTCACGTTACTCCCCCTGCCCTCTGAGTCCTCCTTGATGCTTACCACTCACCGCCACAGCAGGCAGCGTACCCACAAACTCGTGTGCACGCTTACGCACGCTAAAGGTTTTGTTCCTTTTACGGACACAAGACCCACTCTCTTGGCCTGTAAACTTTTGTCCATATCTAATGTTATTAATCCACTCGTTCTTTATTCTGAGCTCTGATTTACCTGTTATGATTCTGTGTGAGGTTTAAGAGAACAAACTGTACTTCTTGTCTGGATTTCACCTTCAACATCCGCCTGGCAATGTAGAATCCAGTACATGTCCCGGGAGAGCCTAGAACAACTCTGCTCAGCAGCACATTAGTCATGCAACAGGTTCTACTGTTCAGCAAGCACAACATCCAGAGTTAGTCTAATTTGGAACTGAGGCGACACAGGCAAATGGATTTTCAGGATTCTGTACTTGTGGTTCAATAGTTGGTAATATCCAAGAATGTGTGGCCAAACATTTGTCTTGTCAAGCCATGGTTGATTTGTGCATATACATTTGTTTGTTTGGCTGTGAGATGATTAAATATGCAGGGCTCCAAGAGAAACTCTATCCATGCTCCTAATGTGAGTTGTGAGTCAGTGTTGGCTAATGCTGCCTCCAAAGCTGAGACTAGGAAAGGAAAGTGCAGGTGCAGGACTGTGGTAAATGATGTTGAAGCTGCTGTTTTCACAGACATGTATAGCGTCATATGCTGCCATTGTGCCTGTGAGCAGGACAATGTAGTTGCCCACTGTGCCGGTATGAATTGTGTCAGTGTGAGCTTTGACAAACCTGTGCAATATATTTGTTATTAAATCTGTCTGTCTGAGTCTAACCTCCAAACTTGTTGTAATATCTCCTCTAGGTGCTGGAAGACAATGATTATGGCCGGGCTGTCGACTGGTGGGGCCTGGGAGTTGTAATGTATGAGATGATGTGTGGAAGACTGCCTTTCTACAACCAAGATCATGAGAAGCTGTTTGAGCTCATTCTCATGGAGGACATCCGCTTCCCTCGAACTCTGGGCCCCGAGGCACGATCCCTGCTTTCCGGGCTTCTCAAGAAAGACCCCATGCAGAGGTCCGCCACCTTCTAACACACTATTTCATGTCAATATAATCATATTTCAGTGAAGTGATGAAGCCCACCAGTTTCCTAATGCTAGTCCTTCTTGTGGTTTATCCAGGTTAGGCGGGGGACCTGAAGATGCGAAAGAAATTATGCAACATAAATTCTTTGCTGGAATTGAATGGCAAGATGTATATGAAAAAAAGGTCAGTTTCTTCATTGTTTATGATCAGCTTCAGATGCGGCCAAAGCACCGCAAATGTGCCCTGATAACAGAGTTCTGATTATCAAACTTTTCTCACCAAGTACCATCTTATCAAATATTTGACCTTCCAAAGACCACAAGGCGTATATCACGATAAAATCTTAAGGTTACTGTGAATGTACAGACTTTTCAGACAAACTGCTCTCATCCTGAGTGATGGCCCTGATGTGCTGATAAGTTTGTGTCTCCCCAACAGCTGGTCCCACCATTCAAGCCCCAAGTTACCTCGGAGACAGACACGCGATATTTCGACGAGGAGTTTACTGCGCAGACCATCACAATTACCCCACCAGGACAAGGTATTTTCTAACAATGCAGATTGATAATAAAATATTCTTATTCTTAGAGGCACATATAATGGACCTATTGATTAAAGTTTTATTCTTTGATATTTAAAATGTTGTTGAGCATATAACCTTATTTTCACCCACATGCTTGAAACAAGAACCAAAACTTAGGCTCTCTTTGGAAGAGTCTGCCCTCTTCTGGAAAACCAGTGCCACTAAAACATACTGTGTTGATAGCAGTAGCAGTATTGGAAATTTTAAAATATAAATCCTGTGCTAATAGAATGTTTTTGATTATGCAAAGAAAACATAGTATTAATAGATTAATTTGTTTCCAGATGACTGTATGGAACCCTTTGATAGCGACCGAAGACCACATTTCCCTCATTTCTCCTACTCCGCCAGTGGGACGGCCTGAACCACCGCTCACATTCCTTTGGTCCCGCCTCCCCTCTCCCATCTGACTGCACTCTCAAAAGATTGGGACCACGGGCCTGTCCTGCCATCATTGTCTGCAGAACCCGTCGCTGGATGTGAACGTTCCAGTGTGCATGTTGCATTTCACAGGAAGGAGGAAATGTGAGACATAACAAAGATAAATGGCTCTGACGACTGAGCACAGAGGCTTAACACTAGCTTCCATTCCCGCTTGTTATGCTGTATACTGAGCAGGTACCCTACAGTCTACGAAATGGGAAATTGTCCAATAGAAATTTAAGAGGAAGGAGTCTAGTCTGGAATTGCTAAAGTCATGCATTTCAAATTGAAGGACTACATTGGGCTAATTGTGAAATAAAAATATGAGAAGTGTTTGTTAAGTGGATACCAATTTCCGTTCAGTCTTCATGACGTCTAAAGTGAATGTACCATATCAAAAATAAAGTAATTGATTCTGCATACTTTCCCTGCTGTAGACATGGCTGATTCTCCAAAAACAGAAACTATTCTATAGAAGTTTTGAAGTTCCCACCAGTCTCTTGCACACTTCTAACCAACTGGTGTGTAATAAAGTCAGAGACGATGAGAGCAAACAGCGAATGCTTAGTCATTAATTATCAATAAAGGCCGCTGTTTTACCTACATGGCTGAAAGGTCCCTAAAAATGGTTCTATATTTCTTTAGTAAGTGCTTACTTTCTTGATGCCTTCTCCCCTCAGTGCTGCCTGTGAACAGAACCCAGCTGAGTGTTTTCTGTATCACAAACCTCTGTGTCCTCTGGGATGTTCTTCCATCTACAGTATTGGGGGTTTTCACCCAGTGCATTTACTGCAGCCTCAGTGAGGTCACTTTAAACACACTTGGAGGAACACATTGCAAACTGTCTTTGAGCACGACGAGAAACAAAGACGCATCTTTGATTTGCTCTGTAAGGACTTCATGTCCCCTTGTCAGCTTTTGTGTTATTTATGAGACCAGCATCAACTAAATGACGTTTACTGTGCCAATGATATGCACTTTACTGCCCCATGATTGTATTTGGACTTTTTTTTTACGTCACGGTTGGTAAAGACTAAATTAGTTTGTTTTCTTGTGTAAATTTTATGTTGTGGATCTAATTAAAGGAAGAAAAAATGTTTGTTTTTTTAAATGATTCCCCTTTTTAGGCTAGCTAAGGCTATACCAAGGCTCTTGGGAACTAAAACTGATATTTTTATGTATCATTCTAAGAGGTTCAAAACCCCTCAGTGTTTTAAAGATGAAAGATAATCAAAATTGTGCATCATCATATTATTGAATGTAATGGTTTTATGATGTTTTACTTTTGTTGCGAGCTGTTTATTTCTGGTTGTTACTTATTCCTATGCACATCTTTGCTGTCTCCTTCTGATAATAGGGAAATTCATTTTATACTTTTTGTTATTCCCACGTTTTGTACCTGTCAAATCCCAGAGTATGAGGACACCAGCTTTAGAAAACAAATAATATAAACTTTGTACACTGTTTCTTTCATAAAAATAAAATGTCTTAACAATTTCTGTGTTGTCTTCAATGCCATTTTGGCTTTGGCTCTGCATGTACCTCAGGGGGAGGCAAGTTTGCTTGGTGGAGGACCGGTTTTCTTCATCTTCAAAAGACCAAGGAGCCAATTGTAGGCCGAAGTTAATCATCACTTTTCATAAATGCCAGTGTTGTACATGATATGGCCTAAGTGGGTGTTCTGTTAAGAAATGTTAAAGGAATTGACAGTATTTTCCACATGTCTAGGGATAACAGGCATTTGATCTCTGATTTGTATGGTAATATTCCTCAAAATTATCTTTAGGGCCAGTGCTTCTGTAATCGAGGGCCGGTTTTGGCCCCCGGGCCTGACTGCCTACCCCTCATGTACAGCATGTCTGGGTCTTGCCCTGTGTTCAGTCGCGCTTATCAGGTCTATGTGTGGCGTACAGCTGGTGGAGACCGTGGTGATGCTCCCTCGGGCCTGGGGGCAGATGGTACACTCTGGAGCAGATGTTGACAGCCAGAGCTCAGTCTGTCTGTGACCAGCTGCAGCACACAGGCCTGCAGTGAGACCGAGCCTTGCCCTGTGTGACACTCACCTAACAACTATCCCTCACCTGACGCACAGTGCTTTGGGCTGTCACCGGCCCGCCCTGGGCCCGCGCTGGTCTGCAGTGTTCTGCTGTAGCATAAGTAGAATCACAAACATGACTGATCAGTGATCACAGATGAAACTTGGAAAATTAGAATATTGTGGAAAAGTGTATTTATTTCTGTAATACAACTTAAAATGTGAAACTAATATATGATATACCATACCATACCAACTTTATTTATAAAGCAATTTAAAAACTGTACAGTTGGCCAAAGTGCCGCACACAGAAACAGATGCAAATATAGACACATTGCATGCAAAATGAGATATGTCATGCCTTTAATTGTTATAATTTTGATATTGTTTGGCCTTCAGCTTGTAAAAACTCCACACATGAAATCAATAAAAACATTATTTTAAACAAAGAAATGTCGGCCCTCTGAAAACTATAATCATGCATATATTACTGCCTTAATGCAGTGTGGCATGGATGTTGCCAGCCTGTGGCACTGCTGAGCTGTTATGGAAGACCAGGATGCTTCAATAGCGACCTTCAGCTCTTCTGCATTGTTCGGTCTCATGTCTCTCATCTTTTTTGGGGGGTTCAGGTCAGGCTAGTTTGCTGGCCAATCAAGCACAGTAATCCGATGGTCTTTTAACCGGGTTTTGGTACTTTAGGCAGTGCGGGCAGGTGCCAAGTCCTGCTGGAAAATCTCAATAAAGCATCTCCATAAAGCTTGTCTGCTGAAGGAAACATGAACTGAAGTACTCTGAAATCTCCTGGTAGACGGTAGACGGTAGACATGGCTCCCCAAATCATCACAGACTGTGGAAACTTCACACTGACCTTCAAGCATCTTGAATTGTGTGCTTCTCCATTCTTCCTCCAGACTCTGGGACCTTGGTATCCAAATGAGATGCAAAATTTGCTCTCATCACAAAGAGATCTTTGGACCACTGAGCAACAGACCAGTTCTTTCTTTCTTTAGCCTACGTAAGACGCTTCTGACGTTATTTGTAGTACAGGAGAGGCTTAACAAGAGGAATAAGACATTTGAAGCCCATGTCCAGGATCCGCCTGTGTGTGGTGGCTTTTTCAATGGCCTTATCCTGACAATCCTCCCAGACTGCGGCTTGTGCACCTTTTTCTTCCACACTTTTCCCTTCCATTTAGCTTTCTGCTTTGATGCAGCACTTTAAGAACATCCAACTTATTTTGCTGTTACCTTTTGAGGCTTTTGTCAATGATGGTTTTCTGCACAACTGTCAGGTCAGCAGTCTTCCCCATGATGGTGAATTCTACTGAACCAGACTGAGACCATTTAAAGTCTCAGGGACCCTTTGCAGGTGTTTTGGATTCATTAGCTGATGAAAGGGTGACACTTTGACCTACAATATAGACCCTTTCCACAATGTTCTAATCTTCTTCTTCTTCTAGGCTATATCATATATTATATTAGTTTCACATTTTAAGTTGAATTACAGAAATAAATGAACTTTTTCACGATATTCTAATTTTCCGAGTTCCACCTGTATGAATGAATATTTTTATCAAAGTGTCCTGCACGTATGTGCCCAGCCCACATGGGCTTATAAGACTCTATAAACATAATTTAGAAGATGACCGTCTTAACAATATCTTCGATATACAATATACATTTCCCTGTAAAATCAGGAATCTGGATACAAAGCTTTCAGTCTCATTGTCCATGCTTTCTCCACATATCTGGCCAAGCAAAAAATGTCATTTCTAAATAACCAACTCAACATATCACCTTCTGCCAACCAAAATAAATCAGGATTATTACATTCAACTTTTTCAAACAAAGCAGTTCTTAAATCATTAGGATGAAACTCATATACAGTAGGGAATTGTGCTGTTTTGTTTTAATTTGTGACTACGTAAAATCAGCCAAAAATGAAATGAACATTCTTGAAATGATTTTCTGTGACAGAAGTAAGGCCTGCAGTAAGTAAACCGGTTTGACCTGTTATGCATAAGCCCCTCGCTCGAGGTTCTTTGCCATTGCCATACAGGCCTACGTTGTCAGCTGAAAAAATCTGGGATAAAAATGAAATAGCCTACCCTACAAAGTCAACTAGAATCAAAAGTTATTTAGACATATCCTACAGCACACGGTGCACTTGATGCGTTTGTGGAGCACAATATAAAAGTGTATTATAAGATTATTCAAAGTACTATTATTTGGCTAATATTATTTTATGTGCAAAATGGGAGTATTTTCATGGAGCATTATAATATGGGTATTTTCATGGATCTATCATAGGGTATTTTTTGCTAAAAGTAGTCCAATAGCGCCATCTCCTGGAGAATGCTTAGAAAAAAGTTATGATTGTTGGCGGTGTTGCTTTGTAGACACTGCAAAATACAGCATGAAATAAAATCTCCACATACA
Organism: Gobius niger; assembly: GCF_951799975.1. Classification (NCBI taxonomy): domain Eukaryota; kingdom Metazoa; phylum Chordata; class Actinopteri; order Gobiiformes; family Gobiidae; genus Gobius; species Gobius niger. Next base: position 11,444,057 of record NC_136867.1, read on the forward strand.
CAAACACATCATTATTGAAATGTATTTTATAGGTAAACATTGGGGCGTGTCGAAGAGGTCAGGCCAGTACCTTGGCGTCGTGTTCTCCAGACAGAGTGGGACCTCTTCGCACTTCCCCCTCTCTGCTCAAACCCGTACTGCGGTGCACGCGCTGAGTGTACGGGACTCGTCAGGCCGCGTACGTCAGCCGTGGGCAGGAGAGTTTCGCCCGATTGACATTCCCACAGGAAGAAGAAGAAGAGGGTGTGATGAGCGTTTACCTGCGCGCTGCTACCTGCTGCTCTTACGTGTCGGTCGTCGAATTGCACTTGTTACGGGACGGCAACGCTGGCTTTACTCGGGAGCAAAACGGAGGAGACATTCAAGGTACGTCGCTGTCGGTGCCGGTGGCAGGAGCCTGCGCGAGGGAAAGGCTTGTTCCGCTGGTGCTGCTGCTACAGAGGCGCACAGTTGTTAGCCAAACAGCCTCGTCCCCTGTCACCGCGGTGTCAGCTGCCCCCTCTCTCTGTACTATGTCACATATCATAGCGTTGATCCATTAGAATATCGCGGCTCGTGTGGCATAGAATAATAATAATAATAATCCTTGGTCGAGGTGGACCTGGTATCAAGGTTCGTGAGTTGTAAAGGTGTGTAGCTCAGTGCAGCAGGTTTCCCAGCATGCTCCACTAACCTACACTGAATGTTCATTATTATTTCCCCTTTGTATTCTTCCCCGGCCCTTTCTAAAAACCTAATCCTGTCATTGTCACCTGTGAACGCACTACATCAGTATTCATCTTTGTGTCTCAATGTTGAATGACTCATTACTACTAATGCCCCAAAGGTGTGCTTTGATTGCACTGCTTACAAAGAGCAAACATTGCCTGATCAGTAATCTTAAAAAGACAGTTTGCACTTTTGAAAACAACTGGTTGTTACTTATTCCTATGCACATCTTTGCTGTCTCCTTCTGATAATAGGGAAATTCATTTTATACTTTGTGTTATTCCCACGTTTTGTACCTGTCAAATCCCAGAGTATGAGGACACCAGCTTTAGAAAACAAATAATATAAACTTTGTACACTGTTTCTTTCATAAAATTAAAATGTCTTAACAATTTCTGTGTTGTCTTCAATGCCATTTTGGCTTTGGCTCTGCATGTACCTCAGGGGGAGGCAAGTTTGCTTAGTGGAGGCCCGGTTTTCTTCATCTTCAAAAGACCAAGGAGCCAATTGTAGGCCGAAGTTAATCATCACTTTTCATAAATGCCAGTGTTGTACATGATATGGCCTAAGTGGGTGTTCTGTTAAGAAATGTTAAAGGAATTGACAGTATTTTCCACATGTCTAGGGATAACAGGCATTTGATCTGATTTGTATGGTAATATTCCTCAAAATTATCTTTAGGGCCAGTGCTTCTGTAATCGAGGGCCAGTTTTGGCCCCCGGGCCTGACTGCCTACCCCTCATGTACAGCATGTCTGGGTCTTGCCCTGTGTTCAGTCGTGTTCAAAAGTTTGCACTTTTGAACACGACTGGTTGATTGTTACTGAAGCATTTATTGTTATCTTTTGGCAGAACGATGAAAAGGTCCTGACCCGAGGCTCCAAGATGAGTGTGACCTCATGGTTCCTAAAGAGCAGCGCGGGCACACGCCACCGGCTGCCCCGAGAGATGATCTTTGTGGGCCGGGATGACTGTGAGCTGATGCTGCAGGTAGGGAACTCGCTGTAGCGTTTACTCAGCAAACAGCAGCAGTGTGCCACACGTGAATCCTAACCTCTCTTCGTTACATTGTGAATACGCGGAGCAGAGCCAGGCATGCTTTCTGTGTGTGCAATTGTGTAACCAGTCCGACGCTCCTCCATTCACTGTTGCCCGGACACTCTTTCAAACAATGACTTCAACACGACTAAAGCATTCCTCTGTCTGCGAAATCTTCCATGCTGTAGATTCCAAAGCATTTTTTTGCAAATCCTCTTTAATAAAAGAAGGGGACTGATGTTGTTTGTACGTCTTAGGAAGTTATGAGCAGAAAAAAATGCTCCCGACCACTGCGGGTAAGTTGGAGAGCTTCCCATATCCAAATATAGCTTTCCAAGAGACCTCAGACTTCGACTCACTCGCAAATTATGCAGTTTGTTCCTATGTAAGTTCTCTGAGATACATTTTAACACAACACAAACATTTTAGTGAGAAAAGAGTCATGATTTATGTAAAGATAAAATGGTGTGTGGATGATCATAGATGCAGACTTGGCTTACATAGACTTTTTTTGTTTGTTTTTCTCTATGGCTACAGTGTTGAGCCGATACTGAACAATTCTTGTAGTGCTGCAGCGCAAATTGTTGCACATTGTTTTGTCCCCCTCCCTGACCAGTTTCATCTCTGTCCTGACCAGGCAACGGTTGTGCGCACTGTTGACCGTCCGCTTTAATCTTTGTTATGCTTTCTGATGAAGAGGCCCCAGAGCAACTAATGAGCAGGAAATTGGGAGCGGGGCAAGCTCCTAGTGAATCACATGCCTTGTTAGTGGTCAACTGCAAAGTGGCCTTCGCAGGAGAAGACAATATACAGCATCTTCTGTGTTGACGCTGTGATTTTTCTGTCTCTTTGCAGTCTCGCAGTGTGGACAAACAGCATGCTGTGATCAACTACGACTCCAACACGGATGAACACATGGTTAAGGACCTTGGCAGCTTGAATGGGGTTAGTCCATTCCCTTCATGGTGGCATAACTAACAAAGCAAGAGACAAAGCAGCCTGTAATTGTGAGATCCGCATTTCTCAAAGCTCGCTCTGTCAGAAACATGAGTAGATTTTACCCCCAGACTCCGGAGTATTATGTTTTCCATTCATTGCCTTTTAGCTGTAGTTACCACTTCAGTGCACCTTGTGAAGTAGGAGAAGTTGCTCTTTGTTTTCAGAAACGACTGGGTTGCATGTGCTGTAGTTACTGCCGCCAGTCTAATCAGTGCACAGTATGGATTTTCCGCTGAAGTCTGACTTTTGTTTAGTCTGCAATAATCAGCAAGTATTTCTGTTTACCTATAGTCATGTGGCAACAACTTTATCTTCTTTAGGCGCTAAAATACAGAAATGTACTGGGAAAAATGATCACTCAACAAATGGTTAGAATTTATATATTACATAACATCGTAATCTTGTTGAATGGATTAAATGGATTAACTATAGACTAGAAAAAAGCACACTGCAAAGCCCCTCCCACTTTCAATGGTCCGCTTGGGTGACTGCCAATAGGCATTACTGAATCCGTCACCTGGAATAGCTGTGCAGTAATGTCTAATGACAACAAAGACTCTCCTTTCTGTGTTCTGTGTCTCACACTTCTTCTACTTTCAGACATTTGTGAATGACCTGAGGATTCCCGATCAAACCTACATCACTCTCAAGCTCTCTGACGTGATACGCTTTGGTTACGATATCCTTTTCTTCTGTGGTTGGTTGTCCTTTGCATAGAGGCATGTGTGTGGTCAGTCAGACTCGGAATTGATTGGTACAGTAGTTCCACCTTTTTCCCCATTTAGTGAGTGGTGTTTGGCTGCTCTGGTATGTTAATCCCTGTGGGGTTTTCAGTCAGGGGTTTTAGATTATGTACTGAAACTGAAAAGCTGTTGCACCCTTTGACCCCAGCGTAGCAGTCTATGTCGATTCTGTGTTGACATAACAGGGGAAAGGTTGCTAATATTTTGAAAGCGAACAACAGTAGGTATTGACCACATCTTCCTCATCAGCGCAAGGTTTTCATGACCTAATATAAGTTATCTTGTTTATTAAGTCACAGACATTCATAAATATTAAACTTCTTTGACTCAGCCTGCACATGCTCATGTATACATCTTGGAGAGAAGTCAACACAGGGTGCCGGAGGAAGCTCTTAAAGTAAGTCGAATGCACTCTTTTAGTGATTGGATGCCATTTTTGAACTGCCAACTCGGAGCTGCATCCTCAAAGTTTCCATGTTAGCACAGAGTTCGCTCACATCCTGCTTCCTGTCTGTCTTTCTTTCTTTAGCACGAGAAATACTCCAGCCAATTGCAGATGAGTATCAAAGCTCTGGAGGCCAAGGCGAAGGAAAAACAGCTGCACAGCCCAGAAAAGGGCAAGGATTTTGTCTCCAAAGCCAAGCACCTGGACAGGGCTGAGAGAAAGGCCCACTCGCTCACAGGTAAATGTCTTGTCCGGGCTAGCCTGACTGTACAGAAGCCATATGGTGTGTTATGTTGTCTCTATGATAGCAGATGAAGTCATTGTTTGCACAGGCGCGAGTTAAACCGGTGTCTTGGAATAGATTTGAATACTGTGCCCCGCTAGACAAGGAAGTGGAAGTTTCGTGTCCACGTGTGCACCTTGACTTTCTTTTCAATCCCTGGACAAGACTGCTCTTCTTCTTTTATTAGGAGCTCCCCTGGTGTGCGATTAGACCGCACATGTGAGTTAAAGAGCTAATGAAGTTGATCTTGACATGCCCATGTGGTTGGCAGCAGCAGTTTGAGCGTGCCTCCATGAGTCAGGGTTTCCCAGGGCGGCTATAGAAGTCGAGGTCATGGAGTCTTATCTGCGAAGGCCACGCCTGGTGACATGGAAGGCGGAGTGCTCTCAGTCCAATCGATGACCGTTGAGCTACTTTCAAACAAAGCAATAAGTCACTGGGCTCTTTTTCATGTACATTTGATAATCTGTTTTATTGCGTGTGTTTGTTTACCACTGTATTGAGGAGAGGGAGGGAAGTTGGTTCATTGCATGTTTACCATTTCCCCATGTTTATGTTTGCTGTACAATATATGGTAAGGTTTGGCCTATAGAAGTTGTAAACTCGAGAAAGGATTTTGTGAATGAAGGTCATTCATGCTGGCAAAATGCATCCCAGCTGTTGTTGTTTTAGGAATGCCCCTTCTATGTCATAATTTTTCTGTGGAAAACTTCTAAATGCTCCTAAACTAATGAGGATGGTGTTCCCCGTACAGCTTTTAGTGTAGAGCGTTAAAACCTTTAGCCCGTTCCCTGCAGCGACACAACTGGTCACTGTAACCTCTTTGTTGTTTGCTCACTCGGGCTGAAAGAGGCCACGTGAGGTAGACTTGCCTTGAGTTCGTGTAGCGTGCAGTGCGCCAAAGTGATAAATAAATGTCTGTCTCACAACGTCTCCGCCACAACTCACTGATAAGAGCGGTATTTCACCAAACCATGCGTAAAACTGTGGTGGTTGAATTCAGGGGGAAGAGAGTTTTTTCACATGCTAATTATAACCGCCCTCATAACACGCAAAATGAGTGAAATGAGAATAGAAATCCAAACATCTGACATCGTGTTTGCATGGCGGATTGTTTTGCTGTTAGCCTTGGCGTATTTTCTGGTCCGTATTGATTTAGTTTTCCCTCTGTTTGCGCCGCCGCTGCTGGTTATTTTCCCATGAAACCGAGCAGGATGTGATCGTGTCCATTCTCACAGCTGTCTGCTCTACTGTGAAGGACACTTGAACTTGTGCAATGTTAGAGAAAACCAGCTTTAGGCCACTAGACTTGTACTGACTGTGGCTTGGATGCAGCTCTCAGTGGAGGGTTGGGCAATGCGACAGGAAGTGTAACATGGCACTTGGATGCTGTCAGTGTTGCGGTTATTTATTCGTGACCAGGGCAACAGAAGTCCTGCAGATGTTTGGGATATAAGACGGTATCTAGCATCCAGATTATGCGCTCAGTTTGGCGTAAAATACCTCTTAAGCAATGGCATTTGATAGATTAGCGTACAGTATATTGTAGAGTGGAATTTTGGTAAAGATCGTGATTATCCTTTAGTCTTTTTCTTTAAAGATTAGGATTAGCTTCATCTTGTCTCTCACTAGACAGATTATGTTTGGGTGGCTTTCATGGTCTCTCTGGTATCAGTCTGACCCCGTTTCCGTCTTTCTCAAGGGAATGTGGGAATTTAGACGGCAGCTTTTGTTGTAACATTATATCACGACATTGTGCAATATTCGGTTACTGCAACTACTTTGGAGTCACACAATCTACTTACATAAATGGAATGCCTCATAAATACACAAGGTTTTGTCACTTCACTTCACTTTCTCTTTGGTTATGCATTTCCTCTGCGTACAGTATTTAGCGTACTTAACCGTGTTTATTACTTTGTGTTTATGCTTGTGTGCTTTCTTATTAGCTGCCACTGAATCGCCAATATCCAAGCCTACGCCGCTGTACGGTCAGCCGTCCTGGTGGGGGGAGGATGATGACCCCGGGAACAAAAAGTCAAACCGAGGGGGGAAACAGCCGGGAGTGGACTCGCCAGGTACTGTATATGCACGCCTATTTGTTATTCTTTACTCTGTTATTTGGTTTTGGATTCAGTTCTTTTAAATGAATGGAATACTTGTTATTTGTACGGCATGGGAATTCAGTCTGTCTCTCTAAAAGCTGGACGGTGTTAATCCAGAGGCAGGTCTCTGGCCGCCAGGCGAGGACAGTCCGCCAATACACCGTGCCAGGCTATTGGGCAGTGCATGTGTGCCTTGTGATGGATTAGCACCCGTTAATCTGCAGGACGGGGGAGGGCATGAGGCCTCATGTTGCCCAGACTGAAACAGATTACTCCTGATCAACTACCTTCCCTCGGACGCTGATCCTTAACTCACATTTGGCAACATTTAATTGGCAGTGTAAATCTCGTTACAAGGCTGTTTGCTTGTGTCGAAAATAATCTTACGCATAAGTCATTAATCAAACTGTATTTATCATCTTTGTCAAATAAATGATTGCTAAAAAAAGAGCATTGAATGAAAACTGATGCAGTGTTATTGTTGTTTCCACAGACTCAGTCAAAGATCCTTCCAGATACGAGGTCAATGGCTCCCTGTCTGACAGTCAGGCCACGTCCATTTTCTCCTATCGCCGAGAGCCCAGCTACTTTGAAATCCCAACGAAAGAGCTCCTGCAGCGTTCTGCCAAGAAACCCGAGTCTCAGGTGCACGAAATCCCCACAAAGGACGTCCCCGATCTGCCCGAGGGCGTCCTGTCCACTCCTACCCCTCCTGTGGTGCAGAGCCACGCTTCCTTCACCATTGAATTTGACGACTGCACACCGGGTAAAATGAAGATCAAGGACCATGTCACCAAGTTCTCGTGCCGCCAGCAGAAAAAGCAGCCCCATGCAGAGGCCGCTTCCACACCGGTTGAGGTGATGTCAGCGCAGAGTAAGGTAGCGGACTGGCTGGTTCAAAGCAACGCCAGCATGGTGAGACGGAGGTCGCAAGCAGAAGACTTGTACAGCACGACCAGTGATCCCTTAACGCAGAAAACTCGGAACTGTAAGTCACCATTCAGTTAAGACTCTTAAAATGTGAAAATCTGTTTAACTTTTTCGCTTTTCTCTCTCATCAGCAAACTGGGAAGACGACACTCAAAGTGATTCTGGTGTCCCTGGGACCAATGGAAGTGATTTTCTGACATCGGAAGTACATTCTATATCGCACGTCTCTCGTCAGAGCCACTCGCCTCCTGAACGCTACGCCTCTCCTGAAGCAGAAGAGCCTACTTCACCTGAGCCGCACTCTTTTCACGGTCCTATCAAAGCTGAGACTAAACAGGCCTTTGTAATAGAATTTTTTGATGATGGTCAGAGAAAGAAGCGTTCCCAGTCCTTTACCAATAACACCACGCCACCTCAGGACCCTGGACTCAGGCCTGAAGTGGAAACGTCCAGGAGAAGCCCCAGCCCTGCAAGGGAGAGGACGCCTCCCACTCAGCGCTACACTGTGCCTTTGAAGGGCTCTGAGTCTCCTGGTCCTCAGAGGGCGGGCTCACTGAGGAGGGAGAAGACAGTGGAGCGCATCAGCACCAGCTTCTCCTCTCGCTCCACCTCCTCTGTGTCCTCGCGGCCTTTCAGCAGCGTGGGGCGCAAATCCAAACTGGCCCGCGACTTCACCGCCGAGTTTCTGAAAGCATCGAGTGTTTCAGCAGAGAGGACGACGCAAGCACACAGCCCCCCGACTGTTCACGCCGCATTACACGTTCAGAACACACACAGCGCTCCTAACCAGCCACAGACTTCCTCTCCCATCCGCCACCCTGTGCCCCTCAACAGCACAGTGGCATCAGTGCAACACGACGGCTCTGAAGTCAAAACCCCTCACTGCAGCAGGCACGAGGAGGAGGATAGTCTGAGCGACGCAGGTACTTATACCATAGAGGCTGACGTCCAGGACAAGGAGCTGGAAGAGGCCCGCAGCAACATCGACCAGGCAAGTGCATGAGTCGCCCACGCACTTGTGCCCCGTGTTCATCAGCCTCCTCATAACCCACAGCACAGATCTTTGCAGTGCCAGTTTCTCCGGTGGTCCCTCACATGCTCACTCACGATGCTCTGTTCCTGACAGGTGTTTGGGGTGCGAACCAACCAGAGCGAAGTAGAGTCGTCAACCACAGATAGGCCGGTTATTGTTCATGACAGTGAGCAGCATAGGGAAAGTAGCAGTGGGCAGGTGAGGCGCAGGGGCCTAGGGCGGTGAAGGGAAACTAACCAAATCACAGGGCAAGGTCAACGCATACAATTATGAGTGGGGTTAACATGAGTGGAGTGTTCTGGCTGGAAGTATGGTTAATGAAACTGGGATTTTCTTGTGTTGTTTTTTTAGATTAACTTACTAAATTACTACAGTGTGTTCAGAAAGCATTCATGCCCCTCTGTGTATTACTATGTTCATTATTTTATAGTCTGATACTGAACGTAGCACTGCCACATTATCAGCGAATTAAACAAAGGTCTGAAAACTTTCTGAACCCAATGTACATTTCATTGCCATCCCTCCCACTAACCTTAAGCATAACACTGGTCATTTTGGTATTCATCTAATAAATCTAACAACAATGATGGGTTTTCTGTGTATCCTGGTCTCATTGTCCTTTTCTCCTCCAGATTCAGCCCCCAAAGTGGATGTCTCGTTGGGCCAGTTTGGCCGACAGCTATGCAGAATGTGATCCCTCGTCCAACATTTTGGACATTTCTTCCCAAAGAGAGCTATCTGGTTCGGGTAAGCAATATTACGAAATATAATTATAAATTGTTATGTTATGACCATTTTGAATTGATATAAAAATATCTGCTCCCTTCAGCTCGCGGATCAAATAGACACAAAGCCACACTGAGCCAAAGCCTAGAGAGTGCAGACACCAGTGTGTCCAGGACGTCCACATATCAGGCTTCAGCAGGAAATAAGACTGACATTCAAACCCCGAGCATTCATGTTCATTATGAAATGCAAGCAACATTTGATATAGAGAAGAGTGGCCTTGTTCCTCCGAGATCTCAGGACAGCCCTCTGAGATTAACGGTGCACGATGATGTCGAGCCTGACAGTTTAAGTGATGCCAGTAATTCAGGAGAGGGTTCTATTATAGAGAAGAGGAGGAAACCACAGCTGGGCTCAGAGGAGAAGAAAAGAGATCCGTCCACAGTTCAGCCCAAGTCAACGTCATTTTACATTGACTCAGAGGAGAATGGGATGCAGCCAGAAAGCACAACGGACAAGAAACACAGTGGCAAACCCTTCTCTACCGCCACTTTGACAAAGCAAAGAGCTGGACAAGAGTCCGGGAAAGTTCGTCCCAGTGTTTCAGCACCTGTCTTAGGACTTAATGCCCAGGATGAGCTCACAGACGGTGCAGGGGCCACTCTGGTTAGACAGGAGAGCTTCACTAAGGACAGGCCGAGCATCGCCAGGCTGCCCAACATCTCCAGTCCAGAGTCAGTCTTAGGCTCTGGCTCACAAGACACTCACTCTTATCTGAAACAGACTGAGGACGTTCTGGCAGCTCTAGAGGCCAAGCTCCAGGCGGCACAAACGGCACCATCTCCAGTGATGGACTCCGCAGAGTCCGATGTGGACACGTCCAGTACTGTGAGCCAGCAAAGCAACAAGACTAAACCAAACCAGGTTGATAAAAAAGCCTCCACTCCTTTTCACAGGGAGAGGTCCTCTGCCAGTATCACCAGCCAGGACTCTACTGCCCAGTCCTCTGTGTCAGGGAAGCACAGAAACCTGAAGAATGACACCTTCAGGAAGCCAGCTGGACTGAGGCGCAGTGTTGGAAAACATGGCTCCACAGAGTTTAGTGATGACCATCAGAGCTCTAGTCGAACCTACTCTGACCAGGAGTCAAGCAGGAAATACACTGTGCCCCTGCAGAAGGAGGAGAGCAAGCTCACCAAAGTGTCCCAGGCTCTGAGTCGTGCAAACAGCCTGTGCGCTCCTAGACCCACCAGAGCATCCATGCTCAGACGGGCTCGCCTGGGAGAGTCTGATAATGAGAGTGCGGAGACTGAGAAGTTGTCCCAGGACACCGTAAAGCAACCACAGGAACCTAAAAAGCTTTCCAGATGGGACATGCTGGCAATGCCCCGGAAGCGCACCGGTTCTTTTAACACTCCAAGTGACAATGAAGCATCATCTGGCCCTCAGTGGACAGGACGGAGCACAGGTTCTAACCGTAATGCAGATACAGGGGCCAGCGCTGGTCGCAGATCGTCTATCCCGGGAAACAAGCCGGTAGAGAGGCCTCAGAAAGCACCCCTGAACAAGGCACCCGTCACTCGAGTGCGTGCCAGCAGTGCCAAGTATACAAGCAGTACAGCAAGTAAGTACTGGAACTACTATCACTACTTTGATAATTACGCACCATTTTTCAGTTCATTCAAAATAAAATGAGTCAAAATGCTTTTAGATGCCTGCCTGTTTTCTAAACTAACGGGGAAAGGGAAAGCTAAAAGCGAGAATTTCACCCCTTGTATACAGTACACTGTGGTGTACAGTGTACACAAAGAAATGCTGCTGGACCCCCTTGCTAACTTTCCCTAACAATCACACTAACATTACATCAGTATCTGTTCTTATGCTGTAAGTGGCTTAAATGATTTTTCATGGGAAATATGGATGTGGTTCGAGATTACACAGTGCTGTGGAAGACGATCATTTATTCTATTCTCATTTGTGTATATAATAAATATTCAGATATGTATTTGCATAAGAATGTGGCCTTCCACAGCAGGTGCTCTATTAATGCTGAAAGTATTGCTGTAACTATTGCCTGGTCTTCAAGGCTTTATTCTTTCATGGTGCTTTTTCTCTCCTCTTCCTTCTCCTTCAACACAATGCTAAGGTTCCAGGAGGCGACAGAAAGGTTCAGACTATACTTCTACCTCAGATGAGGAGTATGACTCCAACCAGAGCACTCCTAAACCCAAACGCTCCCAACCTTCCTCAGCTTCCCACAGCCCGCGCAGGCAGCCCCGACCCCAGCCTGTGGTCGCACTGCGTCATGTGTCCCGGAGCAAAGACTCGGAGGACGAGAACCACGAGGGAGAGGCCTTCCACAACTGGTCATCTCACAGCGCAGAGATTGCCCGGTAAAAAGAAACACAGAACAAAGCCAATTATTGCAGCATTTTACTTTTACAACAACTGTCTGATTTGTTACCTCCCATGCCGGCAGGTTAAGTGAAGACTTGGCTAAAGACCTTGCCATTCTGGCCCGAGAGATTCATGACGTGGCGGGGGATGGAGATGACCATACTCCCGGAGCAGCGAGCGGTGCAGCAGTTTCAACTCTGAACACTCATGAACAGGTTACTATTGTACCATGTCATGCTCATTGTTGTTATTAGTCACTATTGGAGCATTCGATTAATCAGCTTTTTGTGTCATAGCTCAATCAGTCGGTTCCTGCGAGTGAATTAAACTACCAAAGCGGTCTCTCAGCGTCTGCAGGTGTAACTGAACCAGTCCATAAATTAGGCCACCAACAAAGCGTCAGACATCAGAACAAAGATCAGGTGAGGACATGACTTCCCTTTTGTAATTGTTTTTCAGAAAGACACATGTTGAGTAATTGTTTTTTCCACACTTAGGTCCAAACAGACAGCCAGTTGGATCCCGTGTCTCAGATCATTGTTTCCATCAGAGAAAACACAGAAGAACTTAGTGAAAAAATTAAGTCAGTACTTTGAATTATATAAGCTTTTTATAACGTGTCAAGGAAAGTCGTTCAAATATTGAATGTTCTTACAGGGTTCTGTTTCAAGACAAAATGGAAATATGGGAGGAAATTGAAGCCAGGATTCATGTTGATGATGATGCGCCAGCTTTCAAAACCTCAAATAAGGTTGGGGACATTATTTTTTTTTAACTTAATTTACAGCCAGTTTGCTTAATGTTACACATCTGTTTGCAGGAAATGGCATCAATTTTATTAGAGCTCAGACGAGTACAACGGCAACTTGAAGGTAAGCCACTATTTTCCTGTAAAAGTATTATTTACTGTCATTTCCCTTCCAATACTCTCTTGTCCCAGTCATGAACACGGTGGTCAAGCCCAGTGACCAGCTCGAGGTCCGAACAGCCAGCCTGTCGTCTTCTGGAGTTCGTCCGTCCAGAATTGTGTCATCACAGGAGTGGAGAACAGCGGCCCCTGTGTCCCGACGAGGAGGGGGCCCCAGACCAGGGGACAGAAAAGCTGCCGTGGCCCCTCACGATAGCAGGGAGGGCTACTTAGTCTGAGATATGACTCTAAACACACAAGCCAAACATAGACACTCAACAATGGTACGTTTTGTTGTTAGGGAGGAAGTGAGAGGATACAGAAGTGCAGCCGGCCTTCCTTTTTACCTGGTTACACATTTAAACACTACAGAGTGCTCAGTGGTGCACCAGTCAGTCACCACCAGTTTGAAGGGTTAAGTGGGACAGGACAGTAAATCTGTTCCACTGCCCCCCTCCCCCCCAACGGTCTTAATCAGCTGCTGAGTTTGGCCGACAATGACAATCACATTGCTGTAATTCAAAGCTAACTTTTCAGATTGTTTACCCAGAACAGTTTCATGTAAATTGTCTTGTGGGACAGATGTATTCAATATGTTAGTCATTATTATGATTGTAGCTGACAGAGAAGTTTCAACAAAACTGCAGAGTCAAATGTAACTTGGGAGGAGCATTGGGAGACATAAGTGCCAGACAAAACACTTTAGCTTTTTCCAACTTTGTTTTCTCCTCTGCATTAACCGTGTAGTGGTAGTGTTCTGACGATGAATACCAAGTAATTTGCTGAAAGTCTCTCAGGAATGTGTGGGCTGCATAGAAGGCGGGGCTTAGTTTAGTCACTTTGCAACTCCAATGACAGTGAACGGACCTAAGTTTTTTTAATTTATGTATTTATAAACTAGTCTCACAGGGTTTATTTACAACATTATTCTAAAGATTCTCGCTCGCGTGTCTTTTACAAAGCACAACCAGCTGTATTTAGTTTTGCCCAGGACAATCAGAACTTGATGACTGACTGGTCAACTCTTTTGTAAGACACTAGGGTTATGGGGATTCTATGACAGGAATCTCCACTGACATTACCAGTGACTTTATTCTACATGTAATAATTTATTAGTCTGTATAATTATTCAGTTAGTTTGTCATCAACTGTTTTACTTGTTTATGTGTTACCTCTTGATTTATTCTTTTGCACTATTCGTGTACCACAGGACCACCTCAGCATCACTTAGTGGCCAAGTTGTGTATATCAGTATGTTTGTTTTTTTCCCCTTCCCACTTCTGAATGTAAGTTTATTAGAAATGGGAAGTTTCTGCAAGTGCTCCAAAGCTGCTGTGGGAGAACTGTTCCTTCACCAGCCAGGTCCAGTAGCTGTTTACAGACAAAACACTGAATGTTAGTCTTTTTGACATTTTTTTTTAAATAATTTGCTGCTATTTATCTCCAATGGGTTTGTGTCAGCCCTCTGTTTTCCACCATCAAGTGTCAAATACATGTCTCTTTTTTTTTCCTTTTTCTTTTTTTTTTTGTATGTAGAAATCGCTTGTGTTCATGTTTAATTATCTGTAATTTGTCATTAAATGTATTTCCTTTCATAATAAAATGTATTGTCCACACAGTTACTTTCGTTCTTTACAATCAAAAGTACTTTTATATCGGTGTAAACCAGAAATGAAAGTAAAAACAGGAACTCCACTCCAGAGCACTGGCAAGCCACAACACAGCTCACCCCCAGATGGGACAGTGATCAGCAAAGAGTCCGGCTGCTGCTGCTTCTCTACTGTATGTGAGTTGCTTTTGGCTGTATCACTCTGAATATCTGAAGTTTAAATACCTTTAGCTGTATTTTTTTTCTTTAGCTGTAGATTATAAAGAGAAAATGTCTGTTTCAAAGCATGAACGCCTGAATGAAAATGACTCTGAAAAGGTTGGTGAAATAAGTAGTAGTATAGGATATTTACTGATTTATCACTAAGTTTGTTTTGTTTTGTTAAGAAACCGACCAGCTATGTGGTTCTGGCTGTAGTCCTGGCTTGCCTTACTATTCTGGGCACCATACTCGCCATTGCTGTTTTGGAGAGACCAATCCCTCCGAAAGACAATGACTCCGATGCAAACAATTCAACTTTTGACAGCTGCAGGTGATTGATAACTCACAAACCTCGGATCAGAAGTCACGCTCATGTAAAGTTTCTCCTACATGTAGGCGATGTATTCGGAAAGAACTTCCTCTTCAAGTGTAAAGAGATGTTCTATCTTCCCTTTATGCAAAAAAAAGACTTAATGTCACTATTTTGAATTCTAACTAGCATGGCCCTTGTGGAGAGCATCCCTCTGTACATGGGCTATGATGGGAATGCCACTTTCGGGGTCCCATTGGTGAAGACGTGGGAAGGTCTCATCGCCATGGCAACACAGCAGCTGGATGTGGTGTCCTTTTACTGGACTCTGACTGGCGAGGATATCGGTGTGAACTCTTCTTCAGCAAACCCTGTGAGTCTCCTCATCAAATTAAAATAAAGAATAGACCTTTCTTACCTCTTACTGAGCATTAGCCTGTAAAAAAAAAAGAAAAGAAAAACAAAACAGACACTGATTTCCATGCTGTAATACTTTTGAAATAGAAGTTTAAAACATAATGAATACAAAACAGAAATTGACAGAATGAATGGAGGAGCAAGAATACCTCTCGAACCCACTGTAATTACTTCAAGTTAATGATATTGATCATGTGATGTCTGGCCTTGGTAGGGAAGAGACATCCTGACTGCACTTGGAGCTTTACCTGCAAGAAACGTTTCAGTCCGGTTATTGACAAGTAAACCATCTGTGCAAACAAGCTCCTCCGATTTTAAGGACCTCCAACATAAAGGTCTGTGTGTGACTTGTAACTTATTTATATTGTGTTGTCTTTCTCTTGTCCTAATTAAATGTTTCTCCTTTTTTTTGCAGGGGTCCAAGTGAGGGAGGTGGACTTTGGACGTCTTACAGATGGTGTCCTCCACACCAAGTTCTGGATTGTTGACAGAAAACACTTCTTTATTGGGAGTGCCAACATGGACTGGAGGGCTCTGACACAGGTGAAATAGGCAATGTGTTATTGTGCTTTTCTTTTGTATTGAGTTAACAACAGAGGTGCCCAAAGTGAGGCCTTAAGGTAAAATGTGTCCCTTCATGGGGTTTGAATTGGTTCACGTGGAGGGTTGAGATTTGTCAAAGGTACAGTAAGAATTGCAGTGAAGATCGTTCGTTGTCAATAGTTCGTGGGTTTTCTTTTTGGTTGTTTTACTCCAACACAGTGAGTAAATACCCATACCCATAGAGTATATAGGTCTCTGCTCCTCCATCTGAATTTTTAGAAACTTCTGAACCCTTTTATTATTTGCTTTCTTTAGGTAAAAGAATTAGGGGTGGCTATCTACAACTGCTCAACTCTAGCTATAGACTTAGAGAAGATTTTCACCTCTTACTGGGAAATGGGGCTACCAAACAGCACCCTGCCTGACCCGTGGCCCTCAGAGTATGACACAAATATTACCAAATTACGCCCTCTGCTGGTGAAGGAAGATAATGTGTCCAGTCAGATATACATAGCAGTAAGTAGACCCTCAAGTTCCAATTTCCTCAGAATTGAAAGTGACCAGTTCCTAAGTTTCTGTTCTCTTTTTGTGAAGGGTTCTCCGCCTGCATTCTGTCCCCCATCCAGGACTCGAGATCTAGATGCAATTGTGTCTATTATCTCTCAAGCTCAGCATTATGTTGATGTGGCCGTAATGGAGTACATCCCATTGATTCGATTTCAAAGGCCCCGAAAGTAAGACTCATTGTTTGTTTTGCTTGTTTTCTAATTACATTGTTTGCCACTGAATTTGCTGCTCATGTGTACGTTTGTACAATCCAATAGATACTGGCCAGTCCTTGATGATGCGATTAAAGCTGCAGCTTTTGAAAGAAAGGTCAAAGTCCGGATGCTGATCAGTTGTGGGAGGGACTCTCCTCCAGAAATGCTGCCGTACCTTCAGTCTCTTGCTGCACTCGACAGTCAGGCAGTGCATATTAGCATTAAAATAGTAAGATATAACCATAGTCAAGCAAACATCATAAAGCAAAATAGCAATACAGGTTAAAATCCATAACTTAATTTGCAGAAGTTGTTCATTGTGCCTGTTGGAAATCAGACTGACATACCATATACAAGAGTCAACCACAACAAATACATGGTGACTGATAAAGTGGCCTATATTGGTGAGTCTTTCAAAGATGTTGCATGTGTAGAAGTCAATAATTAAAGGAATCTCTTGTGTTTTTTTTCTGTAGGCACGTCCAATTGGTCTGGTGATTACTTTACAACCACAGGTGGAGTGGGTTTAGTGATTTCCCAGCATGCACCTCACATGATGTGGGAGACGGCCCTTCAGAGCCAGCTTAAGGCTGTATTTGACAGAGACTGGAACTCAGATTTTGCAGTTTCCCTCGATAAACTTGGTCATCATCCTAACTGTGCACTAGCAACTTAAAACTGTAGTTTTGTTGTTTCTATTTTTTAAACAATATACTTTGTTTATTGATGTTAATAATCAGTTTAGCAGTTTTTGTGAATATTTCATTGTTTGAATGCAATTTCTTGATTTTAGGGTAACGGAACATAAATGTTGTAAACCAAATGCATTAGTGTCGTCTCATATTCTCTAATAATTAAAGAATATTTGAAAAGCAAACTGTTTCTTCTGATATAATTACCTTTATCTCATCGGTCGCTGCCTCCTCCTCGACAGTAGGTGGCGCTGTAACAGTATTTAGTCACGCAGGTCTCAGGGCGGAGCTCCAGTTGTAGTACGTGTGCTTCATGCTCATATGTGTTAGCTTGCGGCGTTTGGGCTAACGCTTCATCACTCTTTAAATCATGGTGCTACTAGAAAATGACTCGGTAAGAACATTTGTACTTTTACTGTATTATTTGTCGACATATATTCCAAAATACACATTTTGCTGAGACTAGATGTATTTTTTAGTGTGAGCTCTTCATGGGCTAGTTACTAGCAAGCTAACTTATGATTGCTCAAATCATTCTGGGAAGATTACTCTCTTTTTGTTAATAACAGTATTTGTTGATATTGTTTCTAAAGAGATCGAAGTAGCTGTTTCTGAATAAGGCTGTCGTATAAATTAACCGATATTGATAGTTATGTGTCACATATGGTGTCCTGTCATATTGTCATCGTTACCGTCCCAAGATCTTTCCACAGATCGCATTTTGTGTTTGTCATAAAGTTTCGACAATGGTAATAAAGTTGCTGTTTTGTACAGTTTCTTACAGAGCTCACACGCCTGTTCCAGAAATGTAGATCATCTGGTAGTGTCGTAATCACACTTAAGAAATGTAAGTATTCAATGACCAGGCCCTCTCTTTCAGCCAAGTCGGTTAAAGCCCTGTTGCTGAGCATTGCAAGCATTTTTGATGTAATTTCACCAAACTTCAAAATATTCTAACATGTATCCTGGAACTAAATGTGATTTATTTGTTCCAGATGATGGTAGGACAAAACCTCTTCCCAGGAAAGGCCATTCAGAATCATTTGAACCTGCGGATAACAAATGTCTCCTCAGAGCGTCAGATGGAAAGAAGAAAATAAGCACAGTGGTGAGTTTCATCCTCCTCTAAACTGTAGCTTTCTGTGTGCTGTGTGATACTGATTGACCTCTGCTTTCAGGTCAGCACCAAAGAAGTAATCAAGTTTCAGATGGTAGGTTTCACTGCACGGAGTCATTGGTCTACTCTAGATAAGCTCTGATTCCTGATTGTCTAAAAGTTGTTGTCTCTTTTTATTTGATTTGTCATTTGTGACCAAGTGATAACTGTCTCCTTCCAGGCCTATTCTAACCTGCTTAGAGCTCACATGGATGGACTTAAGAAGAAAGATAAGAAAAGTAAAAGCAAGAAGACAAAAGCTACTCAATGAGCAATGAACTCTTGATAACCTTTCGGGGTTCCTGAGCTGGTGTGATTGTTCTGTCTGAGGAGTGGTCCGATGTTCGGGACTGGAAATACTCTTTTCACCCTATGGCTGCATGTTTCATGTGTCGTCATGAACTCTACAGTGCCATCAGTTTTTGGAGCAGGTCTGAGGAAGCAAGTTGTCTTCAAGCATTTTTCGTCTTACAGAACTGACAGACACAACCAAGTCAGCTTTGAACAAAAGTTCCAGAAGATGAAATGCCTTCTTTGGTATTTAATAGCCTATAGTGACCCTCTATTTATGTAACTTTACAGATGATTTGTCTTGAAAAACATGTCTAAAGTTTTTTTTTTTTTTTTTTTATGGAAACAATGGTGTAAGAAGGAATGAGGGCACAAAACATTTTTACTGAACATTTTTATTTGGTCGATTACAGATACATCAAAAGACATTTCTTATTTTGTATTTTTAGATGCTTCTTGAAGGTTTGAAAAAGTAAAATATAAAACATTTGCGTTAACCTTTTAGTAAATTCTTTCAGTTTAAATGTTTAAACAAAATATTTTTGGATTACCAAAAGGCATCTTTATGAGTACAGATTGTAAATAAATTGTACATTTTTGACCGCACAAGGCAGAGTTTGATCATTACACGGAAAGTCTGAAGCTAGATTCATGTTCATAAATAAAGTGCTCTGTTAAAGGTCTTCAGTTTCTATCTCCATTTTGGCAATAAGTATACAATAAACAGTAATGTATAAAACAATAAGTACAATATGAACACATTCCTGTACATTACAGGAACAGCACTATTACATCTCATAGTGCTGTACTCCTTTTTTCCGGCCTGTCTTTTGGAGAGACAGCAAGCTGGCGCTGTCTGTCACTTTCTTCCTGATATCCTTGCTTCATGAGCCCCGTGACATACTGGAACATGGTCTGAATCATACAAAATCACTATTGTAAATACACCTTCAAAAAAACATAATCATGACTTATAGGATATAGATAGATTGTGATATTCGGACCATTATATCCTAAATCTTCTATAACATTTTTTCATTCACTCAATTTTGAATAGTTTTGTACATTTTTCATTCCCTCTACTTTCTCGGTAGTATTGCCAATCTGCACCAGCAGCCTCTTAAACCATCACCAATCACTAACATTATACGTTTTCAGTATTGGTGAAGTACCTTGCCCAAGGACACAACAACTGTAGGGTTAGTATCCGGAGCTAAGCCATTCTCTAATCGACTTGAGATGAGCTTTGTGACTGTGAAAGTGCTGTATACGACGAACTCCCCCTACCTTCACTTTAGTCACAGAGCCTCTGCCCTCCCCACTAGCACTACAGCGACACTGGTCTTCCCCACATTTGTCATCTCATATTGGACTCTTGGTCGTGACATAATGTGATGTGACAAGCTGTGGTATGTTCATGTATGGTTCAGTGACGTGCATTTTCACATCTATCAAACCCAAGCCAACCTGGATGCCGTTTTGACATGTTACACAAGAATATTAATTATTATTACAAATTACAAACCTTCCAGGCTTCCTCCAACTCTGACGTCCACCTATCTTTGAGAATAGGCTGCACTGCACAGATGAATTCAGCTCCCACGTACTAGGGAAACAACATGATCTTTTTATAATGAGTCTTTGTTATGAGGACACTGAGTAGGTGTCCTTCTTTGACACTTCTGCTCTCCGATTTGATAACTGAATATTGAGGTCTTGCTGTGTCTGTAATACTGTTTAATCTGATGGAGAGCAGCATAAAAAAGACATTGGTATTGGTGGGACACTTACATTGAAATATTTGGGTGGCGCGTTGTAATGATAATGGCTTTTCCCCAGTTCCATTGCCAGGGCCTCCAGCCGCTCCAGGTGGTCCAGTCTAGCCACACTCTTCTCAATAAAAGACATGACTCTGTATGAAAATGTATGAAAAAATGATAGAGGATGAGCAGCCGGGGCTTATTTATTCAAGTTAATTGAATTTGTAAAAGATATTTCGAACAGGATGAGAAATGAAGAGAACTTCTCCATTCGAAATCAATAAAGGCTATCTTATCTTAAATGTCATGTCAATGCAGATTATTGTTCATGCAATATTAAACCTCTCCTGTGGCAGTAGGTGATATCCCTGCTGCTGTCATCACTCTTGCATGGAATCGTGACTGTTTTTGAAAATACATCCGGAGTAAACGGCGTCAGAGTTGCCTGAGTGCGTCTGACCTCCCTGTACCAGCTCTGTGTGGACATTTGTCCTCATGTCCTCAGGGGTGGCACTGAAGAGACATTTGGCCTTATCACTGCAGGCTCACGGTGGCTTCAGTGACACATTTTGGTGTCTGCTGTGCCGGTCTAGCCCGTTGCACCTTTAGGTCCTGAGGCAGTAATTGGATGTTTTGACGGTATGTTGTGATCACTGGGTGCAGCAGAACAGCAGACTGGAGTGTGCTTGAGGATAATGCACTGCATGGGATAACACTGACATCCTGGGTTATTGTGCTCCCGCACTTAGATAGCGGCCGATGATGTACAACGCAATATGCTTTAATTCTCCATAATCAAAACAAATGCGCTGCTGCCTTGTGCACTGTGCAGTTTCTTTGAGTCATTGGATGTATTTTGTGTGTCATTTTTCTAGCTTTATTAATTTCTTAAGTGACAGTCATGATGATCCCTAGAGCGTTCAACTGCTGAATACCGCTTTTCCTTGAACATACCAGACTCCGGGATGGGAAGATTGTTTCCACAGCAACAGCTAATGGGGACTCAAATAAACAAAACACACTGGATGTTCTGAAAAAGCGAGACCTGAGAGATGAGGGTCTTGCTGAGCAAAACAAAAAAGACACCCCTCATCTCATTTTTTCCACATTCTTTGCGAGTTGAGCCTTACCTTAGCCCGTGTGCTCGGAGTTCCCGGCTAGTCCTGAGTCTCTCTAGGTCCTCCACATCACGAAAGAGGAAAAAGACATCCTTGCACTCAGGATGGGTCTCAAATAACCTGTTTGACAGAAGTATCCTTAGAATTGTCCCATCATTCACAGTTCCATTACTTTTCACTGACAAGTTCCCAAACAAATAAATAATAATCTTATACACTGTACTAAAAAAAAATGCACTTCATACTTGGTTGTGGAAACTACTATTGTAGCCACTGCAGCCCTTGTGTTATCACAACCGATCGACCACTCACACAACACATTCACACTGGAAAAGTGGCTGAAATGCTTAAAGATATAGCAACAGTCTCCACAAGCAAGGATTTGAACAGCCAACCTTCAGAATATAAACTGACCCGCTCTACCATCTAGGCCACTGTCGCCCCAAAATCTTAGATATGTGTGAGTTCTCATCTCAGGTAAAAACACATTAAAACACACAGTTGGCCTAAGTGCTTTAACCTACTATAGTTTACTTTAACCAAGTAAACTATAGTAGGTAAAGCTACACAGACAAAAATAAACATCAAAAGAAATGTCCAGATATAATGTACTCTCCACTCTGGAGCTGTAACTATATTTAACGATGCCATTTGAAGATTAGACCAAAGAAATGTCTCCACTTTGAGTTCAGGTACCATTAAGGTGCCAGTGCCTCAGCTGAGGAATGTTCTTTTTTTTCCTCTGTCCTCAAATCTGCCTAAAAGCTGTGCACTTTTACTGCCTTTTCACACTTTGGTCAATCATTGATGTCCACGTAATGCATCGGAAAGTGGTGGGAAATTGTGTAAAAAAAACTTTTTTTTAAAAAGAACAGTGGGCACATAACGGGTGTTCATTTTAAGTATGTACGACTACACATTTCAACATTTTTGTACACATTCATGTCTTTAATGTTAAGATATGTGTTCTTAGCATACTTGTTTCTGTTCCGTTCAATTATATAAGTTCTCCACAGACCCACACCAGTTCTTATTTATGTTTAATGGGTAGCAACTCACTGCTGCATACACAAACATGTGAATCCGGTCTGGTGTTAGTGATGTAATTATTCAATCACACAGGGGGCAGTTCTTTGAGCCTGGGGACCCATGGGTGGCCCTGACCTACTACAGGCTTGCTTGTTTCCCAACCAACACGCTAAGGTCAAACTCCATAAAAAAATGGTTGGAATATGTGACCAGTATACCTATAGGCATAGATTTGTAAAACCATCATTTAGGGGTTGAATAATTGGCCTGAATATAGTCACCTGAATATGACCTAGGCCCATCTAAAAATAATGTCATTATACCACAAGCACCAAGCCTTTATAAAGATCAAATGATTAAAACATGGGTATAAATCTAAATTTTACTAAATGATATCTACACGTACTTCTAAAATATCAACACAGTTGTATCTAAATTTAAAAAAAGAAAAAAAATCAAAAAGTAAAATGGCAAATGACCACCAGTAACCGACCAGTAGTAGGAGGAAATTAGTGCGTGGATATTTAAAGTGCATCTCATGACCTTTAACCTGCAGCCATAATGATGTAAATAGTGGAGATGAGATATGAAGTGATCTTGGGGGAGGAGGCGGGTGTCTCCTTCCAGCTAACACACGGGTTCAAAGGCGCGAGGGGCAGTGTGGAGGGTGGGAGGGGGCTGGATGCGCACTTGCTGCCTGAAAAGGTCACAGAATGCGTTACCGTCACGGCAGCTCCACGGACCTGAGGCCTGACCCTCAGTACAGTGCCACACAATATGCGCATAAACAAAGAGCTTTTAAGGCCAGCTTGCGCTTTTGGTTCATGGCAAGATGTTGAGCTGCCCATTGCGCACATCCTGGGTAATTATAACCATGGGCACTTAGGCCGAAGTGACGCACCCCGAGCTTTGAGAAGGAATGAAAACAATTACAGTTATTAGGGCTTATGCTATCTAAGAAGCGATTTTAAACAACATTTCTGTTTAGAAAAGAAAAATGACTGACATTGCCTGAAGAATTGCTCTAATTTGCAGATCTAAACGCCCATAGGCTATTTATAGGCTGAATCGTTCGCACAAACAAGCTGTGTGCAATTATGATAATAATGATTTTTTTTCTGCCCAGGTTGTCCGTTCAAAGAGAAGACTAATTGGTCTCTTTAAAAGATAAATGAAGTGTGCATGGCATGACCTGGCATCAGAGCGCCCCCTCCCCCTTTGGCTCTCCACAGTTTATAACTAATTAATAGTCTTATAAACATGATTACAGGGAATCAGCCATCCCATAACGACATGTGGACGAAATAGCCGTGCCGTGACTGATGGGCGCCGTCATGTGGAGCAAAGTCTAACACAGTTGATTGGTGGCTATTGACAAGTCTTGCCATTAAACAATTATCATCCCTTCTCACATTACTGGCAACGTCAACACTCCCCTTAAGTCTTCTGTTGTACTGTTGATAAAAGCAGGTTTGTTTTCAGATAACAGAAAGCTTGCAAATACCCTGAAATGCCCCTACCTCACAAACATAATAATCCCAACTTTGGCGATGTCGTCTCGGATAACTTTCCAGGAGTCCTTGATCATCTGGATCTGTGCGTCGCTGAGGTGCGCAGGAGCATCTTCCTCACCCCCCTCTCCAAAGTCAGATTTCGCAGCCAGACCTGATATAGCGCAACCCATTCTTCATGGAAAACTATAAACGATGGCGTGTCTGGATGAGGAACAAAGTGCAAGTTTAAGTAATAACGTAGAAGATTCGCAGAGTGGCATCTGGTGGAAGCGCGCAGCTCCTCAGACGCATCTCGGTCTGGATCTCCTGGTGACTGAGCCTGTGGTAAAGCGCCACCGTCACAGACGATACAGAGCTTCCGCTGAAGAGCAGACTGTGCCACACTGTAGCTTTGCTGAAGGGAAACGCTGTGACTGAATCATCGAGTTTGGCTTTACTTATAACCCCCTTCGCGCACATAAATACATTGGGCATCAAACACTTTTAGATAAAACTATTCAAGAAAGAGTTTCTGACGTGATCATTTCATACTAAACATACAAGACACAGCTTAAATCATAAGAAAATACATTTGTGAACACTTAAAGTTACTTATTGCAGGGACATAAATAACATACATGTTTTATTTAAAAATCATATATTTTCTGAAAAGTAAAAAGGTGACAGATAAGTAAATGGAACCTCATGCTCCACAGATACAGTGTCATAAATAAGCAGTACAGAGTAAAATGGCAACATCAAGGAAACACAGCTCCAGTGATGCTAAGAGTGCGTGTGGAAGCAGCCTATTGTTAGTTCACAGACATTAAAAGAAAGTCTCTTTGGCATCAGACATAGTTCACAGCTAACCTTCCATCTGATGTGGCCCTTTGTGTCCCCCTGAAAGTCTTACACTTCATACGGTTAGAGTCAGGCTGTTATAGTGGTTATAGCTCACTGCTGAAAATGGTTTGGAACCAACAGGATCTTATCCTGCCATTGTAGCTTGTAGCAAGTATTTACAGATTTATAATTACTTTATACAGCACAGTTAGATATCCATATGTACAAAACATACTTTAAATATACAATTTCCCTCCAGGCCATTACATTATTGAGAGTCCAAATGAACAACTCAACGGCTCTTCAAAGAGTCCATCAATTTGAGGTTTTTAGGAGCTTGAGCTTAAACTCTGAAACTTTTCCCGCAAACTTTTCACAATATTACTTTCGTGGAATTTTCCAGAACCAATGGCAGCTTTTGTGTCAGACTCCAGGTGGTCATAGAGGTGGCTCTCAGAGCTGTCCATGTCCCTGGAGGCCAGACACAGCTGGCTGGTTGTGTGAAGGCTTCTCACAGGATGCTGAAGGTTTTGAACCTCGTGCAGGGGATGAGAGCTGAGCATATGTTCCAGAGAGCTCCACCTACACAGCACAGAGCGGCCCTTCGGTGGGGCCCAGTCCTCCAGCCCACACCTGCCTTCGTGGTGTACTGGCACAGACTTTGACCTGGGACAGTCTGCAATAGCTTTGTGGAGGTCAGAGGAGCTGCTGTACTGCTGTGAATTGTCTGTGCCACTGCTCAGGGGGCTGCTCACAGGTGTATGCACCACTGTGCTGTTCTGGGACACATTTGAAGAGTTGGCCTCAGCATCTTGTGTATACTTGGAGCGCAGTTCCTGTACATCAGGCCAGTGGAAGATCTCTGACTGTGGGGTGTGTGGGGAGATGAGCGTGCTGTGAGAGCTTACACCTGAGCTGGGAGTTTGCACTGGGCTCGGTGAACTCACTTCAGGGATCACTGCTTGAGTGGTAATGTTCAAAGCCAACCTCAGGTTAGGTTTCCCTGCAAAAAAAAGAAAGATTATAAATATGCTCATCATATAGTCCAACTAGGTTCATTAGGTCTTCTACTAATGATGCTATTATGTTCTTATAGCCACACCTGTATGTTATTTTGTAAATGACAGTTTCGGCTACAACTGTGGCCTTCCTCAGAGGTTGTCACATGGTGTCTGATCCAACGGCGGTATTTGTTCGCCACCGAGATCCGGAAGAGCGCCCCTCGGACTGTGAACCAGGACGAGGGGGCATACCAACTTTCTCAGCCTGCTACTACAAGCAGGAACCCGGAGGCAAAAACTGTTTAAATCAGCTGACCAGACACAGCAGCAACACCACGTGACACCTCTGAGGAAGGCCACAGTTGTAGCCGAAACTGTCAGGTTCAAAATAACAGAGGTCTGGCTATAAGAACATAATAGCGTGCTCATACTATTTTCAACTATAATTATTCTTTGACATTAATGGTACACTATTTACCATTTTTTCTAAACGGTGTCCTTTCTTCTTGGACAGCTAGCATGCTCCTCAGGCCAGGCTGAGCTCCTGCTTCTTGGACTTTTTGCCACTTTGTGGGTCTGTTATTTTTAATGCGTTGACTGTACTGACGTGCCAGCTGAAAAACTTTGCTTTTCATCTTCCCCATATCTTGGAGGATTTGGTCTTCTTCCATACTTGTCTGGAAACTGATGGTACTAGGTAAATACTCTGGACTGAAATGGCCCTTGTCCGGTGTAGAGTCAGGTTCAGTCTCTTCTACAGTAACTGCTGGAGAAGATAGGTTAACTTGGTCTTCTGTAGTTTGACACTCAGTGTTGTTTTGTTCTGAACTCTCTAAACAGTCAGTATGTGGTGCTTGCAGTAACCGATGGTCAGGCTGCTCTGTTGTGTGTGGAGATTCATCACGTTCTTCTTTAAAGTCCATTTCTTCCCAGAGCTTAAGCATCTCTGATGAAGGTTTGAACACTTCATTATTGTAACTGGTTGACATTGGTTCAGTCTCCAGATGCGTTTCAGTATTTTCACTACTGTCCAAACCAGGAAGATCAAACACAGACCAGGAAGTGGGTCGGTTTCGGGAGAGTTCTTTTTTGTGAAGTGGAGTAGCCTGCTCCAGTGGAGTACTATTGATCTGCTTACTCAGCTGTCTGACCAGCCCAGCTGGAATATAGGAGAGACTCTCCCTGCGCTTTATGCTGAAGTTGACATCTTGGTGCTCAGCGTGTTCATAGTATCTTCTGATTTTGTGGATGAGGAGTATGTCCTGCTTAGAAAGAGTGGACCGACGCTCTTCTGGAATAAAATCAGTCAGCTCCGGTTCATGGGAAGACGACAGTGGCTCTGGAGAGCTACTAAACATTTGCATGTCCTTTTCCAGATCTAAGCAGGCTGAGGAGTATGTAAGAGGCTCATTATCAGTCAAAGGTGAGGAACATGCAACTGAACCTAAGTCCTCCGAGATGAGACTGCTCTGTCTGGAAATGCTGTGAATGTAGCGCTCTGACACCACACTAGCCTGGTCCAACAGATGCTGACTGTGCGCTACCATCTCCGGCTCCTCTTCCGACATCTCTCCATTGGTCAGCTCTCTTGTCTCCTCCACCTGAAAACTAGAAGAGTCACTTCCTGCTTCCTCTTCCTCTGCAGTCTCCTGGGACGTGTTGTGAGGTTCTGGTGTGCTGGTGGGTACGGACTCAGGTGTGTGGCAATATGGCACCTCAGGATGATGGCTGACGTTTGTGGGAGAGACACAGTCGAAAGAGCACAGGTCCTCCACAGTCACCTGAAACGGTACAAAATGAACTAAGTTTGCAGTGTACATTTGAAGGTCAAAGAGAGAAAAAAAGGTGTGTAACTTCGTCTCCTAACACTTGATAATTTCACACCATCACTGTTGCTCACTGCAATTATGTCACCAATAGATTGGTTGTTTATCAGAATTTGTTTACGGCTCTAGCTTACTTTTCAGAACATCTGCTTAAAAGAGACCAGCTACAAGCTGTAAACTGGAGATAAGCCTCAAAAGTTAAAATTAGCAAGAATATCAGGCAGGACCAGCCTGTAATCTGTGGGATGTTTGATTCCAGTCTGTGGCAAGGGTTCTATGTAAATGCTTCATTAATCACCTGTGTCGTGTGTGGGCCTGTCCCAGCCACATCTTCATGTTTGCCCCCTGGGCTGTGAGTCTCCATCAAAGGTGTATCCTGTACCGTGGGGACTTCTGTGTTATCAGCACCCTGATAAGGAAAAACAGAATATTATTGTTGCCAGCTGATATTAGATGATCAACATCACCAACTGATAATAAAAAAAGCTCAAATGCAAATAATAAATGCATATTAGCAAAAACAAACAAAAAGACAGAAAGCTTTATTTGACATAATACTTTATTTGACAACAAAACAACGTTATATCTCATATATGCAAAACATGCAATTCTAAAAACCATAATAAAAGACAGGAATGGAACAGCATGCAAAAGTAAAAAGCATTGCTAAAGATCAGACAATAACACAAATGAAAGCAAGTCAAGTGTTAGTAATGTTGTAAAGTGAAGAGGGATTGGGATGAGGCCCACTGTTTGAGAGCACAGAGCAGAGGACAGAGACTGAACAGCACAGCAGAGCTCCAATAGAAACCCAAAGATGTGAGAAACCCTCACCGTTGTGAAGTGAGTGGAAAGCAAAGCCCTGCTTCTAGATTGCCAGCAGGAGATGGCCGCCAGCACTGAGCTGGCAAAGTCGGCTACCTGGTCATCCCCCATCAGATTCTCCTCTCCCTCATCCTCATCTTCCTCAGCCTCCTTGGCATTGTCTGATTCCTTTACGGCATCTGTGTGAGAGCCAAGTCTCTCCTCACATTCAGGAGCACAGAGCAGGTCTCTTGAGGTAATATAATCGTCCACACTCAGCCTTTGAGCAAGAGGCTCATCTACAGTGGAGGCCAGCGTGCTAACACTGGAGGCTGGCTGAAGAGAACGCCTGTCTCCCAGCAGGGCACCCTCACTGTCTGCGTGCTGCAGCAGGAAATCACAGACATGTGGCGAATTATTGCAAGGCCAGAGTTGGAGCAACATGAAAATAGCAAAAGTGCAAATGGAATAGACACATAAAACGGCTTTAGCCCAGTGAGATATGATTTTGAAATTCAAAAAACACAACAGCTCAATAACTTTAAGGATTAGCCATTTTCATTTAGAGATGAAGTCTTTTGGCAAAGTGCAAATGTTTTAGTTTGTGTAAAGCATATCTCACTTCTGCACAGAGCTAAAACACCGTTGTGGCACAACAGAACAGCCTAGAGTTAACAGGAGAACTAAATTTAGTTCTTACCTTCAGTACAGCTGCATAGCAAGGCAGACATAGAAAAAAGAAGAAACAATTAGATCATTATATCTGATATGAAAACATTATCATCCTGTACAATTATAGCGAGAACAACCTCTGTGCCCCCCCCCACACAGGAAGAGGAGGAGTTAGTCTGGGCCAGACTTACGGGATGCCGTGATTAGATAAATACTAGAAATATCTCCCTCTCACTGGCACAAACAGGCCAGGATGCAATTTGCTGGGATATGATGAGCTCCCCTCACCGAGATGCGAAGGCCGACATGATAATTGCTTCTTCATTGCATTGGTCAAACAATTGGTTTGTATGGGAGCACAGCAGACTGAAGAACACAATTTTGCTCTGATAAAATTACAAGAGGGGCAGAGCACCCATCTCATTAAAAAAAAGAGCCTCTGACCAACCAGTGTTATATTACTTCATTATGACAGAGGCTGTTGAGTGGGAGTGGGATTGAGTGTGTCTTTTGATCTGTTTTTCCAGGTGTCTTTGAGGAAGAACAAAGCCTTAAATTCAAATGAGGACATGCAACATTCAACCAAGAAAATAACACTGGAGGTACAAGCACAATGTATAGTTAAAACAATTCACATCCTTGTCTTTTGTCACTCACATTTTGCACTCCGAAAGATCTGTTTGACTGGTTCTACAAAAAAAAAAGAAACAACATGTAACAATCTATAATTTTATAGATTTTTAAATTCTTTACAACACTGAACAGGTGCTTTTTGCCGTGATTTACCAGATCTTCGCCGTCCATTTCTTATGGAACTGTGGAGTTCTTCAGTCTGATTGCTTGATTTCTTAGTTCTCTCAGGACTGTAGTGGAACTTGCCTGAATCTAGACAGTAACATGAGTGGTCATTACAATTACAGGAAAAATGACACTCTCTCAGTTAATTGAACATCCTCTCTTTGACACCAATACTTTCCCCTGCCCCGTACTTTCTCATTGTGGAAACTTACAGTTATTATCCAACATGGCTTCTTTGGCCTAGAGCAAAAGACAACACGTGATTAATTAGGATTCCAGTATAGAAAGTTATACATTAACTTAACTGCTTGTATGGATTTGTTGTTTACCTTTGGTGGAACAATGGTGCTGTGATTTTCCAGTATGAGCCTCTTAATGTTATGCGACCAAAGA
The DNA here is from genome assembly GCF_951799975.1 of Gobius niger. Lineage (NCBI taxonomy): Eukaryota > Metazoa > Chordata > Actinopteri > Gobiiformes > Gobiidae > Gobius > Gobius niger. Next base: position 11,474,087 of record NC_136867.1, read on the forward strand.
CACTTTTCTTCAATAGACCGAGCCTGTGAATTAGAACAGTTCAAGAAATGAAAAATATGCACTGACCCAACTAAACACCAGATGTATAAAATCGTCAGGCAGTCAGGCAGCATCAATCACAAGGTAAAATTGCAGCAGTTTTGTAGACTGTTAAGTTTCAGTCTTCTCTCAAATATAAACATAAATCACACATCAAATCCCAATTGAAAAACTAGTCAGAAAAATAGCAACATGGCATTTATTTTTTCCAAAAATCCAGCAACCCCATTTCAATGCAACTAGACCACATCTCTGTTCCTTCTACAGGTAAGAACCAATCATCATTACATAGGGTACATATTGTAATCCAACACATGATGCACAGTGGCACTTACTTGCACTGTGTGGGGTTGCTTAGGATGCTTGAAATGGATGACACTGAAGAGTAAGGGATCCTTGGCACTATCAAGTAGCATTAGCGTGGAGCACTGGAATGGGGAGAGAAAAGCAAAAACAACTAAGATTACATTACGGTCAGGCAAGTTGTACTGTACGTCTGTAGTTCAGTCCCCATTGTATTACACCATGGCATTGTTCATAGAAAATATTTTAAAGCGTACAGAGATGTGGGTCTTGTAGACATAATTTTCTCCTCTTCTCTTGGTGATGAGGAGCATCTTTTCAAACAAGAACAGTGTCCGCGTGTTCTTGGCCCGGAGCACATGAAAAGTGCCCTCCAGCACCAGCTCTCCAAAGGTGGTCAGATCAGCACCCTTCCAGTTGATCAGAAGAGACTGGATCTCCTGCAGACAGGAGAGCACAACAACTTCAGCATAAACGTACAAACTATAAAATAAATTGGAAGGAAAATGGATGATATGGGCTAAGCCCATGGCTTAGTCTTTGAATTCTGCTCTTGTGGAGACTTGTGGAGAGTCTTTGGATGTTTGCTCATCTTTGTTAACAGTCTCTCACTGAAGTCTTGCTCAATGTTGCAGAAGTATCTGTTCAAAACGTTTTTGTATTTTTTGTATTGCTTGACGATACTTACACATTATGAACCATATGTAAAGCAGTGGTAGATACTTGAATCATAATTCATAAATATATTATAAATAAAATGTTGCAGTTCTACAATCAAAGCGACTAAAGCGCTGCTGGTTCTTCTAGTGTCAGTCACAGCAAATCATTATTTCAAGTTTACATGGGTGAGATGCACGAATGACACAACCAAAAATGTACTTTGGTATAAAATTGCTAATACTTTATATGAAAGCAATCTTTTGTCATATATATCCTAACTGAAGTCTAAATTACTACTGCTCTTATGCTGGGACACTCTCTTTTCTGGCAGCTGCTTGTGTCAGGTTCATCGTTGTACCACTGGTTATTAAACCAGAGACAGTAAGGGGCTGTAAAGGTTTCAGATCGAAGCACTCCATTCTTTCCATTTAAAGAAATTGTCTGGACATGATCAATGCAAGAAGGTCAGCTGGCCCCCGGTGGAGCAAGGGTTTATAGGACACACATTTTGAAAAGACAAGTGACAAAAGATGGAGCCTATACTGTTATATTTGCACTCTGAACTGTATGTCTTTATTGACAACTAACCTGCACTCTAACCGCATGCTCATGCTTCCTCTTCATATCATTAATGTACCAAGCCACTCCGGTCATGGTTTCTATGGCCTCTTGAATCACCTCATAACCCTCCTCATCAGAGTCAAAGTGCTTTACAATTTCCTGAAATACATAAGAAAAAGAGACATAAATACAATAAGCATCAAAACATCATTTATATTACAGTGGGTTCAGAAGGTAGTCATACACCGCTATTCATTCCTGTTATTATATAAGTATATGTTTATTATACAAGTTATCTAATTTGTTCCTAATACAGAGGTTGCACCGTTCTGTATCAGTCACAAATGGCTCTGTCTATTAGATATATTCCTTGTGTACCTGCAGGAGCAGGTGATATTTGAGGATCCTCTGGACTGGCTTGAGCAGGTATGAGCCCAGCGGCAAAGAGCGTTTCAGAGTGGCTTGTCGATCCCTGAAGAACTTGGCCAAATTTTTGCATCTCATACAATCTGTAAGTGCTGCCACGGAGCTGAACCACAACATACAAACTAATGTCAACAAACGTACAACTAAATAATATAATTCAGCCAAATGTCTGAAGTGAAAGTACTTACTTGGGGTAGTTGTTGCAATATTGAGTGTATATTTCAAAAGATTCACTCTAAAAAGAACAAAAAAGAGTTAGTTACGTGTTCAATCATGTTTTACTAATAGTAATTAGGAACAAACAGACCACTTACCTTATCTACGAAGCACTGGGCAATGGCCACAGGGTCTCTCTGACACATGTCCAATGACTGTAGAAGTTCACTGAAAAAGAACCACCATATGTTGGTATTTTGTTGTATCCTAAATCCAAACAGTGGTTACAATGCAGAATTTTTTAGTGATCTGTCTGTAGTAGCCTACAACCATCACTAGAGGACAGTGTTTGTTTGACATACATTATTGATTTGAAATTGACAGAAAAAGCAATAACTCGAGTATAATAGAGCTACAAATTTTCCATATTGCCTTTTAAAATTTGGATTTGGAATTACTATCAATATTATTACAACCACAATCCTGTAGCTCGCAGAACTTTGGAACTTCCTCTGAAAATCAGAGCTGCCTCATCTGTGGAGAGTTTAATTCACTGGCAAAAAGACACTTCTTAGCACTGGCTTGTAAGCCAAACTGAGCAAAATATTTGTTCATCCTTTATGTTTAAAATTGTATATCTCTAACATTGTTTTAGTGGTTATTTTTCACTTTAGAGTAGAACTACTAGTTTTTAAGTAAACTTGACCGGTGCAATACTCAGTATTGGGAGTAAACTAAATGAGTTTAAACCCATGTTGCTGAGTCCTCATTCCAATGCACAGATTACAGAGAATATTGGTATGGTCTCGGGCCAGAGCTACTCAGACACACTGTAGACACATACTGTACTGTATAGTTGCTTCAAGGTTTATCTTGACCATGTCAATATTTGATCATACCACATGACTGCCCAATACAATAGTTCAGATTGAGGGGTCGGGGTAACACAATAGTCATCTGTGGTAAGGTCAGATAAATCAAAGGTGACTTTTATAGGTCCTGAGAGAATAGAAACGCTATATAGGGAACAGTAAATTATCACGCTATACACTACAGTTCAACTGAGCAAAAAAACTACAACCCCATTTTCTCTACCATTTCTGCTTTCACAGCGAGAATCTCAATGGTTTGGCTTCAATAAAAAAGAAATGTGTGTTTTGGCAAGTGGTCAACAAAGAGTAATGTCTGACACTAAAGTCAGAGCGCCCAATAACCCCTCTAGTGCAGTATACCGTGTTAACTTCTGTCACAATCAGGGTTTTTGACCATGTACCTTTCACCATAAAAATCACCCTGACCAGCTCTCGTCTTTGTGTGTAATGTATTCTGACAAAAGGCTTTACCTGTTAAATTCATAGATGTCTTCAATGTTTCCAAACAGAGCACACACCTGGTCTGGTCGAATAGGAAGGTTGTTTGTATCGATAATGTGAGCCAGATAATCCTGGAAGAGAAAACGCACATTTCATCTCATCTCATTACTGTGTGTATGTAAGCTAATGTTTGAGAAGTTCGCATTTAGAGTGCTGGTTTGCAGAGAAACAGTTCGCTCATTGTGCGTCTCTTAAACCAGTTATGATGTGCAGCCTGTTTTCACATGACATAGTTTTTCTGCAGCAAACCTGGACATGTGATCTACAGCTCTGGCCAACATCAAGACAGAATAGCTTTGGGTGTACCTTAAACATTTCATCGTTCATACAAAGAGTTTTTTGAGTGGTTCCTTTTAAGGATCGGTTCTGTAGTCAGACTGTCTGCATGCTGATCCAGACTGTAACGTCAGCGCCTGAGCCCCCTCCTCTCAGCAACCGTCTACTCCCTACAACTCAGGGGTATTCGACGCTGATAAAAATAACGAATGGATGAACTAGGCATGCCAACATCTGGATGTCTGCCCGCTCATCTGGACAATTATTCAGTCATGTGTCAAGAGGAACACATGACTGCTTTGATTAAACTATCCAATTAGTGTTACTGCCATACAATGTCAGATGAGGTCAGTCATGGAAAATATTTATTTTGATGTAGATATCTGGAAGTAAGGACATCTGAACCATTTAGCAAATGTAATTGTTACTTTACTGGATATGTTTTTTTCATGAAGAGAGAATTTTGTTCGAGAACAATTGCATCTCTGGTCAGTGCCAGTGGTTGAGGAGTTTGACAATATATTGATTCAAGCAAAAGAAGTAAAAAGTGATGACCCAAATAATTACTTAAGGGACTATACTTTTTTTCTAAAAAAAAAACCTGCGCATCTAAATATAACGTATTTGTGTCAATCTCATAAACTTACAGGCTAGTTTTCTAGCATTTCTGTGACAGTGACCCTGAAAAATATTAAATGTGCCTTTGAACTTGTCCCTTTGAAGAATTTAGAGGCATCAAATATGTTAGGAATGTTAGGAATGAGTTTGGATACAACAAACATTTTAATCTAGTGGCTTCCCCTTTCATAGTTCACAGTTTCATCAAAAAAATTAAATGTATGCCCGCCTATAGTCCGTAGTCACTATATTTTCAAAGATGGAATCAGTGGCCGCACAGGCAGCACAGTGAGCACTCTCTCCTCAAAGCAAGACGGTTCCAGGTTAAGTTCATGGACCAAGTAGGCCGTCTCTATGTCTGTGTAAGAGTCTTGAGAGTGATCTGTTGGAACAACTCCATCCCAGACCTGAAGCAACTCTAGTGACAACAATGCAGACTATGCAAACCTTGGGTGTGTGCAGGCCAGGTGCTGGGAAGCGTTTGGTTATCTGGGCTTAACAGCTGTTCAGTAATCTCTACCACATCAGAAGGGAAATATTGACACACCAGCAGTTGCTTTGCCGTCTTGGGATTAAGTAGGAACTGTGGATTAGTTTGCTGAGGAAACAGTGCCAGACTATTGAAGGTGTTCACACATTCACGCCGCATTCTGACCTTGGTGCAAAGTCTACATAATGCAGCGCCGCGTCAATTTGATCAGTGCATTCTTTTAAATGGAAAAAAGATGGCGGATATATTTGCAGTAATTGGGCATTGAAAGAAAATCTACCGACTATGATTTCATACATGTTGGTGTTGGATTGAAAAGCTGCTTGCACAGACCCCAACTTCTTCAGTCAAAAACACTGAATGGCTCCATATTCTCTCCATCCCACAAGCCAGATTCCAGCACTGTCAAATCCAGCAGAGGTGCGAGTGGGCTTACTGGCCCGTCACTCCATCACATCATGTGTTTAAGACATTACCGTCAGCACCGAAGGGAAATGTTTGACAGCTGTAAAGAATAAGAATGGTGTAGGTCACAATGGATAGCCGTCTGGAAGCAGTCTGCAGTGTGTGATAACAGATGAGCTTCAGGAGAAAGCACAACCATCCAGGGACCTTTCTGCCTTCCTTATCTAATTTTATGAATAAATGCGAGTCAACTGGCCAAGATGAAAGAGAAAAAAATGTCTGTAGCAACTTGGATGTTTGAGCTCCAGATATGGTACAGGCAGAAAGTTTTCTTTGCGCTATAAATATGCAAGATGATTTATGCACAACACATTAAGCAGAACATAACTTGCACCCCTGATTTTAAAACATAAACCGTCAGAAAAATCTTGATTCAATATTTTTTCCAAAACGGTGCAGGCACATTGGGGAACTGGTTTGTTTACAAGTGTTAAGTCTAGATCAGAGACAAAACTATGTGTTGCAATAAAGGGTTAGTAGTACGAGAAGCACAATGCACAACTATGGTGCCTAACAGAGCAGCCATTCTTTGCTGTGAGCTGCTGTTACAACCAGTCCCTTACTTTGGCAACCATTTCGTCAGCACATTAACTGCAAAACACGCTACAGACATTAAGTCATACTTTGAAGGAGAATTAATTCAAGAGGACCATAGCTTTTAAGGCATACAGGAAACTGTTGATTCACGCTCGTTTATTTCCAACAGTTGGCCTCTTGTAAATTCTTGGCTTTCTCTCTCTCTCACCTCCACAATACTCCGTAGGTCTTTGACATACATGCGCTCCGTCTCGATGATCTCCATCACAACCCTGTCCACGTACGTCAAATTGGGGTTTGGAGCCATGGCGTCCGTAATGACCGGCGGAGGCTGGAGATGCCGCATGATGCTGCCGTTGGTTTTCCTTTTGCAGTTATTGTTATTCCTCTGGTTACTAATCACATCTTTCCAGTGTCCCCTGCTCTCGGGCTCCGCGGCTCCGTTGCACTGGGCAGGACTCAGCTCCAGGTCGATGTCGTCCTCGCTGGGTATGGGGGGTGTGGAGGAGGACGGAAGGGCCGCCGTGCTCCCGAAAAGGCTCTGGCTGTCCCGGGACGAGCCGGAGGACAGGGTGGACACCAGGCTCACGGGCCGCTCGCTCTCTCCGTCCAGGGGGTCCATGCATATTCGGGTGTAGCAGTCCGGGCCGGAGTCCGCGCGGGGCTGCTCCTGCTCAGTGTGGGGGAGCGGCGCGGACAGCTGAGGAGACTCTGGAACAAAGATGAGAGAAATATGATGATTAAAAATAGATTGTTTTTGTTGTTTTGTTTTCTTGTAACTCAAGTTAACAGTTCAACATAGTTTCAAATTATTTATCAACTGGTAGGACTACATTTTGACTTTACCCAACGTTGCCATTAGACAATGACAGGCTTTTGGCAGGTGCCTTAGTTCTAACAGGTGCCATTTACATTTCAGATTTACAACAGTTAATGTCACAACACTGCACTGTACTATTTTGTGCAGAGGTAATAACAGTGATGGAAGTAAAGCTGCATTCCAAACGTCTAATAGCTTACTGACATGAGACGTGAAATGTTTGGCCAATAAATAAAATAAAAATTATAGAGTGACTTCAGGACCTATTAAATACACTGAGGCTGTAGACCAGAACCTTTTGTGAATTCTCAAATCCATAAAAAATGGTCCGAAGCCACATTATTTTTAACCCAAATTTGACCAAAATGGAAAAAATGATTGCTGATTCCAGAATATCGTTACTCTAAAGATACCCATAAAGATCTTGAGTGACAACCTGAGAATCCTGTCATGTTACTTCACACCGAGCCGACCATTGTATAGACATGTGTGTAACTGACAGGTCGTGCCTCTGTGTTTCTAATCTGCAGCTAAAAGGAGGTGGGACAAAGTAAGGGGCCCTACTCAAATCATTACTGACAGGGCCTAATTACTACACTGCAGATTCAATGGAAAACCCAGCCATTTCCTCCTGTTCTCCTCCCTGCTGTCGACTCAACCTAGAAAAACCAATGAAGACATAAAAAAAAAAAAATGTGTTTATGTATCTTTATAAGGCTGTGTTTGAATTGAAAAGAAATTGAATCCATATTGGGTTTCACATCTTTCCTTGCCAGATGGGAAATTTTCCTGCAAAATGTTATCCAAATATATGCGGTCATGGCGAAGTGCGGATGGGGGCACGGAGTAGCATCTTTGCCTTAGTATTTCTGCAGTCTAACGTGAAATAATGCGTCAAGAAAATCCCCAAAGAATGTATCAAATGTAGTTATACAGAACACCAGCAGAGGGTGCAAAGCCACCCCTGCGGCTGCAGTAAAAGGAAAGAGTTTAAAATGAAACTCAAAACAATGATAGCTACCAACTCTGTGCAGTGAGAGTTGGCTACAGACAAGATCAGGCAAGGTTTGGTGATTATTATGTGGCTAAACGCTCAAAGTTCAAAGTTGTTGAATAAATGGTGTTTTGTGACTCGAGACTAATAGATGCGGTTCCAAGAGCCTCGAGCTATTAAAGGAATAGGCCACCGTTTTTATATACTAAGATATGTTCTTACCTCACTTTAGTCGAGTTAATATATCCCCGTCTGGTCATTGTCCGCGCGCTCTGTCACGCAAACGGAGCACATACGCAGCCTCTCCCATATGTGACATAGCTCCGAAAAAGCTCACGATAGAAGCTACCAAGCTCTTCCACGTGTTCCCTATTTAAATAAAGTTACGTGAAGTGTTTTCATGCGAAGTATATTTACACAGAAATGTAACGTGTCGATTTTATAAGCAAATAAAAAGGGGGACTATATTGTGAGGCGTAATGATACGAGGAGCACAGCGTCCGCGTAGTAACTCCTAAAGACTTCCCCCCGCTCACTTCCGTCAATAACCTTTAGGAGTTACTGCGCGGACGTTTTACTCCTCGTATCATTACGCCTCACAATATAGTCCCCCTTTTTATTTGCTTATAAAATCGACACGTTACATTTCTGTGTAAATATACTTCGCATGAAAACACTTCACGTAACTTTATTTAAATAGGGAACACGTGGAAGAGCTTGGTAGCTTCTATCGTGAGCTTTTTCGGAGCTATGTCACATATGGGAGAGGCTGCGTATGTGCTCCGTTTGCGTGACAGAGCGCGCGGACAATGACCAGACGGGGATATATTAACTCGACTAAAGTGAGGTAAGAACATATCTTAGTATATAAAAACGGTGGCCTATTCCTTTAAGATAAACATTAAATTAAAACGACTCGAGTAAATGATATTGTCTACTGGGAATGGAGCGCTGAAAATGCCCTGAATTAACTGTTCTAAATGGACTTATCTTGCACATTTAGCAGCCATGTAATGTTTTATAGGGCTCAGGGGATTATGAACAAAAAAAAAGTAAACTGTAGTATTTGAAAACACATGCAGTCTTGTGATTCAGAGCAGAGTGACTGGCTGCTGGGTGATGTCGGTCAGTTCATTCAGTGCAGTTTGTTCACATGCAGAAAACAACTTGGCGTCCCTTGTGTTTCCATGAGTCAGACGGACTTGAGCTCACAAGATTTTCAAGACTACTACTCCCCACACACACACACACACGACGTTTCCAACAACATCATTCCCCTGTTAAACCCCAGTGTGAGAAACAGCTGGTGAGCAGGAGGCGACCGCTATGAAAGTCCTGTTTACACGGACACATCTGAAGCCTGGTGGTGCAGAGGAGCGCACTGTGGTCTGCGCCTAAATCACTATGAACAAAGTATCCGCTTCCTCTCCGGTTCAGTCTTTTGGCTTTGGCGTTGTGCTCCGTCTGGCATGTGAAACTCCCTTCCTTCGCTTCCACCCACTCCTGGTATCCCGCTACAATAAATGAAGCACTGTACTGTACGGAGCAGTCAATGCCCAGCTGAAAAGGAGGGGGGGGAGCACAGCTATGACAACTAAGGACAGCCCAACATCAACAGAGTGTTTGCGGATTTTCCACAGTCCCTGCATTCAATACGTCCTTGCACAGAACCTTGACCTATATTTGCACAAAGTAAAAACTATAATCCCATAGAATACCTACACATTGCTATGATATATTTCTGAATGATCGATGTATCCCAAACTGTAATGATTCAACACCGAACTTCAGAATGAAGTTCCAGCCAATATTCTCTTCATTTGTGAATCCTGCCTGCTGTAATGTTGCTAATCCCAATGCATAGGGTCTTGTATCTTGCACCAAAGCTTTCACTAACCACTTGACTTTGCTTTAAGACACTATCTGTGGCTGATAGGGCACGTGTTCCACAGGGAAAACAGCGCAGCAGTGACCCGCTCGCTCCCTTTGTTGATACAGGCTGAGCGGAGGAATGCAACAGCCTGGTCAACATGTAGGTTTAAGATAAGCCCAGCGCCTGGCCTTTCCATCCTGACCAAGCAGAATGCCTCCTCTAAGCAGCCATTATCATTGTCCCTGATGTTCCACGCAGCAGCAGGCCATTCCCGCATCTGCGAAACATTTAGGGCTCACGCTTCTTTTTTTTTCTTTTTCTTTGGGGAGGAAAATGAAGCCACAGAGCAAGGCCATGCCCATTACTGTGCCACTATGTTGTCAGAAGTGGGTCGCTGATGAAGGCTGCGAGGCTGAGATCGATTTCACGTTAAAATGCAGCAGATGGAAATATACTGCATTCTAATTTAGCATCCAAGTTAGCAGACGTCCTTGTATGGCATTAGCTGTCTGTCGCCACTTCGGATTCAAGGATACAGTGGATTCGAGACATTTACATACCCCTCTTATTGGTACCGTTCATACCCAGCCATACACTAAATTATTTGACATATAGCACCATTAAAACAGATGAACGATGTTAATTTATTCCTTTTCCTTCCATTTTATTTCTCTTGCATTTATATCATTTGTTTGAGGTGAAACAACCAAGAAACTTCCTTTAACTAAAAAAGGGCAGAAAAAACACTTTCCAAATTTTTCTTATTCTCCCCCAGTTCCCCCAATTTTTTTTACGTGTTTTTTTTTCAAAGTTCCCCCAAATATTTTAATTTTTCCCCCAATTTTCCCCCTAAATTCTCCCAAATTTTCCCAATTGTTCCACGTTCTTTTTCTCCAATTTCCCCAAAATGTCAGTTTTTCCACTTATTTTTGCCAATTTTTTTTTTTTCAACTTTTATTTTCCTTCCTTTTTTTTTTTGATGACAGCATCAAAACTTTAATATTAAGATTGCATATAGCTTATAGAATAGCAATAAAGAATTAATAATTATGTTTTTTTAAATGGGGAAAAGTCCTCAAAATGGTGCGCATATTCGGAAAAAAAGTCATGACTGTCTGAAATTCATTTTTGGTGTCTAAATACTCGGTCACTGATAAATGCTACATAATAAAAGGCCTGAAAACTTTCTGAACCCACAGTAAATTTTTACACACATCATAACAGTGGACAATGAATTCAAACTACACGTGCCTTTCTAAAAATTACACCTCTCTGAATTGATTGTGAAAAGCTGAAATGCCACTGCTGTTTTGGCCACAAATGCAGCCAATGGTCTATAAAAGGAAACCAGCATAACAGCAGCAACAGAGCGCGTGCAGGCTCAAACCATATGTTCATGTGTGTAACTACCAGTTGGCCCAGACCGTAAAATATAACATCTGCACGCGAACATCCACCTTTGGCGGCGGCCATTTTGAAAGAAAACATGTAGGCTTTAACGGAGTGTTAATTGTTCTCAAGTGGCGACAGTAAACACCTCAAGCGCTGGGTAAACATTGGCAGCACATTAAGCCTGATTCGAAGTTTTCAATACATTGTAGAAAAGTTAGAAGGTTAAGCATATGGTCGAGTACAAAAGCATAGAAATCCAAGCCTCCGTTTTCACATTCACACCCCACAAAAGAGAAACATTTCAGCCAACCACAACACAAGCCCTTTGTTACAGCGCGACATCAATGCAGTCTTTAACTCGCAGACATAACCATTAACCACGCTCAAGGATACAAAGATAGTATAGTATTTGTTTGGGCTACATTTCAGGCCGTGTGCACCTTCACCTCAGTGGTTTCATTGTCTGCCCTAAAAAGACTGTTTTCTGGGTCTTTGCTTCATCACATACAGCACAGTAAGATGGTGTCCAGATATTCTAATAGCATATGACAATTATGTTTTACTGCAAGTTAAAATAAATTCACTTTGAGTAATCTATTCTGCATGTTTCTTTCATTAGGCAGTTATTGCCAATTGGAGTGTCAAGACTGTAGTGCAGAGATTATTTTTTCATGGGGGAAAATACATATGTTTTCTTTTCACCAATGAATTAAAAAAAAAGAAGGAACCCCTGCACTGTAGTTCTTTACACAGGAGCTTCCTGGCTGCTAAACTGTGGTTAACATTTACAGAACAAAGGTATGTGTCGTGCCACGCGCTTGACCTTCCCCATTCTTTTGTCGACTGGATGAAAACAAATCCCCTGAACAGAGGAGGACGTGAATCCAGTTCCGCTGTGATTGTGAGCTCGTGCGGGACACACACCTGACCCGATGACACGCAGGTGAGTGAGGGGGCAGACAGTACCCCATTCACTCACTCAGGGGAGTGATGACGAGTCAGTCTGCAGCTAATAATGTCAAGTCTGCTCTCCAAAGACACAAAGCAGGCAGTTCATCAAGTCAAAAGTGAATCATGGCCTTTAACAGGTAAAGCATAAGCGTACTTGAGCACACCTGTTTGTTAGAAAGGTCCCACTGACATCACTGGTGGGGGAGATAAAGTAAAACGTTCCTCATCTCATCTGCCGCAGGTAAGGAACAATCTCACAAAATTGTCCAAAACTATTCACTGGCAAAGTAAACACACCAACATGACCTAACACAGCAGAACATTGCACATTTCTACAGATCATCACCTTCACTGATCGCGTTATAGGCCACAACATGCAGCAATGACGTGAGCCGTGGGTGCATGTGTCCTCACCTGGGTGCATGCAAAACTAGTCAGCATACAGACAGATACCCATGCAAATCCTAGGGCAGTCATTCTAGCTTTTTCCTTTCTCCCATGGCTACATATTTCCTGTTCAGTTTCAACCAAGCCTTTGTTTGTTAGTGTGTGACATAACTAAACAAACGCACAATAAAGATAATCATGCCGTAGTTATAACAGGTTCATGACATGATGACGCATAAACCTTTTCCAAATGTTAGGTGTTTCAGTCATTTCCAGTTGACACACACCATATAGCTGCTTGGCAAATACAATGACTAGTCCGGGGTCACGCCTTTCCCACCTGAGATCAGATGACCGACGATTAAGATTAAGCAATCAGAGAACCACACAGTCCGTTATCAAGCATCAAGTATGGCAGTTCACATTAATAAGGAAAAACTTCAGTCATTTTCAGCCAGAGTAAGTGGTTAATCAGATGTGAGAGAAGGTTTGAAGTTGGCTCTGAATGACACAGGGTTCTTTGAGCTGAAATGTCTTTATTTGCATTGACGCACTACACGCAAACAGCTGTAATTGGACTGTCCTAAAATCAGACAGTGGGAATCAGTGAGCACAATTCCAGATGCTCACGCAGTCGCAAACGGAGTAGGAATATGTGGCCCACCAGGCTAACAACGTAGTGATAGGGCTGCAGAATTTGTGAACAAATATCTAATTGCACATTTTAAGATAAAAACTGTGCAATTATATGTATAGTTTTGTTTCAAAAGCAACATTCAGATCATTGTTCATAATTATTGTAAACATATATTCAGTATCATTAGCATTTCAGACAAGACTAACATATGAACTGGTTAACCAATACAAGAATTACATTTGTGGAGGTCTTGTTCGTAAAGGATATTGTACAGCTTGAAAAAATGTGTTTGTGATTTGTTAATTGCAACCATTCAAATTGTGATTTAGATTGAATAGTTTTTAATTGCACAGCCCTACAGTACAATGTATTAGATAGAACATTGAGGATGCAGACTGAAGCAAGAACATGCCCGATCACATCTTAATAAAACTGTAGACCAGAATAATAAATGCCCAATCAAACAACCAACAAAAATAATATACAAGAAGGATATTGCAATAGTTTCCAATACTTGTTCCATACCTCTAAGTCAGCACTTGTTATGTCCAAAAACAAAATCCATCAAGACCGAGTTTTCCCTTTATTTCCAAACCTTCGCTTAAAACAACATCTCTGCATTGCTCAGAAAAGAAAAGGAAAAAACTGTCAGCGCTCGGCCAGTCTGATGTCATTTAGTCTAACCAAATAGGAAGCAAAGTAACAGGAACAACCTTTATTCTGCATGCAAATTAACATCCTAAAACGAGATCAATACAAAGGACGTTTCTTACCGCTGGAAAATAGACACAGGGTCCAAAGACTTGCTTCCATCAGTAACTGGGACATTTCACATGTATTTTAAAGCCTACATTAGTATTGACAAGGCATTCTGGGGAATAAACAAGCCTTTGCTTGCAATACACCATTCACTAAGCCCCTCCCGCTTTAATCATCCTGACTCATGCATCAAACGCTATGACTTTCAACCACTCACTACCTTCCCTCCAGACACTACCTGGATATTACATGCTCCGTAGTAATAAAAGTATTCAACGCTCACGGCTTGAGTCACTTTGACAAGTTCTTTCTTTCCCCTCAGGATGCGATAACTTGTGCCGACAGTGTGGTATGTCGTTATCTGAGGATTTCTCGACAGTATTGCTCTTGTGTAAAGTCCTTGACAATTCACATTGAAATTCTTTCCCTGTGTTTTTGTGAGGGCTCAAAGCGGCTCACAAAGAGAACAGACACCCCCATTGCTACAACATACAAGAGCCCGGCTCCTAATTGGCTGGTTAGTATGTTCACTTAAAAGCACGGGCCCTTGAGGTGACAGCTAATCTGCCAAGTGATCTGTCATGGCTGAGGGCGCACTGGGCGACCTTGTATCCTCCAGGGGACAGGGGGAATCATGCTTTGCACTAAATCTTAATAAAGTTTTCCGGCCCTCAGAGACCTCTTCGCATGCCCCGACACTCAGCTGTGGATGGAGATGAAGAGGGAGCAGCCGTTTTGTTCTGATCCGCTTGAGAAGAACTCCTCCCAGCCAAACAGTGCTGAATGGACCCCTCAGGAGACATGGGGGCAGCAGTATAAAAGAAAACTCCTGGGATTAGGGCCCAAGTCCCGAGAGGCCATTATCAAACAGCATGAGTCGCAACAGTAGTAAATGTGCCATGAAAGCAGCGGCTCGGGTAAGTGGGCCAACTCGGTATTTCACAATGTGATCTGAAGGTAAAGGTTGTCATTCCAAAGTGGAGTGGGAATTTTCCACAGTACTAGGATTTGTACTGAAACCAAATGCACTGTTTACATGTAAATCATACGGGCCGAAACTTGACCTGTTTGTCCAATCGGCAATTCAGCTTCATAGTTCACTCCCATGTCTCACTATGGGATAAAAGACATGGCTATTATTTATATTACGCATAGGCCTTGGTAGTTATAACTTGAATAATGTGTCTATAAAATATTTCAATATTTAAAAAAAGCAAAGGTCAGCAGGGGGCACAAGAGCAACATCTGGTGCACAGTGGAAAAGGAAACCGTCCAAAATCAAGCTAAAAGCAATGGTAACTAAAGTCAAACAGGCCAAACCTTGGAAGGAAACCAATTTCAAACATGGTAAAAGATTTTAAAGCACGTGTCACGGATGCCAATACAGTATTACAGAGAACAAGCCATCAGTCTTGAGTGTGGAAGAGAAATATGAAGCAAGATACTGAAGCAATTACACAAAATGCTACTCAAGGTTGCTAAAGATCTGTACCCGTTTGGAAATATCGCTCTACGTTTACTTCAACAAAAAGCAAAAAGGATGTTAATAATTAGCTTTCAGTTAGGTAAACAAATAGCAACTGGATAAGGCTGGCTGAGTATGCACACTAGCCTCAAAAAGTTCATTCAACATACACTAATCGCTGCGCAAGGAAATTTCGAACAGGAGCAAATATTGTGATAGAAATAATTGTCTGATGGTGCTAGATGATGTCAATTCCAGGAAATGAACAGGATGTTGAGGAAGCCTGAATGAAACCACATCACCCGCATGAAGAGTGACAAGCATGAAAGAGGTGCAATGTCAAAGAAGCGAAAGGACAAACCCACTAGAAGCTCAAATTTAATCCTATGAACTCTCCCCCTGCGTTCGACCCCGCTTCTGAAAGGACCCCGCCGTGCCAGCTGACCTCAGACCATCGGCATGTGATGATCCACTTAGGGAAACTCCTCCATCCACACGCTCTCCTCCCTCCCCGACCCCCCCCCACCTTTAGGCACTACCCCATAGCCGGACCTGATAGCTATTGGACTCCCACTTCCTACGGGCAACACACTCCCCCATATGGGGCTGATGGGACGCCCGAGGTGGGAGCCCATTGTGAAGTTTACCAGCAATTTGACAGTCTCGGCGACCTGATAGAGGCTATTTGCTGTGTCCACAAATGTTAGTGACCGGACAGCTGCGGGAGTGTGGAGAATGTCGGCTTTTTCAAACTCCTAATCAGTCTTCTTGCGTGTGGCGTCAGAAAAGCTGTGTCGTTGCCCTTCCTGTCGTTTAGGGGAAGCGCAAGCCACCCAACCATGAAAACCAACCGCATTTCACACTCATGTTTATTCTTCTCATGACAAGATATTCTGTAGACAACATATCATTAACATTGTGAAGATGCAGTTCTGTTCGGTCATCCCGTCGTCTGCGTCACCTACTTAGTAGCCGTCAGCGACATACCATGTTGGTGGCGGCAGACAGGCAATTAAGAGTCAAATGAGTTTAAGAGAGGCCATTGAATAGACGCAGACGAAGCAGAGGGTCTGTAACTAATGTGGGTAATCCATCGGAAGAGCTTTATAGAGGAAATGCCATTTTAAGAGGCCATACAATATTCCCCTTTGAAATAAATGCCTTTCTCAGAGGAGTGGGTCAAGTTCCTATTACAATTTTAATATAATATGGGGAGGACTAATTCTATAATGTATTATGCCCTTGATAGTCGATTCAAAATCCAAAAACGAAAGCAAATTCAAAATGCTACATGCACTCCAACCTCCTAGCAAATTCCAAGATTCCCGGAATGATGGGGAGTCTCTATTGACCTCACAAAAACCCCACCCCCTGAGCCAATGCTCAAGTCAAGAAGTGGTGTTTATCACGTATCATAAAGGGGGAGAAGTGTCTGCAAGTGATTCTTTTTGGTGTAATACCAGCGTGATATCATCCAGATGGAGGCAAAATGAGTTGCAATGTGCAGTGGAGGAATATATTTAACATATGCAACAAAAAGGACACTTCACTGTTGGGGCTAAAGCACCAGTGTGCAGAACCAGTGTGCCGGCTGCATTTCTGTTGCGTGGACTAGTCTTGGTAAGTTGATCTCTTCTTATGCTAGTCCAGTGTGGATTAAAATATGGCCAGTCTGGGGTCGGCCACTGCTCCTAACAGTGAAGGAGAGCTATGAGGTATGATTGGACAATGACTGTTTTGGGGTGTGGCTTTGCGAAAGGTCAATTGACTCTGTGCATAACTTCAAATCATAACAACGCTGCCCAAGTGACTTCCTGTTCCGATCCAGCACGCCAAAATAAACACACACAGCTCGACTCATTGATTAGTTCAGCAGGTACTTGCAACATTACAATTTTAAGTGTTTTGTCTGTTAATAGTCAGGATGACAGGAAGTCACTTCTTGGGCGGCGTTGATTATTATTTGAAGTAACACAAAAGCACATTACACCAACTAAATCAAGAGGAAAGAATCAAGTTTCACTGAATTTCATCAATGCTACGAACAATATCATTAAAACATTTTGTGCATCAAACACGCACAGTCTTTTCAGACATGTGCCTCACTGTGAAGGTTGTACTAAAGCAATTATTTCCTTTACAGGAGCGGGGCTTGGACAACCTGTGATTAACTCAACAGGCAATTAAGCGTCCAAAGGGTTCCAGTCCAGGAGCTCCTTTAACAAATCCACTCAAGAAATGCAGCCACCCTTGCCATCATCTATCTACAGGACAGGCCAGTGCTCACCGATGCTGAAAATCTGCAGTGAAAGGAGATGATCCATTTACGCCCTCAGGACCCCTTTGGAGCGGTACATTGTGCGTGCACAGCTACATTCTTGCCCAGGGTTAACTCTTATCTCAGGGGCAGCTCTGTGACCTCACATTCAGACACCGTTTTTAAAAGGAGCTCATAATGTATTAAAAAGACTTTGAGCTTACAATGATGTTCTCTCGTTAAAGTGACCTGGAGTTGTGGTTTGTTTCATTTATGCATGTTTGAATAGGCCTGAAAATTCAGTCTATCCCCTTCTCAAGAGATCAAAACACTAGCCCCCCACATGGAGTGATTTTTTTCTTTTTCTTTTTAAAGTCCAGACACCTTCACTGGATTCATTCTGTACAAAATTTTACCTCTCAGTCTCAAACTGCTTCCACTACAAATGTCTATCAATTAGCTATCCTTTTCTAACCGCTTTACTCCCTTTGTTCTCTGCTAGCAAAAAAGGGGGAAAAATTAGTATTTGATATAATATAGGATCCTTAAGCCCATAGATTTTCCAGTTGAAATATGAGAACTGCTACAGTGACTGCTGAGCACTGGCCGACCCGGCTGGAAAATATGAGCGCTTTTTGTCATCCAATTGTTCTGGGAAAAAGACATTTAAGCTAACTTTCAACAGCTGAAGAGACCTCCGTTTTGCTTGGAGTCGCGCCAAGAAATTCTCTATGGTGTCATCTAAAGGCTACACAGCCATTCTCCACTTCAAAAGATCCGAAGCTCCACGGTCGCCACAGCCTCTTTATTGTTTGCATTCACCGGACCAGGGTTTTTCTTTCACCAGGGCTGTTCCTGCACTCTGTTAATTACCTCAGACAGACCCTCTACCCTCCAATTACCATCCATCAATCTTCTGCAGACGCATGTCAAACCTTTACTTCACCCACTCCATGTGAGACTATTGCACAGGCTGCGGGAGTTCTGAAGTGTTTTCCTATACCTAAATGACCTGAGAGTATATGAGTTGTCCTTTTGGGGGAAAGCTGAGACAGAACTTTTCACAAGGGCGGCACACGTCTTCTCAAGCCAAAAGGCCGCTTCGAGCCAAAACTGAACCGCAAAAAGAGGAAAAACAGAGATCCATTGACATGTTGGTATTCTTCGTCCAAAGTGGAGGCCTAGCGCCAAATGTGTTCAGAAAACAGAAGCGGCGTGAGGGGAGTAGGGGGGGAGCAAGGGACAGGCCCGAGCAAAGTGATTACAAAGGGTCCTGTGTCGATGTCCTGGCTCTGTGACTAAAGATAATGAATGCTAAAATAATATGTCATTTGGCTGGTACTTAGTAAGACAAGGTTAGCACTTGATGTTGAGCTGACAATGTTTCCTAGTGCCTGTGTTTCCAGTTTGATGGTGTAGTTCCGTTATATGAAGGGGGTTCGGCCCAGCTTCCCTGCTGCACAAAGAGCCTCTCTGCCAGCCCCTACTGTAGGAGGGGCATTTCTTTCCTATTCTTCACTTTTCTATACAGTCCCTGGTATCCCTGCTACAGCGGCAGGAATTTCAGCAGTCTATGTGGGAGATTTCGAAAGCGTGAGTCACCGATAGGCCTTGATCTTACCTTCCCCCATTGGGCCCTGGTGCAGAGCAGACTGAGACCCCTCTGGCATGGCACTCTTGCCTCTGCAGCTGCAAAACACAAACACAACTGGTCAAACAGAGGCAAGCGATCACATGTGAGCACTTACAGAACAAACAGTATGGCCATGTGTATATTCACATCAACACATTTCTTCTCTGGAAGGTTTGAATGCTTAACTCGCTCACTGGGCGAGAGCAGTGAAGTCTCATTGGGGCTTATTCACAGGGAAATTCTTCCCATTCCACTGCTTGCTGCTCTGTGTTGCCTCATGCCAACTCCAAGGTACTTTAAAATGAGACTGGTGCAATATGAACTTGCAAAGGAGGCACTGGAGAGGTTACAATGTGAGCGACAAATCATTTAGGCTCAAACTATCCACTTTACCATCCAGTTGGGAAGCCAGTTGCTGATTTTTGGCACTGAGAAGAAATGAGGATGCATCTCAAAGTGTCGTTCCAAAATTGAAATTGAGATTTTGATTAATTTCCCAGCCGTACAATATTGGCAACTGTTCGGGCCTGTCGTTACATTGTCTTGTGAGCCTCATCAATCAAGTGTTCAAAGTCTTTGGCACATGAAAACAAGCGTCTCATTGCTGCTCGATATTACTACAGTCAGTGAGATTACAAATTCACCCTGCTGCATTTACCCCTAGTAATCCCTCATGCCAGTCTATGAGCTCCTAATGATGAGCCCTGTCCCCATGGATTACTGCGCTGCCAGTTTCTCACATCAGTGCCTCTGCGTCTTCTTCCAGCAAATTAACATGGACCAGTGTGCATGAGAACTGTGTGTTGAGTCCACCCGGTGAGCCTCCGGCCTTTTAAAACAGTGCATTCTTGGGCCCGCTGGATCAGAGGGGCAGGAATTCTTCAGGGATTAAGATGGGCATTGTTCCTGGTACACTTGCTGGCCACTACGCTGAGATGACGGTCGTGGGTTGTTGAGGCCAAAGGTCCAGTGCCAAGTAGTTTTCCAATTAAGATCACAAGGGGCAAAAAGAAAACTGCAGTTTCTTTCAAAAATGCTGACTTATCACATGATTGAACAAACTATTTACTGAAAAAAGTCATATTTTTACTGTTTGTTTATAGTGTACTATGTTTCAGTGCGTTTGTGACTGGAATCAATCTCATTTGCCATTCAAAGCAAAAAGCTCTGCAAATTGACTTATCCAGGGTATAAGCAGGTCACTATCAGATTGAACAACAACATCCTCTCAAACTTTCAGACATGGCTCGGCTAATCGATTTTAAAGAGCTGCGTATGCCAAGTTTGTGTGACATGTAGCCGTTCAAGTTTGAGCTTTGAACTTTTCCTGTAAACAGTGAGCTAGATCCCTGCATAATCCTCTAAACATCTGAGCTAATAGTTTATAATAAGTGATTTGAAAGTTTGCAAATCCGGCCTAAGTTGCTGGAAACTGAGATTGGAAATGTTTGTCCTCAAAACCTCGACTGAGAATTATTCCAACGCGGTTTATTTATCCATGTATAATTGAACTTGTATTTAACCAGGAAAGTCCCACAGAGATTTGAGAAGGATCTTTATTTCAGGAGAGTCTTGTCCCCAATCTCCCGAGACCCAATTTTAACCGGAACACCCAGAGGAAACCACAGACACAGGGAGAATATGAAACTGCCCGGGATGATCAAACTCTGGACTTTCTTGATGTTAATAGTCACATAGCATTAACACAACACAGTAATTCACACCACATCTGGACAGAGGTCACTCAAATTCTTCTCTTACTAAACTGTAAACTGTGAAATTTTAGCATTCTCTTGACAACCAAACGACCTGTGCTTGCACTAGCTGCAATTTCACACAAATAGCGACATTTGGTTCCCACAGCTGATGACTACATTACCCATGGTATGAACCTCCCACAGAGTAATCTACAACAGGCCTCTTAATAGAAAACAGGTGCTGAAGAGGGGGCTAATCTGACGCGTATTAACAGACACTACTTCAGCTGCCAGATAAACTTCCTTGTTCCTCTAATCACCCGGATTAACACTTATCCAGACGTGCAAACCTCAACAAAACAGACAATAACTGGACAGATGTGACCCCATAGCTGCTCCCTTTCAAATAAAGATATTGAGAGATCTAGAAGCTTTGGTCCAGCAAAATAAAGCACACACATTAAGTCAGGGCTTGACAAGTCCCGAACAACCCACGGGGGGGAGGGGGGATTACAATTAATTATGACAACACCCGTCTGTGTTATGGGAGAAGTGACAGCACTGACTGACCAAGCACGTCTGCAGAGGAAACTAAAGTGAGACATCTGCTCCGTACAACTTTCACTGTCTCCCCAGGAAGGCAGTGAAGATTGGGAAATAAGGAAGTAGAAAGAAGTAGAAAGTAAAAAAAAAAAAGAGGTAACGGGAACAGTGGTTTTCAGGAACATGAGAGGGAAGGCTTTCTCTAGCTTTTTGCACTTCCATGCCACAATGAAATATCTTAAATAGAATGAAATGATCCATAACTTGAGACAATTAGCACCATATCAAAGCTGCCACAATTACAATTACCTTGTATGCTGGGCAACAAACATCTCACTGTCAGCTGCTCTGCTCCCACCTCCCACTAACATACAGGGTAATGCCATCATCTTATGTTTAGTACAATAGTAGCTCTTAAGCATTTTTTAATGGGGGGGTAACTAAAAATAGGCTAGCGCATTCCCTTTGCACTTCTCACCGTCTGCCCAAACAAGGCCCTTAGGAATCCCTGTATGACATAAGCCGACAGGGATGCAGACAGAGTGGGGTGGATTTCTTTCAAATACCACCAACTACAGGAGATATTCACACTCAGAACACATTAAATCAAACCTGACACAAGACAGTTTGCTGCAGGGTGCTTCTGGCTTAAGCCCTGACACAAAGTCTTTATTATTCTACCATTGGCGCCATGTTTATCTTCTCTGACCTCTACCTTACCCTCTGTACCCCCCCGTCTATGGCAGAAAAAAGACCCTCTGACAAACAGTTTGCGGACACCTTTTTTTCCCACATTACTCGTGCCCCCTGAATCGATGCAGGGCCTTAAGACACAACAACTTTTTATTCTCTAGAGAAAACAATAAAAATGGCCCAATGCTTTCTCTCCAGCCCCGAAACAAAAACGTCCGCCTTCCCACACGCGCATGGGCCACTTATTTCAGTCTGCATTGTGGAGCGTGCTGCTTAGATGTGGCAAGCAGGCAAATCCAAACCCAAAACAAATGCATTCCTTCAAGAACCTTGCCCATATGGCACCGGTGCACTGCTAAACTGCGCTTAATGGCAAAATAATCACTCCCTGCTGTGGTCACAGAAAAGAAAGTGGAATTTTCACCTCCATGCAAAAGATCCAAAAGTATACGTCCTCACAATTGTTGGTGGAGGCCATTTTGAGTGATAAATAAGCAATAAAGACTTCCAAGATTGAAGGAATGACTTGTCCATGGTGGCGCTGGGTCTATGCAAGTTGGGGAGGTGATTGCACAGTAATATTAGTCAGCTGTCCTTTAATAGAATTGGAGCATTGCCTCTTAAAGGTGCATGACAGCATTCAAACATCAAAATCAAGACCAAAACACAGTATGCCTCCCCTGGGGGTCTGGAATGCTAAGTCGCTCACACTCTCAACTTCCAAACAAATAAAAAAAAAAGTCATCAGGTCTCATTAAAGTTGACCTTTTCAGTCACAGTGTAATCCTAGATGGAACTGGCAAAGGTTGGAGATCTGGGTTTAGCCTAAGGATTATAAAAGTTAAAAGTGGAAAACATTAAAAAAAGAAAGAAAAGAACAGAAAAAAAAAATCATAGTGAGTGAAAGCCAGGCCTGCTTTCAGACAGTGGTAATGGTATCACAGCTGCAGCATACCATGAGTGAAGTGCAATATCAGAGCTCCAAGACACACTCAGGCGGTTTCCTGTCCGGACCACCTGGAAGAGCGAGGAGAGCCACTACTGGCACTGAAAAGAAACATTTATCTACATGGTGAAGTTGAGACGTTTTTGTTCTCGGGGTCAAGTGAGGTCAGAGAAACAAGCTGAAACTTTTCACTGGTAACTGATTGATTTTTGCCCCATTCTTCCAGGCATAACCCTAGCAGCTGGTGGGGTAAGTCACTGACCTATGAGCAGGCTGCGTTTAATGCATCACAGTCTCTCAATGGGGCGCTCGTTAGAAACAAAACAATACAATTCCAAGGAGCACCATAGGGGGGGTTAATTGGGATGAAAAAGGAGAAAAAGGAGGAAAAGGAGGAAGCAAACTCTAAAAGTAGAAGTAAAGTACAACACACACAAATCAGAGCAAAGTCCAGTTCACAGAAAGTGGTTTCTTTCAAAACAAACATGACTTATCAGACTGAAACCTCTGCCTCCTCCTCTGGGATTACAAAGCTCAACGGTTGTGAAACTCCGGGAAAGACATGGACCGCATTTTTTTGAGCAATGCAACAAGGCCAGGCCCAGTACAGAGTCATGTACCACAGTGCAAATGAGCTGGAGAGATAAGCGGGATGCGTAACGGTGCAGCAAAGTGTGACTCAACAGCGCGCAGTCTGCAATAAAAGCGGAAATAGAATGAAAGCAGGATTTGAAACAGAAAGATAGACATGCAAATAGATAGAAATTGTGTGAAAATGTATGTATGTTTCAGAGCTGTAAGCAAATCACACCAACGCGGTCAGTACACACGCGCTAACTTTAGCCAACGTGTCGTAAAAGTTGCACAAAAAAAAGAGTCTCGCTTACCCAACTTGTCCGGGCTGAACTTTGTCTGATCCGAAGCTGTTCGGACTGTTGGGATACTCCGTTAGCTTCTTCTCATCACATGGTAAAGCCGCACGAACACGCACGGACACATCCCAGAAGAGGCAGGTCGCCGACTGGCTCTGCGCGTTTCACGGCCACAACACTGGGGCATTTGAAAAACCGTGAAAAAATCATGACGCGTTCACGGGGAACAGGAAATCTCACGACCGCAGTTTTAAAGCAGGGGCGTACGTTGTAGTTTAAATGGCAAGATTCGGGGATGCAATATTTTTTTGTGAATCTTAGACAATGTTAATGAAAGACTAAAAGTGCCACAAGGTCAAACATACACGTTTATTCCACGTGTATGTTTGTTTCTGACTTTGCCCATAACTTGCCGCGTTAGATTCTGTACGCTCATGAAAGCATCAAAAAACGGCCTGATTTTGACAGGACGGTTTCCAAACTTACCCGTGTCTGTTTTTAATGATCTTACTCTGACTTTTCTTTGACATTGTCCAAATTATTTGCGTCTTTTTAGACCTAAAGAAGAAGAAAAAACCCAGCGTGCTGGGGGTGTATTGACAGTCTCTGACGGCCTTGTGAACGGCCTTAACAAATTGTACCCTAGACTATTACATTTATGGGGGTCAAGTCAGTAGAAAGAGTGGTTAACAAAGGATGAGTCGGTTGAATCAATTGGGTGGGTTCTGATTTATGCGTGTCTAATGAAATAGAAAGGGGCGGGTTTGCTTTGCGCGACCTCTTTGCCCCGCTGCCCCACTGACACTCAAAGCTGTTTTTCCAGACTTTATTATATATAAAAACAAAATTTAAAAAAACACAACTGAGATTCACGTTCTGGTGTTATTTTATTCAACACATGTGCGTATTCTTAACAGGATGCTTTAGTAGTCTGGGATGAAACTAGTTCGCCTCCTGCTGGAAATAAGCATGCATTGCAATCCATACAATAAAAAATAAAAAAATCGTTTAAAATACAATAAAACGTTTGCCACTAAAATGAGCTGTTGTTGAAGGCATGTTATTGCTTTTTGTAAACTATAAACTAACCCTAATGATTAAGTTAAAACTGTTCATGTCTAGTACCACCAAACTGAATCAATAACATGCAGTTTGAATTGAGAAAAAGAAAGCCCAGATGCACGCAACAAATACCTTTGTTGCCTGGTACTTGCAGGCTGCACCTACAATGTCAAGCTCATTCTGTATATTTGCATAAAGGATAGTGTGGTTGGCGAAATGCAAAGCACCAGCATGATGTAGTCCTGTTCTCCCTTCCCTCCACAACAAAACACGCCCGATCTAATGGTAAATATTTTATTCACTACAAACATTTGTGGCAAAGCAACATCTACAATGTCATTATGTACAGAAACTGGAAAAGTCAACAAGGCAGCTTATAACGCTATGGAAACAAAACATATTTCTCAACATTAAAACGCATAAAATATCATTGCCAATATATGTACATGAAGGCTTATGCTAAAATAAAAATATGGAAGCTTTTAAAATTGTCAGAGGCGGAATCGTACAATCCAAACATGTGCCTTTAAAAATTACATTTTAAAATATTATCGGCCTATGAATCTCCTCTTACCTGAGACAAAACTTAATGCTGCACACTTGTAGTAAGTTATGTTAGACACGTCAAAATATCAAACTTAAAACTTGACTTGCACCTCTTTCATTATTTAAAAAAAAATAATTAAAAGAATTATGAACAATGAAACATTGTGAAACTACCATTTCCTCATCAATCCAAGTCAGTTCTTCACGAGACAAAAGTCATGCTCAGGAGGTCAGATGGGTTTGGTGGTGCTGTTGTACACCAGGCGGTCCCTGTCCTCCATTGAAGTAACTGGGATAGTGTTGACAGGCACACGGTGATGCTGGACGTTCTTCTTCTTCCCTTTGACCAGGCAGTACACCAGGACACAAAGCAGGATGAAGATGCCCACTCCGAGGGCAGCCGCTATTGCGATAATTCCTGTTTGAAGATGAAATAAAAAATGATTTACAAGAAGCTGGTCATTTGAAGACAATAACTTAAAAGGCTGCAAAGAGGGCATCAGTAAATCACATAATGGTTTTAATTGCTCAGTGAACTGGGAAGGTGAACTGAGGGAGGACAAAGCTTTATAGGTCTGCAGGGATATCATAAAACCGGAGTTCATTTTAGAGGTAATGCTGGATTGAGAAAGTGTAAATACCTGTCTGGCTGTCGGCAACACTGCGTTCAAAGGATTCTCTTCTTTCAAACACATCCTTTTCTGAAAAAAAGGTCAACCGTATAAAAATAATTTACTAATGCTTTTGCACAAATATGCACAATGCACTAAACACCTCTGATTGTCTTTCACACATAAAATAGTTTATCTTTTGCCATCCCATGATCTCAATGTCATGTATTATGGAATTAATGTGGACGTAAACAATTACGCTTTTTAGCGTTTTGACACATTTGTGCATCATGAAAGACACCAATCATGACTCACCTGTTACCCCTCTGCACATTTTCATACACTGTGCTTGTGACTCAAAGTTGTTTTCGTTCCCGTGGCAGCCACCGTAGTTGAAGCGCAAGCACTTCTGCTCTTCTGCATAATAGTACCACCTGGTGATCTTGTCTCTACAGTTTCCAGTTTTTGGTTTCTCAGTGCACCGCACTAAGAAGAAGATGAGAAATACAACATTGCAGCGAGTTCATACTGTTCAATTATGTTCTTACATTTATGTTAGATACTTAAAATATTAAAAGTACATTTTGTTAAAAATCTACATTTGCATTTCTGAACATGTTTAATGAATGGAATTTGCCACAGACCTAAACTTTAATGAATGTTCAAAAATAGCACAACAATGAGAGCAATAGAATGGGTACCTTTTTTTTCATCAAGAGGCATTGCCAGGAGAATACTGAACTTTTTATCCACTTGTAACAAAGAGAAAAGCATTTTTAATTTCTAAGACGCATTATAGAAGCATTATAATTTGTATTAACATAAGCTTACAGTTTTCACAGTCCTTTTCATCAGAGCCATCACTGCATTGTGGGCTCCCATCACACTCCAGACCCTTCACTAGACAGCAGCCATTTTCACATCTGAACTGATCCGGAGTACAAGTTTCACCACATTTTTCTCCTAGAGCATAAAAAGATAATTTCCTCGATTATGGGCACTCATAATATTCTGTGTTCAAGTCAATCTGAAATCAGATTACCTGTAGGAATAGGTTGCAAACCTCGGCCACTTTTTCCAGGGTTCTCTGTGGAGGAAAAAATTGAACAATGAAAAGTAATCTTTAGCATGATCATTGAAACGTCTGGTCAAGCGTAAAATGTACAAAAATATTGGTACAAATATTTTTAATTTTCCTGCTCATTGGAACAGAACATGAGAAATGACCAAACACTGCTTTTAATTGTGTTCCAGGTTGTGCTACCTGTGCCATAGCAGGCTTTGGTGCATTCATCCTTGGTCAAATAATTGTTGCGGTTCTCTCTGCAGCCTCCGTAAGTGAACTTCTCACACTGCTCTGAAGCAGCATTGTAGTGCCAGCGAGGGAACGCTCCACGGCAGGGCCCCACCTTCTTTGGGGCCATACAGTGATCTGAGGGGACGAAAAACATTGACTGTTGAACTATACTACACTCATATAATATTAGGAAAGAAATAAAAAAAGACAGCTGAACTTTGGACTTCTATTGAATTTCCTTTCAATACTTTAATATTCCTCTGTTCTCAAGGAAAGTGCTGTTGCCACAGTGCATATATACAGACTATTGGTGTGCATCTACATTGTGAGTTTGAGACTCACTTTTGACAGTTTCTCTGCCATTTTCGATTTCAAATAAAGACAATTTGTAATAGAAAATCAGAAGAAAAGGCCGCAGCTCATGATGCTGCATGTGGCTTTGGCTTTATTTTCCAGACACACTTTTCAACAAGTTGTGCTCAGTCAAATTATAGCATTTTAGAATCAGAGTTTTTTTGTTGCCATTGTTATGTTTCATCTCACCACAACTCCAGGACAACGCAAGCGCTCCGTTGTACTATGTCAAAGTCTGACATCTGTTGCTGGTCAGGGGGGGTCAGTACACCCTAGTGTTAATAATGTCTATCACATGCTATTGACAAATAATTGGAAACTGAGAATAAAGAGGAAGTGTGCACTCAACATAGTTTTGTAAATGTGGTAGATGAGAGCTAGATACTGTGACGCACAATTCATAAGCGAGACTAGAAGCTACAACCACAAAATAGCAGTTTCATGTTCCTATGACCCAGTTGAGGTGAAGTACATTCTATTCTATAGTCTAGGGTAAAATACATTATTGTGCTACTTAGGAAAGGATCTACCAAACAACAAACACAAAGTTTGTATTGTTAGATAGTAGGGCTGGGATGATCCACTTTTGTCACGATCCGATACGTATCACGATACCCAGGGGCCAATAAAATACGCATTGCGACACAGTAGGTAATCATGACAAGTGATATGTTTACCTTAAAATGTGCAAGAAGTCACGTGTTCAAAGTTTATAAACCAAATTCCATTTGACATTGAAAAGTGCATTAACACAAAATGTAACAAAGTGCTGTGTTACTGTTACTGGAAGACAAAGGAGTATCTGATAAAAATGCTTCCAAATACAAGTATTGAAAGTATTGCGATACTTCATAAAGTACTGATACTTGGTATTGCAGCACAAAGTATGGCGATCCAAGTCCGATGCGATATTTTGTCCCAGCCCAAGTAGATAGTAATACAAAGGATCAAACTTGACTTCTCATTGCTTTTAGTCTGTACTGATGAGTGCTCTCTCTCATGGTGTTTGTGTAACCCAAGCAGAAACCAGAATGACAGGTTTACGTTGAGGTGGGGGCGGAGAGAGTGGGATGTCAGAGAGAGGCAATAAAATACTTGGATAGCAATTCTGACTTCTGTTCAGACAAAACAAATAAGGACTAATCTTTTTGGTGCAATGTAATTTGGGAAAAGCTTCCTAAATATTGCATTTGCTTTAGAGGCAGAAATGATAAATCACATAATAGAATAAAGTGTATCTGAACATCTAATTAATCGGTAGAAAAAACCTGAGGAAACATGTCTCAGCAGGTTTGCAAACAAGAAACTGGCTCATTCTGATTACAGTAACTACCAACTATAAGAAAAGACAGGTATTGTACACCAACAATATTCTCTGGACATTGCTCATTCAGTAAGTCAATTCAAAAAAGGAAGTTAAGCTATTAATTAACAATAAAGAAAAACACGTTCATTACTGTTTTGGGCAATTTATATATATTTTTGCCTTACATTTTGGACAAACCTCATACTGTACACTTACGTTCCGACTGCTCTGCAGTCAGGACCAGCACGGTGACTATGGTCGAGTCCGTCTGACCCGCCGTGTCAGTGACTGTCAGTTTGAACTTGTATACTCCTGAAGTTAGGTTTGAAACAATGATCTGATCCGCAAAATTTGTTTTCTGCAAAGCACACAAAGATTTGGGTTTGAGAAAGATCATGGTCACGTTTGAGGAACAGCAATAAGAACAGAACAATGTGCAGAACCATACCTCTATTACAGCATAAGCATGTGTGCCCAGTATCGACCACTCATAACTGGCGATTGGTTGGTCATCTTTGCTCTCAATGCCATTCAATGTGACACTTTCCTGAGGTTGAACCACTTGATCCAAGCCACCATTGGCTGTTGGTGGCCGGTCAGAATCAGCTATAGGAACATTAGAATATGATTATTACTTAACAAGCAAAGATAACAGGAACACCTGAAAGACAACAGTGACAAGGAATTTTACCCCACAATAGGGGCACAACAATGACTTGACATGTATGAACACGCAGAAGGCAGTTTCTGCCCTCTTCCTGTAATCGGATATAGTACACACACCACAATAACCGTTGTTTTGGAAAAGTTCAGTGAATGGACAATAATGAATCCACATTTAATTACATAAAATAATGAGTGACCCTCAGTGGGGTCAAAACTTCCAAGGGATCTACAGTTTAGTTTGGTTAAATAAAGTAAGTCTTACTTTGAGGGGTCTCCAGTTGAACATAGTTGTCATACACGGTGTCCAGAATGTAGTTCATGTATCCCTTCTTTTTGACAAACTTGCAAACGTATTTCTTTTTATACAAACAGTCGAAGAGAAAGCAGGAGGTAACCAGGCCCTCGTTATCAGCCGAGCCCTCCATAAGGGCAACATTGCACATGGGATCTTTGCAGCAGGCTGCCACACAGTCCTTGGTGCTGGTCAGAGGTGGAGACGATAGATAAGTGGCCCCAATTTTCACAGATTCATCGGCATCAAGAACGAAATCGTCCTTGCCCTTCTCGAATTTCTCCAGGCATGCTTCCCCTGTTAGCTGGGCACCGCACAGGTCCAGTAAGATCACCAGCAGCACAGACAACGCTCCCAAATGCCTCAAGAGCGAAGACATGTTATTGTCCACAGAATTGTATACAAAGTATCTCCGCAGACCGAACTCTTTCTTCAAAACGCGCCGCTCTCGACCTTTCCGAAATCGATACTCCAGTGGGGTATGTCGAAAACTTAACGAGCCGACGACATTACCTGACTGACTCACCTGAGATACAGGAAGTGAAATTCCACCTCGGGGACGCCACGCCCTTCAGTGACGGAGCTCCAAATAAACACATATGCCCAGCACTGACTCTTATCGATTTAAGAGGAAACGTAACCCACGCATCCACATTCTTTGGAAGGTAGGTAGCCTAATTTGAATATAACGAGTAAACGTGACGTGCCAACTATTGTGACACCATTTTACACCAAATATACTACTAACAGTCCATTGTGAGAATGACTAGTCCTATTTATTTATGACTTTCTTGTCAATGGGATCTTTGTAGTAAATGCGACCCTCCTTACCAGAAGTTACAGCCATTGCCCAGAGGAGGGCAGTATAGCTCCATCTACAGGAGGCCACAGCTCACTAGATGTACTGTGCAGCATAATTCCATTAATCAAACATATTCTAGCTGTTGCATTCAAACATTACCATAACTTTTCAGTCATTTATCCCATACGGTCTTAAACTTAATGTAGCCTGTATCAGTAATGGTGATAATCTTTCTTACGTTGAGACAAATGATTGCACAAGGGATGAGTCACGGAGCAAAAACAACCTCAATAGGACTTTTTCTTACACACAAGAGGTGACTAACAGAGAGCCTCTTTACAGGTCTGCACAACAAAGGTCTTCTGAAGAAATATTTTGTGGGTTCTGTTTTTTTGTTTTCCATATCATCTTACTGTGAAGATGAGCCACTAGTGACTGTGCTTCTCCCACTTGTAATGAGTAATCATCCAGGCCTGGGGTGATTATGATACTAACAGGCCCCAGGAGTCGATTGTTTTTTTATGCTTCCAAGAGTGAGAAGCCACATAAGATGGGATGAATGAATTTGCCTGGAAAGATGAGCTGACCCAGGACATTCAATAATTCAGTGTTTGTAACAGACGGTGCATAAGTGGATGAACATGCGCAGCTTAGCCTGGCTTTTAGAGACTGCAAAAACAAAATAAGAAAAATAAGAAAAAAACAGATGGCTATTATTCATATTCAAACATGTTCTGTGGAAACACTGTACTTTAAGATGTGTTATGCCTCACCCAAGGAAGACCGACTATGAAGTTTTGACCTTGAAATATCTGACGTCAGAAATCTGCAAGAGTTTTATTTGTCATTTGACTTCTAAACAAGGCTCCGTTATCCATCTATTATTTATGTGTAACAGAGCATGCCAAATTTGAGTTGAAGGCGTATTAAATGCATGCTTAATAATATCTGTTATTACAGATTGCTTGCAGATGACAATTGTTATATATAAAAGCTTTTTTCTTTGAACAGGTACAAAACTCATGCATACAAATAAATATAATATCATTAATAGGCTGCTATGTAAATCAATTGCAGTAGGTCTAAAAATAAATGTCAATCTCAACAAGGTTTTTGGCCAACATGTAAAGGTCTTCATTGCTGCACTTGTGCTTGGAGCCTTTCCCCTTTTTTATAGCAACTATTGACCTATGCTCCCACACCTGCTATAACAAAGAGGAAGAGAGCAAACAGCAACACACACACTTCAGTGCAAACGGAGGAGGATATCTTATTACCATTCTCCTGATAGTGCAGCTAGTGGGTGTTGCAAGAGGAGGAGGCACTGAGAGCGAGACAGTGAGAGAGAGGACCAGCAGAAAAGCACAGACTACATTGTTGAGAGGACGAGTAGTGAGCTACGTACCAAGATCATCCATGCAGGAGCCCCAGTGAAAACAGAGGAACAGAGGAGTGTGTGTGAGAGAGAGCAGTGCAGTGACAGAGCGTTAGTCTAACTGTGTGTCCACGGTTCTCCTGAGGCCGTGGGAGTAACAACCATGGAGTCAGAACCCAGCGCCCCGTGCATGGTGACGTTTCAGACAAAAGAGAAAACAGAAGAGCCGGCACATCGCAAACTGGGGAAACTGACAGTAAAATACAACCGCAAAGACCTCCAGAGGAGGCTGGACATTGAAGAGTGGATCGATGACCAATTACACCTGCTGTTTGACTGTGAGGTAGGGCATACATGCTTCTGCTTTAGATCTCAGAGGAAGAAATGCTAAAGGACTGTGGATAACCTGAGCCTCATTGTGCTATTCATCATGCATGAGAGGGATAAACACATTACTGAGCCATCAGGACTAGTATGTGGGAGGCTCAGTTCTCGGTAGATGCAGATTTTGGCACAGAATTGCCCATGTGTCACTGGCAAAACTGCAGTTGTGTTTTACAACAGTAATTATTACAATAATGAGATAACAGTAGTACAGTAGTTACAAAACACTTTCTCCTTCCGTTAGGAAGGCATTGAGTTGCCTTGTGTTCGAAATGCGCAGTATAAACAAACATGCCTTGCCTTGCCTTAACAGTCTTAGCTCAAAAATGTCTTTTCACAGGTTGGTACTTTTTACTTTACTAATGGGATAATAGATCCTTATACTGTAAATACTAAACATTGAGCAAACAATAATTGTGTGTTTATGTTTCCAAATAAGTAATAAAGAGAAAATAGAATTAGCAATAAAATCTACCGGCAGAGGCTGTCCCATACTCTAGAGCCCATTAATCAACTTTATGTTTACAATTACCATGGCTTTTGGGAAATATGCCATAACCCGATTTGACTTTGCTCAATTTAGAGAAACATTTAAATTGTCCAACTAAATAATAATTATGCCACATTAAACACTGCCTGCCCTTTGTAGGGACTTTATTATGAGAATGCCTCAACATTATGTGCAGTATAGGGCCTATTACAAATACAGTTACATTTAATACACTCTATATGGGACATTAGGGCTCCATTTCACTTTAAACAGACCATTTATCTCTCTCTCTCATTCTTGTGCGGTATATGGGAAACAATTCAATTATGTCAGAGGCTCCATATTGATTTGCTTGGCATCCTGTAAAGGGAAACCATGGCAACAGATGTCCGCTCACCCACATGTAGCAGCATGGCACAAGGAGAGTCGAGGCGTCTGTGCTCAGGCATGGGCTTCCCAGTCCTCCAGATCAGATGGCAGAGCCCCCTTCTGTTTAAGACACAGATACAGGCAAAGTGTGGTCCCATTAAGACACAGTCCATAGAGATGTACAGCTACATTCACGATTTGTGTGAATACCTAATATATGTGCAGGACAAACTGGTGACTTTGTTCAAGTATGTAAACAATAAAAGATGGAAACAATTCTTTTTTAATGCGATGTTAATGCCACAAACGCAGAAAAGATTGGCACATATTTAATTTAATTCATTTCGTCAAATGGGTAAATTTTTAGCAAAAAATGTGGCGAATTCAGCCAAAACTAGAAATGAATATGTTTTAGACCATAATTTCAATGAACTTAAACAGTAAAAATTGTTGAGCAATGTCATAAATAACTCATTTAGCATTAATGCCAGTTTGAATCCAATTTAAAGCTTTTTAATATTAGGCATTGATTTTGGTACAATTCAGTTAATAACTTCTAACAATGAATTTTTTTGCAAAATAAAAACAGCATTGCATTTCATGCCTTTTTGCATGAGTGACTTGCGTGGAATTACCCCTGCTGTCCCTGCTCTGTGACCAGCATGCTGAATTTTGCATAGGTTTAGGGGAAGGTTACTTTGTTGATTCTCCAAGTCTTCCGCGTGGAAGCATTTACCATCAGTCCCCTGTGTCACACCCTGAATAATTTAGCTGCATCTCTAATTCATACAAGTGCTTCCACGGTCTCGAGCGCCCACTGCCTTTACAAACTTCACACCTTTGAAATATAATTTAAAAAAAACATGTGAGAAGACTTTACATTCATGTGCTGAAAACACCCACTAGAGCTATACTTGAAAATATGTTTTACTGTATATCTTTGAAGCTTCCCTATAAACTTTGCCAGTACTTTTGACAGATGACAAGTGAAACATGGACATGCTGTATCCATGCCGCCAGTGTGAGGTTCTACTCAGATTCTGGCTTCTGTACATTCTGTACACATCAAAAGCATAATCAGCAGTGTTTGTATCACCATCTACTCAAAATATGTTTTCTTGATTCAACATCCTCAAGCAAATCAGATTGCAAAGTCAACACAAAAAGGTTTTACACCTAAAGGAAACTCACCTTATTGGATTTGCCAGAATAGGTTAAATAACAGGTCAACATAGGGCACAAGAGTCACTGTGAGCTTTGCACTGGGGGCGATGAATATCTATAGTCTATCAATATTAAAGCACACAAGATACAGTCTCCATAACCTTCATCTGCACCACAGTCAATAAAGGGCAGCGCTATAATGCCAGCGGATCAGGTATTGATAAAATGGTAAAAGGAATGCAAGGGGCAAACTAAGGTCAGTGCATGCTAATGAGAAAACCACATAGTTACTACTAAACCTGGCAAAGGTGTCCACAAAGAACACACCTGACTATTTTGACTCTGACAGCTTATATGCGACAAGAGCATGTGTTTTTGGCTAAAACATGGTCGTAGTACTTGCTTCCATAAAGATGTAAATTGTTGGAGTTGTGAGAAGGGCAGGCATTAAGCAAAGCTCTAACTGTAATGAACTAAACTAGAATGAAATGTCTAATGTAAGAGTTTAGCTAAGTACCTATGAAATAAACAGCCCAGTCAGCACACTGGGGCTGGTAAAATGCACACTGCACACGAACCAAGCATAACAGACCATAAAGTACCGTGTTTTAGCTGCACAGTACATGGCTGCTGCAGGCATCAGCAGAATAACACAGGTCCAAACTGGCAGCATGTATCAATTAGAGCGGGCACTGGGGACTGAGCTGAAGGTGGGCCCACCCATTCTGCCACTCAGCACTTCCACATTGATTATCTCTCTCTCCCGATCCAGAAAACTCTCCGTCCACATCAGCCATGAAAACTCCCCAACCGAAAAATATTCTACTTAAAAAGGAGTCCCGCTTGTCAAATGTGAGTGTGCACCTGCTGACGCCAGATATCTTTGTGCTCAGGGCTCCTCCGGTCAGGACGCTTCAGCCTCCGCTTTCTGCTGAGAAAGATGTGCATAACAGCTTAGCTTCTGGATCAATTTACTTCTCTACATTAGTTACAGTATTACATCTCCCTAATTGAGGGGTAGGAAAAAAAATATTGATTACATTTTCATTCATGTTACACTATATACTGCATCTATATACTGTTATTCAATAATAACATTTTTTTTTAAATATATTCAATTTGTATAATACATGTTTACATTTATGAACAAAGGATTGACATGAGGGTTTTAATTGTTTACATTTTTATGAATATATACTATATACAGTATATATCCTGTGTGTACTCTTATACACACTCTGCATGTTATTGGCTGACACATTTCAAAAGCAAAACCACAACTCATTACTTGTTGAGATACACTTATAATTGCATGTTTTGTTTGAAGTTACATAAGGATAAGGAAAAAACAGAGCTTCAAGGCTGCTATCTGAAAACATTTTTCCAGTCCGTGGCTCTGCGGTGGTTTAATATATTATCTGGAAAACATTTACACTGGGAGTAATCGCTGCTCCATGCTTGAGCTAAATGCCAGCTGAGCAAACCATCCATGAAATCAGACGGTGGCATGCAGCCTCTTACCGTTCAAGGCTCAGTGCACTCCAGCAGTGTCTGTGTCCTCAGTGCATCATCACTCACATTGAAATAAAAAATATATATTTTAATTCACACAGAAACTCGAATGAGCCCTTACTAGATTATCACATTTGATATATTTTTCTTTCATATTATTCTTTCTTTTTACAGGAGGAAGAAATTCCAGAGTTAGAGATTGACATAGATGAACTACTGGAGCTTTCAGACGAAGGGCAGAGGACGAGGCTGCAGGTGAGTCCATGTTAAAAATTATCTTCTTAGCACCCAAACGTTTTCAATTACTCAGTCTCTTGCCCAAGCTTGCTTTGTTATCCATCAATGAAGCCCCTCGCTTTGGTTAGGGTAAAAGAATGCAAAGTCTTGGCCTTCACCTGCCTGTTTGCTTTGTGCAGCCTTTATAGTTGAACATTTGACCCCAAGGGTGATCCAATGTTGTAATGCTTAGATTGAAAAAGTCAATATGCAGTGGGTGCTAAATAGTGTTTGCTTTCTTTGTCAGGAACTGTTGCAAGAATGTGGAAAGCCAAAAGAGGTGAGTGTTGTGTGCTATTACTGCATATAGTATTAAGTTATTGTTGAAAGTCATTGCTTCAGTATTCTTTATTTCTGCTTTGTAGGATTTTATCAACGGGCTACTCTACAGGATAAAGGGTCTACGCAAAATGTCCGGACCTTTGAAGAAATGATTCTAGGTCAGATTTGTGAATCAACACAATGTGGCCCAGTGGTGCTTTTGGTCTTACTGATCTCCCTCACAATCTTGGATGCCCAAAAAGAAGAGTTTCAATATCACTGGAACTATTTAAGTTGCCTGCAAGTCCTTATATTTTCAGTGCAAATTGCATATACATTTTTTTTTATTAAAAGACTGCTACAACTCACATTTACAAAAATAATGCACAAAAGAAAGGAAGCACCAATATTCTTTAAAATGTGTTGTGTATATTTTCAGTTGTTTCTGTAAATAAATATTTTGTTCTCATAATGAATGATGTGTTATGTCAAAATAAAAAACTACATCACATCACAACTAAGGACATTAGAGTACCGTCCATGTTTATTTATGACTTACATACACAGTATATTTTAGAATGAACATAGGCATCAGACTTGCCCAGACTGTTATAATGGAAAGACAATCAGCATGTCATTTCAGAGACAGAGGGGAAGCAGCATGTCAAGGCTAGGAATAAGCACAGAGAAAACAGCAGCGGCAAAGTCCATTAAGTCTGCGTCCATTATCTCCATCCATTTCCTGTCCATGATTGTGTGTGACACGACCAAAAAGGCAAACGAGCAGTAACGGCTTCTATACAAGCCATAATGGAGCAGGGCCCCCTGGAGAGGACGGTAATTAGAGTTTCTCCTCAGTTAGTGAGACAGTAATGCTTGGATCAAACAGCACTATGGCCTTTACTGTCTCACACACACAATGTCTTTTGGACTTCCATTATAGTAATTGGTCAAACGCTATTCTAACACTTCACTGACTAGGCTAGGCTATCTTTACATGAACTTCAAATTAGTCTGAATTTTTAAATATGACTATATTTATAGTTTTATTACTGTACTCCAGGACAAAGTACAAAATTATGCAATTTTTTTAATGATCCCTTTAATCTTCGTTTTGCCTCTTCAGAGCCAACAGTGGGCTGAGATGAGCACATGATGTGATTGTGTTTATGGTCTAAAAATAGTCCAACAGTGACAAGTGCAAAGTGTCTCTGTGATAAGCTTTTGTTGCCATCCGGAAATAGGGCAACGCTATCAATCAAAGTATTTGATCATTTGGACCGTATGCCAGACAGTTTTACTGTCAGTTACAAGGCAAGTCTTTGTCTCGTATATTTGATGCAAAACGCATTAATACAGATTAGGTAAATTGAACATTATTTTTATTTACACTAGCTAATTTCGATATTGAGTTGAGTATGAGATTTTACTGCAGCTGGAAGTATAACAGCACTTAAGCCTGTCAATGACTAACCAGAAGAAAAAGCCCTGTATCATGTCTTCCTCTTCTTCTTTGGTGCAGTGTAGTTGGAAGTGCGGTGCTCCATCCTGTCATATTTATCATGGCCTTCCCTAGAGAGATAATGGAGAGTGGATTGATAATTCATCACTATAAATACTTGATATTTATGCGGCTGAGCAGTATGGCAACAGCCTGCATACAGTTTATCTGGGTCGTAGTGTGCATTTCTAATCAAAGGCATCTTGCATAGGCTTTAGGGCATGACTGTTTCCATATGGCAGAACATTTCAGAACATTTCAGTGAATATCTTGTGAAAGATTACCTGAAGCAGCGGTTGCAGTACAGGTCTCCATCACATGTGTGACAACGAAGACTGGCATCTCGGTTACAGATGCAGCACCACGGGAGCTCTTCGTCATCACTGTCCGATTGCTGATATGAATCAGCTGTTGTTCTATTTTTGCTTTTGGGGGCTGGAGCCTAGAGAAAACCATTAGTAAATACCTTTGTATTTACTAAAGTATTTAAACTATTAAAAGTTTACCTTCTTAGAAGCAACTTTCTTTTCTGTGTTTCTGGGCCCACTCATCTCGGGAGGAATATTATAGCCACTGGCCTCATCTAATATAGCTTCTTCTGAAAGCTAGAACAAAAACAAGATAATGGCACAAGTTTGCTGATCGCTGAATAAATTATTCAAAACACAGGACCTTGTTACAACTAACTTATGTTCACTTTACATCTTGGGATCATAAATTGTGATTTACATGGAGGTTTCCCATTTAGGGAAAACTGCACACCTGCTTCAACACCCTCATAACAGCTTCCTCTTCAGTCTCCTCATCACTGTCGGGACTCTGAAAGTCCTCCTTGGTAACTACAATGGACAGTAATGTAAGCGTTGACACAGTTTTGAATAAACTGATAAAATATATGCAATATAATGGTTTACCTTTGTCTGGGTCTTGTCCTTTTAACAGTGCTAATCGTTTTGCCATCTTAAGTATCTCATCCTGGGTGTGTTTCTCTTTTTTCAACTCCAGCATGGCCTCCTCTAGCACTCGAGTCTTCTCAGCCTCTAACTGCTTTGGATCCTCATTATTTTCCTCAAGATTATCCTCTAGTGTTTTGGCTTCATCTTTGTTTAAATCATTCATACAGTCTACATCCACACCTAAAACACAAATTTAGTTGTTCACATTTAAACAAACTGTTGATTACCTGTAAAAATACATTGTTTAAATCTGAGTAAAAAGCCTACTGCTTCCAGGGTCTGTTTGTGCATTGTCAATGGCAACTTCTGCTGTCATTTGAGTAATCAGATCATTGGCTTGTTCAGTCTGTGTCCGGTTTTCTGGAGGCTTGTGCACCTACATAAACATACAACAATTCTATATAAATTACAGTGGCAGACACCAATGTAATCAGATGAGAAATAATTGGGCTGTCTTTTGGCTCACAGGAATTGGAGTTTGGGATGGGGGAGGCAGGCCCTGTAGAGCTGCCAATCGGTCCTCCATCTCTTTGGCAGAGGGTACTGGTTTGCTTGGAGCTTTCAAAACAGCAAGGCGAGACTCAAGCTCTTTGTCAGATGGCAGAGATTCTGTAGAAAATGATCAAAGTTAAATATTGAAATTCTATAAGTAATAACATTATCACACTAAGATTACTTTGTGCTGTGTCTTCTTTTAGTTTACGAAGCCTTTCAGCAATAGCCTGATCCTCTTTACTGAGGCCTTGCGGAATAGGAGGGCCCAGTGTATTGCCTCCATGGGCCTGTCCTGGCTGACTCCTTTGTTGAGCCTCTAGTGCAGCAACACGTCTGCATGAGCATAAAACCAGATTACACAATTAAAACTCATGTTACACATTAACACAACACATATACACACATACTTTCTGTAATTTTCCGGAGGAGACCATCTATTGTTACTGCTGTTGTTTGGAGTTTTCCCCCCACTGCACAAGATATACATTTGTTTTAATTCATATTGTTGCTATGTTTTTCAGGGATTTTGCGTATGGAACATTCCGGTGTTTAGCTTATTCATACCCTGTCAGAGCCGTGTGACATTGCTTGCAGACTTTCTGCTGAGTGTTGCCACAGCGAGGCACCACAGCACTGAGAGTCAAACAGCTGGAGCACAAGGAGCGACCGCAGTTTTTACAGCCCAGCTGAGAAAGAAGTAACATTATGTTTTATACCTATTCACGGCCTAATCGAATATGGTGAATATGGAGGGGGGCACCTACCTCCTTTTTGAAGAGACTAAACTTTGATGTGCACGAATAACAACGATTCTCCATGCCGATGCCAGTTCAAAGTCATGAGGCATTCATCAAAATACATACAACAAATGTGTGTAAAATAGGAGTAAATGTGCGACTTCAATAAATAGCCTTAATAATAGCCGATTATGATTCAGGACGTTTACGCTTCTGCTGCTCTCAAAACAGGAAATCAAACGGAAGTGACGTTTCATTGAATTTCCGTTTTCGGGTTTGTCCAATCAGCTTCGAGAAAAGTCTGTCGCGGCTCTTGTTCAAAATGAACCGACCACAACACTGTTCACGCCGTCGTTAAGAAAAAAGGATAGAAGTAACTCTGAAATCGGTACGAAGCCATCATTTTACTGTAACGATTAATTAATGTGGTAACGAAGTAAACATTGACCGACCACGAGAACAAATCCATCCATCCTTTTCGCGTAATTGGCGTTAGCTTGCTATCGTTGATTAGCATCCACGACGTGATAGAAGTAGCTACCAACTCTGCAGAAAAGCGATCTCTATAAATCGGGTTAGATCTTTGTACTTCAACATATTCTCACTCA
The DNA here is from genome assembly GCF_951799975.1 of Gobius niger. NCBI lineage: Eukaryota > Metazoa > Chordata > Actinopteri > Gobiiformes > Gobiidae > Gobius > Gobius niger. The sequence continues at coordinate 11,514,974 of NC_136867.1, forward strand.
GTGAACAGTATCATTTCCGTATTGATCAACCCTGGATTACGCTCGGTGCATTATTTTTCCAGTATATGTACTCTCGTTCCTGAGCCTATATGACACAGGAAATAGCTTTATCAGTACGGTAAACAACACGTCGCCCTTGTGTGCCAATATTAGCAAACACGATTGATATAGCGTGGTATCAACCGTGTTGTTTCTTTGGGATTATAGCTTTTGCAACGCCATGTAAAGAATATGGTTTTATTCAAACACGGTAACAGTAACTACGTTGTTTTTATGTTGTATCTCTACAGGTCCCCTCCGTTACATTATATGATGGCAGAAGGAGGAGATGTAGAGTGGGAATTGTGCAAAGAAAACATTCAACCTCTTAGACGTGGAAGACACATATCAGCTCTACAAGAAGCCCTTACACAACATCAAGATGGCTTCAGCTCTGCCATCATACATCAGAGACAGTATGGGCGTGCAATTGTTTTCTCAAGTGATATTTTTGGTACTTTTCATTGGTTATTCTCTCATTTTATGTCACCTTGAACAGGTCCTTTGAAACCGAACTAAGAATGTATGATGGAGATGATCCACTTGATGTGTGGGACAGGTAAGTTCAGATCTAAATGCATTGTTTACACACAATCTAACAATTTTTATGAATACATTTTTACAATTTACAGGTATATAAACTGGACTGAGCAAACGTTCCCCCAAGGAGGAAAAGAAAGTAACCTGACCATGCTCTTAGAAAGAGCTGTGACCAGGTTTACAGAAGAAAAGAAGTATCATAATGACTCTCGTTATGTTGACTTATGGATCAAATTTGTATGTATTCTTCTGCCAGTTTCCCGATATGCTCTTCTACCTAAACATTAACTTATTTTTTGTGTCGTAACAAGGCAAAGAACTGCTCGGAGCCCTTGGATATTTATCGCTACATGCAAGCTCAGGGGATTGGAGATTTGCAAGCGTCATTTTATATTGCTTGGTCTGAAGAATATGAGAATCAGGGTGATTGTCGCAAAGCGGACATGATGTACCAGGAGGGATTGAAAAAGTTTGCTGAGCCACAGGACAAGCTCATGCAGTTTCACAAGTGTGTACTTTTGCCATAATTATGTTGTTATAATTGAGTAATGTGAAAATAATATTGTGAAATGATCATTGAAGGGCTCTGCAGGCACGTGTGTCCCGACAAGTGTTGATGAACGTCAAAGGGGCAGACAGCGATGATGAGCTGAAACAACCTGAGAGAGTATCTTTGGCCAATCTCAAACACAGAGGGAAGAAAAAAGCGATTGTCCCTGTAAACAGAACTGGAGCTGCTGTCAAAAGTAAACACAATAGTATTCATATTTTTTGTCAGCTTGCATAAAAGGAGATTAATTTGACTGTTTTTTGTAAGGTGCTTCGGGAGGCTTGAGGTTCCAAGGCACACCTGCTCTCAGCAATGCCACAAACAGCCAATTTGTAATTTTTGATGAAAATAAAGTTCCGGATGAAGGTCCTTCACAGCCAAAATTGGAGTCATGGGCGGCACCACCTACTTCTTCAAAATCCAAAGAAAATGAGCAGAGACCAGAAAAATGGTGTGATGTCAAGGTATAATAATTTTAAAAATGTGTGCATTTGAGTATTTGCAAAGTTTGAGATTGCTATATATTTTTTTCTATTAGATGCGGCAAAAAACAAAATATGGACATACTGTTATGGCACCGCCTGCTGCCAAACCAACATTTCAACCATTTGTAGAGGAGTCAGACGTGCCTCCGACAATGTGAGTGGTACTCTTTCTTTTCAAATACAAGCGATGACAACATCACACTGATCACTAATTGTGCTTTCCTGATTCACCACCAGGACCCCATGCAAGATCAACCCATCTGTGAACAATGTGTTATCAGCTCGGAAGCCTTGTAGAGAAGAAACACCCCTGAAGAGGCTACAGGAGCACCAACAGAAAGAGACTGACTCTGAAAAATGCCAAGAGAAGAGTATGTACTGCAAAGAGCTACTACTGAGCGGAGCCACTGAGTTCTGCTTTGAAGAACTGCGGGCTGAACGGTACCGCCAGAGGATCTCACAAGGTGTTGATATCAAAGGTCAAAAGAAAGAAGCTGTTGCCACTACTGTAAACTAATTATTGTTCAGGAGTTCTGACTGTTTAACTTTTATTGTGTCACTTATGCATTTTGTTTAACTAAGTAAGTTGAAGACTTCACTTCACTTCATCATGCTGCATGATGTAAATACAGTACTACTTTTTCTACACATACTTTGAGAGAAAATGGGCAGCTGTAGGCAAATGTACTCAAAAATTCCACCATTCTGTGCTTCTACTTAAAGTGAAATTTAATAGTGTAATATTGCTAAAAAAAAAAAAACACACACACACGTAGATTTGCAGTTTTAACACCTATTGACTCAAGGTCAATATGGTTTTAACAAAATGTGCTGTTTTTCTTGCTTTGAATTGTTGATTTTCTATTTCTAATGTAAATATCTTGCTCTCAATCAGAAAAGGAGAATGTTGCATAGCCTTGTTGTATACGTCAAACTTTTTATTATTGTTCATTAAATGTGTTAAAATCTTGTTTATTTGTTTGTTTTACTTTGAACCTATGTTCCAGAACGGGATTTGAGGTGTCCACATTTTTTTCACAGCGGACCGCATACTGACATGTGTACAACATGGAGGGCCGCAGATCCATCGACAGTGCAATAATTCAACTGGGTGTATTTAAAAGAGGTTTAAACTACCATACACCTTTATTTAGACTTGGAATCATAACGCTAGCTCTATCACAATAAATGCTACTTTTTGAGGTTTTAATTGTGTCGAATTATTAAGATTGCAGTCAAAAGTACCATCTTTGGTGATGTGTTCCAATAAAATAAGAAGCCTGAGGGCCACCAAAAATTGCTCTGAGGGCAGTATTAGGCCCCCGGGCCCCACTTTGGACATTCCTGCAGTAAGCGAATCTTGGTTCAGTAAACCTAAACTACTATCAAGATGGGAAGCACTTCAGAGGCACAGCGTGTAGGACAGACTTTGAAGAATGGCCTGAAGATGGGTTGTTCACTCATTAGCAAGTGAAATCCAGGCAATGCAGTTGAGTACTAAAAAGGCCTCAGTTGTCCCCAAAGGCCAGTGAGAAAAGTTGAAGGTACTGAAACTGGCACAGGAATCATGCTGAAAACAGACACCATCCTTTCAACATATTTTAAATGTTGTCTTTGCACAGGGAACCGCTGAAACTCTGTGATAAATGACAGGGTATGTGTGATGCACTCCCATTATAATAACACAGCGTAACCACATCATAACGGATTCTCTGGTCTATGCTGTTTGATGGGACTTATTAAAAGCTCCATCCATGAAAGCAGCCAGATAGCGGCTCAGACAGAAAATCCATAGCCCACTCGAATGGCCGCCTAACCAGTGAGGTACCTTTTTCTTAATGCGCTTTCGACAGGCCCTCAGAGAAGAGCTTTTGTCCAGCATTGTTACTTTGACTGACAGGAACACTCTGGGTTTGTATGGGGGGCATGTTTTACAGTCTGTGCTCTTAAACCTATTTGTTTTCACATGCACCAGTTAACAACAACTTCTCCATCTAGCTTCTACATGACTGACTGAGGCTACTTTCTTTGAAGTCTGGCCAAAACTTGATAAAATAACAGACCTGTTATTTCAAAAAAGGGCTGCACAATATGAGAAATAATTGAGATATTTGATAATTGAATAGTGCTAAAGTATAGCAATATTATTTTTAATTAATAAAGAAATTCATGACTTAGAAAAACTATATTTTCAGCACATTTTTGATGTAAGCTCTGGTGGAATAAAATGAATCAGTTAGATGGATCTGCAGTGACATCATATTGCAATATATTGTAGCTAGTGACATGATGAATAATACATAATTTAATATTGCAATGACAATAGCTTTGCATTATATTGTGCAGCCCTATTTGTAACCTTTTTTGATAGTGTAATTTTATAGTCAAAGTGCATATAAGAGATAAAATGATCAATTAAAGATAGATTTTCCTTTGACCGGGTCAACACATCTATGATCAGATGTCATTTATAAACAATAAGAATGATTATATAAACAATAAATACATACATAAATATCTAATATTAATAATAATAATTATGCTTTTTTTTTTTTGTATAGCAGGTAACAGCATGAATTGGCAAGTAATATATGGGGCTGCGTGGCCAGTGGGTACAAAGGTTATCATGTAAAATAGTTACAGTTTTGTAATGCAAACATTGAAGCGAGTCCCTAGTGCACCCTGTTGGCTCCAATTTTAATGACAGCACAGCTTAACACCACCATTGTCATTATAAACGTCTTCCCTTCCTCCTGTTCAATTGCTGAATGGATGTTTTTCTGCGTCATAAAAGTGCCTCCCGGTGAGATATCATTAGCTGACCTCATGACCCCCGAGCAGCTCTCCTTCATAGTGGCTGACCACCGATAGAAGGTGAAAGTGTCTTGGTACATTTATGGTCTGGTCCAGAAAGTCTGAACAAATCGGATTGCCCCCATTTATTCTAGCTGGCTTTTAATGCATCTTAGTGCTTAGAGTGGCAAACCCAAAAGAAATGTAAAATGTAATGCGTGGCAGTACATTACAAAAAGTTTAATAATGCTAACAAGGGAGAAGCCAAGATAGGAAAGGGTTGTGGCTTCTATACCCCCAACAGGGAAATCTGTCATTGTTATGCAGATTGGTTTAGTCATTGGCTTTTTTCCCCTCATGTCATTGAATATTCTCACATCAAAATGCATGTGCCCCAAATTTGGATGACTTTGCAAACAATATTAGCCTAATTTGCCATTTTTTCTGCTTTTTGTCTGCTATATCAATAATTCAGTAAATAACTGTTCTAAGAATATTTGAAAAAACGAGGAGGCTATTTTTAGAAAGAAAAAACTTCACTGGAGAAAGATTTTGGGTCATGTTAGTCTCAAAAAAGATGACAAATGCACTCTACAGAAATAGACCCACAATGCACAGCCTTCAAATTCACACAAACAAAGAAGTCTGCTACCATCTGCCGAGTCAGACCCAGTCACTCCAAAGATAATTCATATTAGTGGGTGCTAAAACAGCGCAACCATTACGCATGTTCACATGCCAGCCACATAACATGCAGACAGCGAGGAAGACACAATGACAGAGGCACGCCGTATCCCAGGTGATGGGTGTAAATGGAGCTCTTCTCTCCTTACAGACAGTCATAAGAAACCGGCTTTAAACAGGCTAGCACACTCAGGCACGGTTACATGCTGCTATCAGTTCTAGGCTTTTGCAAAGACAGCCCAATGAGGGAGTGGGAGGAGGCAGGGAAGGAGGGAAGTGATAAAGGCACCAAGAGGAGGAGGAATAGAGAGAGTGGAGAGACAGTGCGGGGAGGGTGTGAGAGAGAGTGTGTGAAGCACACACACAGAAGCCAAAGACAGGGATAGTAAAGGAAGGAGCTGAATGCGGCCGTCATATTTCTCTCATTTCTCCTGGACACTGCCTCATTCCTTTCTTCATGGCTTTGACTCTTGCATTGTGTAAATGGTTGTCCTGTGTCCTGAGAAGAAGACATTGGTGCACGGACCAGCACTCAGCCAACAGCACAGGAGCCGGGGATGAATTCAGCCCAACAAAGAGCCTTTGAGATGGAAGTGTGCGCTTCTGCCTGGAGGGAGGAACGCATCAGGCTTTCCCAGGCAAGCGGCAGCCTGCAGTGTGCGCTGGCTTGAGCTCCAAAGCCTCCATCCCCATCCTTAGCGGAGCGCCGTGTGTGAGCGTGCTATCACAGTGAATGCAAGTGTGTATGTGCTCACTCCACATCCTTCCCAGAGGAGAGCTCTCCTCTTCACTGGACAAGGCAAGGTAAGGGGGAATGACACATTTTTCTCCTTTTTCTCCATGGAGGCAGTGGGGTGCGAGGGGGGTGGGGAAAGGGAAGAGAGGCTTAACGTCATTGATAAAGAGCATTCTAGTGTGGGCTGTCGGCAGACATTAGAAAAGCGAATGTAGACAGGCAGTGAGCAGAATGCCTTGTGTCCAGGTGTTGATACACTAAAAGGGCTTTGTGGATGTATTCAGTGATGGACCGCATCTCTCCAGCTTTCACCTTCCACTCACCCCTCCTTCTGAAAATCCCCCACATCCTCTCAGCCTCTTCGTCCTCAACCTGTATGTCAAGAGAAAGGATACAGCCATCCTCTCAACAGTGAAGCACTGTTTGTATGTCATTGGTCCCATTGGCAGGGGCTTCCTCTTTTGATTCTGGTGTTTTCTGGTCTTGTCCATTGACTGCGGGTGATCCCTCCAAAGCAACCTGTGCATGAGGACTCAGTGTTATGTTGGTATGAAGACTTCAGAGCATGCATGGTCATGTTGGAAAACATGTGAGGGAACACAGATATTTGAAATGTTTAAAGCAAATAAAGTTTAATGCTTAAACCTGTTATACAAGAGCTGAATAACTATACAAAGTGATGTTTGCACAGTGTTAAATGTGAAGGAGTTGGAAAAAAGACAAAACACAAAAGGGCTCACTCTTTAAAGCCATATATGAACAATGAACAGTTATTACAATGGGATTGAACTAACCTGTGTAATAAACCCTCAGTTACATACCTCTGTGATTAAATGATCCACTTATATCCTCATATACCATGAGGGCTATTTTCATTTATTAGTGGCTGCTAGTTTTTCTTTTTTTTTTGTCTAATTATATAGTAATCTTCCTAAAAATATTGCTAAGCATAAAGTGTGCTGATTTTCCACAATGTATGTTATGAGTCATAACAGAGGCGACTTTACGGGCTTAAACTCCAGCCTGGCCTGTTGTAACATATCCTCACACGAGGTCAAAGTAAACTGTGGATTGTTTGAGTATGAGTGGGATGTGAGTAAGGTCCTGCAAGTCTAAAACTGCCTTCTTTGTATGTCTTGGGAGACTAATTGATACACTGGAAAGGAGAGTCAAGGCAGACGAGGGTAAAAGAGGTGACAGATTACTCTGCTAAGTACTGATTCACTGTCTCATATCTTTTGTTGCTCAATTCCAGAGGCGCTAAACGCAGAAAATTATATTTGCACAATGGACCTGACAGGACGTGACCGAGATAGCAAAGGTAATCAGGTGCAGGTGGTTCACTATTGTCACGTGGCCTGTTGTTTTTATAAATGCCAGGCTATGGTTGAAACAGAGGGCAGCGTGCATCACCGACTTTATCTTCCCCACTGGCCACAAAACGTCAAGCACTAAGGATTAAAACAAGCTCTGAGCCCAAATTAGGGCAGCATGCCACGAGTCCCCTCACTGGGCTCCAACAGCACCCACGCTGGGTGACAGAGCGGGACAGTGGGGCCCACGCAGATTGATCGTTGCAAGGGTATTCCCAGATTTTTTGTAAAAAAAAAAAAAGTCAGGTGCTTCGTGCTTCGGAAAGTCACGCTGAGGCCTGAGGTGGGAAAATATAAATCAAAGCTCTCATAGGCTTGTACTGTAAAGCCTGCTCTGGGGCTTGGCGCATCAATAAATTAGGCCCCAGAGAGAAGATTTGGGCACATACCATTGGTCGAGCCAGATCACAAGTCTTTATCAGTGCAGCGTCAAATTGTTCAAAGCACTTGCGATAGCCAAGAGAATATTTAATTAAAGAGAGTGTTGGTCAGTGCCGCATAGTCCTTACTCCTCTTATCTCTATTCAGAACATACATTTACACTGTGTTGCACCTTGTGTCAGCATCAGTCAGGGACATCCCATAAACTCTCACTATAGCACACATGTTGCTTTTACAATGCCATCAGGTTTAAGTATCATTCAGAGGCAATAATTAAATACCTGCTAATGTGCAAAGCCACCTCACTTACCAGAGTTCAGAGCAAGCTAGTTTTCTTGTCCATTGAGTTGTCCTAGAGGATCAGTGTCAATATGTATCATCTGACAGAGTGATTTACAGCTTCTATTGATGCCCCATCAATCTCCACATTTTCTTTACTGTCTGCAGCAGAGAACATGGAGTAACGTGTTCCGAGCTGCACTGATCGAGCTTATGCAAAATATGTTGAACGTTTTACATGCTCCATCCCTCATTCTGCTACCTTCCCGACCTTCCTTTTTATGCTTTCTCAACATTAGCTGAGGTCCAATGCATGAATACCAGCTGCCCTTGAACGACAGAAATCACTACTCCACTTGTATCATGCAATCATATTTAAAATTATATAAAGCCGGACAGTTGTTCTATTTAAAAATGATATTGAAACTAAATCCAAAACAGAGGTCTGTCTGAGTAAAGGTTAATATCTAAATCATATGAAAAAAAAAACATTAATGTGAGTGAAAACAGTCAGAACAATAGGTCATGTAACCTAACCTTCAACATTATAGACTTAAATGTCATTATGGTAAAGAGATAATGGAGAGCAAATGCAGTTCCAAACATTTCTGTAACCTTTCTTTTATTAGATAGAGATAGACATATAGGCAGTCACATGTTGGATTTTTGTTATTGTAAGTATTCTGCCAAGTGAGCCACCAAAGAAACCCTGTCATCCTTTTTCTATTAACTGTATGGATACGGAATTACTAAGCTCACCAAGCTTTAATCATCAAGATTTTAAAAATGAGATTTATCCAAAACGTTGAACCTTGTTTCTTATGCTTGGCCACAATCAAATGCTTTAAAGTAGATGCGTGTCTCTCTTCAAAGCTTGTTGGCCTGCAAGTGCTTGGTTGTGCATGCTGTATTAAACCTTGGACATGAAATATGCATGAAAACAGCATTATTCCATGTTATTCCTTGTCATTGAACACAACTCATTACATCACATGTCATCTCCTGTTGACGATGCCTTGATGCAGACAGAGGTGACTCCAAAGAGACTTAAATCAAAAACACGGACATTACTCTGTCCAGTCACGTCCAGAGCCTGTGTACCACTTTCCTCAGATATAAAATTCTGTGTGGGCATACTTTACAAGACATGACCAATCCAAGCCCCCCTCGCACACTCCTTTGAGAGGCAGTCTCATTATACTCAAAGGGCAAATCGGTCATCGTAATGAAGCTGATAAAATAGCCCTTGCCGCTGCAGTGCACAGTCCAAAAACAGCAGTTAAGACCCTTCATGTCGTCTATCCATCCTGTGTCACTGATGTTCCCACTGTAATTTACTATAGCTGGATTATACTTATAGATACACTGACTTACAGGAGCAAAAAGAGGATTAAGTCATCACAATTGCCTCACATATTCATCCCCACTATTTTTACACAAATCCTGAAAAATAAACACGTGCTTGGCTTCGTGTGCGCTCGGAGGAGAGTGAAATGATGTGTCCTAAAATTAGATCAGTGGAAGCCTGAACACCATACTAATCCTGCCAGCAGAGTCACCTGAGCGTGCACCACCCTCGCTACCATCTCTACATGCATGCCAGCAACAGAAATCGAGCTAAAATTAGGGCAAAGAGGGAAAAAAAATCATTCAACACAGCTCGGAGCAGCAACATTGAGCAAATCCAATATCTGCCCCATCTCTATCCCCTCCCACTTGCCCACAAGTCCCCCTGCTCCGGATGGTACTGGAACATGACAGAAAGGGGCTCTATTACTCTATGTGTTGTGTATGGAAAACATATGGATGGTTTTATGCATGGCACGAGGTGCATGACTGCTCTGCCAGGTGGAGATGCTCCATCCGGTCACGGTAAGGTCTTGATTTGAGGAGGGGGTGTTTGACTTCAGGCTGAACAGTGTTTTGGAGGCGGAACTAAAGCGGTGCACAGACTGACTTGTACCTCGTTTGAGATTACATGTGGTGTTTTGCGTTCAGCATTTAAAAAACACCTGAATGCAATTTCGTTGTACAATTGTACAATAACAAATAAAGCACTTACTTACTTACTTGGTACTGGAATTAAAATGATAAAGATCACAGTACATGACCTATATGATGCTTAAGCAAAATACAATTAAAGTTCACAAGATACTGTTGTAGGCTAATCCTCCTACTTGGTTGCCCTGAACTGGGGTTGCCCACGGCACCTGTCCTGCAGGTTGCCCCAGTTTCATTGGAGGATATGGGTCAAATGCAGAGCACAAATTTCCCAATGAAAACCATAAAGTACCTTCACTGTGCATGTACAGACTGATGTAATCTCCAGGATGTTTGTGTCATGAGTATTTTGGTGTGGCCCTGAATCACGTTCAGGACGAAGGGTGGAACTGCTTTACTTGGCAGAAGTTTGCTTTCTGGACTTCTCACATAACATGCTCGCATCAACTAAACGATAGCATGTTCCTTTTATTCCAAAAGTAAGACAAACATCACAAAGATCAAAATACAAAGACACAATTACTCTATTCTGCTCTAAGGTAATCGCTCTGTATATAAATCTCTTGGCATATTATCAGATGATAGACATGCATCTGAAAACTAAGGATAACTACAGCATGCATTGGGTTTGGGATCCAATGTCCAAATGTGAATGCCTGTCTTAGCTTATATATATTATATAATTGCCCTATTTGGCACCATCACTCTGGCCATAGGAGTTTGACGCTATGTTTCTGTTGTCAAGTTTCCCTGTGCATGTGGTCTCAAAGATAGAAACACCCCGTGTTGCAGAATTTCTGAGTGACCTCATCCTTTTTTGGCTGCTGATGTTTCTGACAGCTGCTGGCTTTTTTTTTTCTGCCTCAGCACTTTGATAGATTCAAGACAAGCCACTGTGGGTCAGATCCCTGAAGTTTTTTTGTGTGTGTGCTTTTTGTGTGAGTGTGACCAGAAAACATAATGATGCAAGTTCAGCTCTGCATAAATAACGCTGCCTTAGAAATCAATAGTGCATTGTTATCGAGACACTCATAAGCTTAGCACTGTTAGTGGGGTCAATGCAAGCCAGATGCATGTGATTAAGGCTTGTTAATCGATAATTGCATCAACTGTTCAATTACTGTCATCCGGAAGTGAATCAACAAAGTCGGTCTGTGTTTTTAGTGTGGCGCTAATATCGGATTTGTAAGTTTGAATTTCTGGTGGCTTCAGAGAGGAGCAGCGCTGGGATGAATAATGAATACAGTTGTGGTGTTGACTGCTTTAAACTGATGAGGCCTGATAAAGTGGTGTGCAGAGCCAGCTGTCCTATATGAGTTGGTATCACCCCATTATTTCTGGCAGTAGAGAAGTGTAGCCGTTTGCATTTCACTCATGAGTAAATATTGATTGATCTCCTTGTAAAGGATACATGAGGGCCTAGGGTAAATATTTGTCTAAGCATTGCCAGCTTCTGCACTCCAAACTGCAAAATAAGCACAACGTGGGAGAAGATGTTGAATACTGGAATGCTACAGATAAGTGCATTACTATGTCCAAAATGTATGGCAAGATCAGGAGTGTCCAAACTGTTTTCACAAGAGAACTTCACCCTCTGAATACCTTTTCACTTCAGAGGTGGTGCCTGGACAATGCCATCAAAAGTGAAAATGTATAGAGCAACATAACACCCTTTATTATGTTGCAAATAAATAAAAGATATTTGAAAGCCATATCACAGGAAGCCACACTATGTCGCAATTCACTGAGGACTTCTATCTGACTATGACAATTTAAAAAGATGGAAAAGTTTCATTTTAGTCGTGATTTTTGGCCTTGTTTTGGTCCTAATTTAGTATATGTGACATAATGTTTTGACATAATTTGACAAGCAAAAGCTACAAGACACATTTTTTTATTTGAATTAAATGGAACAAATAGTTTTGAAATGGTTAAATGGTTTAGTTTACTATTTTCTTTGACCATGTACAAAATACATTCATCTTAAAGAAAAGAAAGAGCAACAGTATTGTTATAATGAAAACAATCGCAATAACAAAAATATAATTGCAATTGCTCATATAGTGAAGCTCTATATATTCTGTAAATTGCACAAGGACCACCGTCCACTCATTCCAACCACACCATAAAATTCCCGTCAGAGAGAATTAAAGCTACGCTCAACACCATTTTGTGTACACAGGGAGAGCACAGAGTCATTCGCTTATGCAACTTAGCATATGAGCCCAGTGATTGAACTATCCTTGAAGGGGTGACATGTTTTTCACAGGGCTACCCCCGATGCGCTTTAATAATGAGGACGGCCTATGCTGATGTGAATGGGCCCTCCCGTGTGCTGCGGTCAGGCCCACAGTAGTATGGTTAGTCACCGGTGTGGCTGATGACTGGAGCAGCGATGTGGGCTTAAACAAATGCTGGTCTGAGGGCAGTGGTACTGAGTGCCTGCTGCAAAACTAATTTCCTCCATTTCAAACCTTTGCATGTGCATGAGGAGATACAATCTAGATCTATCAGGGCACCTTGTGGGCCTCTGCCACTTTCAGTCCACACTCTAAACTCAGCACAAATTTATGTTGTGATAAGCGGCTGGGATGCACTGGGCACTCAATGAAACAGTGTTAAATCTGATGATAGGATTCAAAGATTGATTATCTCTTCATACAGCTGTGAGGCCCGGGATGAGATGTAATGTGTTTAATTATTTCCTTGTTTTGAAAGGGAAATAAAGCAGAACATATCAGACCACATCCAGTTCCAAATGTGAAGCGATCCATCCAAAGATTAAGTCATTTCCCTCTTTGAAATCAAGGGCACACAGTCGAGTAATTATGAAAGGCATATGAAAGATAGTAGTGGAGTCGATGAAGTTTGCATAAACTTGTGTATACACAGGGCTCTTTCTGTTGATGCAATGTAGCCTGTAGGACTGGATAAGCCCTGTTTGAACACATCTCCTTCCAGTGAGACAAAAAGTCAGATCTAGACAACAGTTAATGTCACCCTTAAATTCTGAATATCAAATAACAATCATGTTACAGCTACTTCCTTGACAAATTTTAAAGATTATAAACGTTTGAGATTAACAGAAATATAAATTGAAGTTGAAGCAGATGAGTATGAAAATGAATAATTTTCAAACTTATTACTAAATGTTTGGCCATAAAATGCAGTGCATTGTTATCAAGATTCCATTTGCATCATCTGTAATCTTTAATACAAAATTCTCTTCCTCCCCTTTAAATCCCTCCACAACCTCACACCTCCATCCCTGTCAGGCCTTCTGCAGACCTACCCACCCTCTAACTCAAGACATCCATACAATAGACTCAATCACCACATTCAAATCACGTTAAAAAAAAAGGCCCACCCCACATAGTCCTTTTTTAACTGTTTTGTAGGCTTTCTGTAAAGTAACCTTGAGAATTTTGAAAGGCGCCCACAAATAAATGTATTATTAATGCACAATACCATAAATTATTTATATATATTTTTCTTTTACAGGAACATAGTGCAACAGGCAAGCTGTGGCCAGTGTGGACCTGAGCATGTTTCGCAAGAAAAAGAAGAAGAGGCCTGAGATATCAGTGCCCAAGAACTTTGAGCACCGCGTTCACACTTCTTTTGATGTCAAGCGAGGATGCTTCGTGGGGCTTCCCATGCAATGGCAGAGCCTCATAGAAAACCTGCGCCGGCCGCGGCCCATGGTAGACCCCTCCAGGATCACAGAGGTGGAGCTCAGACCAAAGAAGGTACAATACACAAGTTACTCACAATGCACCTGAAACTGGACCAACCATGTCCTTATTAAGTAGTGATCTCAAGCTGATGTGGTATTGATATACCAGGGTAATGTGAAATCAGCAGAGAGAGGTTACAATCTAAAAACGCCTGAAAGGACATCTTCAGCTTTCTTGGGGCTGAGCTAATGACCCTGCTGTGTACACTGACTTTACAGTGTTGAATACACTAAGGGACCATAAGATTTATGACGCCACATAGGCAATTAATAACAGTGTATAGAGCGCTGGCACAGATGTCAAGCAGAGGGATAAAAAAGTGCAGGTACAGCAGCTGTACAGCAGAGGGAATGGGACTGATACAAGTCTCACTGTTTCTGTGCTTGCTCAGTGTGGTGTCATAAGCACTTTATGGCAGAGGTACTAGCAGTTTTATGATTTTGTATTCTCTACTGTTATTGGTTCAAGGTAATATGATCACCATCATATGAGCTCTGGAGAGGGATTAAAGGTATAACTACAGACCAAAAACATAAAAGAAAGATATAGAACTAAACACATTTTAAATGTAACAAGAGTGTTGAGATTCTTGTGCGCTGTGAAGCGATATGTCACCTGACCTGTGTCTCCTATGTAGAGGTACTCGCGCTGAACAGGAGAAACCAGAGATGCTGTCGACTGACCGTGAACTAAATATGACTCTACCTTTAGACAAACTAATGAGCCACCACCACACAGTCTTCTGCCAAAACAACATACTTCCACTTCTGTCTGGGCAAGTTCTAGGCCTCTGCCTTCATACCAGAAAATTGCCCATTTACAATGGTATTTTATGACGTGTCAGGTTTTTTCTTTTTTTTTTACTAAACTATTACACATATATTTGTCAGTGCAGTGTCAAAAATAGCTCTGTGAAGAGATGTAGTCTTTGTACTGAGACAACGATGTCCTTTGTAAATTCTCAAGTCTAAATTTAACATGCCTCTCAGCAATGATTATGTCACACTAATTATTTCTCATGGTGCAAATCTTTCTGTGATGTGATGATGGCGTGTGCCTTTGCTCTTTCAGACCATTGTGCGTGGGAGCATGATTGGTCATGGGGACTACATCTCTGCCATGATCAGCGATATGAGCCGCCTGTCCGTGACCAGCTCAAACTCCCTGAGGAAGAGCAGCCCTTCCAACCGGAAGCGGGCGCAGTCTCTGGGTCGACTCGGGGAGGAGAACGAGGGCGACACCTATCAGTACGAGAGCCTCACTCAGGACGAGGAAGATGACCCTCAGGACCAGTGGAGAGATAGGGCTAGGAACATTCACAGCGAAACAAACACTCCATATTTGGGCATGAAGAAGAGCATCACCTTACAACATAATGGGATCTTACCAAAAGCTAAATCTACTTACGAAGTCAGCATCCCTCATGAAGGACCTCCACTGCCTCCTCACCCGCCAAATGTCCATGCGCCTTGTCACACAGCTTACATGAGCGCAGATATGGGTAGTCCTCAGGAGAGAGTCATCTGGAAACGGGACATCCCACTGCCCAGGGGACTGCCCACACCCCCCAGACCAGTGGCCTGTTTCTACAATCCTAGTATGACTGTTCAGCAGCCACCAACGCACGTGGAGCAAGCAATTGCAGGTTTAGAGCTGCGACCAGCTGCACCCATGTACATGCACCCTCAGAACAGCCCAGGAAGGCCGTTTTCATCCTACGATCTCAAAGTAAGGCCAAACTATTTATTTACTCAAATGCATGTACTGCGGTACTTTCTTCAGAAAATGATCAATTATATGCATGTTTTAAGGCTGTGGGACCCAATATCAGTAACCCTTAAAATTTACCAATAGATACAGCCACAATCCCAATATCCTTCTCCAAGTCATATGTATGTGATGGGTATGTACATTACTGATGCTGTTGCTCCGGCTTGAATGTATGCTTACTCCACCACTGGGCTTGTATAGCTATAGCAACAGCATTCCCATGGGTCGTATCAGGCAAAGTGTCGTGAAAGAGTGGAGGACTTGATTAACATTCTCCCTTAAAGCAGGTCCTGATCCGTGGCAGTCGGCCAATAGACTTTAACTGGTCCCTGTGTAATCTTGTCACGCAGACAGAGACGTCTGTGAGATACCACTCCGGCTTCCTGCCCACTGGCACGAGCAGTCCCCTGGTGGGAGGTGGCATGAGGCCCCAGCGGACGGTGCGATCCTCAGCAAGCTACACCCTCGGCCTGTCTCCAAACATGGGACTAAGAGCAAATGTCCCGGAGTCATTTTTAAGACATTCAGGATGCCCCAACCCCCCTTACCCTCTTCAGGACAGTCCCTCTCAGCCCAGACCCTCTCCTACAGGCTCACTAGCTACCAGTCCCCCCGGTACCTGCTCCCCTGCCTTCCGAGCGCCTCAGCACCCCTCGCCCCGGCCACCACCGGACCCCCCCAAAGTCACCCACGAACAGTTCAAAGCTGCCCTGCAGATGGTCGTGGACAAGGGCGACCCGCGCTCTTACCTGGAGAACTTTGTGAAGATAGGAGAGGGTTCCACCGGGGTCGTGTGCATCGCCACAGAGAAGCACAGCGGGAGGCAGGTGGCTGTCAAGATGATGGACCTGCGGCGGCAACAGAGGAGAGAGCTTCTGTTTAATGAGGTACGGGATCGCTTTTACACTGGAAATAAAAGGGGAAAATGTAAGCACAGAAATTGTTGCATAAATCAGCGTCAGCAAATTATCCACCGGAAAAAAAAATTTAATTGTGTATTCCACACCACTTTCAAACACTGAAACTCTGACACTGTGTAAAATAGAGCTCAGACTGAATATTATTCAGCAAAGAATCATAATAATTCTTTCTTGTGATATGCAAATTGTATTGGAAGCCATGTTTCACAATACTTTTGATACTCAACTCAGCTCTTAATTTAAAGGTGCATTATGCAACTTTTATGTGTAAAAAACCAATGGCTGTATGAGTGATTAGCATGGTGCCTTCACTTTCCATCATGGTGGTCTTTACAACGCTCCAGAGCCATTTGTTTTTTAGGTTTTCTAGTGAGGGTCCGTCGGCAGTGAAAACCTACCAGAAAGCCTTAAAACAATTGAATTGGAGCGTGATAGAGGCCACTGTGAAGGAAAGCAAAGGCACCATGCTGACCACTCACACTGTGCACCCCCTGGGACACTGAAAGGCCCAATACGCAAATACATTATTTTATTTTATTTTTCACATAAAAAGTTCCATAATGCACCTTTAAAGTTGGTAGTGTAAATATCAGTTTTGGTGCAGATTGGTTTAAACAAAAGAGCACTTGCAAAATGTTTTACTCAATGTCTGACTGATTTACATTTAGTTTATACCTTTTGAACATTCAAGTTGTACTTCCTTAATCATTTCTCTTAGGGCAAAACATTGCAGTTCATTATAATGACAAATCATAGGACTCAGGGGGTAATTCACCAAACCGTTTGCTCATGTGCA
Organism: Gobius niger; assembly: GCF_951799975.1. NCBI lineage: Eukaryota > Metazoa > Chordata > Actinopteri > Gobiiformes > Gobiidae > Gobius > Gobius niger. The sequence goes on from NC_136867.1 coordinate 11,532,058, forward strand.
AAACAAGTATAACACATGCAAAAGTGGACCAGCAGCAGAGTCATTTACGCATTAACCATATCCGCTTAGGGCACCAAAATGGCTTCCAGTGGCCCTGACAATACTAACTATGTCTCCTCGTAAATTACAGTTTCAACTTTAGTCTTCATACTGTAGGGTGAAGGCTCTGTGTTCCCTGTTTTCATGTATTTGCCAAGTTTTTATATTCCATCCTATATAACCATGCTAGATGTGCTATAAAGTAAAGTACGAGTTATAGTGCGAATATTTTTTCCATATCAGAGTAAAATAGCACCATTATACTGTATTTATGAACTTGGGAGTATTGAAGCTTTTGATTTTGGTGTGACTAGTTTATTTGCTGATGATGAAGATCATGTAGCCTATGTGTTTTACCATTTTACTAAAGCTGAATAAAGTCGAACAAAATGTGGATCAACTCATTTTAAGCCTCTGAATATGACAAATGTCAGAACGTGTAGGCGTACAGTTTGAAGGGCATAGCTAGAATAGTTTTCTATAAATCTGCTGTGTCAGGTTTGCTCTCCATTTACAGCAAATCCCTTGCAAATCACCCTCACTGCCATTTCATGATGCAAAAGCTGGTTATGGCCTTTTTACAACAGTGGTTTTACGGTGCCGCAGGTGGTGATCATGAGGGACTATCAGCACAGGAATGTAGTGGAGATGTTCAAGTCGGCCCTGGTGGAGGAGGAGTTGTGGGTCATCATGGAGTACCTGCAGGGAGGAGCACTCACCAACATCGTGTCTGAAACCAGGTATGAGGCATTCTGTGTCAGATGCACCCTCTTTGTTTGTATGAGATCATCGTTTGTATCTCAAGCGGCCACTAGGGGGTAGTGTAGTATCGTGCAAGGACACAAAGAGGCATCGTACATCACGTCTGAAAGAGAAAAATAATTCAATAGATTTTGTATTGTATGGCCACTGTATCAAATTATGTATTCATGTTTCATTTTCTTAATTCATTGTGTTATTTTGTCCAAAATCGAGACACTAATGTTTAGTCAGAACACACATGTGTGTGTATATATATATATATATATATATATATATATATATATATATATATATATATATATATATATATATATATATAGTAGACTATAGTAGAATACACCGTAGTCGACTCTAACAGAATTTATCAGTCTTAACAGATAATTGGCCAAGAAGAGAATAGCCTTCAGGTCTGACCTTTTGACACAAATCCACAAAAACAAGTCTCTCCAGAAAGATGACAAGAGCCAGCTGCCAACAAGAGCTTTCATAGAGCATGCAGATTTAACTGACTGAGCAGTTCTCCTGTTCCTAAGTCAATGGTGTCGTCGGAAGAAAAAGTAAATTCAGGAGCTATGGGACCCATTACTTTCAAGCATGGAAGCTTTCTTTACAAAAGTGACTATGGAAAAGGCCCTTGTATAATTTGTACCATTTGCAACAAAATCTAATTATCTGATTATGAATCATATGTGTAAATCTATCCTGTAGGTGTTAATCAAGTAGGAATTTGATGGCAGAAAATGATGGTTGCTGCTTGGTACCTGTGCTAGTACTGTTGTACTAGGGATGTTTCATATGAATGTCGTGATAACCACAAATGTCTAAGTTGGCCTGCCTTAAAATAAATTTTAATTAGTGGGCTTAGGCTGACAAATTTAAACTTAATTGAAAAGAAAATTAATAAGCAAAAAGAAAGAAAGCAAGAAAGAAAGTGAAAAAACAATGGAATGAAAAACACATTTAAGAGAAAAAGAAAACAGCAATTATTAACCAATTGATAATACATTAATAATAATAACAACAACAACAACAACAACAACAACAACAACAACAACAACAACAACAATAATAATAATAATAATAATAATAATAATAATAATTATTATTATTATTATTATTATAATTATCATTATAATTATAATGATGTAAAAATAAAACACAACGACCAGGGCATCCCTACAATTACTACAGTTATCTATAATGTTATTATCATACATTAAGTGTAACAATGCATTTATTTATTTATTTTGTTCATTTACTGGTTGGGACCATAGACTGTATATATAAATGTGGGACATGAGGGGAAAAAACACATAGATTGTGTTCACTTACTATGTGAAATAAAAAGATAATAAAAAAGAAAAAAAGAACACTGACATTTTTGTACTGCCAGATTTGTATTGCAGTACAGTTTATACTAATGACTTATGTAAGAATGGATGTGTTGGTACCTTGAGCTAACCTCTAAGCCACACATTCAGAATTATTAGTCACTTCAGATGTGGGAGTTGTTGATCTGAACAGCGTGGTTTCTAATTGGAGTGATTCATGAAATTTCAACTTTCCACAGAGAATTATTTTGAAAAAAAAGTGTGCCTGCCAAAAGCTCAAATGTTAATGTAAAACCTGTCTGATGATGTGTTGTTGCGTAGGCTGACGGAGGAGCAGATTGCCACAGTGTGTGAGGCTGTGCTGCAGGCCTTGGCCTATCTGCACTCACAGGGAGTCATCCACAGGGACATCAAGAGCGATTCCATATTATTAACACTGGATGGAAGGGTAATATTTATGAATTTAATAATTTAACAATATTAACTAATTCTTTAATGATCCCATGAATTAACACAAAGTAGTAGCTAATAGGGAAGTGTTACTTAAAAAACAATATATAATACATAAATTAAAAGTATAATGAGGATAAACAACTCATCATATAATTTTGACTGTACCGAAAAAGTAATTAAGAATGTATGAAAATGAATATTAAGCAAACTTTTTTTCTCTTGTCCTGCGCAGGTGAAACTTTCTGACTTTGGATTCTGTGCTCAGATCAGTAAGGACATCCCAAAGCGAAAGTCCCTGGTTGGGACACCATATTGGATGGCTCCAGAAGTCATCTCCAAATCTCCATATGGCACTGAGGTAAAGCGATCTCTCTGCCGTTAGCTGTTAGCAGTGGTAGCGATGCCTTTACATTATAAATATGAGAGTTTACAAAACTAACCAAGTCTGTGGGGATTCAGGTGGACATCTGGTCTATGGGTATTATGGTTGTGGAGATGGTGGACGGAGAGCCTCCATACTTCAGTGAAACTCCTGTTGCAGCCATGAAGAGGCTGAGAGATGAGCTGGCACCTAGTGTGAGAAATGTCAACCAGGTAAGCAAAGGGAACCTTTTATTTTCCTGACTTATTAAGATAAATATTAGTTGGTGAAAGGTCAAAGTTTACACACATAAAGCCGCATTTTTAAGTGACTTAAAACTCTCAATGGATGAGGCTGATCAAATGCTCAAAGGGAGCTCGTTCCAAAGTTTGGATCCAGCGATCCCAAACGCCCTGTCACCTCTGTTTTTGTATTCGAGCGGGGACAGGTTAAAAGCAGCAGGTCACAGGACAGCAGGGCTCTCACACGAGAACACAAACTGAACATTTGGTGGTTGAGTCCTTAAGTAAGGAACGTGTGTTACATTTAAACAGCCTATAATATATCATTTATATTTTCTATATCTGCCGTATACTTGGTACTAGTGCTAACGCTGACAGTTGTTTGCTTTCAGATCTCTCCTGTCCTCAAAGACTTCCTGGACCGTATGCTCACTCGGGACCCTCTGGAGCGAGCCAGTGCCACCGACCTGCTCGAGCACCCATTCCTGCTGCAATGCGGCTCACCTCAGTGCCTGGTGCCACTGGTGGAGCAGTACCGCAAACGCATGTCCCGCTGTTGAGCCCTATAGCCGACTGTCACTTTCCCTTAATAACACCCACCTTTACCGGGGGCTTGGATGAGGAAATGCATTAGGCCTGGCTCCTCGGGAAATCCAAGGACTGAATAGCTCTTGGGGGAAGCTGAGAAAGATTAAAAGCTTTTGCCCAAGTTAGCGATGACAGGACTATGACAGGACTATGACAGGACGGGCGCATGGTCTTGGGCATGACAAAAGCACTTTAGGAGTGAGCAAAAGGCAGCATGCCGGTTTTGTCCTCTAAGCTCGGTTTGGTTCAATTTCTGGTCACACACAGCCGTGGGCACACAACACAGCACAATATATATCAGTGAATAGGAAGGAAAAACACATACTTAATCCACATCCTTTATGTCCAAACTGAGTATTTCAGAGGCTAATGTGAAGGATTGTGCTATCTCTGCATACACTTTGATAAACAGGAGGACTTATGGTTACCGACCGTTGAACATGGACAAACGGAGGCACACCTGGCCCAATGCAAATGCTTGAAAACGTACCAAACTGGGATGTGAAAGACAATTCTCCTTTATTAGCATCACAAATGGTAGAGAAGGGTCCAGCCGCTACTAGTGAGCTAATGAAAAATATCAACAGTACAGTATCTCTTCATGTTTATTATTTTTTGGTTTTTCAAAAGGTATTGTGAGTTGTTTGTATGATGTGAATTTGCAAATAAGGTTTTGTTAATAATGTATGAAATGGCTGAATAAATAATGTACATAGGAAAAATGAATACTAGGTCAGACACTGCAGTAAATGATATCAAATGTTACTTTTCTGTATTGATACATGAGTCTCTGAGTGCATGTACTGTATGTGTGGGAGTGTGGTATGAAACCCTCTTTCTATTGTGACTGACTTTTTAAAAAATAAAATGGGATGATGAATGGGCACACTGCTCCAGGAAATATGTATGACTGTATTTGCATTTGTTGGAGTGGGATGAACCACACAGGCCTGGCATGTGATGCAGCAGGGTCTCCACCTGCTCCCAAAAACTTTGCACATATTCTGAGACAGGTACATGTGTTTATATTTCTGCGTGGGTCCTTCATGGAAAAGAGAATTTAACATTAATTTAATTTTGTATAAATTAATAAATTATGCACATGGTCTCTGTCTTCATTGTGAATTTTTGGTTTTGATCTTTTCTCAATTATAGTACACACACATACGCTGTAATAGATTTATTTATTTATTCAGAGTTCAGCAACATTTTTCAATACCACATAAGCAATATTTATATATAATGTTATCCAATATATATCAACTACGTGGCTCACAGATAAATCATAGCATTTTCAAAATTTTGTAAACGTACAAGTACAATAAAATATGTTTGTGTAAAAGATAGATCAATGCAAAAGCTGTTGACTAAACAAATGCAAAAATATTAAATGTATCACAAATGTATCACAATCCAGCATTCCTGCGTAATGATAGTGTTCTTAGTCTAATCAAGAGGGAACTGAGAGGAGCAGCTTTCGAACTCGCACTTCACCACGCTGATACTGTCCACGCTGGGCTGGCTGTTGACCTGCTGGTGTGTGTGTGAGAATGGGAACGTCTCTGAACGCGACATGCGGCCCCTGCTCTGGGACGAGCTGGAGGAGCAGTCCAGGACCATCTTCATGAACTCTGGAGCAGTGAATCTTCGGAGCAGCCTGGTCCCCAACCCCACAAACCCGGGGGTACGGCTGGGGGCTTTCCCAGAATCCATCTCTCCTCTTGCAAACAGCAGCTTGTGTCTGGTTGTGGGGCCGAGGCTCCCTCTCTTCTGTTGTTCTCTCTTACCTGACGGCGCAGTGTCATTAACTGCCTCCATTTCACCCTGCTCGAGCGCTCCCGCAAACTGATTCTTGTTGGTTAAAAGAGGCTTTGGCACAGTTTTGTCAGCATCTCTTGTGAAGGCCCAGGAGTTCCCTTGGCTGTCCCTCTTATCCAGTAGACATCTCTCATCCTGAAGCGAGGCTCTCTTTAATTTGCTGGCTGACAGCCCCATGTCACGGACATCGCCCTGATATGACTGCTTTCTACCAGTCACAAGGTCCATGTTAAATGGCTTGGCCTTACCCCAGGCAGAACTTTCTGAGGTTTGTCTGTCCACTGCTTCTCTGCTGATATCTTTGTGGCTGGTCTCAGGCACAGAGTTCAGTGTTTTAGCGACTCTTACCTCTCTGAGCTGGCAGTTTTGCAGTTGTTTGGCAGCAAAGAGAACACTTTGATCTGCGGAATTTTGGCTTTTGTTGATCGGTGGAGGTAGGGCCCAGCTGGGGCGCTGATTGTCATCTTGAGTCTGGCAACCTGGATATCTGAAACGGTTCCACAGTCCGCTGCGGTCTCCCATCTTCAGCTGCTTTTGGGACAAAGTGGGGAGTTGATCATCTGTGCTGTTGCACTGTTTAGAGAAGCGTTCTAACACATATTTTGGGAGCTTGTTTGGTTGTCGAGACTCTCCATCCCCAATGTTGCCAGTCTCTGTCAGAGGCTCATCGGAGACTACGCTTCTCCTGCAGGGGAACTTTAAAATCTGTACACAATTATTGTGTCCAAAAAAGTTGGCAACCTCTATAGCAGAGTGGCCGGCATTATTTGTTCTATCCAGTCTCAGTCCCAGCCTCTTAAAAGCCCGCACAAGAAACTCTAGAACCTGGCTTTGACCAGAGAAGGCAGCATACATGAGAGCACTGTTTCCCCAGGCATCTGAGATATCAGGGTCAGCATTGAACTGCACCAAAAGCTTCACCACATCCAGGTGACCCATCTCACAAGCCAGACTGAGCGCTGTTCGGCCATCCTCATCCTGGCAGTTCACATCAGCCCCCTTCTCTAAAAGCAGATGAGTAAACTTGACCCGGGAACTAGGTTCTTGTAAACAAACAGCATACATGAGCGGGGTGCGACTGTTCTCGGTCTTTGAGTTGATAATACGTCCATCAAGGGCATCCAGAATGAAACGAGCAAGGTGAACCTTGCCTCCGTGCATGGCATCCAGAAAGGTCTTGGTGCCAGAGCCTTGGCGCAAATCTTTAGGGCGCATCATTCTCAGACAGCCACTTGTGGAGCAGAGCTGAGAGGAAGTCACAGTTGGGAAAAGTGTGCAGCAAGTTGTTCCTGTTACTCAGTGTTGACAGCGAGTGCGTTTTCCTCAGAGTAAGCCTCAGAGAGAGGCTGCCAGCGCCTTTATACCTCACTCCCCACATGCCCTCCCCACGTTGCCAAGGAAACCAATGTCTGAGTACCATTATGCAGTGGCAGCATCCATTCAGCCCGAGCGCTCTCTGCCTGGAGAGAAATATGCTATTTGGACCAAACAATTACTTCAAGAAGTATAATGCACAGCTGTCCAGTAAGCATGGCAGGTCTCCTAAAGTATACATGGTTAAATGTCTCAACTCATTTGTAACAAGAATATATCCATCACTGAATCAGATGAAAGGTTATTTATAATGTTATTAATGTTGTATTGTCTCACCGAAAAAGGACGACACCATGTTTTGCATTCTGTATTCTGTGTTTTTTTTACTTCAGCTTTTTTGTTGCTTTGAAAAGAGTGTACATCATGCCTGTTTTCTGTCTTCATCAAGGTCACAGAATAAAAGAAGCTGCCTGGAGGCTCTTTGGATGAGAAAAAACATGAAGAGCACCTGATGAATGCTGAGAACAAGACTGGCATGTTTATTAGCTTATTAAATTGTGATGCTAAAAGCAGTGCATTGCTAATATAGGAAAAGTGGCTGCTCGCTGACTTTGATCTTTCCAATCACCGAGGTAACAGACAACACATTGTTATTTTGATTGAGAATATGCTCTCAGCTGACTTACCATCAAATGAAGGATACAAAAGTAAAAACAGCATGAATATACCTACAGCATGGTGGAGATAATTCAGCTGTTTCTATTATTATTATTATTTGTATTTTTATATCTTCTAACCTCAACAGAGCCAGAAAACAGAACACAAATATTGAGGCAAACTCCTTATTGTTTACCGTGTGCCTTCAACAGGCTCCCAGCGCTGCTGTTATCTTTTGGCAAAACACAGCATCCATTCATCATGACACAGAGAATTCATCAGTCGACATGACACTCTCCTTGTGCTTTTCACGAGAGATGATAGCTCTGCAAACACACACAATTTTCATTAAAGTTGGTTAGGGGTCACATTGACTGCTGTGGGAGGACAACACTGTGGTCAAATACAGTTGCATATTAATGTAAAGCATTGAAGAAATCACAACTGGTATTGACTTTGAAACTATGCAAAACACTCAAGTCTGTAATGAATAACATGATAATATAAAGAATGAATAGGGCTGCACAATAACTCAGCAAAATATTGTCTTATACAATATATGAAGGAAGGAGGAAAAATCAATAGGGTCTTCCATCTGACTATTTACAAGTGTTTTTTTTATTTATTTATTATTCTTTATAATATTTTATCCGTCGTCACAGCCTACTTGGCACAAATTTGACACAAAAAAACACCCAAATTAACCGAATTATTCATTCGCTAATTACACTGACCGTTGACAAGAAACGACAGGAGTGAAAACTGGATGCAAATGATGGCTGCTCTAATTAGATAATTGTATGCAAAATGAATCTAGCGCCCTGACTGATAGTTGATGTCCCATTCAACGCATGGTCCATTTCGGCTTGGTGCCCCGCAGAATGCCTGGCTAAAAATTAAACCACGTGTCAAGTTAGTTAAAGTGTTTTCTGCAGCTTTAATGTGTTAATTAGCCACTGGAGATCACGCACGGACCTTCTGCACATCTCCTCAAGCCAAAGTTGGAAAGTGGAAAGCAACAACTCTCCCTTGGTATGTGCACTTAGCCTGTAAAATGACTAGGGACACACCTCGACACATTAGGGACTAAATTAACATTTGAGCAAGGTTGGAAATTGGACAATTAATTTATCCTCTGCAGCAAAGTACTTTCTTCCAGGCGCCTTTCTTCACGGACAACTAATCCTCCCAGGTTGATTTGGGCACACCTAGTGACGTGGTACGGGCTGTGGGGCAGTATGGAAAACATGTAGGCGACAAATATAGACCAAAACAGTATGATATTGATCAAAAAAACAAAAACTGAGATGACTCTGCACAGCTTAATAGAGTTATTTTGTTACTTGCACCACAAGATGTGAGGTTTCGGGCAGTGTTGGCCCTTCATCAGACATGGCCCGAAACGTCACATCTTGTGGTGCAAGTAATAAAATAACTTTTGGGAGCTCAAGCTGTGCAGAGTCATCTCCATTTTTTTTTCGACTTTTGCACACTACTCAGGTTTGGATGTGCGCGTTGACCCGGCTCTTTATAAAAATACATTTATCAGACACACAGGCCAAAACTGTAAAACAGATTATATATCTCTTCTCTATTTTATTATTTTCTAACGAGATAACTGAAGCCTAATCGATCAAAAAAAAAACAAAACATGTTGATCCTCCATTGTGGGGGGTGCCGATGTATCAACACACATGATTTAATTAACGCTATATCATGTGTGTTGATCGGAATATCGGCATCCTCAATGGCGACATATTGGTTTTTTTGTCATCGATTTTACGCAACTTAATTGAGAACAATAATATGCCTTTACAATATTTAGCCTACATTAAAAAAGAAAAAATCAAATGCAGGCTAAATTTATGTCAAGGCCAAGGGCAACTTCATAGCATTTTACTTGTTTAAGCGTTTTCTTAATTTCTTCCTCAAGCAAAGCATTGTCTTGACTCGGTTCCCCAGACAATTACATAAGACTTTAACACTGGTACATCTGTTGCTTGAGGAGTGGGACATAATAACAACTCCTGCTGTGACACTAAAATAACTAAATCATAGTGTTCACTTTCAGCAAGAACAAGTGTGTGTCCGTGCAATTCTCCTTAATAGCCCTTGATTTGATACAAGGAAACAGTGTCTGTTCTGTGTGTGTGGTGATTTTGTTTTTTATTCCAGGAAAAGGGGTAGCAGCTGGCTTCCTGTCAAGAGCAAAACCATGGCAGATCAACAGCCAGGCTGAAGTGGGGTTAGCGCATAAAAGAACGCAGGTGAGACAGTGTTGTCAACGTGCTCAAAGTCACTAAAGAGGGGGAAACTTTAGGCTTTTTTTAAGAGGACAAGTAAATTATGGTGTTGCAGCGGAAGACTTCAACCCAGGATGTGCAATCACAGACGGCTGCTGATATGTTATTGGCTCTGAGGCACGCCTTCAGTGTCAATCCCTTTCTGTTGTCATCAATTAATGCTCTGGCTCAAGCACACGAGCCAAGCACTGCCAGATGGTAAACAATAGGCGTCCCCTCAGCCCTCGCAGACTCTAATATCAGCTCTCAGTAGGACAGTTTGAACAGAAAATGAATGGCAGGCTATGGCTTTGGACACCAAGACAAAATATAAATATAAAGCCATTGAAAAAATGCTTAGCTTGACAATGTCTGTTTCACAAAAAAGAAGTACATTTTAACTATAAACTATAAACTCTGCTAATGGTAGCAATAGGCTGTATATGTTTTACCTGGGAGCACAGAATCAGAATTGTATTTTTGCCATTATTAGCTTCGCGGCCCCTGTTCCAACTTGAAGATCTTGGCCAGGACAATCTTGATGAAAAGATTTTTAATCTCTATAGGTTCTTCTGCTTTAATACAGGCTAAATAGAATAAAATACAACTATTTTCTGCTAATGCCACTGACGCTTTGTACAGCTGATGATGCAGTTGTATGTCGGTGAAATGCACTTCCTCATGAAAACTTATTGTTATTTTAACCAGAAGGTTGTGAGAGAAGTGTGTTAAAATATATTCTTCAATATAAACTTTGGCACTTACAGGTACAGACTTATGGGTTGAAAAAGATAAATTTGTGAAGGAATCTCTTCTGGAGACTGGTGTGATGTGGAGGAAATTGACTGAGTGAGGTGGTTGACGGTCCTGTTGCTGGCTGCACTGGAGCAAAGGTGGAGGAAGGTTGTGTCCTGTAGCTGAAGGTATACACTGCATTCCAAATTATTATGCAAATTGTATTTCAGTGTCAAAAAAAGTGCTAAAAAATAAAAGTTTTTCAATGAAACTCATGGATGGTATTGTGTATCAGGGCTCTTTGAATCACTGACATCAATCTCAGACACCTGGGATGATTAGTTTTCAAGTGAGCCCAGCTAAGCGAAAAACTACTGAAAAAGGACGTTCCACATTATTAAGCAGATCATCATTTTCAAGCAATATGGTAAAGAAAAAGGATCTCTCTGCTGATGAAAAGCGTGAAATAGTTGAATGCCTTGGTCTAGGTATGAAAACCTTCGATATGTCACGAAAGATTAAGCGTAATCATCACACTGTTAAGAGATTTGTGGCTGATTCAGAGCACACACAGGTTTGTGCAGATAAAGGCACAATGAGGACGGTTTCTGCCGGACAAATGCATCAGATTAATAAAACAGCTGCTACAAAGCAGCAGACAGGTATTTGAAGATGCTGGTGCCTCTGGAGTCTCCCGAACATCAAGGTGTAGGACCCTCCAGAGGCTGCAGTTGTGCATAAACCTTCTATCTGGCCTCCCCTAAACTATTATTTGAAGGTACAAGAACAGAAACGGCTGCAGTGGCTCAGAAATACATGAAGACTCATTTTCAAACAGTCTTGTTCACTGATGAGGCCGTGTGACCCTGGATGGTCAGATGGATGGAGTAGTAAATGGTTGGTGAATGGCCCCAATGTCCCAACAAGGCTGTGACGTCAGTAAAGAGGGGGCGGAGTCATGTTTTGGGCCATAATCATGTGGAGAGAGCTGGTACTCTATGGTACAAAATGAAGAGCCGTGCTTTCCCGAACAAAATCCTCTTCATGCATGACAACGCACCACGTCATGCTGTAAAGAATATCTCTGCATCACTGGCTGCTATGGGCATAAAAGGATTGAAACTCATGATGTGGACTCCCTCCTCCCCTGACCTCAACCCTGTTGAGAACCTTTGGAGCCTCAACAAAAAAAACATCTATGAGGGTGGAAGGCAGTTTTCATCCAAACAGCAGCTCTTTGAGGCTATTCTGACATCCTGCAAAGAAATCCGAGCAGAAACTGTCCAAAAACTCACAAGTTTAATGGATTTTAGATTTTTTAAGCTGCTATCACAGAAATCTCCTATGCTAAAATATAACTTGACCTGTTAAGATTTTTTTGATTGAAATAGCTTCTGATTTCAGTAAATATGACCTCCTAATGCTACAAATTCAACAAATGACCATTTTCAGTTAATTACAAGCTTTAAAATGTATTGAAACCATGAGTTGCATAATAATTTGGCACAGTAGATTTTGAGGTTTTACTATATTTATTTTTGGAAAAAAAATAAAAAAAATGTTCAACCACATTTAAATGATCCTCTACCAGTTAAGGACTTGAAAATTATGCTGACTCTCATTTGAGTTGACAAATTAGAAAATCAGGGAAAAAATGCATAATAATTTGGAGCGCAATGTATATTTGACTTCGGCGAACCAGCTGCACCCTTCATTGATTTACTTGTTTTGATGGAAATTTCTTTCTTGCAGTGATGCTGAAGAAATAGACAGCCGAAGAGCACCCTCTCCATCTCCCGTACGACAGTAGCTATTTGTGGCCTTGCAGGCACGTTCACTCCTGACAGCTCAATAAATTGTACAAATGGATAACAAATGTTTTTGTTTGATGGCCTCACTTTGCCACCTGGAGCACTGTCAGAGAGGCATCCACAAGGATATAGGAACAAATGGCCATGAATCATCAAACTCAGAGATTCATTTAGACCAACATCACATCACCGCATCTTGAGATTCACTATTTATTTACACAGTTTTATTTTGTTGTTGTGGTAGATCAGTTTGAGGCTTATTAGTTCCACTGTTATGTTCTGTGTGTACTACAATAATAAGAAAGTGAATGAACAGTAAAAAAAAAACCCACAACAACAGATGATGAGTCACCTGTTTTAACTGTAGCGGTTAATAAGACAGAGCCGGTTCTGTGCTTCTGAACTGCAACATACAGCATTTCTCCATTTACACTAGAGAGTGTAAATTATTAGACAAAGAGCGGGCATTTCTCAGCGTGTCATGTGTCTATAGTTTTTTTAAATGTATATTGTACCTGTGCTTTAAGATGTTTAATAATAATGATTTGAAAATGCATTGAAGGAAAATATTTCAATGATAATTTTGTGTCTGAGCAAGGTACCTTTACACAACAGCAACATTGGCTTCAAATGGTAATATATGTAGCATTTATGTTCCAATCAGTTAACACACTGAGGCAGATGCTCTCACCCCTCAGAGGTACAGGCTGAATGGCGATATCGCCAGGCAACAGGCTGCAAATCATCAAACAGGCTGATAAAGCACTTTGTTTCATAACTAATTGGCAGCTAAGAGGTGTCTGCTGCTAATGAGCCCCATTGTCAATGTAATACATTTAAGACTAAGCACAAGAGTTGTGTACATATACTGCAAGTAGATTTGCATCACAGAGGTGGCTCTCAGACACGTTTTGTACTAGAACTGTGCAAGAGCTGAAACACTGCCCACCAGAATACTCAATAGGCCACTGTGTTATGTCATTGTAATCTCAACAGTTTAACAGAAGGTTAATAAGAAGGTTTTTCTTTTAATTAATTCTTTTAATTCAAGATTTAATTCAACATTGTAGATTCTGCCTGAAGGCATCCATTTATGAACAAACACATATGGAATTATGTTTTACTAAAACTAAAATCTTCAAAATAGCCGCTTTTTGGTTTGACTACTGTGCACACTTTTCCAGAAATATTTTAGTATTGGTATCAAACAAAATTTAACGGTACCCAGGTTTACAACATGCTTTAGTTTACACAGATTCTCAGAACCATGGATGTGGTGAGTGTGCAGGCTGAGCAGGTGGTGTATATGTGGGTGGTGTGGGTGCTTAATATTCATCTAGGCTTTCCACTTCAGACTGAGGAGCAGGACACTTGTCTTTTAGACTGGAAGCAAAGCAGAATATTACTGCAGATGCACATGCCAGTATAAAGTAAATTGTGAATTTATAAAAGTAAATTGCATTGAGATTTATAAGTGTTGCATTCTAGCCTACAAGATGTATATCTATTTAAAATAATAATAATAATAATCTCAATATTTTTATATTTCTTTATATTGTTTGATGATTTCTTCATAAACACATTTCTTCCAGCTCACGGTGTCAGCTAGTGTTGTAAGTGTTGCCAGGTGGTTTAGGAATCCAGCAGGCCATCCCTCTCCAGCTGGTCCATGAGTCTTCATGTCAGTTTCTATCATGCAATGAGCCAATGATTCAGCGGTGACTGCTCTCACGCTTGCAGCTTGCAGGTCAGCTGTGTTGTGCTCGAGGAGGCAATACTCTCAGGCACAGGCTGCTAGATCTTTTTTTTTTTTACACATGTTTTGCTTTTGTAACATTTGGGAAGAGCTCTTGATTCATGGAGCGTCCTGAATGTAGTTTCAGGGCAATTCGATGATTTTATGAATCACTCATGTCATAATGTGCCAGATAACTAAGAGCAGAAGTCTGATGCACTGCACTGGGCACAATGGCTACTCATTCTCAAATCATAATGAACATGGAGTTCCAGTTTTCAGGACACGGTGACTGTGATGTAAATAGTGCTGCAATCTCAAAGAACAAACCATTCAACAAAGTTTATTAGTCTGACATCTATTATTACTAAGGCACAATGAATAAGTGGTTTCTTGCTTGTTTCAACCTATAATAAGCTTTAAAGTATGTTTGCTACTGGAAACATCATTAAAAGCACACAAATAATTAAAATTCAGGGGGTTGTTTGGAATTGATGAGTGCCTTTCAAATTTAAGAAGAGGTTTTCAGTAACATGCCACACAAACCTAGCAATATTAATTGTAATACAATAAACACAATAAAAAGTAATCTAGACCAGTGGCTCTCAAACCTGTCACACCAAGCAGCAGCTCATAAAATGTTTGATCTTCCAAGTGCCATCAGGCCTAAATCAGGATCAAATCAGGACTAAACTAAACTGATCTAGAGTGCATTTGCATTAGGGAACTTGTCCACAAATAAGTAGTATTCTGGCAGTCTAAGAAAAATAATAGGAAGAAAAAAAAAATCTACTGTGAATACAATGATCAAATAGGACAATGGATTTCTGCTCATCTTGTGGGTTACATAAGAGCATAGAAGAGAGTAAAAGAACAACAGTAAAATGTTGAGACGAGGCAACAGACTAACCAAGAAAAACATCTCCATAGACGCCCACTCCATCCACTTTCTTGGCATTTTGGTCCACGAGCTCTGGGAAGTGCGCCCCCACACACACATTAACAGCCTCAGCCACATCTGCGGACACTGAACGCATCTTCTGCTGCTGCTCCTTGAGGGCTTCTTGATTGAGCTGTGGACAAAGGTCAAAGGTCCATCATAAGATATACTGTAGTGTGTTGAAACAGTCCCACTGAGGACTTATTGTACTATGACAATCTTTTCTGAATGACTTTATTATATAAGCAAAATGGGAAAGCAGAGAGAGCCGCCCTAGACCTTTTGTTTGGCCAATTTCTTTGGACTGGCACCGTGGGTTGTTGTAGTAGCATCTCCTCTGTTTTCTAGTTTCCTCAATTTCAAAGCTTTTCCTGTTATTTCCACCATCCATCTGGCATTCACACGTCAGTATTTCTACTATTTAACACCTCGTATTCTTCAAGTGCCAAAGTCATTGAAAGCGAGATATTCTTACAAAAACGTTCCTTTGACATTTTATTGCGGGAGCTGTGCCTTCTCAGTTCACTTATTCGGGCCTAGACTGTGTGTGGGTGTGTGTGTGCCACTGCAGGCAGCACTGTAGGGTGAACCCGCTGACAGATGGCCACAGTGACAAATAGGAAACATTCTGGCACAGTTTTGTCTTTTTGAAGATGATGTTGTCCACAATTTTACAGCGTCTGCATTTGGATGTTATTTTAAGTGCATATGACGGGCGTTCATGTTTTCTAATTATTACTCCCTTTGACGGGATGGCTGCGATAGTTATTACTCATAGTTTTACACCGGCATTTTATGATGAAAAAGGATGTGCGTACCTGATTTGTCAGAGCTTTAATCTCCTCCAGAGTAGCCTCTTGCTTCTTCATCAGTGCCTCTTGCTGGGGATTGATGTCTGGGACCTTTGACAGTGTTTTAGACACAACACAATCGATTAGCGGTTCAGGTTTAGGAACTTGGAGCATGTGCCAGGAGTATCAAGTGTGAGATAAAGGCTGTTTGCATGTCGATAAGTGGTTTACACGCTTATGTTTCTTCCCCCATGAGGAAATGTGCGCATATCTGGAGAGGAAAGCACCCAAGAGATGCAACTGAAGCAAGGCAATCGATGACAGTTAAGAGCCAACAGGTTGGGCTTGTCCAGTTCGGTTACACAGCCGTCAGTGCAGAGGACCATTCAATACTGCGGCTGTGCTGATTATGCAAGTGATTGTGTTATAAATACTGGCGAGAATTAGCGGGCTAGGGCTGATTAAGTGGATCAAAATGAGCTGCAATGTGACCCTAATGCGAGCGGGGAGTCAAAGTCGATGGCAGGGGCTTAGGGTGAAACGACTGGGTCTTTACCCCCGATGCAAGAGGCCTGAATGTTGATCAGCCTTTAGATCCATGAGTCATCCTCACATGGATCAGCCTGCACTCTGTAAACAGCCTCTGAGTAATGAGCAAACCCGGGCTATGGTCAGGGCCAGCCGCACTCCTGCTCACCGGGTAAAGGGTGTTTATGATGAAGGACTAGCGGTGTAAAGAGCAGTGTAGCCTGTATAAAAAGGCATGTACTGTTGCATGCCTCAGGTGCTTTTTTTTTCTCTGCGCTGTTTTGTCAGACTTAAAACTCTTTGTAACCATAGCTACAGAGAGCAATGGATGAGTGAGTGTCGGCTGTAACAACGAGTAAGCTGCATCTGTGTTCTGTCAAGTCAAAATATAAACTCACTTCAGGTGGACCGTTGTCATCCAGAGCGTCTGTGCTCATTGACCTTTTCAGCCTAAGAAATCATTTACATTTGTTAAACTTAATGGTTATGGATATCATTTTCAGGAAGAAAACACACACATCAAATCATTTTATCAGTTTGTTACTTACTTTGCTGATCCTTTGCCCAGCGCTTTCTTCTTCTCTTTGGCTTCACTGCAGAAGACAGATAAGGTTAGCTTAAGGTGTACTTAATTGTCGCCTTTAGATAAATTTGTCCAATGCATTTGACCTATCCTGAGAGTGAGTTAGTCTAATCCTTAGTATGTACTTTGTTAACGGTGCTGTTCACTGTGATTAAATAGTACATGCTATACTATTTAAACACAGATATATTCTTGTTTTAATTGTAACAATGATGATTGTGAGTGGACTTGACGGCTGCTCCTGCCCTTTCTCTTGCAGGCAGCTGCACAAACACCTGCGTGATAAAGCCTGTCCCGAGATAACCATCACCACGCTCAGACGTGGGGCTACACACAGTGGCCCTGGAGCCTGAGTCGACGCTTTCATCATCTGAGGTATTTCTCTGTCTTAAATGTCACCTCACACATCACACGTTCACCAACATTAGAGCGGAGATAGGCGCAGCTCATCGGGGATTGTTTGTACCCAGCGTGTCCCAGTGTGTTGCCGTGTGTGTCATGGGTGAGTTTGCACCTCTCCAGGGCCTTCAGTTCACTTGTGTGTTTTTCTGTTGCCATGTCCATCAGTTTGGCCAATCTCTGTCACAGTGAAAATAGAAAATACAAATTAGGATAAGCACTGAAGGTAAAGGCTAACATTAACGATTAGTTCAGTTGTTCTGTCATGAGTTATGTGAATTTAGATTATTTAGATTAAAAAACTGAATAGGAGGCACACGCTAAACATTGTCACATTTGCAAACGTCCTAGAACCAGTATTAAATGGTAAAAATCTAAGTGGCATTTGATAAATATTTTGAATATACTATACTATTTTTTTCCCTAGTTATCAATAGTTTTGTTGATTTCTGGAGATTGAAGAGTTTAGTGGTCCTAGGCTAGTGCTAGGCTAGTGCATGTCTATGGTAACTAGTTGCCAGCATTAAATACAGTCTGACCCAAGCACAGTG
This sequence comes from Gobius niger, assembly GCF_951799975.1. Classification (NCBI taxonomy): domain Eukaryota; kingdom Metazoa; phylum Chordata; class Actinopteri; order Gobiiformes; family Gobiidae; genus Gobius; species Gobius niger. The sequence continues at coordinate 11,549,978 of NC_136867.1, forward strand.
AACCTGAGGCAAATCACTTATAACACCAGACTACCAATATAAATGTCTGCGCTGACTGAATCATTTTTAGAATATAACCATTTTGCATTTGGTTGTAAGCTACGCAGCGGCGGAGTGATCTGCTACGTTACCGGATCTACAGTAGTTTGTTTACCTGCGGCCGGCATTACTACATGTGGAGCTTTCTACAAATCAGATATGGCAACTTTTAGAGGCCTACCCCATGATTTTTAAGAGGTTTTTAATGCAGGCTACTAGTTACCATGGACATGAATTAAGGACTACATGAATTAAAACATATATATATCTCCAGAAATCAACAACACTCTGGATAACTAGGAAATGAGGCCCCCTGTCAAAAATCATGAAACATCCCTTTAATATTGGATTCTAAATGATTGTATTAAGGCTGTCACAGAATGTTAGGTGCATCTTTAATGTGTCCTTGCTCCAAACCTCTGTCGCAAACTGCTCTTTCTTCTTTTTGATCTGTTCGTACTGACTGGTCCACAAACTCTGCAGATCACTGTTCATCTTCTCCTTCTGCTCCTGCACGCGCTCAGTCGCCCCACTGGAGTCTCCAGCTGCTCCTCCACTGAGATCAAAAACAAAACTTATGGTCAGCTGTTAGTGTTAAGATTGCAACATCAAGACCTTTGCTATTTTCATGAACAATATTCTGGACAAAGTTAACTCAGTTTGTATATATAAAGTTACAAGTTTTTTTGTGGTAAGGGAATTAAACCTGGGACTTAATTTGTGGACACATTATTTTGTAGAATTGGCTGGTTCTTCCTTATTCCATATTTCTTATAGCTAAATCTTTGTTTAGGTAGTGAAGCTAATAAGTAAACACTCACTCCTTTTTCTTGAGAGAAGCCTTTTTCTTGATGCCCTTGAAGGTGTCGGAGTATTTTTGAATCAGATCCTCTCCCTTTTTCTGAAACTTCTTCTCGGTTTCTTTCAGTTCTTTGTCCTGGCGCTTGACAACCTTCAGATAATTCTTGTGTTGTGTCAGTTCTTCGGTAGTCACAGTCACAACCTCTGCAGCAGCAAAACAAAAGAGAGCATGTCTTTGTTGTGGTTCACTTGGACAATATGTACAGACACAACAAAGAAAAATACTTGGTCAGTGTGAACAGTGCTTTACCTCCGGTGCTGGGGGCACTTTCTTTAGATGTACCATTAATTGCGACAGGAGCACTCACGACTTCCGCTGCAGGCTCTTGGGCCTCTTCAGCGGGTTTTGCTTCATCAGATTTATCTTCTGGGACCTCTTTTTTTGGTTCTTCTGGAGCCTCCTCTTTTTGCTCAGCCTCAGGTTTCTCCTCTGGTGCAGATTCAGGTTGCTCTACTGCCTCTGCTGCAGATGTTTCTACAACCTCCTCTGGTGCATGTTCTTCCTTTGCAGCATCAGTTGTTTCCTCTGTGGGAGGTTCAGGTTCTGGGGCAGGAGTCTCTTCCTTTGCAGGTTCTTCTGGAGTGGACTTCTCATCCTCTGGAAGAGGAGGATCTGTTTCGTCTTTCTTACCCTCTTCTGCAGTTGGTTCTGGAGCTGGTGGTGTCTCTTCTGTTTTTTCTAACGTAGAAACATAAAATCTGTTGTCAATATTTACCATGCAAATGTTATATTTCAAATCAAGCATCTGCAACTTTCAGAGCCACACGAGGCTCTTTTGCCCTGCTCTTGTATTGAGCAGGCAAGCAGTTGTACAAAGTCATGTACAATATACTATTCTTAAAAAATATATATATTTTAAAGTGCTATACAGCAGTAGTTAAATGCAAAAAATAAATTAACCAGTGCACATTAAGAGAAGATATGATGATGATGATGATGATGATGATGATGATGATGATGATGATGATGATGATGATGATGATGATGATGATGATAATTCTGGAAAGTGGAATCTTTCTTGTGTGTGGCATAATAACCACATTTAATTACAATGAATACTTGTGTTGGTGTTTCCAAGTCTTCAAACTCTACATGATAAATTTGAGTTTTTTCCTGTGCCTCTTTTAACTAAAACACCAATACTAATTTCTCGGTTGTAAGTACGATACCTAATAAAAATAGTTCTACCAAAGCTGCTACCTGCTGGAGGGGCCTCGATCGCCTTAGCACTGGAAGTGGGCACAGCGGCCGCGAGAGGCAGCTCATAAGGAGAGACGTAGTCAGCAGATGACTGTGATGACATAAAAAGGACAGTAACTTGTTAATGTTCCTGGAAGCTAAAGTGTGTCATTAAGGAAACAAATGATCATTTGAAAATACTTTTTTTTTTACCTCCTTTGGTGCCTTTGTAGTTTTCTCTGTGCCTTTTGTGGGGTTAAACAAGGCGTCTGTGAAGTCTAGGACAGGGCCAAAGAGATATTTGAATATTATACAAATAGCTGTGTGTAGCTAAATATACATGTCATGCTGTCTAAAGCAGAACTTGCTGGACCCATGTAGTGATTTATAAAATGATGGATTAATGATGAACCTGCGAAAGCAGCAGGGATGTAGTCCTTGACCTCAATGTACACAAAGAGAGCAGGCAGTGTGAGAGGCATGTTGCTTTCACTGCGCAGGCAGATGTGATGGAAGCCTGCAAGGGACAGAAGATTCAGAGATTAGAGACTCACCTGATGCTCGACAAGTCCACACATGTCCTGCAATGACTGTTTAAATTTGTAAATTGAATGTGCTTCAAGGCTATACTTACCTGTTGGGCTGGGACGATACACTTACGATTTGTATTGAGATACAGTAAATAATCAATAAGGAAATGCAACACTTAACCCAGAATGAACAGAAAAAGAAAGCAGAAGTTTCCTTAGAAATATATAAATTGTGCCATATTTGGCAGTCTAAGTGCACAGTTCTGCCCTCTCCTGTCTTTATTATTGACTGTAAAAGCAGTGTAGCTCTGCAGTCTCATGAAGATGTTTGATTGTTAAGAATATTGTGATATGGGGATTACTGCACGATACGTGTGTCACGGCAAACCGTATTGTGGTATAACGAGCCCTACTAACCTGATTGAATAGCATCAAGAGGAATTATTCTGTGTCCCAAGAATTTTCCATTCTCCTCATGAACCACAATTCTCAGAGACGCCAGTTCTGGGAGCAAGATCTGTTGAGAACAATAAGTAATCATGTTAGAGCTGCTGCCATTTTAATATTCATGTTTTTCCTGGACACACCTTTTCAAAAACAAAAGGCTCCTCATTCCACACGGGGTTTATGGCATTGGCTGTGGTGCACCATTTAGTGCGATATTTTTTCTTGGGGTCATTGGGTAGCCCGATGACCTCCACCTCAACTCCAGTTTTTACACTTTTGTCTGATAGAAACTGCCCAGAGTAGATCTATAGGGAAAACAGAAATTATGTTTACTGCATAGAAGATACTAATGTGGAATGGTCAACAAAGTGGGGCTGAACGATACTTGAAGGACAAAAATAGAACAGTTTTTCAATCATAGAGAAATACCAGGAAGCAAGTATTAGTCTCAGCAGGGGGCTTAAGCTGTTGTGGACAACCAAGAAGCACATACACACGCACACACAATACACTGGAGATTGAGTTTTTTCTTGTTAAATCAAAACCAAAAAGATATATATAATTTGGCATGATGTTATATTTGTAGAATCCCAAATGTTGAACATGCCTTGATTGTCAGTGTGCTGGCTATAACTGTGTCAATCCTGTCACAAAAAGGGTCAAACTTCTTGTCACTGCGCCTCATCACATCATGTTTAAGGAGGTATCCCGTCCTGCCATTGTACTCAAACAGAGCCATGTTGAGCTGCATGGGGAAATCTGAAAATAGACATGCCATTAAATATCCCTAGCATAACAGGCAGGGAGTATTTAGGATGTAAAGCACATCCCAGGCCTGCTGCTCCTAGTGATGATGCAACACTGCCCCACTGTGGCGACTAACAGCAACTCACCTTTGAATAAATAAAATGTATGAGAACACTTTCGGGACTGTTCTGTATTGTTTTAAGGCTAACATATTTGCTGTGCTATTTAGAAGCTTTTAGGTTCATTCTATTTTAAGCATATTTGATCTGCTTTCATAAGACTTAGTTTTCTCTACCCATTGTTTGGTAGTTGAGCGCCACCATCTGGCAGCCTACGGTCCAGAAAGGCTGAGGACTGTAATTAGATGAGTCCATTCGTGTTCCCTTGGGGTAGATTCGACTCATTTGTCTCTTGTTATATCTAGGCAACGCAGTTCAAGAAAATTCAGAGCCATTGTTGATGTTTTTCATCATGAACCAGCTGCTATATTTGGAAGCACATCTCAAAGGATACTCGACAAATTCAACTGCACTTTTGGAAATCATCGCCTCCCCTCTGGTCTCCACAAAAGATGAGATGGAGTAACTCTTATTTTTTCCTGTAAAGATAGAATGCGTTGAATAAATCAGAATCAATTTTTACAATTATATTATTACGCACAAACTGTAAACACACTTTTGGCTATTTCAAAGGAGATGAATTTGTTTGGCTGGATGTAATTGACTATTGAAGACATGGCTTCGTATGCTGTCACTTCCTGTCCAGCTGTGCCCTGCAGGAAAATGACAAGACAGCTCAGTTCTGCTCTCATGCTTTAAAACTATTATGTCAAATTGAACCTCATCCGATGTTTTCATTTTCTCCTCATCCTGCTCATCTGTCTCCTCCTGCTCCTCTGCGTCCTCCTCTAAATAAAAAACAGATCTGTCAGTCTGACTCTCTAGCAGAATGATTGTTGGCCGGGTGTCGTTGAGACCTGGGTTTTCCGGGGCTGGTCCAGGGTTTGCGGGGTTGGTAGGATCAGCGGGGTCGGCGGGGTTGGCAGGGTTGGCAGGGTCGGTGGGGTTGGCAGGGTTGGCAGGGTCCGGGGCAGTAGTGTTGGGGTCAGTGGCAGGTTTCTTGGCCGGTTGGTTGATGGGTTTAGCAACGTTGCCCTTTTTATTCTTGATCAAAATCTTGCCCTGGAGCTCAGATGGACTCGGGATCTGTTGGCCTGGCTTGAGCTGTAATACATACAGTAGAAGAGAATAATCTAGATTATTGTTGTTAAAACCAAAACAGTAGAATCTATTCTTAGTTTATCTCATACTATAATATTCTAATTTCTTCACTAAACATAGAACATGGTAAAACATGGTCTTGCATAAAACATTGCTGCTTAGGTGATCATTGAACTATTAAGTTGTATTAAAAACCCTGTACTGCCATTAGTAGTGCTATGACAATTTAAGCTCTCTCTCGGATGGCCTAATCCTGGCTGCTTCACGGATGTTGTTTGGGACAGAGACAGAGCGAGCAATCTTAGAAAAGCAAACATCCCATCTTCCCCTTGGACGCGAACACAGCTGTGAGAAGGTAAGGTGGACAGCCTGTTGATATAAATTATTTGGGTTGGCTTCAGAAGCCAAGGAGGGACATATCTTTCAGTGATATGACACACTACAAGCCTAGCATAGTCTGCATAGTTGTCTAATAATAATACTTGATATGATATAGTGCAGTGTTCAACAAAAGCCTGGTGTGAAAAAATCATCTCAGTCGACTACTGTGGCTACTATTGTGGGTTTTGCTGCAGTGCACCGACAGGGTATTTGTCCAGGGGCTCTGTTAGTAGGGCATCTCCAAATATGGTTTTGCAGTAGTTGGCCATTTTTTCTTGTTGTTTGACCCTGTAACAAAAGAGGCAACACATTTCTGAGTAAAGATAAACAACTCTCAATGACACTTAAATATATGTGCAAGGCCCTTTCATGAAGCATGACATTGTTGCTCAATATGTTTTAATATCCTCTTACGAGTCGACGTGGTTCTCAAATGAGAGAATGATGGGATACTGAGAAGTCTTGAAGGCACTTTCATTTATAGCTTCAATCACATCCTGGAAAACAACACAAGGACACATTACATTTTAATATGCATATATACATAATATACATCCCTACAACAGTTAGTTAGTTAATTAGTTAGTTAATTTATTTTCTTCGGTCATTATGAACATTTAAATCACATGTCACATGTTTTCCAAATATCTTAGACATTTTACAATAAGAAAACACATACATTAAGAATTTAATCTAAATGAAGACAACAAAGGCAAAATCTCAATTATATTTTGTGACATATAGAGACATGGTTTGAACAACAAAGCTGATTCCCGTATCTATCCTTTGTTGTCCTGCCAGTAAGTTTAGTGAGGTGGCTCTGGAGACTGCTCAGACCTTAAATGGAAGTACAATGTGAGAAGAAGATGAAGGAGGAGCGGTCTGCCTGCCTCTAGGTCTAGGCTTTGAGTCATTTTGTAGCTTTAAACCTTCCCTCTACAATATGAAACTCATTGATATTGTGGTAATACTAAGCTGTGCTTCGGTCAGTGTAAGTACACTGAGGTTTACAAGAAGCTGTCACTTTGACGCAGTGCACGGTTTAGTCATAGGAAATGTTGGTTCTACCAAAAACAAGTATTAACAGCATGAAATGGGGCTGCATGATTTCATACTGAAATATGAGCTGAACTAATATTAGAATCGCATGCATTTCAGGGTTCTCAAGTAACATAAAGACAGTATTTTGTTGCTCATTGCAATTTACGATTAATCTTGCAGCCCTAGCATGAACGCTTGTAATAAAATAACCTTGAAGAGGATCTCAGTGGTCATAGTGAAGCCATGGGTGATGATCGGCTCTTCATCTGGGGGCTTGCCTTTCCAACAGTCTAGCTCCAGACAGCGGCAGCCGGACAGAAGGCACTGTCGGTACATCTCAGGAGAGGATAGGCCTGAGAACTGACCCGCTGTGTGGAAGAAAAACCCCGTCAGAATACATTCAGAAAGCACTCAAAAATCCCCCCTCCCAAACCTGTCAGGTATGTGTTGTGGGAGGACTTGATGAAGTAGTGCGGCAAGGGCTGAGTCATGTCATGGGACTTGGCCAGTCTGTCCTGCACGACAACGGAGGTCTCGGGCCCCATCAGGTAAAACAAGAAACCCTCTGGAGAGATCAGGCCTTCAAAAAAAGACATAATGATGTTAGTGAGTGTTGCAGTTTGTCAAAATGCATAATGCTGTGCAGTATGGGACCTCTGTTTGCATTGCCGGAGACAGGTTCATATTTGTCAATCAAGGCTTTGATCTGATCCTGTCGTAATCGAGGAAACAGCTCCTCATTGAGTCGAGAGTCTCTTTGTTTCTCATTGAGGAACTTAGTGAAGTTCTCCTTGGTCATCGTGGGTTTGTTGGAGCTGTAAGACATATAGTGTGTAACAACAGTATTTGCCTTAATCACATTTTGGTTCCGATTGAAGGACTTACTAAGATGTAAAGATCTCTAAGATGTCAGGCCTCGGGCAAAGGTGAGTTAGAAATGTCTTGAAGGCCGTTTCAGTAAAGGCCTCAGGCTTTATGCTGTCGTACTGCAGCATATAAACAATGTCTTCAGAAAGCCTCAAGAATGAAATTTATGTAGTGTTCTACATATAGTCTCACTGTAGAGAGATAACTGTAATGTCTGACCTTTCCTTTTGGGAGGTGTGCAGCTGCCAAGGCACTATCCACCCTTTTCTTATCAGCTGGGAACATCTTGTAGATACTGTTACAAACAGAGAACCATATATGACAATCTTGCATTGTACAGTGGTTCATACTACCTTGATTTTGGCTCACTGTTTCACAGGGATCTTGCCATCCTTGTTGGTCTGAAGAGATAGACGTACGTATCTGAAATGGAAACAAATGTTACATTAAACATTAAAGTGCATTAAAAGTTAAGAATGCTTCAGAAAACTTGTCACTTACACTTTATCCAAGAAGACTTGTCGGCATGAGTTGTTCCTTGCAGCATTGTAGGCAATTGCAAGTATGTCATTTGCCCAGTTCTGGAAAAGCACAGTGATTTTCATCAGTCTAATAACATAATAAAAGAACTTCTGAGATGGACAGAATCACCACCAGAGGGCATTAATATTATATTTCTCCCTGTGAATTGAGGTTAATGGTTATTGGTTTTGAACAAAGCACAATTGGGTTTTCATGGGAGATTATTAAATCAGGATACTGCTGTCATCAAGTCTAATAGAGACTAAAAGGCGGACAGAAAGCGACTAATGACAGGAAGTGACATGAACCACTGTGTCAGAGGCATGAGTAATAGATTGGAGGCAGAGCAGGAAGAGTTAAAAAAAAAAACACCAAGGGGTTATTACCTGCACCACTTTCTCTTTGGAGGCAAAGAAGTTGTGATAAGTCAAATTGACAGTGTCCATCCCTGAGACTATGGTCAGAGTTTTGGTCAGATGATTGCTGTCCGGAAAATCCATGTTGAAGACATTGCGTACTTTGGGGTGCTGAGGGCACAGAAGTACATAGAAAATTCTTATCTAATTGATATTTCTTACTAATGCATGCTCTTAATAATTCCTTATGAATCAGGTCATTTTATACATATGTTTGAGGGCAATAGTTGCACATTTTGAAAAGATCACGGAAACACGTTTATGTTTACAATGTGTGGCATGTTATATAACACATAGCATGTTAACATTGTCACAATTTGTTTGTATATTTTCAGTCCTTGTGGACATAGAGCATCAGTAATTCCTCTGGGCTTTGAGAGGAACATGTGCTTTGTAAAGTACCCCATTGGGATCAAATGATGCAACAGTGGTCCCTCGCTGGAGACCACATATCAAGCAGAACAGCTCTTGACCAAGTAAAATGAAGTCACAAGAGCCCAGCTCAGAGGATGATGTAGGCTGTGTTCATTTGTTTGTCTGTGCAGTGTGTGCAGGGGGTGTACTTGGCATTTTTGCATTGCAAATATGCATTCTACCTGCAAATAAAGGAAAAGATTTTGCCTAAACAAAGATTTTTAAATCCTGTTCTAATTCTTACATATGATTTAATCCTACATACTATACCTTTGGAAGTTTGGCGTATTTTCCAACTCTGGTGTCTCTGATCGTTGCCACGTCTAGGAATGTTATCTCCTAGAAATAAAAAGTGTTGTTGATGTTAATGAATGTAGACTAGAAATATTGGAAGATCTCCTTTGTACATTATGCTACTTCCTTCATGATACTGGTAATTATTCAAATGGTTGCATTAAGAATCATATCCATTTGAACCCAGCCGTTTGTTCTCGCAAAATCACCTTGCTTTGGTTGGTCCAGTAGAGGTAAAAGCCTTTAGCATCCATCTTCATGGTGACCGGACCCGTCTTGGTGGAATCCTTTCACAAAATTTGAAAATTCAGTTACTACACTCCACTACATTACACAAAGTCCACGTATTGATATTAACATTATACAGAAAGCAATGGTATTTCACATTTATCTCTGGTACATTTAAGTGTAATGATTGTATAGTTGCTCTAGGTTATTAATCCTATACTCACCTCCGACCATTTGGTGAACCTGTCTCCTTTGACGAGGTAGTCTTTCACCTCCGGCGCATCCAAAAAATATCTTTTTTTATTCATTTTGCCAATCTCAGCAAAATGTCTCCTTGTTAAACGTTTTTCTTAGTCTTAGACCATGATTGTAACTACCACCTGAACTCTCTGAGTGCCTGCATTCAAAGACATCATCAAGCAAAGTTCTCAGGACGCACCCAGACAAATATGCCTTGCAAATGAATCTCTCCCAGTCACATGATCACAGGTAAATGCCGTCTGGAAACGCTTTGGTCAGTCAAAAATTATGTAAGTTAAGTGACATTTGATGTACTCTGATTTTACAACATCGTGCAATATAATCTCACACACTGTTCAAATAATTTTTTTGTGTTTGTTTTTGGATCAGTGTGTTTCGGACACCATCAACCACAGGCAGGATCACAAAGTACAATGGGCCCCTCCCATAACCATAAATACAGACATTAGTCCTAATTTGCTTAACCCCATGAGTATATTTGCCACTGGTATCTGTTCATGTTTGTGTTCTGATTTATCGGGGCACAGCACTGATTGCTGCAACAACATTTGGATATGATTTAAATATGGCTTCAGAACTGAGTACTGGTATTTCCATTAACCACAATCCAGACATCAGTTCATATGTTTACATAATCACCTTCTATGGTCTGTCATGGTTTTCTAGCCATTACTTACTAACCAATTAAGTATGTACTTTTCAGTGAGCTTCATTTTACCTGAACGCAGAAAAATGGAGACTTAGGCTTAGTTAAAAAATAAAACTAATGAGTGGACCTCTATTAGGACATTTTAATCCAAAGGTTGACAAACAACCTACATATTTCACTCTTAATGTTTATGTAGACTCGCCATCGTCCAAGAGTTTCTATCGTAACGCTCCCCAGAGGAAAATTTTGCAGCTCAGATGTGGCTATTTTTAAGCTCATGAGACAAAAATAAGAGTCTTAATGTAGTCTCATTGCAGTTTTATTTTTGCTTCAAGTATTTCTTATTTGTTTCTCCTACAATTCAATTGGAGAAATAGATGAGCTTAGAGGAGGAGACCTGTTTGAAGCACTAGGGAGAAACTGTTTATGTCTACCATGGAGACTAAAGCTAGTCCTAAACAAGCCATAATGGAGAAATTAAGATTCAATCTCACTTAATGTGTTGTATGCATTTCTTTAATATGCAAGACCACAAATATTTTTGGTTTATTTGGTCGGGACAGCGCATGTTTATGAACACACATGGGTCTCAAGCATGAACATGCCACGCTAGATTGTAGCCTTGGGCTAATTTCCATCTGTTGTCTCACACCCACAATCTCAAACACGCTTTCATTCACCCTGGCCTATTGTACATGTTTTTAGTGGTAGAGGAGCCCCGAGTATCCAGAGGAAACCTACACAGACACGGGGAGAACATGCACCGTACAGGTGGGAATCGAACCCAGGACCTTCTAGCTGTATGAAGCATGAGCACTAACCACTGTGCCACTGGGCCCTGTACAAATAAAAACACTTTCATTGAAGGCCACCTATAGTGAACAGAGGTGTGGGCTACAGACAGCTTAAAACTATGTATTTGTACATAGAAATCGACCTTTTCTGTATTTTACAGCAGTTTAACCAAAGACACCCTAAAAAAGACTTAAAACAGGTTTTGGTTTGAATTGTTGTATCATCCATTACAGACCACATGCCAATAATAAGTAAAATGGATTTCAACTGATCAGTACAAAGTGAGATCTCTTGCAAATCCACATTGGAATCTAACCTGAGCTTTTGCGCTGCCTGTTTCTCAAGAGACAAAAACAAGAAGCAGGAGCAACAAGCCATGAGCTCACTTTGGTCTTAAACATTACTCAGGATGGTCTAGGAGAAACAGCTAGACACTATAAAGATCTCATTTATTGATTTTCTTTCCTCTCCTCAACATACTAAAGCAACCCAGTCCTGTAGACGACTTTAAAAAGCCCTATTTCAGTTTAGCTATCCTATATTTCATAGGCTTATGGACTTGTCCCAGTTACATTACTTTAGTTCAAACAAACTTTATTGGATATGTAGACCTAATTTCCCAGTTGCACGCAGGCGCGTGTGCGCACTCTCTGCAGTGATTTGTGCTCTGGAGTTTGTTGTGGGTCCGCTACAGCTGCTGCTTCTTTAAGAGCCACCGCCCGCCCCCTCCAGTATTTTTAGCTGAGCCAGCCACTTCATTTAGTGGGTAAGACATACAGTTGTGGACCGTGTGATCTCACTGAATCTCTTTAATAAATGACATCAAATCGCAGATTGCGGATGCGCCTTGGGCCTACTCTGTCAACGGTTTGTCGGAAATGTCGCTCGGGATAGACATTTGTCCTGCCTCTGTCGGATGCTGAGGCTCTGTGGATGCTTGATGTCCATTATGAAACGCAGTGCTGCACTGGCTGCTGCTGAACGCAAGGCGCAGTGCACTGAGGAACACATGAATGACAGCAGAACGGTGTAGCTGCGAAACGGCGCTGCGCTGAGGACGCGTTCAAGGTGGTCCTGCTCCTCTGCCGTGGACCCCTGCTGCTTGTCTTCTCTTGGACTGTGGATAACAAGAAGCATTCAAGACGGAGGGGGTGGTGGAGCATCGAGGGAAAAACAGGGGCAATATGAGAGAGCGGGACTTCATGCCCAATATGGAGAGGGGCAAACCTGCCACTTACACGGGGGATAAAAAGGCTAAGATGGCAGCTAAGACGAACAAGAAGTGGGTGAGACTAGCCACTGTTTTTGCCTATGTACTGTCGGTGTCCTTAGCAGCCATCATTCTGGCCATTTACTACAGTTTAATTTGGAAACCGACCAGCGGGTCTTCAGGGGGTAAACCAGTGGCGCCGGACGAGGTCACCGCCAGCCCCAACATCACCACGAACCTGTCCACAAGCAGCAACATGTCCGAGTGGAACTCTACACAGCCGGGACTGTCCCTGAACGTCAGCAGACAGGACACAGTCACGCACAGCCACGCGTTTCTATGGGACGAAAGAACCGACAGAGCGGCGCAAACTGCGCGCCCGGAGCAGGAGGAGGAACTGCACCCGTCCTCTCAGGGTCACACGAGCGCGGAGAAAATACATCCGAGCAGCGCACATTCAGGAGTGAACAGTTACGCGGACACCCAGGGCACGTGGATACCGGGTGATGAAGAGGACAACACCGAGCAGACGAATACAGATGCGCCCCCAACATCAGCTACGAGAGGAGGCTGAGCAGGCCTCGTGGCCACACGTCCTCCCCACACAGGACATGGAGTGTTTTCGAGAGCGCCGCGGGTCGGATCACAGCTCTTCCTCTGGAGCTCCTTGTGGATGCTGGACTACACTTACTTTTACTGAGAATAGAGGAGGCCTCACTTCTTCAACTAACACTGTTCCCTGTCGACACTATGCGTTTTGTTCCATCTGTATGCCTTAAAATGTTGGCTTCACCTCGGACATCTGAGGCCACTGACCCATACCCTGCCTGTACACTAACAACATGTCAAGTTTTTGGGTTTGTTCCGTGCATCTGGCTTAGGCTAATCTAATATAGCATCATTGCATTTAACAGGCTTTGTTACCTTTTGGATCTGACCTGGATTCCCAGTAGAAGACCCCGCATTATAAGTTATGCTCAGGTATGTGCATATAACTATGTAAACATGTTCGTGTGTCGGATTATGTACAGGGCAGGTGTACAAATTTTGGCCTTGATGGACTTCTAGTGTAATTAGCAGATTTTTATTAATGTACATTAGGTACAGTATATGAAATGATACAAATAAACGACTTAGGAAATTAATCATTTTTTATGGGTTTGTAACACTTCTCTGTAGACCATGACCTACTGTTGACATTATTATGTAAGTTAACAATATTATATTTATTTAGCGCCAGAAAGGAGAATATATACATATATTCAAATAAATGGTAGGTTTTTACCTCACTCCTTACCTTGTTTCTAAAATCATCTTTGACCTTCTTTGGACTGGCTCTAGCCCACATTTATTGATTGTTTTAAAGAGGGACGTTTGGGACAGATTCTATCTAAAAGTGCAAAATGAGAAATCAATTATTAGCAGGTTTGGTTGAATTCTGTCCATAGAAAGAGAAGCATTCACCCTGGTGAGCCACTGCTCTCCCACAAAGCACTTCACACAGTCACATGTAGTGAACTCTGAAGTGAAAACAAGCCCAATCACTGTGCTCACTTTTCTCAGCAACAGAGCAGTGTGTGAGGGAGGCGTATTGATTTGAGAGCTCTGTTCTTGCACTGTACAAAACACAGAACATATTACACAATAGGGCCCGGCGCTATTTTGATCTCGCTCCCTCTTCTTAACACATGGTTTGGCTTTAAAGGTTGCTTTCTTCTGCCGCTCAGAAGCATCATTCAATGTGACACTGAAACGATAATGACTTGATTCTCTCTGTGATGCAAACCGTGCCGCTAGTCAATGGGTGACAGATTTTCAAAACCAATGTCAGGACATGTGTGCCTTATGGCTTGAACAGGAAGTCCTTTTCATCAGTGAAGACACTGTGACCATATGCGGCACAAGAGTGGAATACACATCTAGTCAAGGCGGTGCTGTCAATGATGGGTGACCTGTTTATGCTACATGGGCTGACAGATTTGCAGTTTCCAGTGGCTCTCGTGGATGCGTGTGATTTATGAAAGAACAATGGGCGACCTATTGACGAGAGAGATCAGTCAAGTGACAGTTACGGCTCGGAGTCAGGACGTGGCAGCTGACCTCATGGCTCCTTAAGCCAGCAACCAAGACGCTCTATTGCATTATCAATCATGGTGCACATAAAGGCGCACTAATAGCCTCTTCTAAAACAATGTAATTTCAGCAGCTGGGACTGTTATGACATAAGCACATTTCAATTTGCTTCCGCTGTTAGATTTTATGTGAGGGTTGACTGATGACAAGCAGAGGGCTTTTTGGCAACGAGATATAGCCAAGGTTCCAAACGCTTATGTGAGATTTACTCACATTTTATTAATCATGTATCCGATAATCTGCAGTTTTATGTGGGGCAACTAAAGGTCAAACATGTAACAGTACAAAAACGCACACAGTTATTGCACAAAATGGTGTTATTTATTTGTAGTTATCAAAACAACAACAAATAACAATAAGAAAAGGAAAAAGAATAATTCATATTCAATTATTGTATCAAAGTAAATTAAAACATCCAAAGAAAAGTAAAACACAATTTAAAAAAACAAAAAGAGCAATAGTTAGTGCAGCTACATAAACTTTTAAATAAATCTCAAAATGACAGCATTAATGCTACCTAATAATCATGTATACCATTTTATTTCATTACTATTTTATGGTAGATTTTTTTTTAACCTTCAACTACAGATGATTATTGTTATTATTTTAACCTATGTACCATTTTTACACAAGTTAAGAGCACAATGAACTCTGTAAGTATTTTTAACAATTAAGAAATTATAAACTTCGGAGCCAAACAAACAACTGCACTACATTGACATGATGCTGGAGCTGAGAGGGGGGTTATATCTGAGTCCGCAGCAGTGAACTGCCTGCAGGAGGTTGTGTCAAGGTTGCGGGGCCTGGCAAGACCTCACTTTTACTAAAATTTATCCATCAGCCATAATGAAACACCTCTCGAGTCACTGAGGGGGATTAAACCTTGGAAAATTACACAGGCGGGAGACTATCAGGGCTTGTGATCTTAACCGGAGGTGTCATTGTGTGGCTGTAAGAATATAATTATGAACAGTAGCCTAGAAGCGAAATAAAGCCACACTGCGTAGCATTTTACCAAAATAAAGGCAATCAAATACTAGTATTCTTTTTTAACAATACTTGTATTTATGGGTTGAAAAATAGCTTTTTAAAAACATGCACCTTTACTGTAAGTAGTGCTCGCCTTTCTCCACACCTGCCGTCTAACGTTCCCTGGAGCGGGACATCGACAGTTTCCATGGAGATGAGGCTACTTTGTGTACACTTCAGGTAGCAAAGCATTAGGGTTAACAATACAATAGGTCTTCTTCCAAAAGTTTTATTTTGATAACCCACTGCAAAATGAGTTGCCGTGCCTAGCTGATCGTTATAAGTATAGGCTATGTGTTATATCGCTGGCATCTCTGTTGTTTTTGAAAGCTACATATTGCTTGAGCATGTAAAATATTTTGTTGTTTTCGTTTTGCTACTACAGTGCATTGGATTTAGAAGTAAAACTGATATAACTCGTACATCATAGAATCAAAACAATACATGTACATCGGCCACGTGATGCAACAAAGCTGGGTACTCCAATTCTCTATAAATCCATACACTGCACCAATTCAGTGTATGGCCTAAACAATAGGGCAGCGTCATGATGGCTGACTAAAGCAGACATAATTAAAATGGCCTATGGGAGGTCCCACCTGTGCTGTAGTGGAGCAGTTTGCAGTGTAACAGGCCAGCAGGGAGTTCATGTGAAATTAATCAAATCGCACTCCAGCTCGGCCGGCCGAGATCAGGCCCAGTGGACCGCGGGCTGCTTTCATGCACTGTGGATACAAGCCTGTACTCAACATTTCTGTTACATCTGCGCTTTCCCTGTGGGGCTGTGACTTTAAAGAAGACACTCTATGCCATCAGAGAATTGATCTGAAAAAAAAAACAGAGCTGAAAATAAATATGGAGTGAATGAAGAGATAGGACCACGGCAAATACTGAAAACAACCTTTATTGTTGTTTTTATTCTACATTGTTCCACAAAAATTAGGCTTTTTTTTATTGCACAAACGAGTGAAGGCGCAAATCACACCTCTTACACAAGAGGGTGTAAAAAAAAAAAATTGACACTACAGCCACCTCTTCTTGCCATTAAAAGGATTTGAGTGCCTCCAGATAACACATTTCATCCATTCAAGTTCCAACAAAATATGGAATAAGGATCCTACTGAGAAACAGCAGACTAGACTGAACACTATTGCATGTGGTGTGAGCTCCTGATTATGTTTTAAAATAATCAAAAGCAGGGAAAGACTGAACACATCCACTGCTATTTACAGTTACATAACTGTTTACCAGACTAGACTAGTTGAAGACAAGAGCTTTTTAAAAGCTTCAGAGAGTTGAAAGGTAAAGGCTAAAACAACAAACAGTATTAGGACAATAAATTAAATGTAATTGCATTCATTAAACAGTTCATCCTTGATAAACAGTCACAAATACATAAATATCTCTGAACTACTAGGATTGTAAAATGTCACCTCAGCAAACTCCAAAAATCAAGGCACCGATATTGAATACTGATAAGTAAGCTTATTAAAATAGTCATCTCCTCAATTATGACAATAATTTCCATTAGTGCAATCGAATCCCAGTAGAAAACCACAGATTGGAGACTGGGTACTTTAGAGCGGCCTCAGAAGTGTGTTGATTGCCCTCAGTAATCATTAATGCAGTGAGACCGAGTGGTTTTGCAATAACGCTCGCGATTTACTGTAAGTGACGTACTTTCATATGATGAATGCAGCAGTAGGTGGCTTCAAATGAAAAAAGTTTCGAGAAGGACCAACATTACAATAAGCCTATAATAAAATACTTCTGTTCTTTTTTTTTTTTTACTATTCTTATAAGGCAGAACCAGGCATTAAATCAGTTGTGGCTGTTGATTAATCATAAGGCTACTTGAAGTAAGAATGATTTGTTTGCCAGCTGATTTGTACCCTCAAGTGTTCATAGCAACGTAAACATTTACTGTTATTGCACTCAAGCAGCATTCATGTGTACAACATATAACATAACTCACGTAACATCAGTGTAAAGTGCTTGGATGTCATGAATATTTAAACAGGAAGTGAAAGGACAATTGCTTTCTCACTGACAGGATATGCTTTATCAGCCAGTCCTTTACTTCATGTCCCTCCGCCAGTTTCAGATCGAGCAGCCTGCCAGATCCGGGTATACAGCCGCCGCGATCTGGTGACTGTATCCGTCCATGAAGTCTCTCTCAAACAATCTTCCCGTGCTCTCTTGCCTGCACAGAAAGAAAAGATATGACACTCTGATATTAGAGCAGCCGTTTATCAATTTGCCTGCTGTTGAACGGATGACGCTGTTAGCCAAGTGGACAAATCTTACTTAAAATACTGGGGTTTGATTTGGCATCATAAGTGCAATGTTGTGAATGGCTGAAATGACTGTCACCACATTTAAGTTAGGTCAAATTTCACAGTCACGTAGTTAAGCAATACAATATACTTAATATCTGAAACGAGTGGTGTGTAATCACAGAATTGCTACAAAGGTCCGTGTTGGGCAATATTAAGACTCCATTTTCTTTTATAAATGATGAAATGGGCTCTGGGTGTGGGGGATAGAGTGCAGAATTCATTGTTTAAAAAGCATTAATTCTGGCATCCAAAAGGTGGAATAATCAATAGCTTTTAAAGTGGTGGACATTTTGACACTTGAGCTTCCTTCTGTGATGCTTGCATGTTAGCCCACATTGGCCTCTCTCCTTGTCCTCATCATCCATTTGCACTTTGCTCCATCAGTGCATTCACACATGCATCGATTCGCGTATGTCCCCCGTCTCCCTCTGACCTTATCGCTGCTGCTGGTGGAGTGTGCTTGGTGTGCCTCTCCGGACTCCAGATTTAGGACAGACAAGCCAGAGTCAATCAGCTCCTCTGCAAAAACACCACACTTTGACGATATGGTTCAGAAAGCAATGTATCGAAACAGGTGTCAAAGTCAGTGTTTCCCAACCAAAGGTACGGGGACCCCTTGGGGTGTTTGAAAACAAGTCAGGGGGAAAGTGTACGTCATGGTCTTTGTAAATGGATACAAAGACCAAGAACTACAGTTAAGAAACCACTGATCTAAATTGTACCTGTGCTGTTCATGTTGCACTTTCCGACTTCTCCAGGCTGATTGGCTTTATCAGCGGTACTGAAGCGGAGTGTAGGAGAGCTCACGCTTTTTATTGTACAATCATTTTCTTTGTGCTCTGTAACGGGGGCCATTGGTAACTCTCCTCCCTCCTCTTGAGGAACACAACCGTCCACTATTGCATTGTGTCCCTGGGGTTTCTTTTTCTTCGGCGAGGAACCTTTCATTGACTGCGGACTCCTTGACTCAGAAAGGGCCGGCTCATGGGACACTCCGCTCTCCTGTACGAGTTCATCTGAAAAGCGCACTTTCTTTTCCAAACCCCGTGGGGCTGAGGAGTCCGCTTTCTCGTGTGTAACATTGTCTTCCATTACTTCCTGCGCAGGGCTAGGTGGATCTTTTGTTTTTGTGTCTTCTCCTTGTCTCGCCTGATCAGCCGGGGATGATTCTGTGAGGGCATCAAGTTCTTCCAAGAATTCTTCCAGTGCTGTTGACTCAGGGTCCTATAATCAGAGGAAGACGACAAATCTATTATTGTTATTACAAGGGTAGTCATATTAATACATATGTCCCATAAGCGTCTTTATTTATTGGTATTAATAAGTATAAAGTATTGGAAAACAACAATGCTGTGCCTTTGACCCATCTCCAGATCTTTGGCTAGGTTCATGGTCAAGAGCATCAAGCTAGAGAATTTGCCCATATTGTGCATGTTTTGAGTTTTGAGATGGAGGGGAAAGTGAAATACCCTCCCAGAAACCTCCAGGGTCACAGCATGCATGCATGATAGAATTAACCGAAAACATGACTTGATTTGATTCATTTTTTAAAGACAAAAACAGCGATTCATTGGACTCAAATGTTGCTTTTTATACCACAAAGCTTGGCTTACCTGTAAAGTTCCATCTGCGTTAGATTCCCATCTGAAAAACAGACAAAGCAAAAATGTAAAATTGCACATATTCATTAGAAGTGCCCTCGAATCCATGCATCAAACAGACTTAACAGGAAGTCTTTACAACTGACAAGACCATATTGAAGTGCCTCTTCTTCATCTTTGAAATTATGAGCAATGCTTGTGTAACACTACACTCTTGAGAGCCTCCTCATCTACCAACACTGTGGCCTGATTCACAACAGTGAAAAGCTTTTAAAGAAAAAAAAGGTACATGTTGTGAGATGTAATTGAGGCCTCCTTGGGTTATTTTGTCAGAAGCGACAACAACTTCCAAATCAAGTCTGCAGATTTCATTTTAACAAAGACATTACGTTTCTTATATGAGTGAATTTAATAGTGATACTTGGCATTTACCGACCTCCTAGCCCTGCCAGTCAGACGATCTTTCCCTTTTGCTTTGCTGCCCAGCGCTTGCACATTCTTGGATTCCTTCGTTTTGCCTCGCCTCACGTGACCTTATGCAGATATCAAGAGTTAGTCACAGTGAACATATGAATCCAACCAACTATTCTTGTGTGACCTAATACTTGGAAAAAAACAACATATTTTTAGACTCCACATGGGAATTACGTAAGATGTGCTTACAAACAAAGGATAGAATTAGGCCTGCGCGATTTGGGGAACATTTCTGCTTGACAAGGATTGAAATTGCGATTAAATTAGCAAGTGATGTTTTAAAATCAACCTTTATTTTGCGGTGCACATTTTAGATGTGTCCAGGAGCATTTGGGAAGAAATGCTAAACTAATGCAAGAATCGCATGTTTTTCAGGACATGTTTGGGGACGTCTAAGTTACTGAGTTAGCAGATCATGAGCATAAGGCCCGATGGAGACAAGATAGTGTGATGTGATTTTCTCATTTCAAACATTCAAACTGAGATTTAAGTTGGATTGCAGCAATCAAGCCAGTCCAGTTTACGGTATTTGGTGATATTTCAAAATCTCTACTACGTTGGAAATTTTCTAAGATAAGTCACAATATGTAAAAATACAATACAATAAAATACAATGATATTGAAAATACCTTGTGAATCTGAACTTGTCCTGTTTTGACTTCTTCTTGAATTTCGGCCACCTAAAACAATCGTAAATCATATTCAGTGATTTGAGGTGAAGTACTGATAGCTCTCGACGCTCTCTATGAACAACTCTCACCTCTGCTGGAAGGTATCCAGTCCCCAGATTTGCCTGGAAACCTTAACAGGAGGGGGAAAAAAAGTGAGATCAAAATCACACACCAATGACGATGCCTGTTCCTGAGAGCCGGCAGATGATGTTTTCGTCATGTTGTGAGTGCCATTATTCTGCCTTATTGTTCTGGTGACGTCATGCCCCAATAACACCAGCAGCAGGCTTCTCCAACATGCTTTGTGAATCACGCATCTACATTTTGCCTTCAGCTGAATTTATCTTGATTGTTGCATCAAATCTACATTTCCTATTTAGACCCATGGTGTTTTCCAAATAAGGAAAGGCATTCCATCCTGTATCCTTGGACAAAAATAGCTACTTCTTCCTTCTTTGTGTCGTATATGTTTCAGCCACGTGGTAGTTCACTTTGGTCCAAAACATGTACTTGCAATGATTGACTTCAGGTTAGAATACTGTCACAGAACATCTGGTACATTCTTCTTTTGCTGTTTGTCTTTACACGCTCAATGAATGAAATATTCACATTCTGATTTTCCACTTTACGCACTTGAGGCTTATC
Organism: Gobius niger; assembly: GCF_951799975.1. Lineage (NCBI taxonomy): Eukaryota > Metazoa > Chordata > Actinopteri > Gobiiformes > Gobiidae > Gobius > Gobius niger. The sequence goes on from NC_136867.1 coordinate 11,570,972, forward strand.
CAGAGCAGCTGACCACAACTGATTGTTTCAAAGATTGTGTGTCATTTTAAGACTAGAGATTCATTTTATTCTGCTCCTATGGGGAGGACTTGCTTATGCAGTTGTTACCCTAAAGTTTACACCCTGGTTTCACCGGCAAACCAGAAGAAATGTAGAACTGAAAATGTTTGGAAAGAGGGCAGCTGATACTGTATGTTTTGTTGCTCTAGTAATAAGTGTCTATTAGTAAAAGTAACAGGAACATATAGACAAAGAAAGAGTGTAAATGTGACAGTACGATGTGAGAATGGATCCTCACATGTTCTCAGACTTGTCCATGTCCCAGGCCCGTCTCCACTGGCCCTTGGCGTTCTTGTGTCGTGCGACTCGCTCTCTGTCAATCTGCTCACGCTCTTTCTTCCACCGCAGATATTCCCCCTGCTCTTCCTTCGATGTTGGAAAGTTGAGATCCGTGCTGCCCAACAGACTCTGTGAAAAGAAGCTTTGGAAGTTATTATATGAAATAACAAATGTCTTCAAACAGTAGTTAATAAAGGGCCTGTACCTGGTATTTGTTGTTTAAAAACAATGGCAGCGGAAGTGCAAACACACAGTATTGAAATGTGATCTCAACTGGTTCCTTACTTTCTTAATTAATGCATTTGTCTCACAACTTTCAGGGAGCAATACTGCCCCAATAATATAAATAACAACAACTAGCCAGAAGGATTTATAACTAGATGCAAAGCGGACAAAGGGACTAATCATTTCACTATGAGAAAAAAAAGGGCTTTAGCTAAAGTCATTCAATATATTGTCTGCATGTGTCTCCATCGTTCAAACACAGAACTGCTGGTGTTATGTTTTAGTGCAGGGGCTCTGCTTTCATAACAAGCCTGTGGTAAACATGGCAAACTGCCATATCAAAATAAATAATAAATCTGGAGCTTGACTGCAAACTAATCAATGCAATGGGTTTCCACAAGATTTTATAGGCAGGAACTGAGTGTTGTTTCTTTCCGGTCAGCTCCTAGTTGATGCAGAAAGGTTCATGTGAGCCCCTCGAGGCAACACAAATCACAGAGAGCCTGTTACAGGAAAAGTGTAATGTACAGTAAATTCAATTAAGTCCGAGCCTCCATTCCCCTCTTAACCTCTTTTATTGATTCCAGTGATGAGCACAGATAGAGCTGCTCGCTAATACTGAAAAGGAGATGTGGTGTGAGCTCTTTAGCACTTCAAAGACTATCGGCTCCTGTTACAAAACGTTTGAGCAAATCAGGACTACATACACATCTGTGCTCACAGAGAGATTGTGAAAGAGCAGATAGCACTCTGGAAGTGTTTGCCAGAGCTTGAATTTTATGCAAGTGACAGAACACTGCTATCAGACAGAACGACGGCTATCAGGCCTCACAGGCAGGAAAGGTGCCAGTGACAAACTGTAATGGGTGATTTTTCCTCTCAGGTGTAAACCAATCAGAGCTAAGTAAACATGTTTCCTTCCTGCCCGCTCTTCATGGTGAAGCATCTTTGCTCATCTCTCTGTTTTCCGTCTCCACTGTGATGCTCAGGTGGGGCCCCAAGGGCAATGAGGGTCACAAGAGAGTGTGGCTCCAGCATGTTCCTACAGGCCTTCTCCTGCTGCCTGCTAATTAGCACTATTCAATTTGTCACCTTTATGAAGCCTCACCTGGGAAATTGCAATACGCAATAAACTCAACAGGCTTACATAACGTGCGGTACAATTTATTACTTGTAAATATTTGTCAAGGAAACACTTATGATTTCTTTACATGCAAGAAAAGATTCAGCAAATTTTCTTCCCCAAACACAGATTCAGTCTTGCCTCCTAACATAAAAAAGTCTGTCATACCTCTTGAAATCAAATCATTCCTCCGTAAATGAAATTCTATGTCAGGCCCAACATTGACCGGAGGACATGAACAGCATCACTTGTCACATGTGACTTATTTGGCAGCCCTTTGAACCGTGCTGTCCCTGCCTCCCCAGTCAGTTTATGGCCGGCCTCATCTGTGCGACAGCTCTGAGCTAAAGCGACATCAGCAGCACACAAACCAAGGGGGAGGCAGATGGGCACAAGCACGAAACAGCCTCTGCAAAGCAGCGTGAAAGGTCTGTCCACATGCACTTAGAGGTTCTTTTAATGTAGAGCAGTAAATAAATTAAAGGTGTGATGATAACAAATTGTGTTGGGGAAAAATTTGCTCATTCAAGACCTACACAACACCCTAGTTTATTTATTTTTCATTGCCACTGCATGTGAAAAGCAGCAGAATTGAAATAAATTACATTATCTTATCTATACATTTATTTTTATGTGTTTTTATTGAACTAATAATGTTCAACAAAGAATATTCTGATCAAAACTCTTGATAGATGGATGCAGTTAGCTTGAATAGAGGTTATAGGGATTTACAGTGGGAACCAGATGTTTACATACACTATATAAAAAGGCATTATTCATAGAATTAACTTTCACTTTTATAGGTCAATTAGAATTTTCACAATTATTTCTATTTGCTTGTAACTTGGGTGAAACGTTTTGGATTTCCTTCCACAAGCTTCTCACAATAGTTGGCAGGAGTTCTGGTCGATTCCTCCAAACAGAACTGGTGTAACTGAGCCAAATTTGTAGGCCACCTTGCGTGCACATGCCTTACATCTGCCCATACATCGTCAACTGGATTGAGATCTGGACTGGCTGATGTTTTGAGATGTTGCTCCAATATTTCCACATAGTGTTCTTCCTTCATGATGTCATCTATTTTGTGAATTGCACCAGTCCCTCCACCAGCAAAACAACACCACAGCATGATGCTGCCACCCCCTTATTTCACAGTTGGGATGGTGTTCTCAGGCTTGCAAGATTCTCCCTTTTTCTTCCAAACGTGACAATGGTCATTATGGCCAAACGGGGCTTCTTCCCGGCAGTGTCCTCTCAGCCCATGTTGGTGCAGTACTTGTTTCACTGAATAATGATAAACTCTTACCAGTTTCAGCATATTCACCAGGTCTTTTTGCATTTGCTCTTGTGTTGATATTCACATTTCAGATACAGCACGTTCATCTCTGGGACACAGAACCTGCCTTCTTTCTGATCTGTATGATGACATCTTTTCTATACTTGAATATAATTGTTTGAACCAATGAACATGGCACCTTTAGGTGTCTAGAAATTGCACCCAAGGATGAACCAGACAAGGACATGACATCGTCAACTGGGCTTTCCCAAATTGTTTCAAGGAATAGTAATCTTAGTGTATGTAAAATTCTGACTTTGCAAAAACTAAAACTAAAATGTAAAATCAAAAATAATAATTCTGCCATTTTTTTAAAATTCTGATTGACCTAAAAAGTAAAGGTAATTCTGGTTTCATGTCAGACAGTGAGAAAAAAAATGCAAATGTGTCTTTTTATATAGTGCATGTAAACATCTGGTTCCCACTGTAGGTAAATGAGAGGTCCACTCAGACAGTATACTTTGAGTATTAACTGTATTTATCTTAAAGACTTTTTATAAATAATTCTGTTTTCCATGTTTACCTGAAGGTCCTCTGATAGCTGCTGATGCTCCTCATTTTGCTCTTTGTTTTGTTTGACCTCTTCCTGCTGTGAGAAGACAAAAATGGGGTGTTGGTGAACCATGAGACTGTATTATTTTAAAGGTGACAGACACAGCAGGCAACCCTCACAATAAACATGGCGGCTCTTTTTTTGTACAGTCATGTCTAAAGCATGTGAGAGACTAGTCAACACTGCCATCTCGTGGACTAATCTGCAACAGTATCAAGTACTTGATTTTGTTTATGTGTAATATTTAGATTCTTGTGCATGTTTATATCTTTCTATCCTTTATGTAGGCATTTTCTTTATCTTATATGTGTTATATATTTTTAAATTAATTCCAACATAAGGAATCATAATGGAATTGAACAACAATGTTGATGCAGTACAATTGGTACAGCAAAGTAATAGTACCATTGTCTTGTGATGTCACTTTATGTCGCCTACATAGAATTATTCATTAACCTTTATTTGTCCAACCAGTTCTTATCTAAAACTGAGGCCTGGCCAAGAGGCAGCACTATAAAGCAACATTTGAAACAAACTCTCAGATGGCAAACACATGCAGAACCATGCACTATGTTATAAACATCTTTTATGTACAATCTAAGCTGTGATGTAGCATGAAAAAGAAGCACTTAGTTGAAAATACAAAATGAATCATGGGTGTTAAAAGCAAGATATGGACCTTCAAACGCAGACAATGCAGACTGAATGCTGTGAGTGAGTGGTCTAGTGCTGCCCACGGACAATATTAATGACACCCACTCCTCTTCTACTGGCAGCCAAATGCAGTCTGGCACTTTCACAAACAAAAGAATGGCTGGCTACTTTTTTTTTTTTTTTTTAATTCTGTCGCTCTCTTCTTGTTCCTCCTCTCACTCCCTGACCCCTTATCCCAGCACGTCGCCAGGCCTCTCTTTTGGCAGCATAATGAGCCTTTTCAGAGTGAGAAAGCAGTCGAATGTTAATTAGATCAAATCAGACTCTTTCACGACGGTGGGAAGACTGGGGCAACCGGCAGAGGGGTGCAAGCCACATAATGGGCTGTAAATATGGAAGCTCCAGGCAGACTAAGATTTTGGACTGGCATAGTCACTTAATCTCTGACTGATACCCTTTCCCATTTTACTGGGATGGGTGTGTGTGAACTGACAGTTTGGTTATGAAGTGCTTCAGGGCATTGCATCTACTCGGGTCACAGCCAGAAGGCCACGCCCATCTCACGCAGTCATAATTTTAGCCTGACTCACATTATTAATAACATGTGCAAGAAGAATTGTGACAGATATGCCATGGGATATACAGTGCTGGCCCCCTCTTAAGGCTGCAACTAACGATTATTTTTCTATCGATTAATCTATCGATTATTTTTTCGATTAATCGATTAATCTATCGATTATTTTTTCGATTAATCTATCGATTATTTTTCATGTTACCAATTATTTTTTCATTTAAAATTAAGAAAAAAACATTGATGTGTCCAAATGGCATGGCTTTTATATATTTATTTACTACTAGTCTATTTTCCCCACTTTTTAAAATAGTAAATGGCAAATGGGCCCATTCTCTCACTTCTGGCCCTGACCCACAGTTTGGGAACCGCTGATTTAAAACTAACTGAAACCTGCACCTGACGGTTATTTCTGTCTGACCACTGAGAATTAGCCTGTGAGTCGCCCAACTTGTTTTAGACTGTGCACATTCAGAGAACCAGAGTTACTGTAAGTTACTGTGCTCGTGAGAACCATGTGGATTCAACTCCTCTTTGAGACAAAAAGGCCACGGACAGGGCTTTACTCTCGTCTGTCCATCAGACTACTGTCCTGATTCTCCGCTAGACACAACAACAAGAGAGTTTAAATGAGTGTGTGGCCGATGCCCCGAGTCCGCGCAGAGAAAACATGAGAACAGCGCCCGGGACACGGGGACGGGATGCAGCCGCGCATGAGGGCAGCATGAGGCGAAGCGAGAACCGGGAGACAGACGGCCGAGCGGGACACGAGCGGAGAAGTAGCCTACTCGCGTGTTGGGAGAGACGGGGAAGGCGGTCGGTCTCTCCTGCTCATTCACTTGCAGACTGCTCCGTTTTGGTTTTATATGTGGCAAAGTAGGCGGAGAGTGAGTGCGCGCTGTCAGAGCCTGTCCCCGTAACAACGCGTTGATTAATCAGTGAAACAACACCGTAGTTTGACTTAGATACGGGGCCCTTGCAGCCGCGGGTGTTTTCGTTTCACATGTTCGCTCATAGCCGTTGTGCTGTAGCCTGGCTAACGCCAGACTAAAATCACAAGTGATGCTGCAGTTGGAAATGATTGGAGCGCACACAGCAGTCTGGCGTTAGCCAGGTTAGTTGTGCTGCTGTGATATGACATTTCCGCTCGACACAGTGTGCAAACAACAACATTATTAGGCCGTTTCTTGAAATACTCCTACACTTTTGACGACTTTTGGTGTGCTTTTTCCCCCCTCGGTCGCAGCGTTTGCATTACGCGCAGCCACGCTGGAAGTGAAATGTAAACAAGCGACGCGTCGACGCACAAAAACGGCGTCGACGTATTTACGTAATCGACGACGTCGACGACGTCGACGCGTCGTTGCAGCCTTACCCCCTCTCCCTTAAAGTCAAGTAATTAAAGTACTTGAGCTTCATGTTTGTCTAAGCACAAGTAAGTTTGATTGGTCAATGCCAGTGGTAATGATTAAGCATAGTTTTATACTATTTAAGTGGACATTTATAAAGAGAAGGTTTTTTTATTGCAATGTTTATGTTCTAAATAAATGGTTCTGGATCCATAACATTAGTGACATCGGAAGAGGAAAAGATCTGACATGCTGATTGGCCCAGTAGTACAGTATATTATGTTAAAGAAATTCTACCACTTCCTGTGTCATAGTTTAAATCTTTTGCTAATATAATTGTGTAAACTCCTGGTGAAATAAAAACAACCCACAAAAAACACAATTGACCTTGATAAAAAAAAATGCAGAATTACAATGAAGTGAGCCCCAGACTGGTCCTGACCGGTTTGTTTACAGCACAGAGGATCAGCTGTTTGGGCGGTGCATGTACTGATTGTGCAGCACGCTTGTGTTTGTGTGTGTCTGTATGTGTGCGCCTCAGACTTCAGAGCAGCTGTTATTGAACTTCTATGCACTCGGGGCAGGCCTAAGCTCAGTGACAGAGTGGCATTTCACAGCTCAGCCGGCGGTGCTGCCTGAGTACATGTGTCTCTTCATATCTGAGTTATTAAGTGCCACAACTAGAATACTCAGTACAGATGAGTGTGATGTTCATTTTGTTACAGATGCTTCAGGAAGTATTCATACGACTCTAGTTATGTCTATGTTGTTACATCTGATAATCAGGTGGTTAAAAAAGTCTGTATTATGATTTAAAAAATATATATATATATATACATATGAGAGCAATGGGACTGAAACTGTTGTATAGGTTCTCAATCTCACTTTGACATTTTTTTTGTTTGATCTTTTTAAATTATAATTGTGTGGTAACCGAAAAGAAAAGTATCAGATTGTTACATTTTGTCCATAGAAATAGTTAGGCAAGGGTTTCTTCACTCACTGTACATTACGCAGGTCTGAATAGGCCTTTTGTTAACATGTGACCATATTTACAGTATTGAACACTGGAACATGGAATAGAGTTACAGCATCAGGCGTTACCAAGAATCAGTTCAGGGAAAAGAACTAATTATACTTTAGTCCTGACTCCTGTTCCCTTTGGCCCTATCTGCCAAGTATAATTTAACAACAAAAATGCAACAATTTAACAACAAAAATCTCCAAATCTTACAAGGCTATATGAGCAAAATCATAGCCACTAGTAATGACCCACTGAACATTTTTACCTCCAAACATTTCTCAGGATATGGTAATCTTGTGTGCATTCTATCTCTTCTCATCTCACATTTTCCATCCCGGACCTTCCTCCTGCCTTTGTGCCGCATGGGTGCAGGGCGTGTCTGATATCTATGTAAATAAAACCCGAGTGGTGCTGAGGGGTGCTAGTTAGAGCCTCACAGCTGCTCCAAAAGGGGGGAGAGAGTGTGTCCAGCGCTAACCTGAGCTGTTGTGTCTGTCTTGGTCACATGGGCTGGTTGTTTCACTCTTGCCGACTCCACAGGCCTTGGCTGTCCTTCATCTCTCTTGCTGTCCGCAGGGCCTGGACTCTTCTCACTCACCACCCTCTTACCCTGAAACGAAGAGGGTCAAAGGATTGGTAAGTGTGAAATATCAGATGAAAAACAAGCATGCTTTATTGCAAGTTCCAATCAAATAAAATACTTGATGATGACGATTCATGATTTAGGTGTAAGACTATAAAAAGAGTACCAGAAGCATACTGGGGTTCACTGCCAATACTTACATGGACTTGTATACACACATTGTTGCCATTTCAATTCATTCCTCTTCTATAAACATACATTTTTTGAAATAAGTATAATTTGATGATGAACTTCATAGGAAAAATATTGAGAAAGGCCTGTATTATCATTTTAGGGTATTACCACTTCATGATAATAATTTGCTGATCAATTTGAGAGACCCACTAATATTTTCAAAAGTCCTATAGCAGATGTATAGGTTTTCAAGGTTGTACATTCACTGACTGATCAGTGGAGAAGCATGTGTTGAAAATTCTCCCGTTTATGCACTATAACAATAGGATAATTCACTTATAATACAATCCTGGAAAATGATCCACCTTTTTCGCTGACATCGTAACCGTTAGCTGTGTCCTTTGCTCTCGACCTACACCTTGTGAAGGGCCTTCTCCTGCTTGGTCGGGCTCAATGTTGAGTGGCTTTGTTATCACCACACGGCTGTCCTATTCCAAAAAGGGGACAGGAACGTTTGTCAGCTAAATAGTCACTCGAGCACAATGTTTATTTCCTTACTCACACTGGTGGCCTTGCTGATGGTGATTGAGAGGTCATCAGCTTTGCCCTTGCGACACTGCAGAGCCATGCCATCTTCTTCGGCCTTTTTACGGTCTTCTTCCACTTCCTAAATTGAGCCATATCAAAACAATAATGTTGTGAGATGAACTGCCGCAGCCCAAACCAGGGGAGTAGTGAGATTTCTTCAGACAACCAATTGCTCTTACCTTGTACCTTTTCATCAGTGCTGCATTCTTTCTTCGAAGAGCTTCGATTTTTTTGTCCAGCTCCAAATCCTTGTCATGATCCCTTTTGGGAATCAAGTCACCGGAGGTCTAGGAAAAGACACAATGAAAAAGAGCCTCTGAGTAATAAAGTTCTATTTATATTTGCAGAAATAAATCCCTGTGCCCCCTGCATCTTGAGGCCACTGGTTGCAGCGCGGCACATGTACTCCATGAGGAGTATTTAACAGGGTTTCTGCAGGACAATAAAATGCATTAAGTCATTATACAGTCCCGATCAAAAGTTAAAGACCAGCTGAAAAATTGTTAAAAAAAATCCACATTTTGCTTAGTTGGCTCATATCCAAGCAGAACTTCAACATGCAACAAGAATCGGTGCAAGATCAGTGCAAAAATGTGTATTCAGTGCTATTTTCTGTCCATTACGTCCTGATGGCAAAGGCAAAAAAACCTTTTTGAACGGGGTCGGGTTGTTGAGCTGCATAAGCAGGGCCTCTCGCAGTGCTGCTTAGCTGTAAAACAGTTATGTTGAATTCCTTAGAAGATACTAAGGGTTATGGAACAAAAAAGTCAAGTGGAAGACTCAAGGCACTGAGCCGGAGGATCTGATTGGCTGTCCGTCAAGACACTGGAGGATCCTCAACTGAAATGTCACGAGAACCGAGTAATTTTTTAACGGGTCTTAAAACTATCGATCGATTTCGGCAGGCTTCAAATTTCTTTGAAAATAATGGCACATTTGCTACTCCACATTTGAACAAAAATCCAACAAATTTGATCCAAAACATGCTCCACTGCAGGTTTAGAGTTTTTACATACGTTTTCTTTCAGTTTTACTTACAGTTTTGCTCAAGACTTGCCTGCAGTGGGGAAATTTGGACATTTAATAGTATAGTTATTATATAACTTAAATATATGATAAATGCATAAATCTATGGTGCATTAATATCTGGGCACTGATATAGCATTAAAAAGCTATAGATTTGACTTGCTGCTACCTGTAGAGACCCTGTATGAAGTCACATAGTGTTGATATATTTTAGTGCAGTGATTCTAAAACTTTTCACACCCAGTAAATCCTGAAAAAAAAAAGTCTCTCTGCAACAGAGCGGAACTGAACTAGGACAAAATGAAGGCTGTGTCAGACTGTGGTAGAGCAAAGTCTTAACCATAACAAGAACATGGACAAACCCTAAAGAGGACAAAACTGTACACAGTTTGAGAAATAATAACATGATATGGCCGAATAAAAGATTACAAAACTAAAACTTAGAAGGTTGGCAGTTCAGTCACTGCTCTGTTGTTGTGTCCTTGGGCAAGGCTTTTTACAGCTTTGTATAAAAGGAGTCAGTAAGTGACTGATTGGCCAGAGAGGCCATTGGGGCAGTTTAGTACCATAGTTATGTGTAAGTCAGGCCCTCGGGAGGAAATGAACAATCCAATCATCTGAAGTGCATTTGCCTGTTCAAAAAGCAAAACATAACTGTTGTACATTATTATTAGTTGTAAATAGATGTCTAATAACACAGTCTGATCTGGAGCAGACGAAATAACCGGTGCTAAGGTTCACACAGGCTCACAGATGGGACAGTCATCTCAGGGCTCAGTTACACAGACGGCATTACTATGTGGTGCATCCTAAACATCTTGATGTAGTCAGCAAGAGCACGCCTCCTCACACAACAGCTTGAACTGGAACTTAGCATATGCTCTCTCAGAATGGATCTTACGTAATAACGACTGACCGTAGTTATATTTGTACCATTTCTGTTGAAGTAGAAGAGCAAATTGAGTACCAAAGTTTTTATAATTATTAATTACTTTTCCTTTAGTGCACATGACAGTCCTGGTTTAAGGACAGCTGCGATTATCTACTTTGTCATGGGATAAAGAATTTGTAACATTTCATTTTATATTCACATCGTGTATATTCAGTATACAAGAGAAAATACTGTGGATTACTATGTCAAGCCGAGTGCAGGTTTAGAAATTTCTGGGCTGTGGGTTTGTCATGAGAGAGCCAATCACATCTCGCCAGTGAGAAGCATTTGTAGTCATGTGCGCTGCTGGTTTACACGAGCTGTAAGCCTTGTCATTTGGCTCTCTGTGTGTGCGCATGTTTCTGCCACATACATCGTTTCATTGTTGCAACTAGTCAAACTATGTAACATTCCACCCTGTAATTAGATTAAAATGCGCGCATTAATTTCATTAGGCCCATTTCCAAATACCAGCAAATATTGATATAGGCCTATTTGGCAGTTGTTCCCGCTTGATGAAACATTTCCATTCATTGCCTGCCTCATTTGTTGTGAGAAGTTAAACCTTCTTGGACGAGCAGCAATGCCAAACTATGAGTCAGGCATCCTCCACTGTTGCCCCAGTGACGACAAGAGAAACGCTGTGTGCTGTATGTGATATCATAAGCACAAAATGAAGATGACTCACAACTGGAAAGTGTTCATGCCCATCACATCCAAACTGAGAAGAATGGTGCAGCTCATTATACTTGCAGACCACTGGTTGCAGGCGTCCCCAGTTAGTTGTAAGCTGTGACGCCTGTATTATCCAAATCAGTTCAAACCTAGTAAAAACACTTGAAAAGTTGGGTTACACTCATGCTGCAAGCTGGAAAGTGGTTACCGCATAGCTACTAGTTGTCAGGGTATCCAAACACAACAGACCATGAGGACATACCACTAAGAATAGGCGCAAGAGAGTAGACACACTGCTGCCCCTGAATTTTAGTACAAGCGCAGTTCTAGAGCAAGGATGTCTATGACTAGCCTCACTATATTGCGCAGAGTGAAGTTAAATTTCAACTGATAGAGGCACAGTCTTTTTGGTGTGCCAGCGGACAGCCACCATGCCCAGCAGCCCGTTAGTGGCAAGGAAGGGGAGGGCCTGCAGAGAGAGAGAGAGAGAGAGAGAGAGAGAGAGAGAGAGAGCTGCCAAGGCTTCCCTCATAGCCAGCCACATCAGAACTACAGCAGGGTAGAAATGGAGGCACGCCGCATGATACCAGGTTATAGCAGAGATGAGAGGAAACCTAATAACACAAAGAGGACGGAGGAGAAGGCTTGTACTTACGGAGTTGTCCATGTCAGCGGCAGAGGCTGGGCAGAGTCCAGGAGTGAGGCAGCCGAGCCGGTGGAGAGGGTAGCCTGCAGTCGCCGATCATGCCTTGATTACAATGAGCCAAGTTGGGCACGCAGCCAAGACGTCTAACCAATGCACAGAGCTCCCCTGTGAACAGATTTCACAGCAGCACCCACCCGCCTGTCCTCCCGTTCCCCTTCTCTCTCCTGTTCTCTCTCTCTGCCCAGCCCTCCCACCCTTCAGCACATATGCTCGCTCACTTTAGCTCTCCCTCTCTCAAGCACTTGCTCTTTCGCCTTCTTAGTTATCCTAAGCTCCGAGGCTGTATAGACCTCAACACTTGCACATGCAGTCATACATTCACACACACAACGCAGCAACATTCGAAGATCCAAAGAACAGTATTGCTCCGAACAACTTATGTGGTCTTGTTTACAACAACAAACATGACCTGACCATGAGACTATGTCTTGGTTGAGGGGAATAATCCTCATTTCATTCTAGCCTGAGAGACATATACTATGCAGCATGCAGGCAGTGAGGCCGACAAAATGCCACTAATGCCAGTCATGCCATTCATTCGAGCGTCACTGCTTTGCAATTTATAGTTCTATAGAAGCAAACACATCCCTGAAAGCTGCCAATTTGAGCAACAGCATTTCAAGCATACCCCAGTCTACATAGCACACATTCTGCAGAATTAATCTGCTTAGAAGAAACCTGGCTCTTGTGAATGAATGTAAAAACATAGGTTACTAGTCAGGATTTTGAATACATTATTTGTGTCTTTAAAGACCGAACTTTAAAGGCCCTGTACCTGATTTTCTTTTGTTTGCGAACAATGAACAAACATGTACATTTGAAAATATTAGTTGTGGTCCAAACCTTATTAACACATTAATAACAAATTGGTGACTAAATCAAAGTGCTTCAGTGCTGGGCAGGCATGGATGTGCCACATTTGCCTCATTAATTACCTGCTGTGGTCCTGCTGTGCTGTTTAAAATGTGTGGAGCACAGTAATTGAATTAATGACTTGCTGAATTGAAATATACACACACAATTTGATATACAATTTTAGGCATCTATGAGATAAACCACATTAAATAAAAAATCTTTCTTCTCAATTTCATTTGAGAGCCTGTAAGTGGCACATGAAATGCAAAGTGGTTTGCCCCAGGACTTGAGACGTGCAGTGATCTGTTCTCTTCACTAGATGTCACTATTTAACATGCTCACTGTTACTGTCGCTGCAATAATAAAAGCAAAACAAACCGAATATGCAAAATAGCTGTTTAATATGGGTCAATGAAATAAGTTGGTGGGTCAATTCAATTATATTAAGTGGACTGCAGAGCAATTTTGGGTCTCATTTACAATATTGAATCAGCAGAAATAGGGGAAGTCCTATTATAAACTATGTCAAGTTCAAACAGCATATTTAACTTTTGGGTTGAAATAGACTTAAAGAAGTTTATTTGGGTCATTCGACACTTGGGAAGGTGATGGGAACTGCTTTAATCAATATTACAACATACAATAATGCGCTAAATGAAGCATACGTTTGGTAAAATGACATAGGCCTACAACAAATAAAGGCAATGCTATCAATCTAAGGTTCATCTAAACTTCATCATCTGTGTCATCTTCAGGCACATGTTCGATACTGTTTTAAGGTGCGGTTTCCCTACGTGCGGAGTCCTGTAATTACACGGAGGTATTTACTTGTGTTATTGTTTGACTGGAGGATGACTGGATATAAGTTGTGAATGAATCCTTATGACGTTGATGACATTTTTTGGACACGCCACAATCCACAACCATTGTATTTTGTATGTCTCACAAATATCGAGACATTGACAACCAAAGTCTGTTTGTTTGTTTGTTTGTATACATTTGCTATATACATTGTTTCCCCCCAAATATATAGTGAACTTGAAACCTCTCTCCACGTCTGCAATTATAAACAGGAGTGACATTTCACTACTAAACATAAAAAATAAGCTCATCATAAGGCTATTTTTGCTGTGGTTTATTTCAAAATTTTAGTTGGTACTCAGGGTCATATGCAGTTTTAGAATTTATTCATTTTAATTATATATTTTTCCTCTTCTGCTTTCGTAATGTGTTTTTTTGGCTGAGACATGGTTTGCATCTATTTCAGTCATACTGTAATTTAGTCCAATTTAGCTTTATTTCAGACTAAGATCGTGATCCACACCTGGTGCTTCTTGGAAGGTAAAATATTTTAGGTACTTTGTGCGAAGAACCACTAGCCCTAATGTATTATACCTTATGTTTTGCAACCTGTTGTCATCTCCATGGAAACAAGGTGATGCTCTCAGCAAAGTTATGAATCAGGGCTGTGTAGAGGCGAGCCGGCTCACAGCAAATACATGTTTTTAAAAGATATTTTCCACCAATAAATCACCTATAATTAAATGAATGCTGGTATTTTATTGTTTATTGAAATGAAGCCTTTCCCACTATTATTTTAAACATGTGAGCAGTCTAATGCTGGATTTGAGCGTTGGCAAATTTTGAAACAATATAAGACGACAGACAAGGCATACTTGCAACACCTGTCATGCAACTATTAATTTGCCTGGAGCCTTCCTCTCGCTCGACTCTCCCTATAAATACGTACAAACCTTACATGCACCTGGGCACACATCTCGATCTGCAGCAGGTAAGACCTCCGCACCTTTCTACTTCAGATTAAAGCTTTTAGTTGCACCCACTTTTGTTTGAATGTTATTTTTCCAACAGATAATAATTGCCAGAGTAGTTTCCAACCAACTCCAAATACAACATGAGTGACGAACCGAAGAAAGAGGTAATGCTCCTCACGGTTTTTGATTTGATATTACATCGGTGTGTAATATGACAGATGTTTGGTAATAAGTTGTTTTTTTTCTTGCAGGAAGAGACAGCACAAGAAGAAGTGCAAAAAGAGGAGCAAGTAGAGCAAAAAGAGGAGCAAGAAGAGCAAAAAGAGGAGCAAGAAGAGCAAAAAGAGGAGCAAGAGGAGAAAAAGGAGGAGCAAGAACAGAAAAAAGAGGAGCAAGAACAGAAAAAAGAGGAGCAAGAAGAGCAAAAAGAGGAACAAGAAGAGGAAGAAGTGTCTGGATCTGAAGATTCCGTGTCTGGCTCAGGCGAGGTAAGGTGGACTGTCTCTTAAGTACAACTTCTTATTGCACTACTCTATTTTAAAGTATGTGAATATTTATTTTTAGGAAGGAGAAGGAGGAAATGGAAAAAAGAAGGGTCGGAAGTCGGGAAAGGTTTGTATCAATTAATAAAAATGTGCCTTTCTTTCACAATCTGAAGTAATGCATTGGTTGTGTGTGCAGAAAAAAGGACATGGTAAAGGAGGACGTGGCAAGGGAAAGCATAGGAAGGACGAATAAAGGAGTGCTCAACATTTGTATTTTACCTGTAGTAAATGCTCATGCTTTCATTAAATAATTTCTTCAAACATTATGATCTGTTCTTTATTATGAAAATGTGTGGCTTCGTTGATTTGATCTTCAGAAAGGAATGTGTCACATAAAGTGAGCTCTGCCACAACATACTTTGAATCCCTGTGAAGGGAGGGCATGAGAAGTCTGATGAAATGAGTGGCCAAGGCCTCATTGTTTTAGCTCTGTGATACAAAATGTCAAAATTAAAAAAAAGTCTCTATAATGTATGTTTTACAGTTTATTTAGAAAAGTGAGATTCACATTAAGCATACAGTAGTTATTGCATCACATTAACTTTGTCCATCCTGCTTGTTAGCTAAAAAAGAAAAAGGCAAAATTTCAGCTACAAATGTAGTAGTTTTAAGTACCGGTACATTATGAATCTGCTAGTCTGGTTTGACCATAGTGGAAATATACAATTACGTTAAACAGCATAGAGGAATTACAGTTTTAGGTTCACATTTTGAAAACTTTTCTCATGATAGCCCACACAAACCCACAGACTAACAGACAAATGAATGGTTGATGTGTTTAGTCAATTACCAAAACAATGTTTTAAAAAAGACCATTGATTTGTTCAGTGTCCGGGTTCAGGTCAATGTCATAGAAGCAAGGTCTCGTGGGAAGGCCAGGGATAGTGGGCATCTATAAGCATTAAATAAATGTTACTCCTCAAATCAAAAGCACAAATTAAGAATTTATTAATTATTATATCACATCTTAACAGTTAACAGATGCATTCAGTTCTGGAAATTATATTTATGGTTATATTCTGAAAATGTGTCACTGTGTGTAGGGTTTGCAGGAACATTGTGGTTAACTAATAGCAGTGAAATCATGATTTGCCAAAATCGTTTCTCAAAGACTTATCGATTTGTAATGTAAAACAACTCAAATGTAAGGTGCATGAAGTATCTGTTTCCAAGTGTTGACAGTAAAAACAAGGTCTCTTACCGTGCCAACCAGTGGGTAAAGAAAGCCAGCACCCACACTGGCTCGGATGTCCCTGATTGGCAGGATGAAGCCTGTGGGCACACCCTTTTTGTCTGCCTCATGAGAGAGGGACAGGTGGGTCTTTGCCATGCACATAGGAAGATTGCCAAAACCCTGCAGGGAACAGCACACTCATAAATAAATTATAAGTGAAATTATGTATTTATTTTCTCAAAGCCTTTAAAGTATCTTAAACATGATGATCTGTTTACAACGGAACATGTTTCAAATAATAGTGACGAACCTGTTTGGTGTAGAGCTCCACCTTGTGTTGAGCCTCAGGAAGAAGCTCAATGTCATCTGCACCATAAATCTTTTGGGCAATTGTCCGAATCTTGTCTGTAATCGATGACTATACACAAAACATTCTCCTTAGTATGCACCTCTATGTCTCTATAACAGCGAGACATGTTTGTTTTTTACCTCCAAGTTGTACAGGAACTTGAAGTCACTGGGAGACTCAGAGGCTCTCTGGACAGCTTTGCCCAGGGCCAGAGCTCCAGCGCCACCTTCAGCCCAGTGCTGGCAGCAAACGGCATCAAAGGCTCCAGCTAACTTGGCCATCTTGCAAACTAAATCTAATTCAGCGTCAGTATCCATCCTGCAGTTGGTAAGAGAACCATAGACAGTAGTGTTATTGATAGGATAAGTACATTACAATTGCTTTCTATCCTCTACTCAAATCCTTACTTAAATGCATTAACAGCCACGACTACAGGCACACCAAAGTGCATAGCATTTTCAATCTGCTTCTTCAGGTTACTGCAGCCATTCTCCAGCAGCCCCAAGTTCTAAATGCAAACAAACATATGCTTATTGTAGCGCTAATGTAAGGCTTGTTTAGCTCTTATCCAACGACCGGATACCTCTTCTACATATTCCTTGGGCAAAGGCATCCCAGCTGTCACCTGGGGAGAAAGAAAAAATGAGTAAGGGGAAGAAAATAAACACCACAATGTTCACAATGTTGTCATCCAGCCCAAAGTGCATTGTGATGATTTGTAAAACAATTAAACTCACTGTAGGCCCTCCTCCGTGCATCTTCAGTGCTCGGACAGTGGCTACAAGCACTACTACATGAGGCCTCAAACCAGAGTATCGGCACTTAATGTTAAAGAACTTCTCCATACCAATATCCGCACCAAAGCCAGCCTCCGTCACTGCATGAAGATGAGATGTAAGATCATTTTGTTTACCAACTGTAAAGAATATATAGCCACTTGCATAACACTTACCTACAAATCCTTCAGGTCCCACAAGCTTCAGGGCTATTTTGTCTGCCAGGATGGAGGAGTTGCCATGAGCTATGTTGGCGAAGGGGCCAGCATGAACAAACACCGGTGTACCCTGTAGTTTGCACAAATGTATGTTAAAGTCAACATAACCTAAAGTGACATAATGTGTAACTCCCACCTCTAGGGTCTGCATCAGGTTTGGCTTTATTGCATCTTTCATTAGGACTGTTAAAGCGCCACTCACTCCCTGTAGTTACAAAAGCAGAATGAGTTCATCAGTACAGTATTCTTTTTCATGTTTCCACATCAGCTCTTGTGAGTAAACTGTACCAGGTCCTCTGTTGTTATGGGGTCTCCATTTCGGCTGGTGGCTACAACCATTTTGGCCAGTCGCATGCGCATATCCTCTAAGCTGCTGGTCAAGGCAAGGACCGCCATAATTTCACTGGCCACTGTGATGTCAAACTGTGCCTAAAAAGGAGAACAAACATTTTTAACCTGTAGTGTCCCATCAGATTAAGATACGGCACTTCTATCAGGAAGACAAAAGATACCTCTCTTGTATATCCTTTTTCTGTGGGAGACTGTCCAATAGTGATCTTCCTCAAGAAGCGATCATTTGTATCAATCACTGTACACACAACAATTCAATTATAATGGTTGTCACGATGGCGGAGCAGTTAGTGCTTGTGAATTTTCAGCTAGAAGGTCCCAGGTTCAATCCCCGGCCAGACGTGGCCTTTCTGCATGGACTTTGAATGTTTGCATCTGCGTCGGTTTCCTACGGGGACTCTGGCTGCCCCTATCACTAAAAACATGTACAATGGGCCACAATGAAAGAGTGTGTTGCCTGTGAGTGAAAGGGGGGGCCTCGCTTCAGTCAGTCTACCCCGGGGCGGCTGTGGCTACAAGAGTAATAGCTTTGAGAAGCCAGGTAACACAGGCTTTTACAGCGCAATACAATTGAAATCCATTATTATTCATTATTATTATGATTATGATTATGATTATGATTATTATTATTAATGCTTGCAGCAGTAGTTCAAATTTAACAGGCAAAAAATTCCAGATATTGTACCTCTCTGCCAAGTGACACTGCCAGGGTCCATGTCCAAGCGTGCAAAACGAGTTATCTCCTCTTCAGTTAGAGTCGAGGGGTCGGTCTTTTTAATACCAAGTTTCTGATTTAGAAAAAAAAACTGTTACATGCAAGTAATTTCAGCAAAATTGTAAAAAAAAAAAAGTTATGCTTTGTAGAGACTAACCTCAAGTCTTTTGATCTGGATTTCTGAAAACAGCCTTTTTCCTCCACTGAGTGGAACTAGGCGATTGTAAAGAGCCTGATGCATAAAGATTCTGGTGAAACTAATGAACTTCTGACATTTCAAGTAGAAAACAGTGAATAAATACCCACTTTATCTGATTGTGTCGCTTCGTGAAACATGCGAGCATCAATGGCAGCAGCCACCAAGTTATTGGCGGCTGTGATGGCATGAATGTCTCCAGTGAGGTGGAGGTTGAACTAGAGAAAAAAGTGTTTTTAATAGATCATACTATCATTTATGTACATTTCTAACAAGCTGTTTTCCAGTACCTCCTCCATAGGAATTACTTGTGAATAACCACCACCTGCAGCACCACCTAGGGACAAAACAACAGAACAACAGTTCTTAAAGTAATTTGGTGGTTACATTTTTTCCAAGACTAACCTTTAATCCCAAAGGTAGGCCCTTGAGATGGTTGTCGAACACATGCAAATACATTGAGATTCATGTGAGCTCCCAGGGCCTGCACAAGGCCAATAGTGGTGGTGCTCTTTCCCTCTCCCAAAGGAGTGGGTGTGATGCTTCAGGAAGAATACAATGCCAAAATGTCAAGAAACAATGTTCAAGTACAAGTGTAAATATTAAGATAAACATCCATCCATCCAACTTAACAACACACTTCATTGAAGTATACTTAACATGCTTGATACTTTGTGAACTTAAGCCTGTACATGAAAGGAGCAGAGAACAACATACCCAGCGACAACAACATATTTGCCATCTGGCTGTGCCTGCAGTCGCTTCATGATGGATAGTTGAACTTTGGCTTTGGTCTTTCCATAGAGCTCCACCTCATCTGAAAGCAGACCCGCTTCCTTTGCTATTTGGTCGATGGGTTTTGGTATACAGGATCGAGAAATCACAATGTCACTGATGAAAAGAAGACACAGAATAACCAATTACGAATAATTGTAGTTAATGCTGTTTTGAAGTGAAAAAACACTTACCTCGGTACAGGTTTTTCAAGTTTCAATTCATTGTAAGTAATATTCCATTTTCCAGGACGATTGCACTCCACAAATCTTTTTGCACTTTGAACCGTGTTCTGAAGACAACAATAGATACCAATAAAATAGTTAAGAATTACCTGAAGCTATCTTAACAGTCTCACACATAATTGATATATTGTTAGTTGGTTGGATCGGGACTACTCTTACCGCCATCAGCATAGCTACAGTCATGGGCCCCACACCACCAGGCACTGGAGTGATGAAATCTGCCCGCTCCTTGGCTGAGACATAGTCCACATCACCCACGACACGCTTACCACTTGGCCTGGTTTCATCTGAGAAGCAACATAAAAACACTTAGGGTCGTTGGAACTCTTTAAAAATATTAATTGAATCTTTGTCACAAACCTGGGATGTAATTAATGCCACAGTCAATGACAACTGCTCCTTTTTTGATCCACTCTCCTTTAACCATCTCTGGTTTACCAATGCCTACAACCAGGATGTCAGCTTTTCCAACCTATGACAAAATGTGAGAAGTCGTCCATTTCAATACTTTGTAGAAAGTGCAGTATATTAGCTTTATGTCGAAACTCTTACCTCCAGGTCTAAGTCAACAGTCTTGGAGTGACAGGTAGTGACAGTTGCGTGACTCCAGAGCAGAAGGTCATGCATTGGTGCCCCCACAATTTTACTGCGTCCAAGCACCACAGCTTTCTTTCCCGCAACAGACACCCCTGTACAAAAAATATTCTTTACAATCTTTTATGATGATACACAATGTTTATGACATTATTACCAGTTTGTTTGATTAACTCCATGCAGCCATTTGGTGTGCAGGGAATAAAACAGTCACGTAGATCCCCACGTGCAAGTTTCCCAGCACTTATGCTTGTTAGTCTGTTTTTAATAAACAAGTACAAAGCTGTGAATATTACCGTGTAAAGTCTAGAAAAACTGAAATCATGTAGTGAAGTGGGCTCACCCATCTACATCCTTTTCTGGTGCCACAGCATTGGTGACTTTCTCTGTATCAACCTTGTGAACTGAGTCGAGTGGCAGCTGGACAATGAGTCCATGGACAGATGAATTTTCATTCACCTCGGTAATGGCATGTAGAATCTGTCAATGAACAGACTTGTTAGACTTAATCCAATATTTCATCATTTCAATACGAGCGATTGCGATGTCGTCACATCCGTTGGCCGTGGTAGGCATTTTACGTTTTCATATTTGATAAAAAATGTATTAAAATCCTATGATCTGCAAAAACAATGTCCATAAACAGGGCATTGCTTCTCTTGCGCTGTATCAGATCTATCCTTTTATAAAACCGAGTTAGAGGCCTGGATGCAGCAGCTGTTGCCAATCATTCATCAAAACATTCAGCAAAAATTGTGGAAGTAAACAATAACCGTGATCGCTCGTATGAATCACTTTAATTAACATTCACTATTATGTACATTACATTACCTCTTTTTCTGTCGCTGTTTTGGGGAGTTTCAAATGGGTTGCATTTATTCCAATCTATTAGAAAGGAGAGATTTTTCAAATTCTGCATACAGTTAGCAAATCTACAAACTGAGAAAGGCATTTACCTCCTTCGCTGCCTTCATTTTCATACTAATGTAGAGAGTGGAATCTTCTCTGTCACCAACCTGCAAAGAACCATTCACAATCAAAATAATTACAAGAACAAAGACGAATGACAGCTCTTTAGAGTTTTATCAAAAGAAGAAGTAGCAAAGGCCAGGCAAAGTATTTTTTACCTTCCAACTGACTCCACAAAAAGCCATAAAAAGGAGTGGCAAAATATGCCACCAAAATTCCAAAGTTTATAGCTTTCATTCAGTCAATTGTGATTATTTACCTGTAAAACTACAAGCCCAGGTGCAAAATTGGGGTCCCATTGCTTCATGATTTCGACCTCTTTCTTCAGGCGCTCTTTTACCAATCTAAACAGAAAACAAAAAAACAAAATGTGAAGTTTATTTATTCTGTATTATTTTCCACAACTGCCAGGTGTGTGTTTTTGATTGAATCATACTATGAGCAGTGTTATTTGTCCTCCTGTTACTCTTTGGCATTTCATTGATCAGAATATTGTGAAAGATTTAAAGGCTTTGAAGAGATAAGGTTTGAAGAAAGATTAAGTAGACTGGAGCCTAAAGAAATAAACACAGAAAGCCTTGGTTTTTTTTTTTAAGCTTGCCACCAATTACAAAACCTGGACTCAAAAGGACAATGGGAAACCTGGTATAAAATGCACACATTTGATAAACAAATAGCTGCAACAACTAGCCAACTAATCAAAAATAAACCTTCAATATAAACCTTAAGCAATAATTATCTGGAAAAACTCAGACTTTAACAGACTTCAGAAATGGCGCTTGACAAGTCTATAATTAAATAATGAGAACTGTGTGGGAATTAACAAAGTGCAGGATGTCTTGTCTTGTGACAGGCACATGCAACTTAATACGCTTTTTTTTTGGTTCGGAAAAAGTGTGCATCCAGTGTAAAAGAAAAAGGAATAGCCTAATATACCCTAACTGTAGATATTTGTCAATGAATGAATGCATTTTAGTAGTAGCCTAGTACAGGTCAGCGGACCAGGGGGCAAAGGTCAGTCAAAAAACAATGGGTTTATTACATAATGCTGGAATCATGTAGTTGGACAAACACTTTCAATTTCTCTCAATTGCATATCAAATCGTGAGCACAGTTTCAGTAATATGATCAAAAAAGACAGTTCATATACATCATTACTTTCTCTAACGCACTGAAGCGCAGCATGGTACCAACCCTACTGTAACATGTGGTGACAAAACAAATGATAAAACTACTCTTCCTCGTGCATTGCCTTTGAGTAAGTTTAATAAATGAATACTTACCCAGACACCTCCTTCCCGCTTATGATTTTGGCTGGCATCTTTCCTCTCTTGTCGTCTATGACTTTGGTCAGTGGCAATGTCTCGTGCACAGTTTGACCAGAACAGGAGTTGCAAAAATGATTGAGTTCAACGCACTGTGATTGCGTGTATGTACTTCGCAACTTGGCGGTTCACATCGGACTCCTACGCCTTTATTCGGTGTAAAAACTTTCACGAATGTCAGAGTGCGTAAGCAAGGGGGCGGTGCTAAAAGTTGATTGGCGCGTTGTTTAGCCAATCGTATATAGAGGTTGTAGCCCTTAGTAACCAATGAGTTTTAACCAGTGACTTGACGCAGTAGCGCAGTTTCGCCGGCAGAGGGCAGCACAGAAATGTGGGATTGTCACGTCAATGTTTTGCTGTGGTGGTCGTGTTAAGAGAAGAGTTGATGCCAGGACGGTGTTTGGGTCTCCCCGAGGGTATCTCCAGCCTAGAAAGAGCGAGAATACAACTTTTTTTCATCAAAGTAACCATGAAGCGAAGGAAGGCATGAAGAAACACACCGAGCTATGGGGGATAGTTTGTACGGTCTGAACGACAACGAGGAGCTCTTGTTTATTTCTAGTGATAACAGCTTACATTTTGAGAGGTACGTTTTTTCTCACCTCACTCATGCATATATTCCAGAACAATATCTCTCCTCTCATGATGCATTTTTGTAATTGAGATCATTGTTTGTTGTGGTTGGCTAATGCTAGCTTATTTCCCCCTCTGTGCGTCTTGGGTCTTTATTCCTTTGTGTATAGGTCCAAGACGCTGTTTGAAGAAATCCGTGCGTCTGTAAACAATAATGATGAAGAAGATCGCTGCTTCTGGAGGCCTGTTCTTCCATGGGGTGGTGTCTACACAATTAAGGCTGGGAGGAAGGCAATGTCCTGCATTCCTCTATATGTCCAGATAAGCCTTAAAAACACATGCACCATCGATGGGTTTCTTATGATTCTTTATGTTATTTTACGGGACAACCAAGGGTTTTCTCGAGAGCTCTCCGCCTTTCTTGGCAAACAGTTTGTTGACCACTTCCTCTACTTGATGGACTCCTGTGACTACACAACTGTTAAAATGCTGTGGATATGGGAGAGGATGTCCAAAAAGCAATATCGCTCAGAAATCCACAAAACAGCGTTGGAGATTGATCTTTTTGGCAATGAACATCAAAATTTCACAGAAAACCTGGACAATTTGATGTCCACCATGCAAGAAAGTCTGTGTGACAACTGGAATTGTCCAGTCCGCTTCCAGGAGATGATCAAAACAACCATCAACATTTGGTATGTTATCTCCACATAATAACATGCCATACCACAAAAACAAACACGCCTATTTACTTAAAATAATGTTATTTCACTTTCAGTCCACCCAATGAGCTGCCCCAAAGGGACCCAATTCAGTCTGCTGTGGATGAGTTTTTCTTCCCCAAATATCTCCTCTGCACAGAGCTTGGGTGAGATACTTTCACAAATGCAGTACATTGCTAGAATGAACTTTCTTATAATTGATCCTGTTGACAGATGTGGTGGTCTTAGAGAGTATTCTCAACGAGTGTTCTGCCATGGACCTCCAGCATTTGTCATTTTAAACATGCAGAAGTGGAGATCGGAAGACTTGTCACATGTTCCCTATAACCTTGATCTCTGTCAGCAAAGGTATACGTCATACTACTGTATGCTTACTTTATGTCTCCTAAGTTGCCACGTGGCAGTTTTACAAACATGTAACAAACTGGGTGTCTACCACTTCTGTTTTGTTGTTTTAGTTCTTTGACGTAAACAGTGCAAGCTTCAATACTTTAACATGTGTTCTATTCCTAAGGTATTTACTGGAGGGTGCCACACTCTTTAACAAAGATGAGCATCACTACTCAGCAGCATTTCAAATCGATGGCTACTGGTTGCACTATGATGGTTTGAGGAGTGACAATCTCATCCTGTTATACAAACCACCCGAGTTTCTACTGTTATCCTCTCTGGTTTACGTTCGCTCCAAATGAAGAGAAATTATACTGTATTGTTTCTTTTGGAGCAAGATTACCCATACAAAATTCTGTATGTTTACACAGAATCTGCGCATCAGCTTTAGAAGCGTCCTTGGAATCCAAGAGAATAATGGACTATAATAGTTCTTAGTTACAAGTGTATTTTTGAACAAATGTATGATTGACTTTGAGGCTTTGCATCTTCAACATATACATTCACACAATGCATAAGAGTCACCACAAAATAAATTATGCCATATATGCATCTTTACAAAATGTTTTTCTTTACTCCATTGTATAAGTTGGTGTGGAAATGGTTTTTAAACATCTCTGAATAATTGATGTGCTTGTGTCATTTGAAATGGCAGGTTATAATATGCTTTTATGTATGGGTTAAGCTAACCAAAACTCTTCAATTTCTTGAAACTCCATCACAGGCATTTGCCTGGCCTCAGTTTTTTGTACAACATTTAAAAATGATAAATGTACCTGCTGCTAATAATGCACAAACACAAACTGCTAACATTTGTAAGGCAGGCATTTATTTTGAACTGGGCACAACTACACCACACAGAATGACAGATGTAAAATGTCTTTAATCGAAACATGACAATGTAAAATGTCTTTAGTATCAGTCCACATTTTACAAAATGAGACGCACAATGAACACACAGAAAAAGCAGTGGTCATTTGGCTAACATTGACAAATAACGAGTGGTACTCTGTTAGTCATTCATCCATCTGCTTTGAACAAGCACTTTGGTGAGAGAGTAGTGGGTAAAAGTGGACATTGGCCAGGCCATGACAAGAACGCACATGTACTCCCTTTTGCAGGTTTACGTTTTCAGGTTATCAGCTCCTTTTAATCATAGTCTGTTAGTGGTAAATATATGGTTCAATAAAAAACAAGACTACAACACTTATGCCAGACGGGTCAAAGCAATGGCACATAATTACGCCTGCGTGATTAGCGCCATGTATACACACACATTACTGACAAAAAAACATCACAAACAAAAGATAAAAGACAGAAAAATCAAATCATAAATACAATATATTGGCATTGTTTTCCTTAAGTTAACCATTTGCAGTCTTGTTTCATTTTACACGCATTGATCCATTTACAGTATTAAGGAAAGGTGAGGAAAAAGTACTACATGGTCATGCAATCAACCTGTTAACATTTTTAAACACTGGCAACTAAATTGCAAGTTAATTCTATTCAGAGCTCTGGTTTAGCCATGTATTAGATTAGCAACTCAAATGGACATTTGTTATGAAGCAAACGCAGGTCTAATTTAGAACCCTTTCATACATCAGAAACCTACAACATGTAGATCAGAACACATGCTGACAATGAGACAACAATGAAACATTTGATTTGCACATGCCTTGGCTTTAGAGGGACAAAAACAAATAGGAAAATAAATCTTATTGCAATTATGCAAATGCCATGATCCAGCCATTAAAAGAAGTGTACAAATGACAACAGTTTGATTATGTGCAATGCTGAGCCTACGTAGAACTTGTATGCAAAGGTCATTGACCAAAACAGATTGTAGACACCAAAACAACTTGACACCCAATACCAAAATTCTGTTGCTCATTAATGTGCACTCCTGTCAATTTTGGTCTCATAACTAATTTAGGCAATCCAATACTGCAAGTCAAGTATTTCGCATCTTGTGTGATGGTTTTTGTTCAAAGAATGAGCAACAACAGTGCTTGTGTTGGTTATGCGCTACCTTTGGGACATCAATTACCATTAGACCATCCTGAAGACTTTTGCTTCTTACCAAATTCACATTCTCTGCGAGAATAAGAAAAAAATAAAATGAATCCATTTGGCACTTAACATATGAACCTCAACTTTGCCACAAAGTCAAGGTGTACAGGAGTCAAGTACAGACAAAATTGAAGACAATGCACTGCAGTTCCACATCGAAGAATGGCAGAAAGCAGCATATGCTTTAAGATGTGTCCACCTTTTACGAAAGAAAAATCTGAACTACACATGTATGGAATCAAAGAAGTTTCATTTATGGGTCACTAGGGACTTTGTTTTTACAAAATGTGTACGCATTTTAAATAATAAAAGAAAAAGCAATAACTCATCTTGAGACGTAGACTATAAGCTGAATCCTGATTCTGACAGTAGCACCATTTTAGACTTGAGCATACAAAGCCAATAGTGAATGGTAGCTGAAAGTGCTTGCACTTTAAATTAATAAGGAATTGTCATAGGTTCATGGAAGTGCCAGTGAATTTACTAATATTCAAATATTAGTAACACTTTTGGCCTTTTTATTAACAGCTAAATATTAGTAAAATGGCCAAAATTTTCAGACAAATCGAACATTTTTTTCCACTCATCTCGAGGTACACATTCACATTTTCACTTGTGACCCAGTGCAGAAACATTTACAGGCAATGCACTAGAGTATATTCAACTATATACTGTATTTCGACATTTCACAAGGAGAGAAAAGGCAGCCCTTTAAGAGGAAATATAAAGATTCTGGCTCCTCTCTTTTTGAGAAGCTCTGATTTTGATGCATAACTGAGTCGCTGAGTATCAGTCGAGCATCAGTTTTTAAAAACAGAGACCCAACAAAATTACACTGAACATGCTTAAAGTCTGAGCATGTGCTCATGCGTACGCTACATTGTTGAAGAGTCACAGACACATGTTATGGTTGCAGCAGGTGTGGAGGAAACGGCGATGACATGGAAAGAACATATTTGCACTAGACTTGAAAATCTTAAGATTCTACCAACAATCTTCTGGGAAAATGGCTCAGAGTCCCCCTGGTGGTCAGCAGAATACTGCTTACATCTTGTCAGTCAATCTTCTTTGCCAGAGAGACAGCCTTATATCCCTGTGTCCAGCACACTCCACTTTCTTCCTCAGGTATTCAGGTCTGAGCCCTGAAGATGAGTGTCGGAAGAAGGAGCAGTTAACAAAACAAAGTCTTTGCAGTCATGCTCAAGTCCTCTCTGACTGGGCCATAGGTCAAAGGGCTGTCAAACCAAAGTTACACCTGCAGTACATCATTCCACTTGAGTCCAACCAGCTGTCTGTTATAGGGTCATAACGTTGAACAGTGTTCAAGTAGGACGATCCAGAGTGTCCTCCCACCACATAGAGGTAGTTGTCCACAATGGCTGAGCCCACACCTACATAAGATTTAAAATGCACTAATAATACAAGACTAGCCAAAATAATACAGAACAAACCAAAATAATACCAAATATTGTCGAGACATGGTCTTTTACTTACCCGTTCGTGGTTCATTCATAGGTCTGCACGCTGTCCACTGGTTCTGATGGGGATCGTATCTCTCAATGCTAGAAAGGTGAGATACTCCATTGTGCCCACCAACAACAAATATAAACCCAAGCATAACCCCTACTCCGAAGTTGATCCTCTTATCTGCCATGGGGGCTACCATTTCCCAGGCCTCCTTACTAGGATCATAGCGCTCCACACTGTGCAAAGAAAACAATTAGTATCAGGTTAGTATTTCAACTGAATTGCCCAGTGACTATATAGTGATATTAAATCCAGAATAAACAAATACTCCACAACAAACTTAGTTGTTTTCAGAAAGCAATCATAAATAGGCTGTTAGGGAGAGAAAAACGTCCCAGAAGATTACCTGTCCAAACACATTCAACTCAGGGGTTTTGGGAGTCAAGGAAACAAACCACAGGGGCGCTGGTCTTTTGAGATTCACAGCAACAACACTACATTAGCAGCACTCGCAAAGGGACTCTCAGAAAAAACTTCAGTAACCACCTCTACAACTTAAATACTTTTAATAGGCATCTGATCTTTTTAACAGCAATACTTGACATCCATGCTGTTGCTGGTTCTACTCAATAACCAAGATGACTTCTTGCACATTTTTATCGATACAGGTTAAGATCTTAAGGAACTAGAAGATTTAACAGAAATGTCACAAAAATCTAGGATTTATATGCACAATGTCAGAGACTAACACTATATTAAAGCTGATCGAAGGTTTCTTGTCCAATGCAATGGGCCCATAAACTTTTGTTCATGACGGCAAAAAAAAAAAAAAAAAAAAAAAAAAGGTCATTACCTGTTCATATGTGCTGGGCCATATCCGCCAATGGCATAAACCATACCATCCAGGACTGCTGTGGCAAAACAGCTGCGTGACTTTGTCATGGGTGCTACAGGCTGCCACTCCTTTAGCTTGGGCACATATTTCTCCACAGACTGCAAGTAATACTGGCCATCATATCCTCCCAAAGCATACAGCTCTCCAGCCAGGACCACCACACCAAGAGTGCTGCGGCACTCAGCCATTCGCTCCACAGACGACCAGGTGTTGCTTTCAGGGTCCCAACTCTCCACAGTGCTTTCGTGTCTGCGATAGCTAATCCCTTGTCTCATATGTGTGGCAATGCCTCCCACCACGTATACTTTGTGGTCCAGCACGGCCACTCCAAACTCGTATCGAGGGACACTAAGCGGCGCCAGTCCAATCCATGAATCGGTCTGTGGGAAGTACATTTCCATACTGCAAAAAGGGTTTTAGCCAATTATTAAAAAGCAATAGACAACCACAGAAAAGCAGTATAATGCACAGCATTAACCACAAAATTACCTTTCCAGTGTGGCAAACAGTCCCGCCTTGCCTCCCACTGCAAGTAGCACCTTCGGAGCACACCTGGGTCGTGCCGACAATACAGTCTGATAAGAGAGCCGATGCTCAGGCATGAAATGATATTTAAGAGCCTCATTGAGCAGATGCTTGCAGGCATGGTCATCGCGTATGAGGTGGTTAGCTTCATAAAGGCGAGTGAGAAATTTGACACTCAGAAGTGGAAGGCGCACGCAGTGCAATAACTGAGCAAGATATTGCTGTCTTTCTGTTACGTCATATTTGATCCATGATTCCAATGCATAAAACACAGTCTCCTCTGTGACAACCTTTAGGCAGTCATTAGAGACAATTTCATCCAACTCAGCTCGTGTCAGTTCAAAAAACTCCTCTGTCTGACAGACTTCTTCAAAATTCTCACAGATAAATTTAGTTGCAGCCAGACACAGGTCATGACAACCATAAGTTTCTGCAAAACGGGAAATACCTATACAATTTCCAGCATCAAGCTGGCTCTCGAGGAAAGAACAGCACTCTTTGAGTACAAGTTTGACCTGAAGTAAGTTGGCCGCCGGTAAGAGAGATTCTACTGTCTCTTGAGAGATAAACACAGTCCCTGTGTAGGCATACTCCACAATGGCCTAAGTCAGAAAAGAAAAACATGTTACTACAGAAGAACATTTCTACTCTTACAATTAAAGGTTCCAAACATACCTTTAATGCAGTTTCATCTATGCACTGAAATTCTACTTCAGATGTCTCTTTTTCCGACAGATTACCAGTGAACATGGCCTTGAAGTAAGGACTGATGCTGGCCAATACAACTTTGTGAGCATGGATCTTGGCATCTCCCACACGGAGAACAATGTCACAAAGTTCATGGTCCTGCCGCAGAAGCTGGAGGCCTTGCAGCAACTGCTCTGAGTGAGGCCGTGTCAGACTGGCAAACATATAGGACTGGTCTTGTTGGTCCATCTACAAAGAGTGTTGTACAAATTAATGTCATCGTATTCACTTGACATTTTCAGACCACCACCCCACCATCTTATTCTGGTGGAATAAAATGTAAATTGACAATGCAGGATTACATACGTGTGCATGTTTGATCACAAATCAGTGAATTCAGTCTAGCAAGTAAAGCTAAGGCATGATCCCCAGTCTGTGCTAGCTAAGGCAAGCTGCGTGCTTTGCCAAAATCAACGAAATGTATTGTGACGCTGTGAACAAGTCAGATGGCAAACCTCTTTTAGAAGCGGTCACATCGTTTCTGACATGATCACTGTTTTGAGAGGACATAGATTACAAAGCACTAGCAGCCTAGCTTGGCAAAGCGAATAGCTAGGCATGAGCTAACTACTGTAAAACACATTAACAGCTTAATCATTAAACACGAGATCTACAGAGCGAGGTCTTTTCATTTTAGAGTAAGCATCGCAGCCAGTCTGCCGTCTTAAAAAGCACACGATTCACAAGGTTATTTTTCCTCGTTTATCGCTGCAGTCAACGCAGGTTAGCGGCTAAAAATAAACACGGTTACTGTGGCTAGCAGCATCATTGATTGATGTACAGTAACATGGCTGGCAGCTACAAACGTCACGTTATTGCCATCTGTTAAATAACAAACAAGTCACACACTCACAAGCATGTAAAATAGTGGATCTGACCTGTAACTGATCCGTCTGCCGTGCCGCTGTAATGTACAGTTTTGCAGCAGCAGCACCGAGAAGGAAAACAACCCACAGCCAACCACTCCGAGCAGAAAGCAGTCAAAGCTCCACTTATAAAGAGCCTGACAGACAAACAGCACTCCCACTTCCGCTTTGGACAAACTATACCTATACCATGACCTACACGCAATACTGGGAACGAGTCCGTGGATGCACAACAAGCTTTACAATCAAATTAAATTATGTATAATGTATGCCTAGTGTGATTTTAAGTCAAAGTGCCATATTAGGGCATGGAATATAAAATCATATCATTGTCTACGCTCTAAAACTATTATTATCATCTGTATAGAATAACATTGCAGTCGTAATTTGTCACATATGTGGATGTTTGTGAGTGCCGTGGTGGAGCAGGCGCGCTGGTGCTGCCGCCTGCAGGAGCCGGAGCTCGGAGCGGGCGTCACCATGGAAGCGCTCAGTTTGCGACATGTATTCGCCATTTTGCTGCTTCGGTGTGTGTGCGGGATACTATGCCCGTGAAGCCTTTAACATTTAACACTATCGACACCACTTAAAACAACCGAGGACATGCCTGCAACTGCACGGCTGTAGCTGCTCCGAAAAAACAGACATGGACGTTTGGTCGACGTAGCCCGCGATAGTCTCACCGAGCGTCAAAACGAGCGGAGCAGCAAAATGCGAGGTCTGTTTTTAGCTGTTTTACTAACTTTGCTAGCACAACCAATATACATTAAACCCCCCGTGGTTAAGACCAAATGGGGGGGTTAGCTTCAGTGTTGCTAAGAGCCTTTCGGTTATCTGCATGTAAGACTTTATGTTGTAAGTTAAGATTTGCTGTTAGAGTAATGCTTCTGCCGTAGATGTAACTGTACCCTGGCATTGTATCCCCAAAACGGATTGCGAATACAGTCAAGATCGATCATAGAGTAATAGTAACTAGTGACACCACATGAGCAGGGAATAATAGGTATTCGTGGGCGATTGAGCGTATCCCGTTACATCAGTTGCCTTGATGCCTCAAAGCCACAAGTGGTTGGACGACACAGTGCAGAAGAAAGATAGTGATCATCAGGGTTTCTTAATGGAAAGCTTATTTTACTGTTGTGTTTGTGTCACAGATTTACAACAGAAGAACTGCAATGTTGTATTAACCATTGATGCCTGTGATGTTTCTTAGGTTGAGACAATGTCCACAAAATCGACCATCACCCACTAGGATGAGAGCACCATGCGAAGAAGAGGGATATCTTTATCCTCCTCATTTGGTGGCATTTGCCCCCTTGCATTCTCAAATTTGACTGCATCGTCATCTTGCTCTTCTCAAGAATGATACCGGGATTAATTTCCCAAGACTTATACGATCAGCTCTTGGACTTTAGAAATTACCAGAATCGTACTAATGGCGTGGAAAAGCTTAAACAAATTATCACAGAAGTGGACATACAGTCTATCCCATCTGACAGTATTGAAGAATTCCTAAAGTTTCTGTCTCGCCTTCTGGATGATAGTAATTTTAAAGTGCTATATGGCACCCTACAAGTTTTAAATTTATTCATTCAGAGGCTTGATAATAGACTGGACAAATACTTTCAGCAAATTATTTGTGTGGCTCTCAAAGCTCTTGGGGACACCCGCACCATCACCAGGAATGAATATATGAATGTTTTTCGACAGTTAATGAAGGCAGTTGCGCCACAGCAAATATTGGATCTAGTCATAAGCAACTTGAAACAGAAAAACTCAAGGATTCGGGAAGATGTTCTTAACATTATCATTACTGCTTTGCTCACTCATCCAAGGAAGAATTTTAACATCCACAAGCTTTGTCATGAGGTAGCCCCATATCTCACAGACAGCAAGAGGAAAGTTCGACTGGCCGCGCTGGAGCTGTTTGCCGTTTTAGACCATTGCCTTGACACAGGGAAGAAACAGCCTTTAATCAAAGCTGTAGACATGGTTGAGCTCACTGAGGAAGCCGAGGGTCTCATGGAAGCTGTACAAGCAAGAAGGGCGAGACGTGTTCTTCCTAAACTTTCCCCAGAAGGCACTGTAGAGTATGCATTGATAGTGCCCAAACCGGGACTGCGGACCTCAGGACAGACAGGAGCTGATTTGGACTGGGTGATGAATGGTGGGCGGATCAGCAGCGCAAGGAGTACCAGGACTGAACCAGACTGTGACCGATTACATGGATACAGCAGCCTTGGCTCACTTACCGACGACGTTCCACTTCAAAGGAGGATTGTGAGTGCAGGTAAAGGAAAGAACAAACTACCCTGGGAGATGTTCAGCCTGTCATCCACCGAAAGTGACCAACAGTGCAATACGCCTGATGGAAAGTGCACTGAACAGGTGAGGCCTATAACTGGCATCTTTTAGCTCTTTGGTTAAATGGGTTAAGATTTCAGGGAGCTATTTGAGCAAGATTATGTTTAGATTATGTTGAGTTGAAATCTCAAAGGCTCAGATGTGTATTGAAAATGTAAAAATGGAGACTGGTTTGTTATGGTCATGTAAAATTAATAGAACATATCAAAGAAGAACATAATATCTTGAAAAAAGTGTGTGGACTATGTTAACTATGTAATGAAATTATCCAGATAAATATGCGTTCTTCAGGTGAAATGAGCATGTGCAACATCGGTCCTATTTCTGTAGTGTAAAGTGTATGGTACAGCAGTTGACTCATTTTCAGCGTCCCACACAAGGTTATTTTTCTCCCTTACTTATGCTTTCTACAGTTATATCAAAGAGTATTTCATTTATATTTTGTAACTATATAGAAACAAAAGAAGTTTTAATTTAATTGGGGATACTATCAACCTTTTCACAGTACTAGTTTGAAAATCTTTTGTTTACATCTGCAGCAGTATTTGTTTCCTGGCAACCCTAATAGCATAGCACACTTAGGTAGAGGGTGAAGAGAAATTGCTCAATTCCCAGTGATGTTGGTAAAGCAAAGTAAATGTATATAGCAGTAATTGCCATCACAATGAGTGCTTTCTACATTGTTTCACATCAGCACACTGAAATCATGTAGCTTTCTCAAAGAGAAGAAAATGACATTATGAGTCAATAAATTTCACGCCAGTTCTGCGCAGACTTAAAACCTGCATTCATCTTTTGTGTACTTTAAATACTATAATATCACGGGGCATGACGATCCGTGTACAGGCCAGTGCCTTTTGTTTGTGTCTGTCAAGTCGTCTACATCTCTTTGTTTAGGGTAGAGGATGGAATTTCACTGACTTATTTTGTTCACACATTCATGTACATTAGCTTAATATTATTGTTTTGCTTTTTTTTTACATTGTATAAGGTTACCAATGAAGATTTTCTCACAAGAAAACTAAGCCCAGAAACCTACATACCCAGTTTCAGTGAGTGCTTCTTCATTTTATGTATAACATGAGTATGATACTGCATCCAAAATACAATTTAAAGTTGTAATTACATTTTAATCCATTAATTTTTTTTAAAACAGTACTTGGCAGCGGCGTATTATTGTTTCCAATTGGGGCTAATTATGAACACTACTTGATGTAGGCTCTGCAGAACCTCCCAGGCTCCAGTCCTCCAGAGGGAATGAGTCTCCTGCACGCCTCAGAAGGAGTGGCAGTCTTAACCTTGACCAGGACATGTTCAAGACCACAAACCTCTCTGAAATGGATTCAAGTAAGATATTATTTAATCATCTCTTTTCTCACATTTAGTCGGTTAAAACATCCTTGAAGCTGTAAAATATTTCCTTACAGTGGCTGCAAAGAGGAGTATGCTTTCCAGAAACCCGAGTGTTGAGCGCACATTTTCCCTTCCAGCCAAGTCGTCCTCTACTGGCTCCTTTCTACTGCCCTCTTATCCTTTGGCATCACTTCCAGGCAGCGTCCCTACTCCGACTGCCTCCCGGCGACATGTAGACTCCGCACTCTCTATGTCTAACACTTGGCCAAATAAGCGAGACAACAGCGCTCACCAACAAGAAATCAGTCCCTGGAGAGATTTACCAAGCAGTACAAAAGGTATAGTACAATAATACAATGACTTATTACATGGACATGATCCTAATTACGTCTTTGTTCTTCCTGATTTATAGAAGATGTGTCCAGTCCGTGTTCTCCCAGGCCTCTGCCTTCACTTATGAGTTCTTCTTCAGCATCATCATTTCGCAGAGCCTTAAGTAGTACGAGAGCAAACGCTTCAGTGTCACCAGTTATTCCTCCAGAAGAACACGGTGAGCGATTAGAAATGAAAGACTTCAATATGGACCAAAATCTTGAAGACGAGGACCCCTTGGACATGCTGGAGGTCAGTAATGTCGTGTGTCTATACTGACCATTTAAAAGGCCTGTTTGTGTACTTTAATCAGATAGAGCGGTTTAATTACTATGTACTTGCAGATGCTGAATTCATTGCGCTCCTTGCGAAACAGTGCTGCCAAGAAAAGGGCCAAAGTAACTCTTAGTAACTCTGACCTGGATCCAGACAGCCCTGACTCAGCTGTGAGGTTAGACCTTGGTCTAGATTCACCAGCTCGCACTCCTCCAATTCTTACAAGCTCAACAAGTGAAAGTGGTCTTTCCAGCCTTGGCTCTGCTTTGAATTACAGCCTGAACGGAATTAAAACCAGGTAAATCACTGAAGTTAAATAAGACCAGAAATAGCTCATCTTAACCATATACTAAATCAGACTTTCATCAGTATGTCATGGCTATTTTTACATTTTTTCCCTACTTTATACTCCTGTATTAATGGATGGGCTGCTTTGATTGTTACGATGTGACATGAACTCAACTGATTGGCTATACTCTCTTATTACGACAGCCCGAGGAATTCTGCCTCTTTTGGCGTGAAACCCCGAGTTGGAAGAGTGCCTTCAGCGAAACTGAGGTCCTCCGTGTCTATGGATTTCAGCAGCCTTCAAGGTGTAGTACCTTTTTGGTTAGTGAGCTACAGTGGCTTATTTGTAGATTATTTACCAAATGATTCATTTTTCTTCAGGATCTCAAAAGTATGAGTGGTCAGCTGATGCTGGTGTAATCGGACACTCCCTGTCATACACAAATGGAACCGTTAAAATTGAGGAAGATAACAATAGCACGGAAGCTCCATTGGTCAAACACACTCCACGGGAATCCACCAGAGGACTGAAAGGTGCCAAAGGTACAGCAGTTCTAAACACTTGTGCCTATTTAGAGCGAGAACAATGACAAGTTTGTTCCTAAATTATTGAGTGTGATTCTCTTATTTCATTCCTAGGATCCCAGAGCCCGAGTAGCAAGAACTCATCAAGCACCGATGTGCTTGAAGGAGTCATTGGAAGAGGCTAGTTTTGTCACTTCAATTTCAGAAAATGTAGTTTTTGTAATCAATTTCCTGCAATAAATGACCTATGGCTTTAATTGTTCAGGGATGTTTGGCAGTGCGCAGTCTTCTGGTTGTCCAAGCGCTTCTTTGTCACTCGAGCAGGGAGACTTCGGAGCCAGGCCCCCCAATGATCCCTACTCAGCCACTTTCAGACATACAAACCCTCACACAGACAGTGATGACAGCCCACGCTCAGATGGGGCCAAGGTTAGTCTCACTTGAACTTTGAAACACAATCATCTTATAGGTCTTTTGTTTATTTTTTCAAATAAACTATCTGTTGTAGGAGAAGATAACAACTGTACGTTTAAGCAGGAATAAGGTACGGCAGCAGTGTACAAACCAATCTGATGATCGAGATCAGAGAGACCAGACACGAGAGAGGATACGCCATCGTGTCCAGCAGATGCTATCAGATTCACCCACAAGCGAAGATATGCCATTACTCATCAAAGGCAAGTCAAAGATCTTTGCATTATAATGACTACTACTACTACTATATAATAACATGTATAGGGGTGAACACCCCTATACATGTTATTATATAGTAGTAGAAAACTGCCTTTAATGCAGATTTACAGATACCCTCTTCTATCTTGACCATTCTGTACAGATCTGCATTTAAATGGCAGCACACTGAGCTCTACCAAACCAAATATTTCCTCAAATGAATCATACATCACCTCAAGAAGCCCTGTCTGCCTGCCAGGACACCAGAACTCTAAATGCCTCACTCCTCCCCATCAGCCTAGTCCTCCCACAGTGCCCCCAAATCCGAGGAACACACCTCGTTTGAGGCGGGCACCGAGCCTCGGCAGGACACGTCCTTCACAATCTCACGGCTCAGGTCAGTCAATTTCTTAAAAAAACACTTTTGTTAATATTGTATTGTATGCAATCGTTCTGTTATATCCTCTGCTTTACCACATTTTGTCTTGAAATAAGATTACAATTACTTTTCATGCTGCACACACAGTAAGAACATTAAATCAGAGTGTGGTTGTCCTAATGGCTTTTTAGATGAGCTGGCCCCTGGTTCTCTGAGCCACAAAAAGAATTTCTCTGAAGCTGCTGATCTGTGTCCATTTTCCAAGCCTGAGCTGGCGTTGACCCAGAGCTTCCACCTTCTGAGCTCCGATGACTGGTTAGAATTTACATCATATACGTAATTACATCTTGTACAATGCAAAACCCTGGCTAAAGAATGTCTCCTAATGTCTCCTAGGGAAAAGAAGATCGAAGGAATAACATTTCTGCGCAGTCTGGCAAACTACCACTCAGACACACTCCAAAGCAGACTTCATGATGTGTGCCTTTCACTCACTCAAGAGGTACTACATGTGCACAACAATTTCATAATAATTACTTTAACCTTACAATTTGCATTTAAACATATGTTTACATGTCTCAGGTGAAAAACCTACGGTCAGGTGTGTCCAGGGCTGCTGTGTGTACGCTGGGTGACCTTTTCAGTCACATGCAGAAAGCAATGGACCAGGAATTGGAGGGGACAGTTAAAGCCTTACTGCACAAAGCTGGCGAGACCAACGCCTTCATTCGACAGGATGTGGACACAGCATTAGACTGCATGGTCCAGCACTGCACTCCTACTCGAAGTATCAATGCTTTACTCACTGGAGGCCTTGGGTCAGTAATCATGTCTGGTGTTCTTCTTCTCTCACTTCACCGTGACCATAACATTGTATGTTTTTGCTGTTGGTAGACATCTCAATGCAGTTGTTAGAAAGTGCACGGCCCACCATCTGGCTAATCTGGTTGATAAGGTTGGTGCAGCCCGTCTCCTGTCTGGGGGTAAAGAACTTACAGACAGGATGGTGCCTGCGATTGCAAAGCTCTCACAAGACTCCTCACAAGAAGCCAGGTTTGATACTTTCTGTCAATAGTATTGTTTTTATGACAATTCAAATTCTAAGTCATTATAACAATGAACCTTTGCGTAAACAATACGCATACAATTCAAATCCAAGGGTATATTAGAGCAGAAACAAGCCTAGACCTCTTGCTGTCCTGCTTCCACAGTTCTGGTAT
This sequence comes from Gobius niger, assembly GCF_951799975.1. Classification (NCBI taxonomy): domain Eukaryota; kingdom Metazoa; phylum Chordata; class Actinopteri; order Gobiiformes; family Gobiidae; genus Gobius; species Gobius niger. The sequence goes on from NC_136867.1 coordinate 11,609,397, forward strand.
GGTTTCAGCCAGCCGGTTTCTGCTCTAGTGCACCTGTTGGCCTGTTCCTTGTGAGATTTGACTAATTTTTTTCAACACTCAGCTAATTGTGGCACTCACCTCCAAGTATTTTCTACATTTTCAAATCCAAAGGTACTTCGGACGACGCATGCTGCTCTCTTTATCCTCCCATCCTGAATTTGATAAGATTCTTGAGAAATATGTTCCCACCAAAGAGCTACCAACTATTCGAGACACTGTTCTTACTCTAAAGACTAAGGTACAGTGTGGACTTTTTATCTTTATGTTATTTAATGTTTTGAGTCCGTCACCTCACTGTAATAATGTTTTCAGGGTCTTGGTGAAATGCCGTTGGACAGCCAGTCAGCCAGAGGCAGGCGCTCCATGCCCGGCAGTGGGACAGTCAGAGCATCATCCCTCACCAAAGAACCGCTCAATCAAACCACAAGGTGGATTGAAAGGGACCTTGTTAATCCTATGAAGACTGTTTACAATAGTAATAGACAATAGTAATAGTAATAGACTATTATGTGTGTACAATCTACAGGGACTCAAATCGCTACTACAGTGGCAGATCTCAGGCTCAGACCTTTGCTGATAAGACTGAATATGTGAAGCAAATTTCAAGTCTCCTGGGTTCAAAGGATTTCCGTGAAAGAATCAAGGGAATTGACCAACTCGTGGCAGACTGCCAGAACAATCCCAATCTGGTTATTAACAGTATATTTCCAGTACGTAAATAAGATTTACAGTATACAACACTAGCATTTGTGAATGTTGCATGACATTTTATTGTCCCTCTGTTTCAGGTCTTTGATGCCTTTAGGTCCCGTTTGCAGGAATCAAACAGTAAAGTCAACCTTTATGCTCTTGAGTCCCTGCAAAAAATAATCCATTCGTTGAAGGACAATTTATCTCAAGTGGTTAACATCCTTGTCCCAGCCATTGTAGACAATCATCTCAATTCTAAGAATAATGCTGTTTATTCTGCTGCTATTGGAGCCGTAAATGCACTAATATCAAATATTGGTATGTATTTAAATAAGATGAGTAGTAAATTAATTGTTGTATATGCTTTGCTTTAATATGACTTTTGTTTCTTTTCCAAAGATAATGTACTCCTGCTACAGCCTATTTGCACCAAGGCTCAGTTTTTAAATGGCAAAGCAAAAGTAGATCTTATTGAAAAGGTTGCAGGTATGATGCTTATTTATTATGTTATCTAGTTTGAGCCTATATTGTATGAAACATCATAAGATGGCCATTGCAGATAGTTATTTATTGTGTTGCTTTAACAGTGGTTTTGGATGTCTTACATTTCAGATCTTGTAACTGACCTTTACCCTCGCAAACCCAACATTGTGGAGCAGAAAGTACTGCCGTTACTGTGGCACCTGCTGAGCACATCGACTCACAGTGGCACAATTCACGGCCGAGGCGGCAGCGTGAGGGGTGCGACAGTCAACCTGTGCCAAGCTCTTTATGCTCTGATGGGACACAGCCTGACAGAGTGTGCTGCTTCACAACCTGCTAATATCCACAAAAATTTTAACGAGGTACTACGGACCATAACATAAATAAAAGGAAAAACGTACGTTTGAAGAACCATAATTACTTGAAGATTTTCTAGTGCCTGCTCTTTTATGACAATAAACATCCTTTAAAATTAGAAGCTTATTCTTATCGATGAGATTTCCTCTGGTTACAGCACCATGATCACATCAGGTTGTATGTAAAAACTGCTCTCTTTGCACTTTTAAATATGAACTGTAGAAAGATTTTGACATTGTGTTTTCATATTCTAATCATGTACTGTAAAAAAGATCAACACTATGACAGAATGTACCAATGAATGAAATGCACAAGTAACGGATAAAGACAGGGATGAGAGTTGTATATTTTTACTTTAAATGTATTGTGTATGTTTTAAAAAGAAATCCTATTGATGTTTTGTGAAATTACCACAAATTCTATAAATGATTGTGTACAGCTGTGTATTTGTACAGTATTAACGTCATATTTATATATGCCGCAAAAGAAACAGTATGAAATGTATTTTTTGTGTACAAAATTGGTACTGTCTGGCTTTTATGTGGACTTTACTTGGCAAAATCTATTTCCGTTCAAAGATGTACATTTATATATAGATAGTCCAGGTCTGACTGTCTCAGTGTGTAGTGCCAGTCAATTAAGTAGCCTTTCACTATTATTGTTCATTTCAACACTAAGCTTGTGATAATTTTGCATAAAAGACGGATATATGAATAAAGTGTTTTATTTCTGTAATTTTTCTTCTACATATCAATGGAAGGAAGAGATTTCACAGCCATTCTGCAAATTTTAATGTAAGGTACAATTATTCTCCGCTCACAAAGCCCATAAGCCCTTCGACGAACATATAAGCAGGAGTGTAAAACATGTCCAGTAAAGTTCATTTGCTGCCAAGGCTTTGGATTGTTTTCAACTTATGCTTTAAATGACAAAACCCCTTAAATGTATTGATAAAAAAAAAAACATTCATATAGCTATTTACACACTGAGTGGTACTTATATTGAGAAATGCACAGCATAATACATTTATTAAATGCATACATTTAAAAGCTTTTTTTTTTCTTTCCACAATTGTAGGCATAGCTAACAGTGAAACTCGTATTAACACAGTGAATTAGTAAACTAACTGTAGCGCAAAGGCTTAAACCAAGTAGTGCTCATTAACACCCATGCCTACTTGTCACATACTGAAGGTTAATTTCTTAGTGGGAGATTCTATGTATGTGAAAAAAATAGAAGCAACGCACACCAGAAGTACTCTCAGAGGTGCAGATGTTGAGGAAAATCTTCATAAATCAAAAAAACAGCATTGCACACTCAAGTCGCCGATGTCCAATTTTTAATCAGGATGATAATGTTTCGGCATGAGCCTTCATCAGATCATTCTTTTTTCATCTTAGAGCCACAGTGTGTGTGGAGTGGACCAGCCCAGGTGGCTATCTCCAAAGAGTGGGTGGCGCCCATCAATCAGGAAGCCAGATTCTATGTATGTAACAATGTGTTATTGACGAGTTGCCTTTTTTTTTTCTTACTTTTGAAGCACTGCATTTCCCTTACTATTTGTGCCATGTTTTGAGTATTCATTTTTGAGTATTTGAGTATCCCGTCTCCCATAGATCTTCCTCCAGTTGCTATGACAGTTCAATTCCATCATGAGCATAGCTGGTTGTGTGTTGTGACACGGCGAGTAGTCGCCATCCTCCTCACTCATCACGGAGCCGATGATTTGGGCAGGTCCTGGTTCTCAGCCAAGTTGAGCTTTTGTCTGAACAGCGACAAATCAGTCAAGGAATGAAACAAAATGTATACAATTTTGTGTCCACATTACACAAGGATTATGAGAGTTTTGAGTTGAGAGTTGAGAAAGGATACATCGAGGTGCTAAGTTCTTCCAGCTGCAACATAAAGAAGGTGACGGTATTACATTTTGGTCATTTGCATTAACTTAGTTCTCAGAGCAAGATCTGGATATGGATGACAAATCTCCTTACTGGGATCAATAAAGTACACCTTATAAACTCAACCTTAAAAGCAATTGTGAAATCCATTACTAGAATATCATCCTCTCAAAAAAATATTCCCATCATCTTCAACAAACTCACAGATTTAGTTCCCCCATTCTCTTGTAGATGGCCCTGCAATGTTCTACGTTGGGGAGGCAAGGGGCACCAGAAGAGGTTTCAAGGCACCATCTACCTCAATCAGTGATAATAATAGACACTCAATGTATATTCTTCGCCTTCATATTATACTGACATGTGCTTTGCTTTTTCAAAACTGAAAATTGATGTGTCAGATACTGTAAAAAACGTACACAAATAATACATTATAACATTTATTTTTTCAACTCAATAATTTTCATTGTCATTCATTTGTTGTGATTGCTCAATATATCCTGTCCATTGCACATTTTTACTTTTTGGGTTGTTTTATATCAAATGAACTGTACATCAGTAGTGACACTGCTGTGTGCACTCACGTTACTGAGCAGGTGTTCCAGGTTGTGGTCCGAGGCTCCTTTCCTCTGGTCCTCTGACAGCTCCTCCACGTGACTGTCCAGGCTGAAGTGCAATCTGGCCAGCTTCTCCTGCATCTCCCGCACGTGCTCCAGCTGCTCAAACGAACACACCTTTCCTAAGACACACCAGCAACACACAAAACAGATCACATCACAGCCTTCATTAGACCTTTACTGTTTGATTGTGTTCTTGTATATGGTGGTAAATAGCAATAATCTCAGGAAATACTTGGTGTCAGTGTAAAAAATAGCCTATGTGGGGTATTTAATATGACACTTTCCGTTAGCAAAGTCATTTAGGGGCCGATCCCCTGTGTTGGAAACAGAATATTCCCCTGGAGGCTCTGTCTTACCAAAGGCCTGCAGTTTGCCTGAGTGGAAGTCGTTGAGGAGGTTGAGTAGCCCTTGTTCCATTTCCCTCACATCAGACACATCGGTCAGAAAGGAGTGCTGTAGGGGGGACGACTGGACTACCTTGCTGGGTCCCGCCGGCTGGGGGGCTCTCGGCTTTTCTTTGTGTGGTCTGTCCAATGAAAAAAAAAAATTATAATATTTATTTTCTACATTTGAAACAAAAATGGCCATTCAGGAACTGACCTTGTTATTTTTGGAGGAGCAATGACAGCGGTGGGCATGTCTTTGAGTTGTCCAGGAGCTCCGATGGACCTCTTAAACTTGCCTCTGTTTTTGGGGGAGGGAGGCTGAGGCAGGCCAAGGGAGAAGGTGGCACTCTTGCTGGCAGGGAGAGCGGGGAGTTTGCGGGGGTTTATGGGAGGGGGAGGAGGCTGGGGTAGAGACACCTTTGGGCTGCGTTTTTTACGTTTGTCCTCCATTACTTTAGGTTATCCTCAGTGTGTGGGTCACTGGAGGGCTGCTGCTGCTGGAGGCCTCTGAGCAACACAAAGGTTGGAAGTTAAATAAAAACAGGTTACAATTTGACAGAGAGTTAAGTTGTTGGCCTGGTGCCAGTTTGGCAGCAGGTGATGTAGTAGCTGCACTTATTATATTGTTATAGCCTCATTGTAATGTTTTCTATTATAGAGCCAAACTAAATAATATGGGGAAAGCGTGATAGCGACGTGGGCTCCATACAAATACAAACTCACTGTGCCATGGAAATCAATATCTTTAGAGCTATCAAATGCACATCAGTCTCCATTGAAAAGTACAAATCAAAGATGGCCTACAGGCGCAAAAAAAACTTAAACAGCATCCATCAGCTTTGTGCATAACACGTTACTACCTCCCATTTCCCGGGACGCAAAAACGCAATTCTTACTGAGCTGCGGGCGACACTCGATGGAGAATAACAAAGCCGTGTAAACAGATTTACGGATGGCACCAGTGAGACTTACCGGATCAATTACGCACCAGACAACTCATCGAGTGACAGCATCGTGAGATCTCTCCATAAATTAGAACGAGGTCTTAAGAAGTATTTCATCGGCGCTGTTTATGAACAAAATCGTGGCACATTCTCGCCACTGCATCTATTTGAACTACGAACACAGCGCAGCACGAGCGGCACCGATGCGCGCTGTCGTCTTTATTCGTCTCTTAAAGGGCCAGTGCGCTTTTGTGAGACCAGTGTTCATTTTGACATATTTGATTTTAGTCTCAGTCTTTTGACTAAAATGTAATTTAATTTTAGTCAAGATTTAGTAAAAAAAAAAAAAAAAAATTCAATTTTAGTCTAGTCTTAGTCGACTATAATTGCAATGCAATTTAGTCGACTAAAATGAAGAGTAATTTAGTCGATTTATATTTATAATATTCATTATAATCATATTTAATCAAGGACCTCGTCTTCATGGAGCTGCTTCCACATGAATAAAGCTCAGACCTGTTCATTCGGCAGTGATTTTAAATGATATGAGGCTTTTTCAGACGGTCAGTAGAAGTTTGGATGATTTTATTCTCTCCCTTTCATTTTTATTTAGTCTTATTTTAGTCGTCAAAAATATCACTTTGACTAAAATTAAGACTAAATATTTTAGTCGACGAAATTAACAGTGTGTGAGAGGCAAACATTATTTTCGGATGAACATTAGCGTTGCCCACATTTGCCATACATCTGAAAGTTCTGTTGTGCGTATGAGCATTTTTACGAATAAGTTGCTTTGTGCATGATTAAAAAAAAGTAAAGACGCCTATGGAAAAAAAATCCCCACAAGAGGGCGCCAGAGACCCAACTGTTATGCTCAGTGGATGTGCACAATCAAATACACACTGACGGTCCTTTTATTTGCATAACCCATTCCTACATAGACAAACGACAAAACAAGATACAAGTTCACAATCCAAACAAATACAATCAGACTTTTTGTAATACAAAAATATCTCTTTATTATGGCAGATGAGAACAAAACCATGAAAGTTGTACAAAAAATATGCTCTTCTGCATGCTTGTTATGTTCCAAAGCAATTGTCGCAATAAGTTAATCTAACTGACTTTTTGGTCTGATGAACTGTTGGAATAAGAGTATGCCTTTCCCAGCACAATCCTGTCTCTTAAAAGCTTAAAGAAGGCATAATAGTTGCTGAAGAGGATCAAAGCTAGTGATATTGTTTGATGCCATTTTTCTGAACATATCAACGAATAGAGCTGGTAGAAAATCATGGCACCTTCCAATATAATGAGTATGTTCAGTATTCGTAAAGGCTTGTTGAAGAAGAACTGGAAGTTGGAACAAAAATAAGGAAAATGTTACATTTTAACCTATGTTAGCCCAAAAAAACAAATGACAATAAATACTCACGTAGAAACGATAATGGGACACATCTGATGGCACTGCAACATTATAATGGCCCATTGCTTTGTAGACATTCTTATTATGTTTTACCAGGACTCCTTGCGGCCACATGTATTCTTCTGTCCATCTGGGAAAACATAGATGTAAAAATAAGAGTCATTTTCTGTTCTGTATTTTAAGTCATGTTGTTAATAAGTCTGCAAGTCGTACATGTGTTGTAGGACGTTGGAGCAGAGGGATGGGTCCACCTTCTGCCAGCAGCCAAGGTGAGCTGCGGCTTTATGGAGCAGGTCACAATAACGTGGAGGCAACAAGTGTCTCATGAGGATGACTGAAGTACTGACTGACACCAGAATAAAAAGCTCACAGGACCAACGTTTGTCAACATATTGTGTACTCTAGAGACAAAAGAGCAAAGAGGATATTTAATAGAATTACAAACATGTCCATAACATGTAACGATGCAACAAGCTACTTACTTTGACGAACCAAACTGGCACAAAGGCAATATAGTAAGCACTGAGCATAGAGCTGACAAGAACTTCCTTCATCCTGTAATTGAAATCCATCTTAAGGTACTCCACTTCCTTGCGGATAAGGTCAGGGGACAAGCAGCAGGCGTGAGTGGGCATGGCCTGTGCAGCGTATAGCTGGCTGGTGTGCTGCTTCCAGGTCTCCTTCAGCACCGTGAAGTAGTCCTTACCGCGCCCCATGCCACCCACTTCTTTTGAACCAATACTGGTGATGGGAGAGAGTGGACCTACTCGTCGGAAGTCACAACTCAGCCGGAAGAAGGGTATATACATTCCAAAGCTGATTAAAATAAAAACAAAAGTATGTAGATCAATTGTCAAACATTATCATATAAATGCAGCATGAATCTATGTGTTCCATAATCAAAGCTAAAGGCAGTCAAACTACATTTTAGTGGCAGCTTTTGGAGCTTTTTGGGGGGAAATACAAACAACAGTGTTTAATTTTCTGTGTTTTGTTCTTTTGTTTTTTTGGTGATGGTGAAACAAGCCTAGAAGTTTTTGCATCATTGGCCATATCCTCAAGATGCCAGGAGTGTTTGGACAATACAATTAACTAATTACCCAATGAGGCTGAGGTCAGTATGTTTGGGCTGTAACAACTAATCACATTGAGATAAAAGTGATTACTGAATTTTCCTTCTGATTCTATTCAAACAAATATACTATTACAACAATTATAATCCAGGTATAACTTTCAAGGTTCATGAAGCTTAACAAGTACCTATACACAATGAATGTTACCAAGATTATAAATGCAGGGTTTCTACATGTGGCAGCAAGTCAAATGTAATGCTTTTAAATGCCATTTGAAGGCCTACAACTCTATATTCTTACTTTCACAAATGCAAAACATCTCGGCATATTTCATTCCGTGAGATTTGTAAACATTTTGATATTCAAAACCAAATAGGACACAATGGGCAACTTTTGAGCAAAAGACTGTGTAAAACTTCAGTCAGAACTGCAGCTTAATTTAGACCATGGTGGTTTGTATTTTTGTATGCAGTAAAAAGTTGAGCAATGTCATTGTTCAGTCTCAAAGAAAATGCCTTTTAATTACTTTAATAACTTTTGATGACCAGTTTGTACATTGAGTACTAGTCAATAAAAATATGACAAATCCTATTACAGCACCTTTTGCACAAAGAAAGATGGCAATGCAATGTATAGTCAAATCTTTAGTACTATATGATCTATGCAACATGAATAGAGTTGAATATAAGAAGACTTACGGGTAGCACAGGAAGAGCAGACTAAGCACTGAATAGGTCCTGAACAGATATATGAGAGATCGGCACAGGCTCCAGCCCGTCAGCGTGAGCACCACGAACCTTGCAGTCACTAAAAAAATAGAATGTGGAAAGGATAGTTTTCCACTTTGTGACGCCTGCAAAACAGACACACAAAAATAAGGGGCATGGGGTTAATTTCAATAATTTAATCCTATATTATGCAAAATAAAAAACAATATTCCCACCTCTTTAACTATTGCTGCGATCAGTCGTCGAGCTAGGATGATGACTATAAACACCAGCATGTTATAATCAATAAGGTGAAAGTTCTGTGAAAGATAAGATTATGTATGTTTACATGACTCAACACCTGTATTTGTCAGTTATCGGTGCCAAGCACTCACCAGCGACGTGTGTGAGGGAGGGTGTGATGGGGGGTACCACCACACTGTCTTGTAGATGTTAACATAGTGGACAAACAGAGCAATAAGGTGACAGAAGAAGAGGTGAAGCTCAAACAGAACATTACGGTCCACTGACAGCTCTGGGATTTTACAATGCTTCACAGGCACAACCGTCTGTGCTGCCAGAGGTGGGCTGGACATGCAGGTGCCAGAACTATTCCTATGCACGAAACAAGTGCTATTATTACGATCCACAACCCACAGTGTTTTATAATGCAGGGCTGTATGAGTGTATTAGACAGCTCGTATTACCTGGCACGGGATCGCACCCCGGTGACTGGGGAGCTGGTGGAGTGGTTTCCATTGGACATTGAGCCCGGTTCGTTGTTGAGTGGCGGAGGTCTGCAGTACGTGGTTCGGTTTGCACCTCTCCTTCCACCAGCCATTGCAGACACGCCCACGGTGCACTTCAGGTGCTAGTTTAGCTCTGCAGTTTATCACGGTGTCCTTGCAACTTTAAAGAACATAAGAAAGGTTCAGACGTGAAATGGTTCGTTCCCATTATACAAGATGAAAACATGTTGCTGCAATGTAACGCTACAGTTCCTTTAAGTTGTGCCAGTGCCAGTGCATGCACTACAAAATAATTGTTTTGATTATTTGACTTCACCCTGTCCTGAAACATCAACTTGCACGTTATAAAAACAAAGAACATTAACATATTAACTAGTCCAAAATGAATGCAACGCTTTCTGCCAGAGTTTTTAGAGAACAGGAGTGCTTGTATTTGCGACTAAACATCTGATCCTCACAGTGACAGTTTACGGAAGCTGACATTATAAGCTAGCAGTCTCGCTATATGATTGCAAACCAGATTATTTGCTTTACAGCCGATTGTTTTTTCACTCACTACATCATGAATGATACACACCATGAGGAAGGGACCCCAATGTGTCCGCCAGGACCATGCTTGATTTAGTACAAAAGATCGAGGCCTTTGCTAGCAGTGCAGTAGCAGCTACCGACCAACCAAACAGGAATGACAAGACCATTAAAGCTCACCCCGTCGCGGATTCAGTCTTCTTCTTCTGACACCTTTAAGGCATATACAGCAAACTAAATGTAAAAGTTTCTTAAAATATTGACAAGAGCTCTAACGTAGTTTTCGCTGTAGTCATCGCAGCCACTCATTGTTGATGTGAAACTAGCCACTACTGAGGTGCTGGAGCTGGACGGAGGCGCGGACGTTCACAAAGTGGGAGGAGCGCGAGCCCCTCCATACAGACCGCGCGCAAGCTCTGGCTGTACGGGCTGTACACACCATGGATCTATTATATTAAACACATATACACAATTCTGCAGACATCAAGGTAAAGCAAAACACGGTCTAAATTTAATGTCAATAAAAAAAACTGCACCTAATTCTTTACATCTTAACAGTGTGTAAGCCGTGTGTAATTTACCTGATGTACTGAATGCAAGAACAGCTTGACTACATTTAGATTAAGGTTGTTCTTACAGGATGGTTATCATCCCCCTTTCTCCTTTGAACAATGGACTGTAGAACTTTAATTTTCTTCACATTCGAATTCCATTCAAAGAATGATACAAAATGACAAATTAAAAAACTTTATTTTCTCAAATACAGAATATATATAATATATATAAAAACACTACACAGTAGTTGAAGAGTACTCAGACACAAGTCTGTTGTTTTCCACAAGTGATCCAGCACTCACGTTGCAACAGAGACTTCATGACTCCAGCATTTTACCAGACCTTTAATGGATATAGTAAGTCAATTTCATTATGTAATTGAAAAAGCAACTTCGGGGTTAAACAAACCTTTAAAATGCAGAAACTTGATGCTTCCATTCTCAACCATCCAATGATTTACAGATCCTAAATTGAGAAGACAAATGAGATCTTGGACACAAATATGATTAACAAAATCTCATGCACTTTAAATTTAAACAATTTAAGATTTTTAAGTAGTTTTTGAGGAATATGAATAGATACGTAGTAGAAATTGTTATGCACTTGAGTGTTAAACATTTAATGGGTTTTTGAATTTAGTTTTGTCTTCTTGGAAATGTTTTTCCCCGCCAAATTAAAGACTTTCGACTTTGTTTTCACAGAAAAATAAAATAAAAATCTAACAAGATGTTAGGGTAATTTTTTACCTTCTCGTGGCGATCTTTAGGCTTTTAGAATCCTCTCCTCTGCGATTTTTTTTCTTTTATAAAACCCACCAGCATGACTTTGCATCAAAGTCAAGCAAGATGCCTGTAAGCTTGATTTAAAATACTGTTGAGATTCAGTTATTTCACGTGGCCAGAGATAACGATGCTCTCGAGAGCTTAGAGATAAAGACTAGTTAATGACAAAAACAAGTTCAAGCACTATTTCATTCAAGATATATATTTTGCAGCGCCTCCATTTAAACTGAGTGTGACACTTTTGCTGTACATACTACAGGATAAAACAGGAAAAACACTGTTCACTTTTTATGTCTGTTTTTTAATTAAGTAGGTATACAAACAAGTAATTCACGTGAAAATATTGATGACAAGCCAAAGTTATACTTCTGGCGAAAAGGCAAATACCATGTTTAGATTGATTAGGAAAAAACTAAACTTTATTGAAACAACGCACTGCAGAAAAACATTTTGGGATGGAAGTAGTATTATAATTTGCTAAATGTACAGAAGCATAATGCATTTTGTGGATAGTATTTTGTGACGAAAAGCTTTTCTGTAGTTATGCACAATAGGAATGGCTGCCATTTTTCAGGAGCGTTGCTTGCCAATTCAAAATATTCAATCCATTTTTTTGGACATTACATACAAATTACCAACGTAACATTGAAGCGTTTTCACAAGTCAAATGAGTTTATTTAAATTGTGTTTACTAAAAAACAAATACTTTAGAACTGTTTTAGGTTACATTGGTACATGGTGTATTTTTGTCCAAAAAGGACTTTTTAAATGCAGCCTAGAGTTAAATTGCCACTGCGAGATTTTTTATAAATCGCATATGTATACAAAATCACTTCAATTCCACACTAATTTGTCTTTTTGGTCACAAGGACTTTAACTATAAACAATGTAAATAACGACATTAAACGGATATTGACAACTGATTTGCACCTAGAAATATAATACATTCAACCAAATATTCCTAAAAAAGTAACATAAAAGTACGTATAAAATGGGAAAATAAAGGTAATTACTTTAAAAAGGTAACTGCGCAACAAATCGAGAGAGCGGTTAGGCCAACTTTCTACCATTAGTCGCTCAGTATCTTCCATATGGGTGCTCTCTGTATGCCCCCTTTGACTGTCTGGAAGGCGGAGCTTTCCCTCCAGCCCCAGCAGAGGACCAGGAGCCTTCCCAGTCATCCTGAGCTGCAACACAGAAAAGAATGCCTTAAGTACCAGCCCCCTCAGTTCAAAATACATCAGGATAGTGTCCAGAGCCTTTCAAAAAGACACTACATACTGTAAGACTCGTATGGCGTGTCCTGGGTGTCACCGTGTCCATAATCGTAATATTCAGTGTCCCTAAATAAAAGATATGCATTTCATTCAGATTAGCAGAGGTCATGCACGGAAGAAAACGTAGCAAATACCAGTAAGCAAATGTTATACTCACGTTGGTGCTGCCTGTTGATTGTAATAATCATAACCTTCATAAGACCCTTCTGCGTAAGATTCATCATATCCACCCTGTGGTACAGTTACAATCATTAAAATTAATGTCCATCCTCAACATGCTTCCATCATTAGAAGAACAAAAGCATGAATGCTAGAACTTACATAGTCCTCATAACCCTCAGCTTTAGACTGTGCGGGGGGACCTTGGTGGGACAGTGCTGCAGGAGGAAGCATCCGAGGAGCTCCGGAAGATGGTCTGGAGCGGCCAGATGCACCACCTCTGTTGCCAGCAGCACCCCGACCTGATGCAGCACCTCGACCCGCTCCACCACCTCTGGAGGAACCCCCTCGCCCACCAGCCGCTCCCCTGGCACCACGCATACCTCCACGAGGGCCCCCACGTGGCATTCCTCGGCCTCTGCGTTAGATTAAATGACGTTAATGCAAATTGCAGATATGAGTCCAACGGGAATCAAAAATGAAAGTCAACACTGTCATTTACCTGGGTCCAGGTGGTCCACCTCTACCCCTGCCCATTCCTCGTCCTCTTCCTGAACCATCTTGGGATCCATTCAGATAGTGAGGGTCCATATACATCTCTTCCTCACCGGGTTCCTGAAGTTAAACACAAACCATATAATTCATATAAACAATTTTAATTCACGCAAGTAATCGTGCAGCTGCAACAAATGAAAAAGAACAGTGACATTTAAATATATGCTTAGACTCGGTTATGGTGCATACCGGGGTGAGAAACTTCTTGACCTCATCCATGGCGTGGGCCATGCGCAAGTAGGACTCCGGTATGGGGGCATGCACTTCAATAAATACATGGAGCTCCATACCAAGATGCACATACTTGGTTTCACCACTCTTCCTCAACTCTTCCTCCTGGAAAATAATGTTTTTTTGTTCAAGCATTTGAAAAAGGTATCGACAAATGGTTGTGCAATCATGAAATCCTAATTTTAGCTTTCAATGTGGCTGTTTTTTGTTTTGCAGAAGTGCATACCTTGCTCTTGTCCTTCATGGAACCTTTACCCAACACAGAAATTTTTGCACCAGTTTCCTCCTGGAGTCTTTTAATTGTACTTCCGCCGGGTCCCAAAAGTTTACCAACAAAGTTGATCTGTAGGAGGAAAACACACACACATTAAATCTGACGGTCATCAGACCACAACCACAGACAAGGGTACTTACTCTTGGAAACTGTTTAACAGGAATGAGAACCCGCTCTTTGAGTTTTTGATTTTTGGTAGCAAATAGGTCCAGATAAGTTTCCTTTTCTGTGTCCTTTTTAACATCGCCTTTCTCTATCCGCTCAATTTCTGTTGAAACAAAACATAGTAAAATTAAACATTGAATTACAGTGCAAGTCACAATGCACAATTTTTTTCCCAAGTAATGGAACAAAATTTGTCATATCCTTTAAAACATTGTTCAACCAAAAGTGAAAAACAACGTGCATCTATTTATAAAGCATTTGTTAACTCACAGGCCAGTTTTCTTGCATTTCTGTGAAAGTCACTAAAATGAGTTGAGAAATGTGCCTATAAACGTGTCCCTGTGAAGAAATGGGATGCTAGAAATGTGTTAGGAAAGTGAGGAATGAATGAGATTGGACCGCAACATACATTTTAAATTAGTGGCTTCGCATTTCATTATTTGTATTGAATATAGGTATAGGGCCTTTCGTCTCTATGAACTAAATGCAGATTTATGCTATGGAGGCCATTTGTATCGTTCCCAGACCACGGCAGGCAGTTTGCATCACCAACTGATTTACAAGAAATGCTCCTCTTAGTAAGTAATGTTTACGAAAACGCAAATAATACTCATAATTCATACATAGGCCTAAAGCTATATTTTTTCCAATCCAGTGCTCTATACTGTTGCAGTATTACGCGATTTGCACGTGCGTAGTGGAGGGCCATTGTTCAAGCCTCGATCGTTTAAGCGAGGAACCTACAACTCAGTACAAAATGTACGCTTCGAGTCTAAAATCAATCAAATTAGCAATGGCTGTACCTGCTGAAATTAATTTCATTGCGTGCGTGAAAGAAGAATCCAAGCTGTCCTTTTCGGCGAGGAGCTCTGGGAGATACTTGCTGTCTTCCATTTTGTTTTTTTTCTGTGGGCTGGCCAAGGAGTCGGTGGCAAATTCGGTCATGTTGATCTAAAACACTCGATTTGAGACGGAGCTCGTCCAAGTCGAACAGAAAAAAGCCTCGCTGGTGCGAAGATTTCCAAGAATACGGCAAAATGTTTGAGTTGTAAAACTACACCGGCAAAGACCGTGCCGTGTTGAAGCTGAATGAACAAAGAAGGATGGCGCAGCTGCAGATCAGGAAGAGGCAGGAAGAGGGGCGGGAGTAGGAGAGGCGGGCCCATAGAAATCATGTTATAGTATCGCGAGATCATGAATGTAGGCCACATACTTAATACACAATAACATTAAAAATATATATATGAATAAGGGGCACATTTCAGTCGAAAATATTCCCTTTAAAAAACAACAACAACAACTCAGTTTCAGGGCCTGATTGATTTCCAATAACCTCTGTCTCACAATAAAATGCTAGTTGTTGCGGTTAGAATTGTTTAAAATTACTAAACTTGAAATAAAACGGACCATCTCTGGTGATATGCCGATTCACCAAGAAGCAGAGCCACCAAAAATTGGTCTGAAGGCCGCAAATACCCCCGGACCGCATTTTGGGCACCCCTGACCTGAAGACATCTTGTAATTCAGAAAGAAAGGGAAAACTTTTACATTTCATCTCATGACAAAATCCCTGTAATATTCTCAGTAATGTGTGCTGTTAATATGAGATTACAATAAACTCATAGATCTAAACCAGACTTTCAATAATTCCCGTTATGTACCTCAAAATATAGACAGTTTTAAATAAAATGTGTTGTATATTTACATCGGAAAACATACAATATTAGAACACACGTTTCCATACATTTCTGTCGGATTTTCAAAGGGATATTTCTTTCTTTAATATACGTGAGAACATTTCTGTTATCAGATATTCTTATTGCCATTTTATTCCAGTCCATCAACTTTCCAATCCATTATTTATCATCACATATAAATATAATTTAAAATTATGAATTTCATATGTCCATTATAAAACATAGTACTGTACAAGCTTGGAAACAAAAAGAAAAGTTCTATGTCAACACATCAAATATCAACTATTACAAATATTTGTGTGTCATGAATCTGCATTGCAGAGTAGGTAATAGCTTTCACCTCTGTTCCCTGAAATGAATAAAAACTTAAATAAAATCAACAATATTTTCATTTCTTCACAGGTGAGATGCTTTATATGCCTTACCTGTGGATGTTTATCAATTGAAAACTCTTCACCCCACCTTGAAAATAAAAATGTATTTAAAAACACATAAAATTTACATTATTTCAAGGTTACACACCACCGTCAGTAGTGTATTAGTAGTGACTACAACTTCAATGTTGTTGAGACTTCTCAGCACTCACCCCATCGAACGGATTTTGAAGTTCACCGTGTCAATGTGCAGCACCTTGACTTCCTAAAAGACATGTCCAAGACCAACATTAAAAGATCACAATAAAGAACAACGTGTATATGTAATGTACGTTCTTACTAACCCTAGGGACGAAGAATTCATCTGCGCAGAACTTATACAACCAGTCATCCAAAAAGTGGAAAAGCAATGACTTCATGTCTTCACCTTGGACAGGGAGACAGTGTAGTTCATTTAAGTGTCATAAATGTATATGTTTATATTGCTAAGGTAGGTACCTTCTGACTCCACCTTTACAGTGTCAAGTGGTTCCACTGTCTCGATGTCTGTCATGTATCCGAACATGCCCATAGCACACTGTTCAAATGCTTCCTCCAGATTATCTCCCCAAGAATGTATCCTTAATGGAATAATATAGAAATAATGCACTGGTTAGAGATATCGTCATGAAATCTGAGACATAAATGTATGACCACACTTACTGTACATCTGCGGTATGATCCAGGTCTGAAATTATAAATTGGGATGTATTGAAGACATAAACTTATTGTTATCAAGACTGTGGAGAATTTTGTATAGGCTAAAATAATCTCAGCAATTTAGTGGGAGATGAACGCAAACAAAATACCTACAGACTTACACTCATATTTCTTGTTGATGGGTGGGTATTTTGATTTGACAGCTTTCTGTTCATCGGTGAGATCCAGCACACGGTCGTCCATTGTATTTTCAGTCCTCCAGGTTGTCGCAAACTCACAACATTAAAGTTAAACGTTGAAGTTGAAGCTCGAGCCTTCACTGCGCAGCGTGAAGAACCCGGAAGTGTGGCGTCTCGCGATGACAAAGCCCGGTGCGCTCTGCGGCCGCTGATTGGTCCGCTGTGTTCCATGGAGTTGGCGCCATTGCAACACTTCGCGCTGTTCTCGGAGCGCTCTCTATAAAATATACTTTTTCTGGCCACTCATCTCCCTGCTTTGGCACTATGGCAGACAAAGACGGTAGGGGTTGGCTATTTGATTATAGGTTGGTGCTGTGGGCGCTGTTGTATGTTTAGTTTTGGCATTTTACTGCAGATTGGTGCACGCGCGACAGCATCTCCTTTCATTGTTAACTCACCAGCAGCCGGCTAACAGCAAGCTAGCTGACTAGCTCAGACTTGATGTAAACGGGTTTTAACTGGTGGTGGGTTGCTGGTGAGTTTCTCGCGTTACACAGCGGTTATTTTATTAAGTGTTCCAGAATATATTGGTTTTAAAGTATTGACTCATTAATTAATGTATGGCTCACACCTGAAATTGTTTTCCTGTAAAGGTGTCAGATATTCTCAACACTGATCTCTGTTTTCTGCAGCTGCATTTGATGATGCCGTGGAGGAAAGAGTCATTAACGAGGAATATAAGATTTGGAAGAAAAACACCCCTTTTCTCTATGACTTGGTCATGACCCATGCCCTGGAGTGGCCCAGCCTCACAGCACAGTGGCTGCCAGATGTCACCAGGTAATGTACCTTTCCATCTGCCATAATGACAAATGTAGCTTAACTGATTAGGTAGTCATGTATGTCATTTTACAAACATTTCAGACCAGAGGGCAAAGATTACAGCGTCCACAGGCTTGTTCTGGGGACACACACCTCAGATGAGCAGAATCATCTCGTCATCGCAAGTGTTCAGCTCCCAAATGATGATGCCCAGTTTGATGCCTCTCACTATGACAGTGAGAAAGGAGGTAAAGGCCTCGTGAAACAAAACTTGTGTGCAAAAAAAAACAACAACTCAGAACTTCATTTGTTTTTGCAGAGTTCGGAGGCTTTGGGTCCGTCAGTGGCAAAATAGAAATCGAGATAAAGATAAATCACGAAGGGGAAGTGAACAGAGCTCGCTATATGCCTCAGAATCCATGCATCATTGCCACGAAGACTCCCACCAGCGACGTCCTTGTCTTTGATTACACAAAGCATCCGTCTAAGCCTGGTGGGGTTTGCGGACGTTTACATTTTATACATGTTTCCCATATACCATTTTTACCCAAGTTTCATAATGTTTAGACCCATCTGGAGAGTGCACCCCAGATTTGCGACTCAGAGGGCACCAAAAAGAAGGCTATGGTCTTTCCTGGAACCCCAACCTTAGTGGATGTCTACTCAGTGCTTCAGACGATCATGTAAACAATATGATATATCATTTACACATCCAAATATTGATTTGTCAGTCTTTGGATGAAATTAGAAATAACATGATTTCTGAATTACTTCACAGACTATCTGCCTTTGGGACATTAGCACTGTGCCTAAAGAGGGGAAGATTGTGGATGCCAAAACAATCTTCACAGGCCACACAGCTGTTGTAGAGGACGTGTCATGGCACCTTCTGCATGAGTCTCTCTTTGGCTCAGTAGCAGATGACCAGAAACTCATGATGTAAGCAAGTACAGTTTTGACTATCTGAAAGCCCAAGGAGAATTTTCTAAATATCAATGTTTTTGTGCAATTAGCTGGGATACGCGGTCGAACAACACTTCTAAGCCCAGCCATGCAGTTGATGCCCACACCGCTGAGGTCAACTGTTTGTCCTTCAACCCTTACAGCGAATTCATATTGGCCACAGGCTCGGCAGATAAGGTAAGAGAAGTTGAAATATTGTTTTAAAGGGTCACTGAATAATGTTTGTTTTGTCATTTAGACTGTGGCTCTTTGGGACCTGAGGAACCTTAAGCTGAAACTGCATTCCTTTGAGTCTCACAAAGACGAGATCTTCCAGGTAATTATCAAATCTACAGAATTTCTGTAGGGCATTGAATGAATTGTGCCAAAAAGCATTGAGGCCTTGAATAGTGTTAAAAAGCATAACATTTTATTGCATCAGCCATTGTATCTATATTTACTTTTTTACGTTTTCAATCTTGGGACTCGAATCATGGCCAGATTTACATATTTACTTTTTTCATCCCCATGTTTAATGTAAACTTAAACAAATCTTTGAAATGATAAATCCATAGCTTTGTTTCATCTGTGGCATTAACATTATTTTGTTAATGGGACAGAAATGCATTACATTTGCTGCCAGTTGCATAAACCTTGTTTATTTTGTTGTCCATTGTAATGTGTTTGTTGATTTCTTGACTCTTTGTTGTAAAACTGAATTCACTGTATTGCAGGTGCAATGGTCCCCCCATAATGAAACCATTCTGGCCTCCAGTGGCACAGACAGAAGGCTCAATGTGTGGGATCTCAGTAAAATTGGAGAGGAGCAGTCTCCAGAGGATGCAGAGGATGGGCCACCTGAGCTGCTGGTGAGTCTCATTAACATCAATTTAATATGAAATAATTTTGTTCTATTGTAATGTTTGGGGGATTTTGTTTTTATAGTTCATTCATGGTGGTCACACGGCAAAGATCTCAGACTTCTCTTGGAACCCCAACGAGCCCTGGGTCATCTGTTCAGTGTCTGAGGATAACATCATGCAAGTTTGGCAGATGGTAAGATTTGTGTATATATATATTTTAGCTTGGACTTCAGAAGCTCCCTAATTTTGCTAAATTTCCATTATCTCCCAAGGCTGAAAATATCTACAATGATGAAGACCCAGAGGGGGCTACAGACTCTGAGGTCCAGGCATAAATTTGGTCTTCACATCTAATCTGTGGAGATGCTTGTGCAAACCTGGGTCCATTTTTACTGAAGCTGTTGTCTTTTAAGGTCTGTGCAGCTGAGATTTTGTACAAATTGAAAGAATGAAAGCTGCTTCATCATCATGTTGTGAAGTATTTAAGGTCTACAGCAGTCTGACTTTTAGAGACATTAGGATCTCACACTCCCAGTTTTTGTACTGGAGATTACAAAAATATTGCGTTCTTTCACTTTCTTAGTTTTCTGGAACCTTTTTACTGAGTTATACCCCCTCCCATGATAGCACTATGGAATTGTAAATATTGTAGGTTTCATACTGGATCCCCTTCAGTCGAAAGACCGTATTTGTCTGTTTATGTCTTCATTGTTTCTGTGCTGCAACAACTGATTTTGTGTGTCTTATGCGTATTCAGAATAAAAATATTTACAATATTTATTTTCGCTTGTGTTTTATTACATTTAAAAGCAATGACCAAATGTGCCATTTTCTCACTCAGATACACAAACAAGTAACATTTAGTAACATTTTAAGACCTTGTATACTTGAGTAATGAGTTCAGCCTCAGGATTTGGAAAGCAATTGGTCTTCTATGCCCCCCTCCTCACTGCCTCTGTAAAATACACAAGATCAGATTTTACCTTCTACATAAGCTGTACGCAAGACGGCAAATTACCTGAGAAATGTAAGCTCTCTCATTAACCCATCCTTCAACTCTTGTAGATTGTTCTTGGAATTTCTTTGCACTTCAATCTCTAATTCAAGGTCATTTAAAAACCCCTTCAGTTCCTCCACATTCTCCTGAAAAAGACCCTTTCTTAAAGCTCATTGAACATTCTGTATTAGTCACCGTCAATGTACCTTGTGTTTATTTAAGTTATGTTCCCTGTCTTCCTCCATCAGTGTTATCCTCTGTTCCAGTGAAGTCCTCTGTGTCTCCAGCCTATGGACATTCTCCCTGAGGGGGCCAAGCTGTGCTCGCAGGTCTGTGGCTTGTTCTCTGCTCTTCTTCAAAGCTTCATCTCCCATTTGTTTCCTTCTCAGCAGAGCCATGAGGCGAGGCTCATACCAACTCTCCAGGGTCTTTAGACTCCCGCTGAGTCTGCGCTGCAGCCGCAGAGAGGCCTGGCGACAGAGGCTCACACTGTCACTCATGGTGCGCGACCTGGGCTTAGCCTGGCTCTTGAGGTGGCTCACACGCTCCCTTTGTGTTTTCTGAAGGTCAGACCTTTCCTTTGTTAAATTCTCAATAGTGGTTTTATGTTCTTCCTGTCAAGAGAAGCAACAGTAGCTCAATATAATAAGCACAATGTGGCTGCCATCATTAGTATATTAATTAATCATCAAATGATTTGTCACAGTATCCAGGGGAGTTAAGGGATCACACCATTAATTGTAGAGGGGATTGAAATTCCATACTTCTAGTTTTAAAGAGCTGACTACTACTTCTAGCTCCACCAGGTATACACAGCAAGACTTTGACACATTTTTGTCAGCGTATTCTGTAAAACAAAAAAGGATACCTGTGTCACACCAGACTGAGCCACTTCATACTGATGCTTTGCCAGTGTGACTTGGCTCTGGATGCATTCTCTTGCCGCGATGAACAATCGTCTCTTCACCTGCTGCACATCTTCATAGACCGAAACATAGTCCAGCTGAACCTGTGTGAGCAGCCTCTGTGCCTCCACCATCCTGTCTCTCAAGTGCCTCACCACCTCCATCATGGGCTCCTGCAGCTGGACATACTCCTCTATGAGCTTATCCCTGTGCGTCTCCAGACGGTGCACCTCTTCAATGCAGCACTCAAAAATCTGGCCCAGCGTATCCACGTCTGTACTGTCAGTTTGGATTGAGACGTGATGACTGTAAACTTCCTGAGGAACGCCTGTAATATCCACTGCAGATTGCTCATATGGATTGGAAGTATCCATATGAGCAATATGGATACGACAATTATTTCCATTTTGTAAATCATCCTCTTTCATATGTTCCATGATGAGACGCAAACTGTGAGAAGACCATTTTAAGTTAAAATTTTTCAATACACTAAAACACACAAATGACCGGCAAATGGCACAATCTAATAACAAGTAATAATGATAATTACATTGAATGCATTGTCAACAAAGTACAGTAATGATAAAACTTACTTTAGTCCTGAGATGACAGAGCCGTCCACTTTCTCTGACTGAAGACAAGTCGTCTGGAAGAAAACAGAGGCACACTTTGTTATTAATAACACTGGAAGCACCAGGGAAACACTATATCTGGATTTAGAAGACGACTTTTGATACCCCCCTCATGGGAGCATTAACTGTGTCAGCACAGAGCCCAGACTGGCCTACATGCCTGCAATACACCAGGGCTATATTTACTCTGGTTAGAAGCTGTTTACTGAAAAGCTTGTGGATATTGTGAAAACCTAGCCTATGCTTTCTATTCAAAAAAGTTGGCTACTACTTTTGTTGGCGACTAGTTTTGTTTGGCTGGGTTCATTAACCTAATGCCTCATTTAGATCTGTTGGTGGCATGTTTTGCATGGCTCCCAGAGGAACAGAATTTGCTTTGAGACTTTGCATGTTGCCTATACCTAAACTCAGAGTTTCTTTTTTACAACATTAGACATTGCACAATAAATATTAAGCATGAAACCAAATATTTTAGTATTTCCCCCAAACATTAAAAGCTGAGCATGAGCAAGAGGTATTGCAAAATCAAAATGTGCCACTTTTATTGCATATCTAAACTTAAAGAACATTAAGGTTGCCCTATAATACCATAGCACAATGGAGTTGCCTGTATCAGACGACCCAGGTGAGAAATGAAATATACACACATTTGATATTCCCCAAAATAAGCCTCATTATCAGTCCTTCCTTGGCTTTTAAAAGGGGGCTCTCAACATTAATCACATTTCTCATCTGGATCAGGCAACTCTATTGTGCTATGGCATTATAGGGCAAGCTTAGTGTTCTCTACGTTTAGATATGCAATAAAAGTGTTCAATTTTGATTTTGCAATACCTCTTGCTCATGCTCTGCTTATGATGTTCTATTAGTCATCTCTTTCATCCCAGTTTGTGAACATTACAGAGTTCAAAAACCTGATGACAAAAAAATACTCCCAAATTACCCGCAGTTACGTTGTCCCACCACTAGATGTCCCCACCGCCCCGTCCGCCCGCGCTCACCTGCGCGCAGCCGTCGTCCTCCAGGTGGGGGACCCGACCCGCGCCTCCACAGCAGCCGCAGCAGCAGCAGCCGAGCCACACGCGCTCATTCCTCTCTGTGATCCCTCCAACTGTCTCCGCACACGGCAGAGGAACACTTCACCCCCAGCCCGTGTCAAATCTCCACGCGGAAGCGGTGGCAGCAGATCTCGACCAGCCTGCGAGCCAGTCAAGTCCCGCCGCTTCCTATAAAAGTGCGCTTCACGGAAATGGTTCACCTGATGAAGTTTGGAGTGTAAATTAAAGGGAAAAGTTTGGGGTAGACGGTTGCGGGACAGCAAATTCAGATGGAAAGCCAGCCATTTGGACCAGGAATCTCTTCATAGGTAAGTTGATTAGTTTTTGACCATTGTTTCAAACATGGAAACAAACAAAAGTTTAAGGACATTTCAATGGATCAGGATTAAGCCAATTATGTCACTTCACATTACTTATTCAACCCCATTTTTTGTTTGAACAGTATACATATATAGGCTGTACAATACTGCCTTAAGGTATGTGATTATTATTGTCTGGTTCCAAAAAGTGGCAGCATCCGTGTCTTTTTTTTTTAAATGTAGCATGTCACATGAATTTGTAGACTTAAATAAATCCCTTCTCATACATTTCTGCTGTGTGTAAGCAAGCATGGAAAATTAGGTGTGGGAGATTTGCTTAGTATGGCCTTGAGGGATCCTAAGCAAAGGTAATTCAAGACCTAATAGTGCGTCTTTCAGCTTTATGACAATGAAGACTATTGTGCTTTGCTGCCACTGACCCATGAACATGATTCCTTGACAGCACATGCACTGACACTTGTTTTAATAACTACGTATTCACCTAAAATACGTGCTTGAGGGGGGCCCCCACTGTCCACCTCCCTGTCTGTTTTGCCTCTGGACTTTGCACTTGACTCTTATCAAAATGTTAAATGTTTGAAGTGTCAAAGTTTCCATGCGAGGTTTTTGATGCTGTTTACTGCAACTTTTCACCCCTTGTATCTTGTTAGGTGAGGCCATTTGTTTAGTAAGGGTGTGTCGCATACTGGTGCTCCTTCTCCTTTGCCAGTTCTTCCTTGCCAGGGCTTGTTACCCATGGAGATCACATGTGTTATGTAAGCAACTGTGCAGGCAGAGTTACCCACTGAGATCAGGATGCCAGCGGATGACACAAGAAGGCATCACTGTGCTTTGAAGTGGCAGGAAAGTTTTGTCAAATGTTCTGTGGGACAGGTAAGAAAGGATATTTTACAAGGAGAGACTGTGTTGCAAGGCGTGACATGTCGCAACTACCGCGCATGATTAAGTGTGAGAAAGTAGAGTGAGTGATGTTTTGGTGTCGCACAGGAAGACAGTGTGAGGAAACTCCTGTCTGTTGTGACAATCAATCAAAACAGATGAGATTATTCTGAAGACGTCACAAAACGAGGCTGATAGCTGAAGGGGTATGATCAAAGTGCAGTGTGTTTTGGAAACTTGTATCCCATCCAAATCTTTATGAGTTCACCCAGGGACTTGTCATAGACGGGGTTTTGGAGCATTCCCTACATTTGTTGTCAGTCGTGACGCAGTAGATATTTATGGTAGTCAACCATTTTATGTTAATTGAATCAAAAGTTGCTGCTAATCCAGGTACACTACTACAATGTTGTTCTCAAACCTTTCACACAAAGTACCACCTTCCAAGAACCATCAGGCCTAGAGGAAGATCAAATCAGGACTAAAGCTGATTTAGAATGTGCCACAAGACCTGACCTGACCCAGACCTGAATCTGATAAATTATGTCAAAAACTAACATACTAATACTAATGTATTAGTATATATATCTAAAGCATCAATGAAATCATCTCTAATTGAAGTGAATAAAGTCTAAAATTGCAGATGGCCCTGAGCATCACCTGAAGAAGCCCAAGAATCACCATTAGTACCATAGTTTGAGAACCACTGTACTTGATTTCAGCCATAGCACTACTCCATTTACTTTAAATAGTGTAAATGTCAGTTGTTGTTGAAGTATGAATGTACTTTCACTGACTTCCACTATTCTGCTCAAATACTGCAAGTGAGAGCTGAAAGATATATCGTTATTCTATTGATATCGAGAATTGAACATTTAAAATATATTAAAATCGAAACCGCAAGATATAAAACGATATAGATTTTCATCAATGAAACTGCACTCTTTTGTTATATCGTATCGATATCGAGATATCTGGCATGAATATCGAGAGATTAAATTTTGTCCATATCGTGCAGCCCTACTGCAAATGCAGTACGACTGCTACCATCATTTGGAGTATAATTAGTTACTTTTTTTTCAAAAAGAATTTTCTGTATATTAGGGTTGTGCAATCGTTCAAAACTGAATCAAAAAGCACCTGATGTGGAGTAAAATGGTGAAAAATAATTTTGCCTATATATTCGTGAAAGCTATTTTTATTTAGTTTTATTGTGGAAACAAATCTAATTAAATTGAAATTGAACTATATACATTTGTCTTGCTATTGCTGTTTTTTGGTCTTGACTTGAAGTTCTTAACTTTTTTCCATAAAAACATTATTTTTTCATAGCATAGTTTTTAACTTTTGTGTCCAGCTGTGTTTGTTCTCGCCATGAATGCGTTACAAAAACTTATTTGTGCTTCCTTTTTTTCCTGAGCTACTCCTTAAGTAAGGTGTGGGTGATTTCAGCTCCCTCAGTGCTGTGACGGTCCAGACAGGAGACCCTTGGTAACCTCTGTAGAGGCAAAGCAAACACCACACTGAGCAGAGATTTGCCTGTGTGTCTGCTGGCAGCCGCATGAGGATACTGCCAGGGAAATTACAGTTTGTTGTGCTATGGTTCATGGGTAGGAAATTGGAAGACGACAGACCTAACAGTTTGCTCGCAACGATCTCCGCTTGAAATCTCTGGTTCAAAGGGTACAACAGTTTTGCACAAATATGTATTTGCAAAGAACACTAACATGCAGACTCCTAAAGTAGCAAATTATTGATAAATCTCAAGATCAAGATGTTTTATTCGGTATGTAATAAGACTCCATGGAGATTTGATGTTGAAGACACCATATTAATAGCAACCTTTTCAAATTTTCTTTAGAAGGCAGCCAGAGATTAGATTTTTCAGCATTCTCACTAAATGGATTTCAGTGTGCAAATATGTACATTGCTCTCCAAA
The DNA here is from genome assembly GCF_951799975.1 of Gobius niger. NCBI lineage: Eukaryota > Metazoa > Chordata > Actinopteri > Gobiiformes > Gobiidae > Gobius > Gobius niger. Next base: position 11,635,577 of record NC_136867.1, read on the forward strand.
CATTGTGTAACTTTAAACCTTGTGCTCTTTCCTCCAAGCGCAGTCACTTCTCTGAAATTCACAGTGAACAATACCTGCCTGTCAGCCATTGCACACAGCTCCATATTTGAGTCTTATCTCCAAATATCTCTCATGTGTTTGCCATTATTTGTGATCCCAGCCTGGGCCACTGTGCTCGGGGACGGTGTTGCGGATGGAGGTGGGCAGAGCGGAGAACGGGAGGAGGTTTCGCTCGGGGAAAAGGGGTGAAAGCAAATTTTGGAGAGAAGAGTTGTTCCTCGGTCGGTAATTATCAATCTCTCTGGAATGCAGTCGCCGACAAGCCGCTGCATGGCTACAGTGGCCCCACAAACACGCCAGCGTACATTAGCCAACGCATGGATCCCTACCAACACTCACATACTGCAGCGGGGTTTCTGCTGTTTCATGTTCGACTTCAGCCTGTCATTATTGTCTTATTGTAGTCAGGCCCTGTTTATTTATGTCGCTCCTACTGCCTACTTCGTATTTTTCAAAAAACTGCATCCACTTCGCAGCAAACAAAGGGACCACATAATGTCTGTACGGGATTGTCTTCCGCTGTTGTCATTGTCATGGATATGAGGCATAATGTTTCGACCACCTTTGGACTTAATTTGGTATTTTTCTGTTTCTTTTGTTCTCCTTTTGTCTCCCCTGCATACAATGTAAATGCAGGGGTAGTAAAATGTCTACTTTACTGACCTTAATACTAACAGCAACCAGCCCTTTATCATGATCTTTACAAATCATGATGTACAGGGCAGTTTTCCCACAACCTTTATAGTATACTAAAAGAAGACAAAACATACTTGATTCCATTTAATAGAAAGAATCATGTGCAGGGTCTTAAAAATCATCATTTAAATCATAATCGTATAGAAACTCTTTTACTAAATTCATAGTTGCACAGACTATATCATGTCATTTTCAACATGAGACGCTTCTCTGTGCGTGTAAAGACAGCAAAGGGATAACTACTCATGAGTATCTAGTTTAGCTACATTTAGCATTGATTAGTAGCCTGTAGTCTTTATTATTTTTAGTGTTTATTATTGGGTTTGCCGGCTAGACCTAATTGTAAAATAGGAGTCTGCTATAGGAAGTCAATTGTGTCGCAACCTTTTCACATCCTGGCTTTTTGCCATAGATTGAATCACCTCATAATTGTCTGGAGTGCTCGTATTCATTTGAGTATCTCCAAGTATAGCTTTTATGCCATACATGTACAGTACAGCAGTTTTGTGCAGAGTCTAGCCCAGACAAGGTTACTTTAGTCCATTCTTGACAGTGCCGCGGTCTCTTTTGTTTGAAGATGCCTAAATAAGGTGGCAACGCCCAGACTGATGCCTGCAGGTGCCATACACTAACAACAGTTTTCTCAGTGTGCTGAATAGTTGAATAGTAGTTGAATAGCATTTGAACTTTGAAACCGTTATTACCCAAACTATTATTATATAGTATTGCGGTAATTTTGGCGCTTTTGCTGGTAGGTACAGAGCTGACGGGTAAATGTCAATAACCTCTTGGTTAAAGTGAACCAGTCCTAATTCAAACAAAGGTGGCAGGCTGCATCAACACCGCTCCCTCTTGGCCTTGCCTCAGAGCAAGCGCTCCAACAGTGTGCGCCCTTCAGCCTCTAACTGTCACTCTTGCTGCAGATCACCGCTGCACCTGCAACATTGTGCCGACTAAATCATTGTTGCTTTTCATGGGTTTGAAGTGTCACTACTCCTCGGTTGTGTTGTAAAATGTAACAAGACTTGGCGTTCCTCATTTTCTCAACAGCTTGTCAGATAAAATACTGGCAAATTTGTAGGAAGAACAACATCTTATCCTGGATTTGAACCTTGGCTTACTGGTTACCTGTAATGCTCTGTGCTCCCGGCAAAACAGATGTCAGAGCTTTGCTTTAATTTTCACTCCACTCCGCATTTTACTGTCAGACTTCTTGCATTTAGTCGCCAATGATTGTCCATAGTTCACTCAATGTAAACTATGGTAACCCGCAGTTACATGCACACACATTACTGTCAATGTCTAATAATCATTTAGAGCTGCAGATATTGACATGGCGGTCAGGTTTGCTGCGCTCAGGCTTTTCTAAGGCCTGCCCAATGTGAGCGCTTGACGTCTTTTGTCAAGGATAAGTAAACAGCGTGTTGGAACACATGCCCCAATGATCTGTGCTGGGGAAACTACAGAAAGGTTAAAGTAAATAATGTTATAGTCCGTAAATCAGCTTAGGACTCCTTCAGTGTACGTGGAGCTCATGGGCGTACTTCTTTTGAGCGATGCAGACAGTTCTAATACTGCACAGCTTACTTTGTGCCACTTCTGTAACTTTGTTGTTTCCGCTGTACGTGTGATGGGAGGGGTGGTTAAGGGGATTAAGTAATTGCAGAGACAAATAAAAGTGCTCTGTAATCAAGATGTCAGCTCTCTAACTGGTTTATTTGAAGTCTAGCTGTGCACATATTCAGATGAGCAAAACATCTACTAGAAGGATGTTTTTGGCACACAAACACAAACTTGAACTAAAGCTCTTTCTGTTGTGTCACGAAGCCTTCAGCAAAAACCTCAATATCTTTGGATTATACTATTTAGTATTCCACATATAATATCCAGAAGGGCTGCACAATGTACTGTATCAGCAAATATACACAATATTCATATAAAAAAAAAGCAACTAGATGTCACAAAATCGCTGAGGTCTTCAATTGTTTGTTTCCGAATACAGCTATAGTAAAAAACAAAGTGAGATGCACCGTGTTGAAATGGTTTAGTGATATAATATGTCAAACAATATTGTTACTGCAAAATCCAAAACAGTTAGTTCGATTTTTCTCATGTTGTTCAGGACTAATATGCTGGAAGTTTGACCTAATTTGACAACTTATTTTAGAGATACATTAACTTAAGTTGGTAGTGCTAGAGCTTTTTGGAACATAACGGTTAGGAACAATATCCAAAATTGTTTTCTTTTTTGTTAAGTCACCTGTCTGCATCTTACGTGTTGATGGGTTTCATGACTTTTCCCTATAACGGACCATTTTGTGGACTTTGAACCTTTCAAAAGATATTCTTGTTTATTCCTATTTAAAGGTTTTACGTCACTTAAAACCCACAGAGATACTTGTGATGTGAGAAATTCCCCTGGCCTAACTTTTGTCTCCAAATAGACATATCTGGACTGGCCGGCTTGATGCGTCACATCCATTACTTTTGTTTGCCTTGGGTTCAAATTGAAGGTTGTACGTATCCATGGCGATGCTGTTATGAGTCGCCTCGGTGTGACTGTCGCAGTGTAGTGGGTGGTCTCCCTTACCGCTCTGTTGTCCCTAAATGTGAAGAATACTGCCTGCCCCCCTGCTCCGGAGAGGCGTCTGATTAGTGGTGAGTGCGGCCGGCGCACATGCATGGATCTTACTCATGTTGAAATGACTGTAATTTGGAGCAGGAGAAACAGCACTTAGTTCAGGGAGAGGCCAGTACTTCTCTGAGCAGAAGATGGATGCTCTTGACTTGTTTCCTTTCACTATGACCTACTCCCTATAAAAGACCCAACTTCATGTCAACATGTTCTGCATTAGGGCAGTCTCAAGTGCTTTACAACCTGCCTATATAAACTAACCAAGGCATTGTGTGGTACTTGATAAACTTGTCCAGAGCAGACCCACATAGTTTGGACGTGAGCTTAAAGGGAAACCTCCCTTTCTTGTAAAGCCAGAATCAAAATAAACTTGATTCATGGTCTAAGGTTGGACCTCTGCCTGATTTGGTGCTTAGCAAGTGGAGGGACATACTTTTTCCAAAGTATGTGCTTTTATTTAAATGTATAAGTATGTTTAAAGAAATATTTTGCATTGGGAAGATTGTGTCCTATAACCAGAACTACTACGTTACTTCCAAATATAGGAAATGGCTTAAGAACATTTACCTACATTGGAAAACAAACAAGGGGCAACTGCTAGAATCACACTCTGGCCGGTTCATGCTGTTGTTGTGTCCTTGGACAAGTCCACTCCATCCACCTTGTATGAAATGAGTGAGTGATCGGTGGGGGTCATAGAGGCCATTGGCATAGTCATCCTCAGGTCAACTGCGGCTTCTGGAGTTTAACATACAAAAAGAATTATAGAACCATTCACATTATATGTATTGTTATAGATTCAGTCTTTGCAAAGACTCTTGCAAAGTATCTTGTCTTATTTGTTAAAGTTGCTTAGTGCTGACCCTGTAGTTTAGACTTCCTCAAACAGACTTGGATATTTCCGTCTTTACAAAAATGTTAATGATCCTGGAATTTTTTTAAATGGGAAAGAAATATTGATCAGAAAAATGCCTATTAACTATAATAGCGGTAGAACACAGGGAATGGTCTGAAGGAGTTCTTGGAAATAGCTCCCATCTTTCATCCTTTTTCTTTCTGTTTACAAGCTGTGACTTCTATCATCTATGCGCTCCAATGATTCAAAGATCACAGTGTCTAATAAAGCCCCCAGCTGGAGGAAGCCAAAGATCCCCAGGAGCACGGCTGGGAAATCCTTCAACAAGGTGAACATATGCAGACGGGGCTAAATGAGCTCATTGCACACAGACAGGAAAGGTACTCCTTCGTCATGAGTTTAAGATGAATGGTTAGCAGCGCTGATGGAACGGGTTGTGCGTTTGTGTGCGCAAGTGTCTGTTCTTACTTTGCTGCGGAGGCCATGTGTGCGAGCGCATGAGCCTACGGGCGCGGCTTTGTGAGTTATGACTCCGTGTTGTGGAATGAAGGGAGCGGTGCCAGCGCTTTTCTTTGCAGGACAGAGAAGTGTAGCTTTGGAGACAGGAGGGGGGTCTGCAGCAGCGCCAGTGTTTTTGACCCGAAACTGAGGAGGCAGGCAGTGTATCAATACAACGCTGTTTGCGACTCCGGCTGCTTGTCCTATCATTACGGGCCACAACCAAACATTTCCACAACAGCAACAAACAAACGGCGGAATGGCTTGAAATCCTTAAAGACGAAGTTTGTTTTCAGTGCAAGAAGTTCACATGTGGAGGCCTGAAACCTGTTAGGCGGGAACAGTCCATGATTGTTCACACTGTGGTCCAGCACAAAATGAACTTATGACATGCAAACAAGAGCAGTAAAAGCATAATGGGTGAAATGTGTTCCTGGAAGGTAGATATAGTGTTGAAAGTTCAGCTCATGTCGTGTCATTTGGGTGTATGTTGGCCGGCGTTTTGTTTTGGTATCACAACTAATTATTACTTACCTGATTTATTGGGACAGAGTTACATGCACATAGTCAATATAATGTAGCGGGTTCAGAAACTCTTTTAATTGTATTTGACTCTGTTGAAGTTTGACAAATTCATATACATTTGTTTTGTATTGGTAAAAATGCAATGCTGATTACCTTACACTAGTACATTATAAATAAAAAGTATTGGAAGAGAAAACATCTCAGTGACATTATGTATTTAGATACAAACCCATACTGCTCTGTTTTGAGCTTTGATGATAGTTTAAGTCTGGTAACTTCCATTCATTGCACATACAGAATAAGAGTATAGCCTCTTTTGAACATATTCAGCATCAGACTTCATCATAACATGGTCGTAAATATTCAATTCATATTAGATTTGCAATTCTTGTGACTGAAATTACAATTTAAGTTTTATTACAATCTTATATTCATATCCACAGTTGATAGGGGTGTGACTATTTTCTGCACGTAGTGTTCTAACATGTTGATAGTTCTAATAATTCTGGTAAACTTACATTATTGTTCTCTTTAAAAGTCTCACTGATCGTCTTCCTTTTGTCTTCCTCCAGGGCATAACTCCAGCCTGGGTCATCATGTCCAACCGTGACTCTTTGGGATTCGGGGAGCTCCTTCCCCAGGATGTGGTGGATATCTTTGCTCAGGAGAAGCTCAGCAAAAAAGGCCGCAAACAGAGCAGTCGCTCCTTTGGCCGAGCGCTGGGCTGGCTCAAGGGTAGAAAGAATAAGAATGTGGGAGCTAAGGGACCAAATCCGGGACTCGGACCTGCGTTTGACATGGCAATGGACAGACGCCCTGCTACACCCAAGGGAGCACAGAAGTCGGGGAAGCAGGGGCATCAGCAAGGAAACAGTCACGGTAAGAGCCCACAACAGGTTTGGAAAGTTTAATAAAGCAATAGCGCTGCCGCTGAAGTATTTGTTTTAACATGGGGACTATATTCCCCCTTTAGAAAATACCGGGACCAATAATCACAGGGTTAGATACTGTACTTGGGGCTCTATAAAGACACGTTGATTGATGGAGTGATTGATTGATTGGTTGATAAAAAAGCCTTATTAACGCCTACGTAGTCTCAATAAAATCATGCCACGGTGTTTCAGCTCTAGGCGTTGATCAGGACAAACATGTCACAGTGCTTTTGGCTTGTTCATGAAACTGGTCCCTGCCCTTGAAGCAGTACTAAGTAACATGCCCCTAGAGGCCATATGCACCACTGCAGGTGTCGGAGTATGTTGGGTTCTTTTACTCGTGAATTGCCCGTGAGAGTGAATACTACGCTGACAGAAAAGACAAAGGGAGAGCAGGATATTGTACATCCAGTTACACAATGGAGATCATTTTTTTCACTCAAACTTGGCTGTAAATACTGTTTATGTGGCGCTTGCCCGCAGTTAGCTTTGCCCGTTAGCCTGTTACCTTCTTCTTCGTGATTCCATTAGAGTGTACTGGTGGATCCTACCCGGAGTCTGCGAAGTTGCAATTGTGGTTTTCTGGCCAGAGTCACCAGGGGGAGATGAAAGACCCTCCAATCATCCCATTAACACTTGTATAACCCCCATAGGGACTACGGAAAGGATTTATTAAGGTAAACAAGTTACTTACTACTGCTTTAAGGACATTGCTTTACACAATCCTTTGACATCCGAGTAGCACTCTAAATTATGCGAATAGATTCTGAAAGTGTGGACACATTTCTATTAACTCCTATCGAATACAGTTAATTTGAATCTGAAGCCATAAAGGGACATGAGGATCCTGCTCCTTGGCTCCGAGGCTCGTGTGAGGGATGTTTGAACCGCTTCCTAAATTCACCATGCTGTGTTTAATGTGAAAAAAATCTGAGTCCTCGATACCATCAATTCTCTTACCTGGTCCGGTCGGGTTACAGGAAGAAAAGGCTGCTCTGCACTTGGGGTGGGCATAGTGTAAGTTACAACCAGCAGTCCCACACTTAAGATGCTCACTCACCCAAGCTGTTGTCCATGCTAGTTCAGTGTTTCCTGTTTGGGCTTGCACTTAACGTACAGATGTATGTCATTCTGTTCCCTTTCACAGTTGAGTAACACTTACCTTTGCTGTAAGCTGTAGCCTTGAGGGATGCTGTCAAGAACATCACATCATTACAGTGTTTGGTTAAGGCTATGTTTTCTGTCTTTTTTAGAAACAGGGAAGGGTCTGCTTAATCCTTTTACCATATTGTTGCTCGCAGTGGGGAGAGTTGAGGGGGATTCCCACATTGACTCACTCACAGTCTAAATACAACACAGATAAACATCTTGGTTATGGTTACACAGATTTGTCGTCATTGTCGGGATATGTGGTCTGTGATGTATTCAATCCCTGCTTGTGCGTACACACCAGGATTCTTTGGGTCAGTGGTGCTCCAACTTTAAGCACAAAGTACGGTCTCGTAAAATGAGTTGACCTTTCAAATACCACCAGCTCCATTTTTCAAGATCAATATGGGACGAAAACAAAAAGGTTATTTAACATGAATAAAGATTGAAGAAGATGAAGCCACAGTCTGAGAACCACTGCTCTCAGATAAATGTGAGGGTAATTCAACGAAACCCAAAGAAGTGAAGTAACAGTTTTTGTGAAGTGGAGTTAAAGTAGCTCCACATTTAGTTGCATTTGTCTTGGATTGCTGAAACGGTCACATGGAGGTTTGCAATGTTATCTGTTCGTGTTTCCCCTCTGCTTTAGCTAATCTAGACCAGAGGCAACTGCAGATAGTACAACCTTGTTTGTAGTCTTGCATCAATATTAAGGGGAACTGGGAAGTTATGTGTAACTTGCATAATTTGATGTAATCAGTGGAATATAAATATATCACTAGTTGGGCTGAGTATTTCTCTTGTTCCCACTATTTCCTACACCACCACTACTACTCTGAAACTCACCTCTTATTAGGAAAAGGTCTTTTAACCGTCTGCCCCTCTGTAGGCAAAAAGCATGCCCTGCTGACAAACACAAACGCTCAACCATAGATTTCCTCTTATTATAGCCAATAAGCTTTATTACACTTCACTAACACATGCCTAATGGCTGTTAATGCTGCTGATGTGTTGATGGCTGAGCTGTCCACTACGCTGCTCTAAATGCTTGTGTTACCGGCACAGTGCCAATTCATTAAGACTTGTGCCAGAGCAGTTACCGGCGGGAACAATGGCCTCTTGTTTTCATTCTTCTTCCTCTGTTCTTCCTCATACTGAGTCACTGTGGTTATAAAGACAAAAGTCGCCTATTGGTGAGGAAATGTTACAGATGTCTACTGTACAATAGGAAACGCTCAATTATTACCCAATGGACATAAATCATTCCTCTTTCGTTTCCTGTTGTTGCATGTTGACATGAGTCCTCTCAAACCTGGGCTCTTATAGACAGATTAATGTGTCATTACAGTGTGATGCAACTAAAAGTGAGGTTGCGATGCTGTCTTTCGCACCACTGTGAATCTGTGCCTGCTGCTACTACGCCTAAAAATCTTAAAGTAGCCACACCTGCTAAAAACATGAAATACTGTTGCTATTACCGGTGCTGCCACTATAACTACTACTACTACTATTACAAAACCATCCCACCACTGCGACCTACCTGCTACTTCATACAAGCAAGGAATGAAAAATACTCCCCATTGTTGATAAATGATGATGATTGAAGGCTTTGCTGTGCAGAAGTGCACTGAGCATGAGGATGTCCACTCCTGTGGTACACTCAGAAGGTCACCTGTTTGCTCTAGCACTCCCTTTAAGATTCTTCACATTCCTCAGCTTTATAAAGATGGTTTGTTGAGGAGCTACGAATAGAAAGTTGTGTGCACTTTTGGCATCTGGCTCCAGCGATGATTTACTTAAACAAAGAATGAATGTACTGTTCATTTATTAATGATTGGATTCTTGTCATGTGGCGATGGTGCCGTATTACCTAAATTGTCTTCGATAATTGGAAATATGCCAGTGAGGTCAGTGCATGATCAACAGTGGATGGCACAGCGCTGCACGGCGTCCAGTTTTGTGCTGGCCTTGGTGTCATGAGTTCGAGTCCTTCCTCTAAGAATTCACCCTCTACTGCCCTGTTTAACAAAACGACAATCTTTAAAAAGCAAACAACAACAGTTCATGGCTTTTTTTTGTGACTTGTAGAACCTATCTCTTTGTAGAGGATGACAATGAAGGGCAGGCAAACTGGTTTTGAACAGAACCTGATAAAGTTTCATTTAATTTCACTCTTAGCTGCTTTTGTATTTTGTATAGTTACTGTTCATGCCTCTCTCTGTACTGTATGTTTCTATATGAGCTCAGTAAATTACTTTTCTTTTCTTTTTACTGGAAGTTGGTTTGATAGCAGCAGTTTTCAAAAGTTGTCAGCTGTGCCCAACTCATAAAACAAGTCGAGAGAAGCCTAGCCTAGGTGACAACTCTTGAAACTTTTTGTTACTGTGGAAAACACCTGGACAACTGACAGCTTACATACACAGACATTCTGAGTTTGAGTAATATCTGACCTAAAGGTTCAAGTCGCCCCGAACAACAAGTGAAAACAAGCCGACCCTCCCAAACGTGTACAGTACAGTGTGCGTGGGTAAGAATGAGCGCTGCTGACGCTGTGGGAAACGCTACTACAGAGAGACTTCACTACCTGTATATAGTAAACACTCGAGCAAATGCGCTTTCATAATCATAGGGCTTTTGCTGGGATCTTTATTTAATAGCGGAGGAGGCGCCGCCACACCCAAGTTGAAGGCACAGATCAGATTCAGGTCAGAGCGAATTGTAAAAAGAGGATTCCTATACGTGCCAGTTTGCCCCCTAGTCCCATCTGAATCATCCACTCCAGTTTCATTCATTGCAATGTTCTTCTCCCGCTTGTGTGGTGTTACTGTTACCAAGTGAGGAACCGCCAAAAGCAAAAGTTCACATACTCTCTTACATTGTTTCATTGCGGAGTCTGATAAGAATATATTTTGTCCCACAGCTCAGTATATTGTGAAAGCAACAGTTTGTGAAAATAAGACCTTTGTGTGCTGTGCGTCTATTTTGTACAGATGCTGTTGTTGCTGTTGTTGTTGCTGTTGTTGTTGTTGTTGTTGTTGCTGCTGTTGCTGTTGCTGTTGCTGTTGCATGCATGCAGAAACACAAACTTGTTCCTGTAAAGTTAGAAAAGAGCACCAATCACAACTAAATGTTTAAAATATAAATCATGTGCAGGGCCTTTACATGAGACCACTTTAATATACAGCGGACGCAGGAAAGATTTATACCACATTTTATTCCATTATTATGCTAAAGTCTGACACTGAAAATGTTCAAATTATTTTAAGATTTATTCATTTATTTGTTCAGTCTTAATACATCAAAACTCAGACTCGTATCAAGGCTGTACCTTTCTGTATTAAGGGCAAAGAATGGCATTTATCACTGACCAAGAGCAGTGGAAGGGTCTGAATACTTATGTTACTATGAATTTCTTCTCTTTTCCCAATTTTTACTGCTTCTCTGTAAACTTTAAATAATGAAAATAGGTCTGAAGACATTCTGTATCCACTGTAGTTTCGGGAAGTCATAGCTGAGCTGACGTTTTGGCAAGGAGCTGTGAGAAAGTAAACAGCAATGTTTTTGGACTGTACTTGCAAGTATTCAGTTTCTATTCATACGACAAAGGCTCACTGTTGTAGTTTCCCTTTTTAGAACTGGTTTGTAGGCAGTCGATGAAATAACGGATGCCTGCTTTAATGTATGCAATTTAAAGACAGCACCGGATGTGATCAATTATGCTTAAAAATGTATTCCGGTCAAGAAAGTTCATTTTGTTGCCGTTTTTTTGTTTGCAGTGTCAATACAGGAAGGAAGCCGTAACAGGGCTGTGCTTACAATAAACAGGCACTGGCAGGTCTGAATATTTCACATTGGTAATGGGATTTCATGTATTGCTTGCGGCTAGTTCCCCCGTCGGAGAGCGCCCTCACCAGCGCCGCGTTGGGCGTATATTATTGGCGTAACGCGATCCATACAGGTAAAGTTTGTGTGTGGCCATGGAAGTCACATGATGCAGGTGTATCCGTTACCTGGCCTTGTCACCCCGTACTTTTCCAGTCATGTTAATTTTTAATACATTTAAAGTGCAGAAAAGGTTCTCCCCTGTGTAAAAGTCGGGCACCGGGCCGTTATGGTTGTTATAACATGACTTTTAGCCCATTGTCACCACTCTTCCAGTCGGGTTGGTGCTGATTAGGGAGGCTTAAGCACCTGGCAGACCTGAGCTAAACGTCTGTGCATGGCTGTCTGCCTAGCACCGCAAAACAAGAGGCAGGAGGCAAGTCAGGGCAGGGACCGGAGCTGTGAGAGCCTTTCAATTCTCATGGACCCAAACCAGAGGGGAAGGTTTTCTGCAGCTCACAGTCCGCACTTACGCACATGCAAAGAGAGGCGGCAGCGGCGGCAATATTTGTCCTGATAAAGGAACATGATGCGGATGATGCCAGTGTTTCCAGTCAGTGCCCGCGCGTCAGGTCAGTTTTACTTTAAGGTTTTGGGAAGATTTGGTGGCGGCGGACGCATGACGGTGAATCAGAGCACAGTCACTGCTTGCCTCAACAGTTTTATTTTAGTTTTTTAGTGCTGAGCCGCTGTCAAGGGTGAAGAGAACGGAGACTCGGCATTGCACATATTTGTCTGTTTTTGGTCAAAGTGAATCAGATGTTAAGAGAAACAAACAAAAAGGGGTTTGGAGCACTTGACTCTTTTGGCTCTTTTGCTTGTGGATACATGTTCGCAGAGACAAGAGCATCCACTATCTGTGCCTTAGTGAATATTGTCATGTAAATACTGGATCACTGCGACATCAGATCTCTTCAAAATTGAGCCTTGTTTTATTGTATGTATTGTTTATTGGGATATTTATTGTTTATTAGCTGGTAAAAACACTGATTAATCCATTAACCTCTTACCACCCCACTTTAACCAAGCGTATTTTCTCCAGTTCAGCTTTATCCGAATTGAAAAGTTTACAGCCTATAGGCCAGTGTAATGCCTCATTTGAAAGCTAAGACCTACAAAATCTTTTCGCTAGCGTTGCTGCCATGTTGTCGTCACCTTTGACTTTTTTTCAGCGCTTTTTTGTTGCGTTGGTCACTTTATTGTTGCGCTTTTGTTTTAGTTTTCATCACATTTTTCATTTTTACCTCTTTTTCACCTTTTGTTTGTCACTTTTGTAGCTTTTTATTGTTGAGTTTTCATCACATTTTTTTCCCCTACAAGTTTTTGTTCCCTTTTTGTTGCGCTTTTATAGTTTTTCTGTCAATTTTTCATCACATTTTTCTCACTTTTGTGTCACTCTTTTGTTGCTTTTTTTGTCACTTTGTCGACGCTTTGACTTTTTTTTTTTCCGAGAAGCTTTTAGATTTGGGTAACGCCAAACTGGAGACAATGTGCCCGGTTAAGAGGGAACCATTGTGTTTGTCAGCTGAATTGAAAGATTACTGTAGCTATTTGAAATCAAGCACTTTATGAACATGTCGCATACATGTCGATGTCACAAATATATGTGCATTTGACTTTGGCCATTACTTTTGATCGGCTATTGTCACAATCATCAGGTTTTTCACAAATCCTCGATAAAAACACTTGACACATAATCCAGCGCTGACAGATGGTGTATTCAGGATGTCAGTGATTAATATGGATTTGAACTGTGATGTCAAAGAGCGCTAATAATACAAGCCTCCATCAGACACGCCCCAGAGTCAAGTCTGAACGAACATGGTAACAGGATAAGTGTTTTCCCAAACCAACTTGACCTGCTGTGTGCGGATCACGTTTCTGTGTATGTGTGGGATGAAACTTTACATTAGCTGTGTCTTCTAGAGATGGATTTCAAGTTTCTTAAAGCACATGTAATTAAAGTTTTATCTCTTGTGTGTGAGTCATACACCTTGATCACACAAGTACCAGGCTTTTTCCATTTTCTCAGACGCCATACATTCCATTTCGTGTTCGCTCCCGGCACCAGGATGAAGACTAAAGACTAAAGACTAGTTTAAGACGGTGTCATCTCTGAGACAAAGCAGTTTGGCTCATGATCGGCCTTTATCATAGTGTTTGATCATTGCCTTCATCAAAAAGCTCATCACTCAAGAGCAGCCCATGATTCAGTAGTTCTTTCCTCCTCTGTATTCGTAGTACTCAGTCACAATTCACAGTTGGTAACAATAGAGAACATTTTTTCACATGCGTGCCCATGTGCTGAGGAGGTCTCCTTTAAAACATGTTTTCAATTTTGTTTGAGAACTTCCCACTACAATTCACCTACTCCCCCTTGTGGCCAGAGCAAGATTCTCTTAGTAAAAGCAGTAAGAGGGGAAAAACAAATGTGATGTATTTTTGATTTGTGCGCTAATGCGGTTGTTTGGAAAACCTTCAATCTAATCTTTTTTGATAAGCAAGACCCCCACCCCCCAAATCCCTCCACATGGCTTTCTCCCCCTTTCTCGTGTTGACACAAATGATATTTGACCCCGCTCACCAATCAGAGGCGAGTGTGCCCCGCAGATGGGGGGCAACAGAGGGATGTCGGGCATCTGATTCTTCACTGACAGGACGAGCACATTGCCAGGGGAGGAGGCAGGAATTAGGCTGTGACAGGGATTACAGTCTGAGCTCTGATTGTCTATTGGCTCATGAGAAGCGCATGGACAAACAGCTCCATTACAAACAAGAGGCACTGGCATCATATCAGGAGGTTGCCTTCTTCAGCAGGCACACATCTCACTTTTTTATGACTAGTTTTTGAATATACTTTTTCATTGGGATGCTGTAACTTGACATTAGAGGAGATATGGTTCTCCTTGTGGCGAGTCCCCAATGTGACCACAGCGCAAAGACTATTTACTGCTTTCCAACAGTTTTCAAGAAAAGAGGTGAGTGACAGTAGTATTGCTTTTATTGGACTGTGTAACTTAATTGGCTTATGAGTCAGACTAATTGCTTCTGTGTTTTTTGTGTAGATTTTTAGTTACGATAGCGCAGGCTGGGGCACAACTCTCTGCAGGCAATAAAGTCATTAAAGTGTTGCCGTTCAGACTGTAAAAATGTGTCTCAGTTGGTGTTGTCTGCATCTACTGCGACTCTGTCATTTCTGATTTACAGTTCTTGGAAAGGTGTCATTTGTTTGACATATTCTATTTTGATGCACCAGGATACTGATAATGGCGTTAGAGAAGAGACAGTGGTTGGAATTAGCCGTGAGTGCCGTGCATGGGCAGGTCAAGGCTAATTCCAGCCTGTTCTTACTGACAGAGTGACAGAAGTAGGTTCAAGGTGGCTAAATGTGTCAGCATGTGTCAGCATTGCATAAAACTCTCTAAGCAGCTCTGCGTCCTGGAGGTGTAGGTGTATCAGGTCTGATCCTTGTTCTACTGACTGTCACTTTTGATCAATGATTTTCTTAAACACAAAATGTCCCTTTTAATTAAGTTTTAATGAATTGAAATGAACTGCGTCATTATGAACTGCGTCATTATGTATGTGCATGCCTGAAGTTGCAACATTTTGGATGACATGGATTTGATATTTGAAGTATAACTAACTTGTTTGAAATATAAGTTCTTCAAGTGTAATTCCCTTATTCCGTGGCCACTTATGTACCATCTAATCAGCCTTATGCAGTGACGGCCACCTTATTGCTCTTGTTGTGTCCATATGGTCACTCGTTGCTGTAACGCAGTTGATCCGGGCTGATCCCCCCTCTTTCTCTCTCTCTGATTCTAGCTGTCCCAAAGCGAGATGACAGCGATGACAAGACCCCCGCCCCCCTTGTGCTCCAGGAGAATGTGTTCATCGAGGTCAGCAGGCCCAAGTACCTGGAGGACCTCCACAGTGAGGCGCTGGAGGGACTCAAACTAATGCAACAAGAGGGTAATAAATAAACTAGCCAGTTTTGATAACTGCTGTAATTTCTCGTTAATTGTCATTGTATAAAATAGTAAATTTCTGCTCCTTTTCTAATTCAGAACGAATTATTGGGCCTGAGTATGGAGACAACGAAAGCACAATTGTAAGTAGAAATCATCCCGATTGAAACTAAGAGCTCAAATGAACTCTTACTGAATAGTGTTGTTGCTGTAGTCCTCAGTCTCAGTCAGAGCAGAAGTGGATGGAGGGGGCTTCACCACTGATAGCACCATCCCTGACACCTCCTCTACCGTCTCAATGCAGTCCTCCGTGTCCTCAAGATCCTCTCGCTCTGGACTCACGCGTCAAGGTAAGCCAGCTTTGCACAAGGGGGAAGTGCCCCCTCTTGTGGTAATGGGACGCAACAACATGAGTGGTTAAAGGGATGTTTCAGGATTTTTCACATAGGGCCTAATTTCCTAACTCAAAGGTAACTCAAAAGTAACTCCAAGTAGTGTAACTCAGCTACACTTTTGAAACAGTAATATGTAATACAAACCTATTACATTTTTAAAGCTGATATAAAATAAATTACAATTTTTCAGTAACTTGCCCAACACTACTAGCCTGCATTAAAAACCTCTTCAAAATCATGGGGTCGTCCTCCAAACGTTGCCATATCTGATTTGTAGAAAGCTCTTTTGTGAATTCCACATGTTGTAATGCCGGCTGCAGGTAAACAAACTGCTGTAGATCTGGTAACCGAGCAGATCACTCCGCTGCTGCGCAGCTTACAACCAGGAAGCTGATGCTACTCAAATATAAGTTATTTTAAATGCAGATTTGTTATATTTAAAAAATTATTCAACACAGACACAAGTGATTTGCCTCAGGTGCACTGTGCTTGGTTCAGACTGTTTTTAATGCAGGCTATAGTTACCATAGACATGCACTAGCCTAGCACTAGCCTAGCACCGAATATGAGGACTGCATGAATTAGAAAATATATATATATATCTCCAGAAATCAACAACACTCTGGATAACTAGAAAATTTGTCAAAAATCCTGAAAGATCCCTTAAATGTGTTAGATATGTTTCCTGTATTCTGTTTTTAACCGGTTACCTGCAGTCCCCCCTTATCAGGGCGCTGGGGTTAAGGTTAGGGTTAGGTAGCCCAAATCAGGGTCAAATTAAGTATCACACTGGTATATAGGCTGTAAGCTCTCCAGTCAATATGCTTTGAGACTTGGTATAAAAAATGGGGTAACAGGTTAATTAGAATAGCAACTATAAAACATTGGATGATTTACATTTATAACTTCATTGGCTATTATTCAAAAACCTCAACCACAAACAAACAAGTAAATTCTGTGATGACATTAAGCGTATGGATTTTTTTTGTCAACAAAATCAATAAAATTGATATCCAACAATTTTACCAGGATCAACCTTCAGACCATTGAACTCTGGGAAAAAGTCAGACAAGGGAAGGAGGAGAAGACACAGAAAGACAATTGGGGGCATCCCTCAACATCTTCAGAGAGAATTTGGTATGTATTTAGATATCGTAATTACAGCAACATTAACTTTCAAATATTATAGCAGTTATAGCCTAATAATAATGTCTCTCTGTCATTAGGATTAGATCGAATCGAGTGGGCAGTTAGGCCACAGTCGGAGGAGGAGTTTGTAAATGGAGACCGTGATGTACCACAGCTGGCTGTGCACTCACCTCCAGAGGCAAACAACTCAGAGGTCATCCATCCGCTGAGCAGTGTCAAAGAGGAGCATCTCTGTGCAGCTCAGACCGGCCATGTGGACGACATGGCCCTACTGCAGCGATTGGGCCCGGCTCAGTCTGGAGGTGACAGACCCTGGTCCCTGGCTGTCCCGGGGATGACTACTGCTGGCAGTGGTCATCCAGGACCCCCCAGCCCTGTGATGTCCATGTCACCGCAGGCTGCATATCTGTCCAAAATCATTCCTAACGCTGTGCTGCCACCCTCCATTGACGTTGTAGAAATAAGTCGTGGAAGCAGCCGCAACAGTGTCCGAACAGTCAGTAAAAGCAGTTTAGTGTTGTCCAGCCCAACATCCTCTCGCGCCTCATCCAGAGCATCCACAGCCCGCAGCACCTCGTCCAGATCCTCCACTATCACCTCTGCCTCCCGACAAAACCACTTCCACCTGTCAGACAGCTCATGTTGGAGTAACTCTGACTCCGACACTTTAGTGTCCGACTCCTCCACAATTTCAAGTAGCAGCACCCCACAACAGACCAATGGTCAGGACAAAGCAGTCTCTAAAAAACAAAACAAAATTGGTGATTCACCAAGATACCCATTCAATGGCAAAATAATTAAGGGAAATGAGTCAAAAAAAGATGGACAGTTTGCGCGCAGTCTCTCTGTCATGAAGTCTAAAAGAGCTCCTCCGCCACCAAGTCGCTCATATTCTCTGCACAATAAAATGAAAAGACGGTCTCGTGATCTGGCAGATGTTAAAATTATTCCAAGTGAGGAAAATATGAAACAAATAATTGACAGCCCTGGCTATAATGCTGACACCAGTTCACTCGATGAATATAGTGGCTCTAAAACACCAAGTCCCCTAAAATCCCTGCAGACTGTGGATTTCCAGAACAGTGCATCCACAGATGCTTCAAATGCAAAGAAAGAAGCAGTTCAGGTTAACAATCACTGTAAAGTAATCTCTCCATCCAGCGGTTACTCCAGTCAGGATGCCACATCACCTAAAAACCCGTCTCCAAAACACAAAAAGGGGCTCCTGGCTAAACTTCACAAGTTATTTCCTGCAACCACATCTGCAGATTTGTCCACAGGTGCCCAACCAGAGGCTAGTAAAACCAGCAATGCTCCTGTTAGAACAGTCAGTGACAAACCCTCAGTAAAGGCTTTAAGAGAACTCTTTACTATCCCGCCGCATCCAAGAGTACACGCCCCACCTCCTCCACCCCCAGAGGTATGGTCGCAAAGCCCACTCAGTATAGAGCTTTTACTGGGACCTCCTGCCCCTGGACACACCTATGCCACTGTTAAGAAGAACCCAAAAGACAAGAGACCATACAGACCGCCTGCTTCCACATCTGCAGAAGGCTCTGTGAGGGGCGAGGAGCAGAAACAGGCTAATAGCATCTCACTAGAGTCCAAGAAAGTTCATGTAAGTCAAGAAGGATTTTTGAATGTAGCAAACAGAACAAACGATTGTGAAAGACTGATACAGAAAAATGTAGATGTAAAAGAGCATGGAAAAGTACAAGTAAGTGAGTTATTGAGCAGCGTGTTAAAGAGCGCAGTAGACAGAGATACAGACAGACTCCCAGCCATAGCAGAAGAACATAAAACCAGTACACAAAATACCAAGAATCCCTCCATTTCATCAGTGCACATTTCTCCTCGGCTGCCTACCAAACGGGCTGCAGTCATTTCCCTACAACAAGTTATATCCCCTGAATCGTCCTGGCCCCCTCCACCTCCACCAGTGTCTCAAGCCAGCACGGGCAGTCCTGATGAGACCGACTTTCCTCTTCCACCTCCTCCCGTCTTTGCTGTGGCAGAAATAGCCATCCCGGTGCTAGTGCCACCGAACAAACCAGTTCCTAACGAATCAAATGTGTCCACTTCGTTACAGAGCAACAAAGCTCCACCTCTAAATATCCCTCCTCCGCCATCCTACACAGCCCCCCCTCCACCAATTAAGACAGAAAAAGTCAAACTCATTTATCCCCAGTCCAAAGATGCTTCTCCACCACCGTCTAAAATTTTACTGCCACCAAAAGAAGTAGTCGCTCCATTTAAGATGTCCAAACCATCACCTCCGGCCCCAAAGGAAAGTTCTCATGCAGCAATGGAAATCCTCCCTTCACCACCTGCCCAATCTACCAATGAATCTACACAGCCAGCTCTAAAACTTGTCGCCATTCCCCCACCACCGCAGGCCCCTCCTGCTCCACCACAAAAGCTGCAAGTGGATATCGTTTCAAAAATCATCCACGCACCGTCCACAAAACCCTCTTTATTGCCATCAAAATCAGAAGTTCCTCCTCCACCTGACCTAATCCCACCCACTCCTTCAAATGAGGTAGTTGTACCTTGCCTAGTGGCCGATATCCCGAATCTCTCACCATCTAAAGTTTGCACACTGCCACACAAAGAAGTTCCTCCAACTGCTGAGGAAATCACATCAGAACCAACAGAGGCTTCTTCATCACAATCAGTGACAAATCTAAATTGCCCTCCAGGATCAGAAATTATCACAGAAGTATTTATCCCAGCACCAAAAGACATTCCTCCACCCCCTCCTATTGTCTCCAAGCCACCATCTGAAGATGTATCTCGTCCAGACCCTTTGGAGGGTGTATCACCATCTAAGCTTTCTCCACCATCTGAAGCGGCTCAGTCACTAGCAGCAGAAGTACTAATAGAGGTGGACCCTGAAGTCTCCGACCCACCACCTGAAGCACTATCTACTCCACAAATAGAAGTCATTCAATCACCTGTAGAGATTCCCTCACCAGCTGAAGTGTCCATCCAACAAACAGTAGTCATTCAATCACCCGTAGAGATTCCCTCACCAGCTGAAGTGTCCATCCAACAAACAGAAGTCATTCAATCACCAGTAGAGATTCCCTCACCAGCTGAAGTGTCCATCCAACAAACAGAAGTCATTCAATCACCAGTAGAGATTCCCTCACCAGCTGAAGTGTCCATCCCACAAACAGAGGATGTATCTCAACCTTCAGTGGAAGAACTTTTAAGACCTCAAGAGATCAAGCCTATAGAAATGTCTGTCCAATCAATCAAAGACATGTCTCCCGAACCCCCAGTAGAAGTGCCGTCAGAGGCGCCACCATCACCGAAAGACATCTCTCCTCCAATCTGTGTACTTTCACCACCATTAGAGGTCGCTCCAACACCACCTGAGGAAATCTCTTCATCATCAAAAGAGGCCTCTTCACCTGAGATAGTGGTTGAAGAAGCTGCTGAACCTCAGGCGATTGAAGACTTGCCTACATCAGTTGTAGAGGAGAGATTCTTGCCAGTTGTTGTTGATGTGTCCTATCCAATGTTCTCTGAAGAAACCTCTATTGATGATGTGGAAGAAGTGCTTGAAGAGTCACAAAAAACCTCTTCTGCTGATGAGGTTCCTGCCCCGCAAGCAGAGATGAAACTTTCAGAGGAAGAAACACTTAACAAAAATGATTCTAATCTACCGCCATGGATGAGTATTCTTACTCCTCCACAGAGTATCCCGCCACCGCCTCCTGCTGAGCAACCCACACCTGACACTTTGCCGTCCCATGAACCATATAAACCTGAAGAAATCACCTCACAGCCTGAACCACATAAACCTGACATAGTTCTATCACAGCCTGAAGTTCCACCATTAACTAAATCTAGCTCTGCTCAAGAAGAAGCAGACACTATTTTAGTATCTTCACCAATTGAAGAGGCTCCGAAACTAGAACCTGCTTCAGATACTGCAGAACAGCAAAGTAAAGCCCATACCCCGATTTTGGAGGATGTGTCTCAAAATGTAAACTCCTTAAATGACCAGGCCCTGAATAGTTCCCCCAAGTCTCCAAAAACGGAAGAAGCAAAACCAAAGGATGAAGAGGAGACAACCACTCAGGCCCATGCTTCTGCCACAAATGAAGTTCCTCAGAAACCCATGAGAAGATCTCTCATCATAAGCTCTCCACTTTCTCCACCTGCAATAGTAACCCCTCCTGAAGGCCCATCCCCAAATACAGCAGTCCCTACCACCACCGTTACCAAGTCTCCCCCCGCGATGGCCCCCTCTATGAATCTTCAAGAAGCAATACGCTTGAGGACAGCGGCACGTTCCCATAATGGTCCATCGTCGC
Organism: Gobius niger; assembly: GCF_951799975.1. Taxonomy (NCBI): domain Eukaryota; kingdom Metazoa; phylum Chordata; class Actinopteri; order Gobiiformes; family Gobiidae; genus Gobius; species Gobius niger. The sequence continues at coordinate 11,656,650 of NC_136867.1, forward strand.
GGCTTAGCATCCACTCACCCCCGGGATTCGATGTGCGCAAGTCCCCCACAAGCACGGCCAGCTTTATCTTCTCCAAAAGCAGCAAGAAGGTGGTGATTGAGACCAGGTCGGAGGCCAAAGCAGAAAAGAAAACACAGGGGCCGGCAACAAAGGCGAGTGAAGAACAGACGACGAAGAAGGAATTCAAAGTGCCTCCACCTGTAGCAAGAAAGCCCAAACCAAAAACTGGTGACACGGAGCAGACTGCTGGACAGGACACGCATTCAGATACCATCAAAGGTGAGAATTTACTGAGCACTGATCTTGCAAATCAGTGCCGTCTTTATTTTTAACACTGTGGCTAATTTTTTTTTTTTTCATCATTACAGAAAACATACAGAAGCCAAATGGATCCGCAAGAACTGTTGAAGGAACATGAAATTAAGAAGCTGCACACGTGGGTCTACGCATGTTTGAGGAAGAATACAGTACAAACATAATGTCAGTTAAAGCATTTTATCAAATCAGCTCAGAATGTTGCTAATGGTGTAGGATACCTAATCTGCATGCAAGTGTATTGTCTTTAATTTGTAAAAGGAGATTGAGAGCTTTATCTAGGTAACAGATGGGTATGTATGGTCATCTAGTGTCAGACAATGATTGTACATTCTGTCCTGCTGAAATATGCTGTACACCTTTTGGTCCCTTTACTGTGGCTACATTATTCAGATGGGACTTTTGGTCATGCATGTGTAAATATGGCTTATTCAATTATGAGATGTCTTCCAAATAGTATATACTGTATTTGTTCTGAAAATACTAAGTTATTTGTCTAAAGTTTTCAAATCATTTAACTCTTAAAACTAAAATATAGCTCTGGATCATGAGTCTTTTAAAATCATGTTTTATCATTTTGTAAAATGAACTCTGGTTTCACTACATAATCGATGAGGACTTGCAGAGTCTTTCGAGGAGCTCTGATGTGCTGCACATGTCTTGCTGCTATCTGGAGGCTTTCCCCACTTGACTTGTACTGTGGGAGATTTCTGTTCTATTTGAAACTGAGTGTAAAGTCTATTAATCATTTATGTTAAATGTTTATGATCTCAAATAAATTCACTCTTTACATTGTGGCCATGAGTCAATTTAAAGCAGAGAAACATGTTTAGTTTAAAAAAACAACGCACAACTGCATTTTTCACTTTAATTGAACAAAACAATATTCACCCATAATCATTTTTGAAAAGAAACTATCGCCAGGCAAAACACCAAGTCTTTCCATCCAACTCATCACCACCGTTATCCTGCTCGAACACTTCTTTGATCTCTGCCTTCACATTTTCATCTGTAGGTTTACGACTCTCTGCATTTAATGTCGTTTCTGGCGTCAGTCTTTGATCCTCTCGCTGTTGGGTGGTATAATGCCCCTGCCTTAAATCTGAGACATTTTGACTTTTAACAACTTCACCTTTCTCATCGTCAACTGTTGACCACTTCAACTCCTCCTTCACCAAATTTAGATCGGTCTCTCCAAATGTCTCTTTGTGCATCACAATCTTTATTTCTCCTGGATGCACTTGTTCAGGATTGTTGGCTTTATCTGTTGCGTCATGAATCTTGCGCGCACCACTTGGATTTTCTGTGGAGTTGGAAGAGTCTGAGTGACTGGAAACCCACAAGGACCCACTGCTGGTAATGCCTGAAATAAAGCAGAGCTTAGATCATAGTGGAAGATTAAGCAGACTATGTCAATAGTCACTGACCGTCCATCATGGCTCTATGTCGTTTGGAGGTCACACATTGAGAGTCACAGCATTCACAGATGGCATCATCACCTGAGAGGGCCTCCCAACTAGAAAAACACATAAAATGCACAATACCACAGTATTTTGACATATAGCCGCCTCGGGGCTTACCTGTTGTCTGTGTACGTGCATGACTTATGTGCAGGGCTTGGACCAGCAGTTGTTACATAGAGCTGGCAATTCATACTGATCTGAAAATCAAAGCCAAAGCATTTATACCAAACAATGTCTACATTAACATAAGACTATTGCCTCACCTCAGCGTCAGGGTCAGTGATGAACTGGAAGGCCTTCATGGAAAATCTCACACTTTTGTCAGTTCGGGATATGAACTTTGATGCCCCTGGGAATGTCTTACTGTCCAGTAAACAGCTGTCCATGAAATAAACAAGACCAGTGTTGTGGTAGATCAATCAGTGAAACATCGCCGTACAATACTCACCCATAATTGTCAATTATGGTCAGTTTGATGTGTGATTTGGGTTGAGTAACTGGTGTTGCATAGCAGCTGTTGATGTAGAGATTTTGTCCTGGAGATAGGTGAGGTGCAGAAACCTGAACATTGACAATTTCCCCGAGCTGGAAAACCTGGGACTGGATGGGATTTGCCCATGTACCTAAGATGTTTTGAAAAGGTCCACATAAAAAAGCAAACTTTCTACTTTTGATATACCATTAAGGACTCACCATCCATCAGCTGTATGTGAAAGTTGCTCTGACTTGCCTTCAGCATTTTATGCACAATGAGAGTTTCCCAGGTGGGCTGTACAGCCAGTTGGTGCATGTGGTAGTTTCTGATGAAAGAGTTCTTAGTTGAGACACATCCCTATCCCCGATTTAACCTTTAAAACTTGTGCAGGCGTCATATTAATTTATGTAGGCCCGATAATAATGCATACCTGGGATAACGACATTCAATGTTGACAGTAACTGGATGAGCCTTACTTGGAAACCGCTCTGGAGAAGGGTCATAATGGAGAACAAACTTGTAGACTAGGTAACCGGGCAAAAGCTGTCGGGACAGGGCAGATTACGCTTTAATTTGAAGGTGTGGAGCAGGGCAACCTGACAAAATGCTGTTGACCTCAAGCTCACGGTCACACGCTGTGAGTGCGTATTTGAAGAGCAGGTCTCCGTTGAGTCCAAGGACACCATTGCTTTGGCACGTATTCCCCAGTCTCAGCTCACTGGCAGCAGCGCCCAGCCCGTAGAAAGCAGGTTTGACCCTCACCACAAAGTCAGACCTGCCACAGGCCAAAGAAACGTCCGAGAGAGCGGCTAAGTCGGATTGGAGGTGTGCTTCATCAGACTGAAAGTTATGGCGAACCAGAAGGTGCTGAAGTGGAGACGCGCTTGCTGCAGATCCAATATTTTCTGATGTTGGCGAGAGTTTTGCAACGCCAGTAAGTCTGAATACAGGTGATGGTTCAGAAATATTAGTTTCAGACAAGGCAACGTGAAACAATGCTACACTAAATACAAGATGAAACTTCCACTTTGTTTCTGCTTGCGGTTGCTTTCCCATCATTCCGCGCGTCAAAGCCAAATGCAAACACCTGGGAGTAATAAGTCACGTGTGATTAGCGGCATCACAAATTACAACATCACCATTTTAGTTACAAGTTTAAACCCAGCAAACTTTATTTACAAGTTAAGCACATTTTTTACATCTGAATTTCTTTTGCCAACATATTTTTACAGCAGCAACGGGTGGAGCACAGAGGCTCAGTGTATAGTGCAATATATTACAGCTACATCCTCCTCTTACCACAGACAAACCATTCATAAATAATTGTACACGTTTTGTCACAGCAGAATTACAATCCATTCAATTGCTCACAATAAATACTTTAGTCATTTCATGTTTGAATCACAGTAAAAACGTGAGGTGATTTTGAACTGTGTCTTAAATCAAAAACCTGAGGAGCCACTCAAAATATATTTTCTTTTTGCGCACTTGTAATTCTTGTAGTAAGAAGAAAACACACTTAATCTCATCATAGTAAGACACTAGTGTAAGGCCTTGGTTTCAATATATACAGTTGTGTCAGGAAGTGCCTTTCCCCTTCATTTAAATTCAAGTAGGCTTCACATTCAGATTGATCTAAAAAGCAGTAGAAACTGTGGCTCAGCTCCAGCTTCTTTCAGTGGAATAGTGCCGGTGGACCCTTCAAAACAAGGGCATATATTGACCATTCGATTCAGACTGGCATCTGAATCAATATTTGTGTGAACAAGCTGCACACCTCACAAGGAGGAGTAGGGATGTAACTCGAAAAAAATCACTATGTAACACAACAAGTTAGAACAAAGCCGAAATAGCCCTTAAACAAAAATAAATCTTTGGAAAATGATACGGTATGTCTTCATGTGGAGAACCTGCACCGTTTTGCCACCAGGGGGCTCCATGGGAGTTCTCCGAGTGACAGCTGTATAGTCCATGGTTCAGGGCATGCTTCATAGACACAGGGGTTCTGTGTTGGTCCCTAAACACTGCTCCCGAGTGCTGAAGATTCAGACTCTGAATCTGTTTCAGAATCTCTAAAATCACAAAGAATACCATGTCAATAAAAATTATAAAATGCATCTAAAAACAAATGACATTTTTAAATTAATTGATGTCTACTTACAGAATTTCCTGCAGAAGTTTTTGGTTGCATTTTCTGGTTTCCTCATCTATGGGGTATGTTTTAAATATCAGCAGTCCCAAAACAATGAGCACCAGTGGGGCAGGACAAACCAGCATTTTCAGGGTTAAACTGACCGACCCAGGCTGGGAGCAACCTCCGGTCACATATCCAGCAAATCTGTAGAAAAATGCACAAAATATAAGTGGATTGTCTGGGTGAAAGGGTTGAGTGTGGAAAGAATTAAACAAAGCGATTGCTTTATATAACATTTACGTATAATACAATGAGAACTCACTTTAAACTAAGTGTAGAGACGCCCAAAGAGACACCAGACGCAAACTTGAGGAAGAAGACGTAGAAAGAATAGAAAATTGCTTCGTGCCCATGAACATCTGGATTTTTAACCTTAAAGTCATCTACCACATCAGGAAGCATGGACCTGAAAAGAAGATATATACAGTAGCCGCAAATTTAGATTTTAGTTTTTAGTTTTTATCTAAATATAAAAATCAAATAAGATATTAGCTCACCAGGGCAAGAGGAACGATGCTGCCACACTCACTCCGGCAGCTACAGACACTAGGTAGGAAACAACCAAGTTGCTCTTCAGGGAGACTATAAGGATCATAAAAGGCAGTGCCCACTAAAAGGTCACAGAGAATTAGATTCATTATTATCTATTTAAATACACTTGTGTGAAATTAAACAGACTCTTAAACACTTACAGAGTTGCCAATGTAAACAGCCGTCTTTTTGCCAAAGCGCATCAAGAACCACTGCCAGAAAGGGATGGTCAGACTCCCAGACAACTGAGGCAAGATGAATGGGTTAATACACTTATAATGCATACAATAACAATACATAATAAACAAAAAAATATATAGGTTAGCACAAGAGAGTAAAAGTAAAGGTTTTCATGTAAACTAGCATACTGTTTCTGGAAAAAGAGTGTGGAAAGTCACTTGTTCCAGCCACGGTGCTGCTTCTTATCGCTATTGTTCAAGTTGCCAAGTCTCACCATAATCACGAGGAGAATGTTCTGGAAGTCATTTCTGTGGCCGAGAGCGTGTGTGATAAACAGGGCAAAGTTTCCCTCGATGAGCTACAACAAAAATACAAGCCTTGTAAAGTCACACTGTATCCCGTATTCTGCACACATGGGAATACATTTCAGAACATTACCATGAAGCCCAGGGATGTGAAGAGGAAGCTGGTGACAAGTTTGACGTAGGGGCCATGGCTCATGACGAGCCACAGTCCCTGCTGGAATGTGAGCGGTGCAGATTTTTCCCGTCCGTTGTCTAAAAAGATAAAACATTTACAATAACACATAATATTGTACAATGCACGTTCTGTGACAGTGATAGAATCACAAGAATAGATGCACAAAAGATAGAGGACGAGTGTTTTGATTCATTTGTGGCCTGTAGGAGTTGGAGGTCACTGGTGTGAAAAGAGCGGTTGTTGAGTCAATAAACAAACAGTGCATCTTTCAGATAAACATCTTTTGGTTTTTCTGACTCATGGCTGCCACACAAACAATGTGGCTATTTTACTGGTAACTTTGCAATGCGAAATGTAATTTACAGCAAATGAATGAATGTTCAGTATGTCTCTGTGACCTGCCCCTAGGTGCTGTCTGTAGCACCATGCACCAGCATTTCTATAGGAAGCAGGAAAGAGCAAATAGATGAAGACATTTATATCTAGATTCATTTGATATTAGAAGAGTTTAGTAGCCTGTGTGTGTGTGGGGTTTTTTTTGGGGGGGAAGGGCCAAATTCAGATATTTTGTATTATTTATCTTTTATTTGACACTCCAAACACTGTTGGATCTTTACATAGCAATGGCTCCATCCTCAGACAACCAGAATGCTAGTTACAACCAATAAAACATATGCCCATGTCATCTCAAAGAGGATTGCAACAGTCTCATTTGGATTTCAGTGGCATTGTTGCATTCAAGTGTAGTGGACTGATACCTTTATGTTCCTTGACGCCCAGAAACAAGACTGTTGCACACAGGATGTAGATCACACAGATGGCCCCTGATGCAAACATATAGGCTTGTTTCTAAAGTAAGAATACACAATAGTAAGTCAATGCTTTACACTCAAAAATGTGCACAATGAGTACAAACAGTTCTCACCGTATCTTCTATTGAGATTGTGCTTGTGTTCATTTGTGAGGAATTTGTAGTTAGATTTGTATGTAATTTGTAGTTAGTCTCAGAAGAACAGTCGGGAGTAGCCCCTCCCACGATTTGGCCTTGGATTGCGGTGCCCAGTAAGTTTCCCAACACTTCCACCATCATACCTGCACAGATGAATGAACTGTTAAGGCATTCTTCACGATAGGGACAGAAAGGAATGCTCGATCTACAAAGACCTACGGTAGGCGGTGGCCGAGTCCCTTTCTTTCTGATCTTTGGTGATGAACATGGTCAGGGCCGAGTAAGGCACATGAAAACACTAGAGAAAATAGAGCTATATTAGTGCATGTTGTAACATCAGAAGAGGAAGTGAAAAGTGTCCGTTTGAGATACTAACCGTCTGCATTGACTGGAAAAGGCAGTAAAACACCAGGTACCAGATGACTTTGCCTTGCTCAAACGGAGGCACGTACCATATGAGAAAGTAGGTAAGCACTGCAAACGGCGTGGACAAAAGGATCCTACAGAACAGAAGAACAAAAAAGCAACGTTTTATTATTTTTACTTAAATGCATTACAGTTTATAATAGGGCTGGGCGATATGGACCAAAAGTCATATCCCGATACATTGAGGTTGAATATCGATATACAATATATATCCCGATATTTTTTCCACAAAGTGAGAGCGGTGAAATGAAATGTTAAGTCAAATACGAGTCATTTTAATGCTCTATAAAATGTAAACATAAACGCTGTATAACAAAGCTCCGTAAGCTGCACATTTAATTAAAAAAATATATCTTAAATTATAAAAAGCCTTTAAAACAAAATAGTTAATCTTTTTCGAGGGCAGCATTTATATATAAAGAGATAACAAAATAAAGTGCTTAGTTTTAAACATCAGTTTGAGATTACCGGTCTCTTTTTGTTAACTTAATAGCTTATCTGAACAGCCTCAACCCGTCTACTCAATAAACATGTTCTTTTTTTACTTTGATAAACAGTAGTGCTGTCTTGAGGCAGACATTAGACGACAGACAAGTGTGTCCTCCTTCATTTAAAGATGTTGTGCAAGAAACACCAGCCTGTCAACGGCATCCGGCTTCAGAGATGCTCTGTGGGAGGTCACGATATTGCCACTGCCCTGAAGCAAGTATTACAGCGCAAATGTGAACTATATCAATATATGCCATATGGTCCAATTCTATCAATTATATCTTAAATATCGATATACGTATGGCCCAGCCCTAAGTTTAAGTTTAATGGTTTTGTATAGCCCAATATCACAACAGAAGTCGCCTCACAGGGCTGCACCAAACATTAAGGCAATAAAACAGAACAATAAAAATGACAATTAAAAGTTCAGGTGAATCCAGGCAAATATAATGTCCAATAGGAGGTAGTGACGAGCGGCGTGGGCGTCCCCCGTCCTTAGACGCTCCAGCACGGCAAGGAAAAACTAAAAAAAAAAACTAGTTTATAGTATATGGTTATCATATCTGGCTTTCAAGTTTATGTTTATGCTTGATGAATAATCTCCTAATCCAACCCTTTACTTGTAATACCATGGAGTGGATGGGCACAAATAGCCTGTACCTTGACCTTCAGTTGTCTTCTAGGCTTGAATGTCATAACACTAAAAAAGAAAAATAATACACCATTTCCTATTTTATGCACTTGTCAATTGGAACTTAAGACACTTAAGTAGCATAGAGGTTGCCGTTTGCATCATTCATCAATGTTTTTTTTTTCTTTTTGTCTTGAATTTTACATGTTACGGCCAATAAAAATATGACAACATCTAATTGTTTGGGTGGTATTAGTTTAAGCAGACACGGTTTACTCATTGATTTAAATAAAGATCAGACCAAATTTCATGACCAATTTAGGCAGAAATGTACTGTAAGAAAAAGAAAGGGTTCACAGACTTTTCCCTCTCACTGTACATGGACCCGGTGGTGTGTGTGTAAAATAAATAAATATTTATAGACACACAAATGTATTTAACAATATTTTAAACATATTGCTAACATGAGCATGTGCCCGTGATCCTACACCGACATTTGATTACCTCATATACATAATAAAACAAAAGAGTATAACTTCCTTGTCAACAATGAAATGTGACCTTTCCAGATAACCTTCGCCTCAACAAAGTCCCTTTTCCAAAAAAAGGGTGTTTATTTTCAGCAGCATTCAATATTTGCCTTTTGAACTTGCGTAACCCCTCTCTGTTTTGGCCCTCCCCCCCTCTCGCACATTTAGAAAGTCAAACTTGCACACTCGACACACCCCTCTATTGGTTTGAATCTCATGGTGTGTTGTGGGTTGGACCAATTGCGGAGCTCTGGGCCACCCCCTCCTTGCTCTTTCCCCGGTCAGTGTGCGGCATGGACGCAGCAGCCGGCGGGGAACACACAAAGATTATTACTGAGGGACCGTGTGAGCAAGCAGCTAGTAAAAAATGTAGCTCCGGTTTTCTATGGTTTTATTGCTGTAAGTGTTGCAATGAAGCCAGTTACTGTGTGTTGTACCTTGCATGCACTCCTTATCCCTTTCACCACAATGTTCGATGATTTCAAGGTCACGGCTTCGTTCAAAGACATTACTATTCTGAGCACCACCGCACCATTCTTAAACCACATTGTAATGTAGCCTTTATAGCCCTGTGGTCCATTTTTGCTGTGCTACACCGGATAAGAAGGCGATCTAAGTGACTATTGGCAAATTCTGTCAAAATCCGACATCTTGTTGTCATGGTTACTGCTAGACAGAACACCTACGACTTCCCTTCATCCTCCAGTACGAAAATGCTGAGTGTTCACTAAGGTGTCATTGGTACGTACCAAGGCATCATGCGGCCGATGCATGTCCACCTGCTCCGACTGACCAGGAAGCCCACAGTGGGATCTGTGACAGCATCCCAGGCCCGTCCCACGAACAGGATGAGAGAGGCGTAAAAGGGGTCCAGCTGAGGGAAACCATTACAAAAGTCAGATGTGCAAACAGGCACTGGCATGACTTGTTCCCTTTTAGACAATGTGATGGAGCAGGACAATTTTAAAAGCAGTTGTTAATTGGGTCATTGAAGAACATGAAAGGAATGTGCTTTTGTTCGGTCCTGAAGAGAGCAGTGGTTGGTCGACTGTTTGATAATTGGTGAACAATGACATTTGTGTCCAAGTTAATATGCTCGACTAGGGCAGAACTAAAAGAGTTAAAGGGATACTTGGCTTAAAGAACTGTACCAGTGCCACATCCAGCAGGTAGATCTGGAGGAAGAAGCCCAGGGCGCTGCCTGTCATCTGGTACGGAGCTCCACCGATGGCATAGCAGTTTGTTCCACACAGACAGACCATTTCTCTGCTTCTGTTTCTGAAAGGACAAAATAAGGCAGTGTCAAATTGAGACTGTATGCAGATGAAAATGGAAGTGAGAAATGTAACAGTGTCACAAACATATTTAGAGGATCAGGAAAAACCCAAGTGCCCCCGGATTACATTAAACCCTGAATAACTGCGCAGCATGAAATTTAGGTTACTCCAGTTCACTCTCGCGCCACCTCATCCGCTCAGCCATTGGCTGAGACTATAGGATGGTGGATGTTGTGTGATGATACCATGCAAAACTTCAGCTCTGTCTGAGCAAGGCATCATTTCCACAGTATGTATAATATGGCAAATATAACTTCCCGGAAGCATAAGAATGGTCTTTTACAGCGTTCATTTACAGCAGAGCAAGGTCTTGTTCAAACTCCTCTTCTTTTGAGCAGAATTTATACTGCTCAAATCAACAAATAAACTAAACGACACCAGATAATCTGTGTTTATAAAGCAGTTTTGACAGGCTAAAGGGCCTCCTGTAGACTCCTGGAGACAGCTTGAGCACTGAGGAAGTCTGTGAACCTTTTGAAAGGTGACTCCCTTCACAACATTTTATCATCTAAATTTAGGCTGAGCAACAGCAGCTTAATGCTGCTTTCGTTCAAAGCTCTGAATCAAGAGGGTTCAGTGCCAGAATATAGAGTCTAGAACTATTTTTAGTCAATAATTATAGCCTACATCAAATGAATCATGCAACCGCAGCACCACGTCAGCCTTAAAGAAACTAGAATAGTCTATATCACATTTGATGAAACGTGCATCGGTTGTTGTAAGTGGATCGCGATGGGAGGACATTTCAATTTAGGCTACAAGAAAAGCAAATACAAGTTTGGCTCTATAGCCACGCACGCACGTGTGGCCCTTTGAAGCGCGGTTGATTGGACAATATAGATAAGCGCAGTCTCGATAGGCTTGTATAGGACAGAATCAGTGAGGCTCAGCAATTCACAAAACACTTGAAATCATACTGAATATAACGCTCTATTTACCTTTGCCTTGATCTCTGCGCTCATCGGCTTCACAGACAATAAACCCGCCGCGTACTGCTCAGCGCCTTCTCCTCGCGCCATTGTAGAAAGTAGTTCAGAAGTGCGATTGTCCTGTAAGCGTTGTGAGGTAAATGATTTCCGTCGCTAAATGAGAGTCCGCTTCAGCACATCGTGTTGTAGCCTTGCTCCTGTCTCGTGAAGTGAAGGCGCCTGTCTCCCTTCAGGTCATTCATCTGGTTGGTGCAAGGCTCTACTACGCTCCAGCGTCACCGCATGACGCAGGGGTCGGCTGTTCACTGACGTTTCCCTCATGCTGCTACAAGTGGCCCACTGCGCATCACACTTTTCAATGAGTGGAAATCCCAAGTCACGACATCAGACCGGAGGTGCCACCTGCTCTTACAAATAGTCACAATCTATATGCGTGTTGTTCATAGTTGGAAGAGTCAGACTAATGATGTGGCTTAGGCCTATGTGTAGCCTATGTTTATTACTATATTTTATTTCCCCCTTTCTTTCTTTTTTTAAAGAATAGCTTACTCAACACACGGATAGTATTCTGGGATGCTGCAGAGGAGAAAAATGGTTCTTAAGTTGGCAGAACGAATTGTTTCTTCAAAGATTGTCTTTCTCCCTATTCCTCTGTAAATGACACTGTTTTTTTGTCCCGTAATCTCACTAAATACACTCGTGCACCTCAAATAATATACTGTTTTATTTGATGCCATGGCATATTCTTCTCCCTCCATCCATCCATCCACAGTGATGCGATGCCCCCTACTGGATATGTCGCAAACTGGTTCCAAGAAACGCACATCTCGACGAAAATAAAAGCGGACTGAATCTGACCAATTAAAGCCACACAGCAGAACATCTAAATAGGGTTAAAGCCACACTGCGAAACATCAGAACAGGATAGAAAAGCTTTCACTCTGGTCTTCTGATTCAAGTTCAGTTTACTGCTTGATCAGAGTGCATTGTTCAGAGTCATCACAGCTTGTAGGGAAAAGCTTTCACTGTGGCAACATGTTCCGTGCCTCCCACAGAGGAGACGTTGATACAAGCCCCTGGCAGGATGCAGCAGGTCCTTAATTATGGCTAATGCCTCAGATTTAAGTCTTTGTTTGTAAAAGCCTGCAAGGACAGAAAGAAAGACAGAACTTTTTTTTTATTTCGCACATGGCGTTTCCAAATCCCACTGTGAAAAGACGTTCTGTACCACAGTGGTTGAAATGTGAAAGAATCTGCTTATTGTGTGTAAATTCTTTCAATCTGTGCAAAAAGAAAAGCCGCTATTGAGACTTTTTAACAACAATTTTCAACAATTAATTAAAAGAGATTTCCTTGTATTACATTTAAAGACCAACTCGAAGGTTTGAGAGGCGTTCAGAGCAGTGTTAATTTCGTCGACTAAAATATTTAGTCTTAATTTTAGTCAAAGTGATATTTTTGCCGACTAAAATAGGACTAAAACTAAATCAAAAGTTTCTCATGAGACTAAAACTATGACTAAAATGTCCAGATATTTTAGTCGACTAAAATAAGACTAAATAAAAATGAAAAGGAGAGACTAAAATCATTCAAACTTCTATTGACAGTCTGAAAAAATCATATCATTTAAATTCTCTGCCAAATGATCAGGTCTGAGCTTTGTTCATGTGGAGCAGCTCCATGAAGTCCACGATTAAATATGATTATAATGAATATTATAAATATAAATTGACTAAATTAGTCTTCATTTTAGTTGACTAAATTGACATGCAATTTTAGTCGACTAAAACTAAAATAAAATTGAAAAGTTTTTTTTGACTAAATCTTGACAAAAATTAAATTACATTTTAGTCAAAAGACTAAGACTAAAACTAAAATAAAATATGTTGTCAAAATTAACACTGGTTCAGAGTCAAATCGTTTTGCTTACTCCAGGACTACATTTTGCACCTCAGATCTGTAACAAGAGTCATCGTATGAGGCAAATATCTGCTTTTTTGGATTTGCACCATCATGATTAGATCCAACACAATCATGGGTGTACAATAGTGTACGGGACTCAAAATACAACCCTGTGGCGAACCAATATTCACAAAGTGGTCTGCAGGTTATAAAGCTCAAAATCCAAATCAGAATGAGCCTCAAAGGAACACCAGAGCAGGGCTATAGTCAATAAAAGCTTGGGATTTTTCCATGTGCAAATGTTCGTACGCAGAGTTCAAAGCAAATTAAAATTGGCATCATCCATGTTCCTGTTCTGTCTGTAAGCGAACAGAAGCGGACCCACAGACACGGGGATCTGAGCCTTTATGTCGTCCAGCACAGTATCTGAGAGACATGTTAAAAAGGTTAAGAGCAAGTTCTTCTGAAGCCCGTTTCCCTGACCTTGGTCCTGGACGGGTCTAATGTCACTCAACTCACTGAGATTAGCAGTGTCAGCTCATGGATGAATGTAAGCACACAAAAACATCATGGGGAAACTCCCGAGGGAGATAAAGGGGATAATCTGTACACATTCTGTTCACAGTGACACCAGTCTCCTCCTCGCTCTGTTCTCGTCATCCGCCTCCACTCTTGGCCACTCTTCTGCTGAGTGGAGCACATATCGAAATCCTCACACCTCAGTCCAGGAATCACATGCGACAGTCCACACACTTCATTCCGAAGCTTAAGAAGTGACACTCGATCGTACTAAGCGCAGCAAGTAAGCTTTGTACTGCGCCAAAATGTTAGGCTGTGTGGCTTTAACTCGCATGTTTTGATATAAATTTGCCTTTTTTTCAACTTTTTTTCCACACAAATTTATTTCCTTGCAAATTTGCTTATATGAAGTCAAAGTCATTTTTTCACCCATTTTGTACTATTTGTATCTTAGAACACAAGTTGGCTCCATCACACGAGGAGCTGCTAATGGGAATGTGAAAGTACCCGTGGACAGTCAGCTTTTACTGTCCAGGGTGCAAAACTTTGGAACTCTTTGCCTCCTGAGCTGAAACAGGACTTAGATCTGGGGGCTTTTAAAAATGAACTAAAACGTATTTTAAAAAGAGGTCAAGTCTGCAATCATTTTTAGTTTGCACTCAATGCACTTCCTTTGTGTCATTTCAGAATTAATGAATCAATGTTAGTGTAAATGTATTTTTTGGGCTTTCTGTGTGCATTTGACAAGCCCTTCTAGGGACGGACATTGCAAATTAGCCTTGGCTATAAATGTTGTAGTGCGGTACATGTTCATTGTTCACACATGTCCCCATCAAATAAATAAAGAAATAAATAAATATATTGGCTATACTGTATAGGTACAGTAGGGTTTCAATGAACCCACATTCTTGCCTCACAACGAAGGTTCCTGGTTAATTTCTTGGACAGTGTAGTGTTTGCATGTTCCCATTGTGGCTCTGCAATATTTACTTTATTGAATATATAAATACTGATTGTACTGATTGATGGTGATTGACAAATGATGAATACAATTTATAGTTATTTTATTCAATATAATTAAATAAAAGTCTTAGTAAGACGATAGTAAGAAACCTCTGTGACGCTTACATAAATCAAACAGCAGGGGGCAGTCTAAAACTGTTTTAACTGCTGCAGGTGGGGAAATGTGGAGAGATGAAAAGTCATTATCAAAGGAGCTATTATTAGAAGATTTTCTGTCTCCAAGTTCTGCCACCATGTTTCACCGTTTATGTGCATTGTGCCTTTAGCCTACAACCTACTTTGGCAACTTGTTTTATTTTCCTTTGAACCCTGCCAACTTTGTAAAATCATTAACTTTGCTGGTAGTAATAAAAGTTGAGCTAAGGTCAAGAACATTAACAGGAAGTTTGAAGACATATATAGCCTCCTCTGGAAAAGGTTGGCGGGGCAGTTATCGATCTTTGGTCTGAGCAAAGATCACTGGCAGGTAAAGATGGTGCAGTGCTATTTCAGGGGTGTGTCTAAATGCGGCGGCTGACCTCCCCAGGGACCAATAAACGCTGCATTATTTATGTTTTATTTCTTGTAGCATTTGACTGCGGAGTGACTGGTCTTTTATTCCGTATGGGAGTGGAAGGTTACAGTTCAGAGGTCGTGTGTCACCAAGGTCGTGGGGAAGAGACGCATATATTTGTAAATAAATGAAGTGGACTGTTGCGTTCACAGGCCACCCAAACCACGGAGATTCCAACACCGCATTGTGATTCAGAAAATGAAAATGGCCTAGTGGGAGTTGTAGGCTACATGAGTATGACATGCCACGGTGCATCTCGACCCCCAAGCGCCTCATCTGACCATCTCACACATATGCTACTATAACAACGACACACAATGGTGGGTACTTGAGGTTAAGCTATCTAGGGAGATAACTCAGGGTGCAAGCTATTGTCTGTGTTAAGCATTGTGATGTTAACAATGTACTGGGCAAAGACACCATTCAACAAGGGGGGGAAATCCACACAGTCATGCATAAGTTTGGAGAAGTTCTTTTGCATTTCAAATTGCAAACGTTCATCATGAGCTTCTTTCTTGCAGTGTACATGGAGAGAATAGGCACGCAATTTTAAGTAATTTGACTAGTTTTTAATTCAGCTGTAATTCTCTGCAAAATTAGCCTTTTATGCAGTTCTCTTCAAAGGATTTTTAAAACCACACACAACTGGTTTATGAGTTGAGCATCACTTGTCTGTGAGAGATGGCAGCAAATTGAGACCTCCTTTTGTTTAACTATGCAATTTCCCTTACAGGATCAATAAAGCAATGTAAAGTTGCTCCCTCCCACTGACCCAGGCAGATTACTAGGGCTGAAACAACTAATCGATTAATCGACGACTAATCGATTAGTGAAAGAGTCGACAACTATTTTAGAAATCGATTAATCGTTTTCTGGTTCACACAGACTCAAATAGAGCAAAAATGACATGAAAATGTAGTATTTTTGATGAAAACCCCCTTTGTTTTTATAGTAAGTGTATGTAGTTCACTTTGTACATTGTAAATGTCATGAATATCTGTTTGTGTCTCGTCCAATCAGAAGCAGAATTAGCACCAAGAGCCTCCAACAAACATTTACTTTACGTTTACTCATCAACACGTCCTCAAGCGGATCCACTTTAGCTTCATGTGATAAAAAAATGGAAAAAATAAAAATTTCCTACACCATTCACAGCCAAGCGACTAATCGATTAATCGTAAAAATAGTCGATTAATCGATAACAAAATAATCGTTAGTTGCAGCCCTACAGATTACCCCTAAGGAATGTCACAAAAATTAAATGTCAAAATCCTGCTGTATCTGTCGATGATTCTGAGATTTCGAATAAGGTTCAGCAAAGCAGCAACGGCCCTCTTGAGTAACGTCTTGAAGTGATATAATCTTGCTCACCTACTCTTTTCCAAATGAACTAGATTAGATTGAGCCATGAGCATCTTCTGACACACCAGGAGAGTCTCATGATCTTGACCCGAGGCGAGCTGCTGGGGGCAGATGTCCACCACTAATAAGTAGAAATAAAAGGACAGTGAGATGCTTAATTAGAGACAAAGCGTCGCAGTGCCACGCTCCGATCAATGTGTTCGATTAGAGAAGCCGTGCGGACCGAGCGGTGGTTTGGGGAGGGGGGGGGGGGGGGCGAGTTTGACCTGGCAGTGTCTGGTCATGAGACGTTGGAGAACTTTGACCTGCTTTCAAATGTCACATTATTGGGTCTTACAAAGTCATGCATTGGGTCGGAACGGTTGGTGTTGGAATGATTAAATACTCAAGTCATTAACAGCTCATGACTTCATTGAGGGTGGTCTTTGACAGCAGATAGAATCATATGTATAAGTGAGATTGGGGAATTATGTACGTTGAGTTTCTAACTTAAATAGCTTTTTAAAAAAAAGAGAAGAGATTCAAATTGCAATCTTTAAATAATATTTGCAATGTCAATTTTGAACAATACATAAAAGCCACCTTAAACTTTTCTACAACATACCAATAAATAGAAAAAGGTTTTATTTGTTACATTTGTAATTGCTGTATTGTAAGTGTATCTTGTTATAAAAAAATATGAACTTCTTTATATTTTTGTAAATGTTTCTTAAAATAAAGCATTCATTTTGTTCAAAGTTGACGGTGTAAACCTAAATAAGCATCCAAATACAGATGTGAAGTCAACAGCTCTACAGCTTCACTACTTTTATGTTTGCATACAGGCCATTCAACCAAACTCTGCACATTCAACCCATCGTTGTGAAAATGTTTTGTTGCTGACTGAACTATTCACCCATTTACCTTTTCTTTCGAAGAGTACTCAATATGGAAATCAGGACAATCTTCTTTTGACTCCAGATCTTTGTGATACAAATCTGGGGATGCACCGTTACAGTACTGGCCCTTTAGCATCTGAATGTCCTGGGACGCCCCCTTCTGCACTGCTCCATGGGCGACCGCTTTATGATGAGAGAATGTCAAGCTTTACTTTTCACATTAATAGTTCCCCTTATGCCATTTCTGTCTGGAAAACTATATATGTATGCAGGTGAAATGAAGAGTATTAGATTACTTTAAAAAGTACATTTGTATTGCATTCTCCACAGAAGATTGAAATACATTGCAAACTGAAGTATTTTCATTCCTGAAAGTGTATGTGTAAAGTGGGAGGCATGAACGAGCTAAAATGTTATAGTGTGGCACCATTAGATTGGACTGGCTAAATTAGATTTTGTAGGATTAAGTAACTTTAATTTCAATTAATTTAATTAGGCTACAAACAATGGGCCTATACATTTTGCATATTCTATGTCTCCGAGCCAGCCTGGTGTCGCCTCGGGTCCCCCCAGAACAGCTGGAGGAGGTGTGCGTGGATCGGGAAGTTTGGGCATCTCTGCTGAGACTGCTGCCCCCGCGACCCGGCCCCGGATAAAGCGGAAGAAAATGGATGGATGGAAATGGATGGATTTTGCATATTTGATTTCATATTCTTCCATTCAATTGTATTTAGTAGCCTACATCAGTTGTTGTCAACACATGCAGTACTGGGATCCGCCTTCAACTTGCCACGCCCCAAATGAAAACATTAAAGGAATAGTTCACCGTTTTTCCTTACTGAGATATGTGCCTGACCTTAGATGAGTTTACACGTACCTGTTTGGTCTTTGTGCCTGCCCGTTGAGGAGCTATAGGAATATACTGGGAGAGGCCAAATGCTAAAAACATATTTGGTCTTTTTGCAACACTGAGGGCACGCACAATGACCAGACAGGTACGCATCAACTCGTCTAAGGTCATGTAAGAATATATCTCAGTATGGGAAAAACTGTGAATTATTCCATTACTTCAATACATTTGCATATTGGTCCTCCTCTGTGATACTGTCCAGCGAGCAGTTTTACCTCACACAGTTCTGATTAAAGCGCTAAACTATCAACAGCTTTTCTTTGGGCAAATGAAACAAAAAAATCATCGACAATAGACCAGAATGAATGAATAATGTGTGACTCAATGGTGGTGGTTGGCGCAGATTTGTGCGGCCACGCTTCTATCAGTCTACCCAGCAGGCAGCCGTGGCTACATAGCATGCATGAAAAATGTCCATGTCTGTGAAAGGCACCATTAAAAACAAAACAAAACAAACAAAGTCTTTACTGAATGTACCGGAATTTCTAAAAGGTCATTGGGTTAATTATTACACTTTACAGTTACTGATACACATTGTATCTGTTTGGGAGCGGCTGTTGATAAGCAGGGAGTCAGTTATGTTCATTCAGAGCCTCTCGAGGGGGCGTGTCTGAGCCCTAAGCCCCGCCCCGCATGCAAATGAGGGGCTTACCCGGATCTACCGCTGCAGATTTTTTCCCGAGACTCCGCCCTGCACTTTTTATTGCCTATAACAGGATATCTCACTGGCGCGAAAAACGCACTGTGTGGCTTTTATTTCACACCGTGGGGCGGACCTAGGGCCGGCTGTTCATCTCCTGGCTCTTACACTACTAAAACTATAGTGTTGCGCGTCAAAACATTGGAGATCGCCTCCTACCACTCGTGGGATAGCGTGTATTCCACTCTGGGCACTTTGGTCTTTTTGAACCGCGCTGACGGACTTGGGTGACCTGATTTTGCTTCCTGATCTTTGCGGCATATACCGGTGAGTGCTTTTGGAGTCTTGAAACTTGTGCGTAAAACCTGCTGAACAAAGTGTGGGAGCGCAGAGCTTCTCAAATGCGGGCAACAGTTTAATGTTTAAGCTGATTCTCGGGACTAACCCACTCCACGGATCAAAGCAGCTGCTACTTTTGAGGAAACGCAGCTCTGGATCTGGTTACAATTTAACGCCCGTTAAACTCATGCGTTCAGCTATACAGAACATTGCCGAGTTGGGCGCTCCTATATAACTGCATTATGTGTTATAATCCGAGCAGAGGCAATAAGATGTGATCAATAATTGATGTTGTCCCATAGTGGAAGCGTGCGCATTTGATCTTACAACGCATGGGCAAATGTTACTTTGTCTGTGGTCGTAGAAACAGGATATTCATTAAGCTTCTTTTTTTGTTCTCAGGGTGCACAGGGTGTTCTCTTCTCCACCTCTGTGGAGAGCTCAGCCAGTTCATTGGATTCTATTCGCTTAAAACTACACCATGGAGTTGGACTGTTATCAGCACTATTTCTTAGACAACTTGGACACTGAGGAGGATTTTTACAAGTCAACCGCACCGAGCGAGGACATCTGGAAAAAGTTCGAGCTTTTGCCTACTCCTCCCATGTCTCCCACGCGGACATTTAGCGGGGCTGCCCTGCATTTCCCCCTGGGGGACAAACTCAGCTGGTCGTCTAAGTTTCTTAGTCACGAAGACGAGTGCCTCCCAAGCAGCAGACCGGGGCTGTGCGCCAACCTCAGCTCCATCATCATCAGGGACTGTATGTGGAGCAGCTTCTCCGCCAGCAAGCAGCTGGAGAGGGTCAGCGGGAAGGCGGCATCGGCTGGCGCAGCAGTGAACACTCCTCTGACACAGATAGCGGTGAGAGCGGCGGCCAAAGCGCAGTGCGTCTCTGCCGCGACAGACTGCGTCGACCCCGCGGCTGTTCTCACCATCCCATCTGCGAACAGCTGCAGAAAGCCGGCGTCGTCTGGCTCCGAGTCTCGCTCCGAGTCCTCTGGTAAGAGTCAAACCCCGGCAGTGCCCCACCCTGATCCCCGCTCCGGATTATATTTCCCTTCAACAATGCGTAATTTCGAGAGGCTGACTGCTGTTGCATAACTGCTGCACGATGCAGTGGGGTCACCAAGTGCAGCAGTCACCTCAAAGCCTCTCAATGCACCACATGCTTGTAGTGAATGTTTAAAAACCGCGCCCCCTGCTCTGCATTAGAAACACAGTGCTGCAGTGGGGAGGCGCTGCAGATTTACGAATACTACAAACTGACAGACCGTGAGAGTAGCTATTTCACATTCTTAAATCAGGGAATGCCCCCAACCAGCAGCTTATATGTCATTGTTGATGCTCCATGACAAATGTGTATTAACCACTGCTGGTTACAGCTCCACTTCTCCTCTATTGCACTTCCTTATATTGTCCCCCGGTGAACTAGATGTCCTCACTAATACTATTGTGCTTGTTTATTTGTAAAGTGGGTATTACTTTGTTATTAATGTTGATGTTGTACTTCACAGATGATGATGACGATGATGATGAGGAGATTGATGTTGTCACTGTGGAGAAGAGTAAGAGGATGCAGCTGATGAATGTCCGAAAGCCAGTGACCATCAGAGTGCGAGCAGACCCCTGTCCCAAGCGCTTCCACGTGTCAGTGCACAGGCAGCAGCACAACTATGCTGCCCGCTCCCCAGACAGTGAGCCTGAACCTGAGGAAGAGGATGAGGAGGAAGAGGAAGAAGAAGAAGAGGAGGAGGACGAAGAGCCACAGTGTAAGAGAAGCTGTACCAGCTCAGACGCCTCCCTCACCTCTGACCCAGAGGACACCGACCGACGCAAGAACCACAACTTCCTGGAGAGGAAGAGGAGAAACGACCTGCGCTCCCGCTTCCTGGCTTTAAGAGATCAGATACCTGGACTAGAGGCATCCAAGACCCCTAAAGTGGCCATCCTGACCCACGCCACAGAGTACCTGGATGAGCTGCACGGCCAGGAGAGACGACAATTGCAGGAGAAGAAACGACTCAAAGGTCGACATCAGCAGCTGCTAAGGAAGCTGTCTGAGCTCAAGAGGTCCTGAGATGGACCTGCCACATGAACTGTATTGACCTCATCTGTGACTTCTATCAAGCTGCAGATCTCATATGCCTCATGTACATAGCTATTGAATGGAGCAAATGACTTTGGGCTTCTGGTTTGTGGCCCTGATGGTGAAGATCCGTTAGCTCTGCGTGCTGTGATGCAGAATTTCTTTGCACATCGTTATAGACTGTGGCTAATGAAGTTTGAATTCCTTCTAAACAGCAGTAACTGAGGTACTTCCTGCAGTTAAGGGGAAATGACCAGTTAATACTGTAGTTAACTTTGAATTGTAGCCTCCGGATTGTATCGTTGTATGTTTCATCTTTGCACACTTAAACTCAAGTATAAATGCCTTCATGTGTACATATGTATGATGACTCAGTGTTGTACATAATGTATGTAAATAATAGCCTATTTCTCCTGGGAAGAGGAGGCGGATCACATATTTAGCTCTGCTCATCTGTACATTGCGAGATATGGAGCCTATATTTTTTTTTAAAAATGGAAAATGGATTTAAAAAATGTAGCACTGCTGTACTTTATATCCACATGTCACTTTGTGATTTCAAAACTTTGTTTCTGGTTTAAAGCATGCTAATGTGATGAAAACATAAAATTTTATACAATCTTTGTACATTGTGTCCTTTCTCACTTTTTGGCATTTCTGTATACTATTAAGCGTCCACCATACAGTTTAATTACATAAATACAGCATAGAAGCAGCCCATAGTTTCAAACAAATCCCCAGCAGAGTCTGGGTGCAGTATCTGTCACACAGTGGGCACGTCCAGTTCTGCTACTGCTGAAGGTTACTCTAAGCCTGTCCTTGAAAAGTGCCCTTGAAAAGTGTGATACTGGTGGATCCTCCCTTTGCTGCAGTGGAGCTGCTGCATGGCTGCCACTTCATCCACTCTTTAGCTGCTTTAGGTTACACAGTGCAACACATCTGTGAGAGTTGACTGTTTCCATAGAGTGGTCCCAGGAGGAGATGATGAGAGTGAAGTCAAATGTAGCGATGATGCCACAGGTGATGCTTAGTAACATCGTGTATTTAACCTCATCATATCATATAATCATCAAAGTACTGTTTTTTGTTTATCGTTTACCTAGAAACTCAACCACGCAGTGCAACATCCTTTCACACACTCAAACTTATGCAGCATAGTCAACACACTCATTCAGGTGAATATATACTCTCTCTAACTGATCATACTAACATGTACATTTATAGAGCTTTACACACTGTCTTTTCTACTTCCTAATATGCCGTACACACACTTTAAGAACTGTTTTCCTTGTTTGACCCATTGATTAAATTATTAATTGCATTGTTCCTCTTATCCCACTGTTGACCCCATAACAAGCCTCTGCAAGTCCTGTGACTTAAGACTGAGCTTTACTCATTTGTATAATAACTTCAGCCAGGCACATCATTCAGGTATATCCAGAGAGACCAGGCGGGCACGCCCTGAACACCAACCGCCGCATGCCTCATGTCTCTTTGTTATGGCTAAGATCATTGTCCCGTCTTTTTCCCAGTTTGCCGGGTTCACATAACCTTAAAAGTAATGTGCAAAGTTACTTGATATAGACAGATGGCTGTTTGTATTGTATATTGTAGCAGGAAACGAAAGTCAGTTGAAATCAGATATGAGGCTCTCAGTAATAGCTACCTGAGCATTTCCTGATCACAAAGTTTCAATAGGAAATCATTCATCTTTCGCGCTAAAGAGGGGGCAAGGGTCACTATGAAGCTATTCTTGAGACTGTGTGGTCACTGGCTCCTCGGGGACGACTATCGCGTGCCATTATGCAAAGTAAGACAACTACAGGGATGCAAATGTGAGAGGTAGCAGGGGCAACATGTGGAATCACAATCTTGAAAAATACTGTTTAAACAATGATTGTACTGCAAAAACAGCCAAAACGTTATGTCCCCTGCCCAAAACTGTTCTCTATAGCAATTTGACTTGCAACTAGGGAAGAACTATCAGAATTATGGCCCTATAGGTGACCGTATTGAACATCACTTAATGGTCGGGAAAACCAGGGCACCCAGAGGAAAGAAACACAGACCCGGGTAGAACATGCAAACTTTACACAGAAAGGCCCCATCAGGTTTAGAAATTGAACCCTGAGGTGAGAGTGCCACTGTGCTGCCCGTTTGACTTTTGACAGATAATGACCACTGCAAACTAGGAACGCCCCGCAAAGCAAGAGTTTTGGAGATAATCCCTTCGACCTGCATTCACAATCTGACCCCAACTCGCCCCCTTGTCTTTTAACTTAATGGAGACAAAATGTTTAACCCAATAAAATCCCACTTTCGGGGCGCAATGAATATCAGGTGTCTGTTTTCTACTTCACAATGCCAGATCATGGTTATTAAACATGTGTGCCCTATTTGAAGTACAGATTCAGTTAGTGACACTGAATCTGGGACTTTTTCCAACACAGGACAATGAGGTAAGGATATCTGTGTGCTCTGAGATGCTCCGCTCCGTCTGTTAAACTCTCTAAACCTGCTCAACCAGATTTTCCGCTCTTAGGTTCACACAACACCCTGGAGTGGGAACTTCTAACAATCTGCAATCTCTCTTCAACCGCACATGTTCCAAACGTGTCTTCATTTAGAGCCATGTGCGTTTTATTTAAAGGCATCTCCAGGCCACAATTATTTTCCACAGTAAAAGGCCTGGACAGCTGTGATGTGTGGCTGTTTCAGAGTCTACCGATATCCCCTTTACAGGCAGGGCAACAACTGGAGTGGAGGGCCACCACCAGTGTGAAACGTGCACGTCGTCAGGGTGGGACTGTGGAGAATTGGCGATTTGTCAGATGTCACTGAACAGATTAATACTTTGGAGACACCGTAATCCAGGCTTCTTGAAAGTGATCACAGTATGTTGGTGGGAAAGAGTATATAGAATAAAACTGTGGTTGTTATGATCATCTAACTTAGTTCATTTTCGTATGTTGCCCTTTTCAGACGATTCAAACCAACTAATAGGCAACTAATGGCTCCTTAAATGACCTCTTTATGTCTAGGGGTCATCAGTTCAATCTTACAAAACTTGTAAACAATGAATCACCCTTTTATACTCCACAAAATTACTCATTGCTTGCCCAACTTTCTTTCCAAATGCCACAGATTATTGCATGCGGTTGAGAAACGTGGCAAACCTGTTACACCTCACTTTGCAAATCAAAAACACTCACGAGTGCGCCGATAACTTTCACTTGTTTTGAACATCGCCCTCGCACGTGACCAAACTGTTGTTGATTGCCGTAATAGTCGTTGGCCTTCACTTCCACGTAACGGCACTGGCAGTTCTCCAGCTCAAACCACCTCTACGTGCACGTGTGTGAGTGCCGGAGCCCGACAAACTCCATCTGCAAAAGAGGAAGAACGGCTCTACCTGTTGAACTTGCTCCTCCTGCATTCCCTCATCACCTGGAAAGCTTTCAAATCTGTTAAAATGTCAAATAACTGTCTTCAACCGGAACTAAACGTACAATTGAGCAATCATATTCCTGGAATGGGACAGGATTCAATTTCGCAACTTCTGTTTTTTTTTTTTTTTTTTTTTTTGGGTACATTGAGTAATATTTCTAGCATGCAACACTCAGGTTAAATAAGAAGGTCGCTCTAATGCACAGCGAAGGAAACGGGCCATAAAATGTGCGATACTTGGGGCGCTACTGCTTATCTACGTGACCTATGTGTAGCCCAATATAGGACAGGGGAGCAAGAGAAATGGCGCGATCTCGGGATAGCCTTATGATCTTGAGAATGCGGCGCGGCAGAATGAATAATCGCCCACTGGGAGTCGAACAGTTGTCTGGAAATCAGCTGCAGATAAGGAAGTGCTTTTGTGGCGCTAAAGGTCAAGGGAAACAAAGACAAAGTTACTTAGAGAAAAGTGAAGAAAAAAAAAAACTTTCCTGGATCGAAATCCTTCAAGTGTGTGCCTACTGACCCACATTCTTCCCCTGTTGTGTCACTCTTCTGACCAGCTGATAGCAACTCTAAGCTTGCGCTACACACAGTGCATTTATAACTCTGTGACAGCTCCCTATCACTGCAGGTACTTAGCCTCACCACGCGCACATCTAGGTCAGGCCTATAAGTGCCGTTGTCTCGCCCTCCCTTCTCTAGGCCATGGCAGCAGTTACATAACACAAGTGATTCCATCGTAACAGGCTGTATATGCCCCCCCCCCCCCCCGCCCCCTTGCTCACAACTGGCCTCAGCTGACTGTGTCAAAACTCAGCTGTTCTTCCAAACTCAGATGCACAAGATTCAAATATTTTACCTCCCCCCCCCCTCCCCTTTATTTTTCCCCTCTCGGATTAATAAATTAATCTGAGTTAGGCGTGGGCCGGTGAAGGCGCATCATGTCAGCGGTGAAGCGGGCCTTTCAACTCGCTTGTCTAATTTGAAGAAGCTAATCCTAATCACGTTAGCGTAAACACCGAAGCCATCTGGGCCCAAACACACAACAGGGGGCATTGTAATGAACCCGTCAAAAGGTCTCGGAGAGCACCACAGGGCGGGAACACACCTCCGCCACATGACAAAACCAATGCGGGACAAAGTGAACCCAAAGATAAATAAAATATTATTCCTTTAGCACTGCGCTGTATGGACATGATTTATGCTACATTTGACTTATACCATTTAAATGATCTTTACTTAAAGCCACACTGCGTAATATTTGGGCGTCATGGTGATGCAGTTAATCTTGCCCCCTACCCCTAAAAACAGGTACAATAGGCCTGGAAGAATGGGAGCGTACAATACATTTAAGGTTATATCTAGCTATGCCCAAAAGCAACTAAAGTGATCGGAAACTGTGATAAATGAACAAACAGGCTCTTAATACTCAGCTAGACACCGACAGTGTTGTTTGCACTGGGTTATCAAAATAATCCGAAGAGGATCTGATGGATTTACTGTGAACCTGCTGTTCAGCTGTTAGAACATAAAGCAAAGCAGCGATATCTCAAGGAAGACGAGTTGATGAGCGATGTCCTGCTCCCAGCAAAGTCACGGGTCAGGTTTGAGGAGAGCCGAGCCCACTCACGGTAAAGACACATGTCTTAGGAGGTATTTTTCACCAATTTAAACCCACCTATGGTGAAATTGAGGGCTGTATTTTGGTCTACATTTTTGGGTGAAATGTTACACAGTATGGCTTTAACCAGGAAACTCCAAATGAAACTTAGAGAATCAAGGGTGGGGATAAGTAACCTATTAAATGCAACCTCTGCACAGAAAGGCAATGTGTGTCAATTCAACAAGAAGGCCGATCGCCACCAAAAACTGGGTTAAGGAGCACCTTTTGCCCCAGGGCCACACTTTGGGCACCCCTGCTCTTTACTAACTGTGGGTCACAGTACAATCCTTTGTATCCTACCACAACTAGACCAGTGTTTTAGAGTTGGTCAAGCTTCTCGACCAACTTGGATCCACAGGTAAAGACCTAATGGGGCTGTGACATCCTGCGCCTTGTGTTTATTTTTGTATCGTTTAAATTCAGTTACTCCTGTGTCACTTCACCTCTCCGGTGCACAGGGCTGTTCCTCTTGAGCGGGTTGTCTCTCAGCATGACCTCCGGGACGTTCTGCATTCCTTAACTGTTTACCTCCGCCATTAATCTACAGACAAAAACAAAAGAACAGTAAAGGAAACAGCTGGGGGCCTCTTAGGAGGTGTGAGTGTAGGCTTACAATCCCACATAGGTCAAATATACACTGCTCACAAAAACTTAGGGCACACTCAAAAAACACATGCTAGATGTCAATCAATTCGATTTTTCGGATGAAAATCTTTATTCATAGTGTAGGGCAATGTGTTGAGAACAAATTAACATAAGAATGATAAATGGAAATCAAATTCTCAGCCCCTGGAGGTCTGGATCCAAAATTATAGTCAAAATCAAAGTGACAAATCAGGTCACTGGTTGATCCAAATTCTATAGAAATTCCTCCAATCGAGTCTGTATCATCCTCAGTACTGTGTGTGACCTCCACGTGCCTGAATGCACTCTCTACAACGCCTGGGCATGCTCCTGATGAGACCACGGATGTCCTCCTGAGGGATCTCCTCCCAGACCTGGATTAGAGCATCAGTCAGCTCCTGGACAGTCTGTGGTGCGACGTGGCGTTGATGGATGGACCGAGACATGATGTCCCAGATGTGCTCTATTGGATTTAAGTCTGGGGAATGGGCAGGCCAGTCCATAACATCAATACCTTCATCATGCAGGAACTGCTGACACACTCTTGCCACATGTGGCCTGGCATTATCAGGCATCAGAAGGAACCCAGGGCCCACAGCACCAGCATATGGTCTTACAATAGGTCTGAGGATCTCATCCCGATACCCAATGCCAGTCAGGGAACCTCTGGCTCGCACATGGAGGGCTGTGCGGCCCTCCAATGAAATGCCTCCCCAGACCATCACTGACCCACCACCAAACTGGTCATGCTGGATGATGCTGCAGCAGCAGAACGTTCTCCAGGGCGTCTCCAGACACATGTGCTCAGGGTGAACCTGCTCTCATCCGTGAAGAGCACAGGGCACCATTGGCCAATCTGCCAATCGCTGTGTTCTCGGGCAAATGCCAATCGTGCTGCACGGTGTTGGGCAGTAAGCACCGGCCCAACGCCCTCATACCACCCTCATGGAGTCGGTTTCTGACCGTTTGAGTACCAACATCCACATTTGTGGCCCTCTGGAGGTCATTTTGTAGGGCTCGGGCAGTGCTTCTCCTGTTTCTCCGTGCACAAATGAGCAGATAGCGGTCCTGCTGCTGGGTTGTTGACCTCGGTCGACCCCCCCCAGGTCTCCTGGTGTACTGGCCTGTCTCCTCTTTTGGAGTGATCTTGCTAATTGCCTCTCATTTCCACCTGTTGTCTGTTTAATTTCCACAACACAGAGTGAAACTGATTCACAATATGCGTGGCTTCCTAACTGGACAGTCTGATATCCCAGAAATTTGACTGAATGGAGCTACAGTACATTGTGTTTTTTGAGTGTACCCTGAGTTTTTGTGAGCAGTGTACTTCGATGCCATGGGATTGTTTATTCGCATTTATAAAATATGTTTTTCTGCTGCTTATAGTGGGGTTGTGGGACTCAATACGTAGTTAGTTTCTATATTCTTTTTACACATGTGCCATATTTCTCCTTTCTTGTGACTCAATTTTGAGACCTGACTCACCATTTGAGAATCACAACACTACGGCATTGTCGATGATGTAACAAATGCCTGCGTGAGAAAAACACGTTGTCTATATATATATATATATATGTTTTTTTAAATCTGTCAACCTTTGATGAATGGCTGTGACATTTTTATGTAATTTATTATTCGTAATTGTCATTTTTCAGCATTTGGTGCCACTTAAGAAGTAATTAGAGATAGTGAACATGCTAGTAAGCCATAATTATGTCGTTTGATTGAGTACCACACTGGTTGTAATTTAAGTTGTCTGCACTAGTTGCTGCTGAGTAAAGGGACTAGCTGTTCCCACTCTTGAATGCCCTCTCCCAACAGTGCGGCCCTTGTCGGCCAGCAGATGTTCCTTTGTCCTGGATAAGGTTGCTTCAGTTGAAGTTGGGACACTTGCTGCATCTTTTGAATTTCGTCCCGACCCCCCCCCCCCCCCCCCCTCCACACCACCTTCCCCCTTTCACCCTCTGGGCTCCAGGCCTTACCTGCCCCTCCCCCCCTTCAGTTACCCCTCAGGCACCCTGCAGGACACCCCCACTCCACTGCAGCCTATTAAGATCACTCCATCTCCTGCTCTTTGTCTCCTCGCCGGTCAAAGCTTCACTAATCTACCCCCCCTTAATCACACACACACATCAAAAGCTAATTTAGGCTGCAATGTAAAATACAGCCTAGTGTTTGCATTGAGATACAGCTTCAGGAAGTACTCACACCCCTCTTTTTATGTATGACTAAGTTGACTTTTAATATGTAAAGTGACCAATTTTCTATTCTTAATAATCCACACTTTCTGTATCGGGGGCAAAGAATAGAATTTACCACAGGCCAAACTTTGATTACTGTTGGTGTGCGGTTGTGTGGGATCTGAAAACAAAGTGAAGCTATATCTATAATTGAAAAAAAATAATTTACAATTTTCTCACAGGACATTGAACCAATCTGCTACAACTGACCACAGCTGGACTTACGTAATTATCAATCCGCTGGTTTAACTTCCCACAATAGTCAAGGCAACACACAAGTTTAGCCCCAACTTCCTGTTTTTGTGCTGGCAGGAAGTTGAGAGGAGCTGCTACTCATTTTGTGGCGGGTACTTTTTTTTTCTTCTCGTCTTCTCCCCCCTTTGACAAAACGATGCCGTCAGCTGCCACCCACTTACATTAAAACACCCAGGGGGACGGCTCAGATCTCTTGCATCTTCGCAACAAATCAAATTATGCCACTGGAGTGCGGTGTGTTGCTGATGGGGCGGATGACCTTTCTCTGGCTTCTGATGAGATTCATTTGTCGAATCAGCAAGAAAAGTGGAGACGTCAAAAGTGGCCGGGGTTTTATGGCGCACACACATAAAACAAAAAAACTACTGGTGTCAAATCTGTGGTGTCTTTGAAGGCCTGGTTAGGGTTATAACAGTCCTCCTCCTTTGGTTTAGCCTTAAGGCACTCTGTGTGTGTATTGGGGGGTGGGGTCCGGGACGAGGGGAAGGGGGGGCCACTAGGTAGGTTTGGGGGGGCTGCTCTAACTACCCCTTTCTTTCTTTGTTCACTCCCTCTTTTGTCTGTCTCCCACTTCGAGCGCATTGCCTCCATCTCCTCTATTTCGTCCCCTATTCTCGTCGACTGTCCTCACCGGGGGTGCACGCGCGCGGGTTGCGTCCGTGCCTGGTTTCCATGGTGACCAGACAGGCTGCAGTCAGGTACAGGCACGAGGTGTTCCTTTAAGTAGACTGTTTAGTATCAATGCAGTCTGTCTCAGCCGGAGCGCTTTTTCCCGCCACTCCGGTCCAGGGCGTGGAGGAGAGGACAGGACGGGGGGAGGAGGAGGAGGAGGAGGAGTGGCGGGCGGGGGAGGGGCGGACCCGGACTGAGTCGCGCCAAAAGCCGGCGTTATTCAAATGAGCTCAGTGGGTGCGGCCCCAACTGTCTGCACGTCCTGTTAACCCCCTCCGAGCTGCAGTCTGGAGATAGCACCTACAACACAAAGACAAGAGCGGGACAAGGGGCTGGACACCGGAATGGTTTCACACATGTCCTGCACCGACAAGCCAGTACAATTCAATATCTGCAACAAATGAAATACATTAGAGAGGGCAGACAGTATTGAAATGCAAAACAGAAATACATATATATTTATCAACTATATATCTTAAGAATTTTACATAGAGCTGAGTGATATCACCAGTGTCTAGATGATATGACTTGTTCTATGTAACTTCATGAAATGCATTTAATTTGACAGCATTATTCTGTCAAATTAGACTCCTTTGTTATTCCAGTTAAGTGCAAAAAGACATTATTTCTCTAATTTCTATTGTTTAATAAACACATACAGAGTTATGTAAATATTGTTTCATACAAACTTTTTCTAACAGCACTGAAAAGCAAAACTTTATGCCAGAGTCCTACCCTCTTTGTTGTCAAATTGAACACAATGGGACAACCTCTGCACCAGGTTCCTCTTTCAAAGCGTTCCTCTTTCACATCCTCTTTGTCTTGGAGGCTGAGGGAGGAAGAACAAACCTCCAAGTTTTCACAGCGGAACAGGCCCAGAGCCGAGTTGTGCTCTGCTGCCCTCTAGTGGATCGACATTTGAAGCGCAAATAGAGCACTCGCTCCCATTCGTAGTAGGTACTGCAATGCCAAATATATTTTTTTTTCCTAATTAAATAAAATATAATACAAATAAATAATGTTTTCCGTGTAAGTATCTCTCTTGTCTGTCTCAGTGTCTACCAAGCGCTTAAGACTGTGATAAAAAAAAATGTAATAAAAATAAAGCATGAACGTTTTACTAAAATATTAATTAAATATTTCAACTTTGTCCCTGAAAAGTGTTTGCAATATCCCTGTTCCCCTTAGTGGTAAAACCTTCAAATAGATGACTAAAATGTAACTTTTTTTGGTGACACACTTTTTCAAGAATCACAGATAATTCACGACGACCGTTTATAACACAATTGCAGTTTATAGTATTTTATAATTAATTACAGTATTACAGTTTTAGGTATTGAAATGTGGGCACTGAGGTTCAAGGATAATTAGTAATTCATGCCGCAATCTCTGCATTGTAATTTTCCTGACAATCTATGCGAATAAATGGATTTATCTGTAAGCACACACCCTGTTAAACCGCACAACATCTGAAAGTGAGACGTCATCCCCTTTTCCCAGACCGGTGCAGACAAGCATCCTTGAGCGGCTGACCCCACTAAATCAATAAAAGCTCTTTGCATCAGGAGTCTGCAGGCAGCGAGGGCTCCTCGGCAGAAACATTACCGCTTATCGTTGATTGCGCACATTTACAGTGAGCACCTCCTTTCTGCCTCTGCAAGGACCAATATTAATAATATAATGTGTTTATAATGGAGTTCCGGGAAAGCGCGATAGTCCCAAAGAACATACAGTGCTGTGAGGCTGTGTGTTTCTGATACCTCACATGGACTTAAGAGTTGTCTGTGCCGTGTCTCCTCGTTCCAGCCCCTTTCTTCCTCTCCATCTTCCTAACCTGTGAGCAGACACACCTCTTTTAATTCATTTACTACTTTCAAAGCCGCGACTCGCACTTTCATCTCTGCCTCACCTGGGCCCTGCTTGATGGAAGCCACATTTGCAGTGCGCCTTCCCCTCAGCCAATCGCGTCTCAGCTGCAGTTTCTCACCGTTGCCTGGTAACTGGGGGGGCGGCGGGTGTGTAATTCAAGCCGTAGTGGAAAGCATCCTGCGGCGTTGTACCCTCTCCAAAACGAAGATGGCGGCAGATGACCCACGATGGACTTCATCTGCGACACCACTGACCAGGAACGTGATCTGGGGCAAACAGTGCATCAGTTAAGGTTGTCTGAAAGAAAAGTATGAACAATGTTTCCCGGATGCTTGAGAAAACAGTGGGAGTGATGCGCTTTAGGGATTCCACTTTGAGGCTTTCATTGCTCAATACGCAGCATCCAGCATGGTGTCACACGCGATAAATCCCTTCCGCAGCCACTACTCCAGGGGATGTGCAAGGGTTAAGAAAAGGGGGAGGACGCAAGATGGCTTTAAGTCAGCGCCAGGGCATGACATAAGAGCGCATAGTAACGGAAGAGCAAACGAGATAAGCGGTGGGGATTAAGTCTTTTTTCTACACCCACCTGTATATTTCTGGTGCATTTCTCCCGCTGCGCTATAGCTCCAGAGTGCAACCACTGAAATGAAATATTGAACAAAAAGAGTGAGTGGGAGAGCAAGGGGAAGGGATAGAGCCATCACAGGACGCACTGGCGCTCAGTGTGGTCCTGGAGAGAGTGAGGCAGAGCTGGGACAAGATGAGCAACGGCCAAACTCTCGCGGCCCGCGGAGACAGCAACAGCACGAATGGCAGCACGGGAGGACGGGAACTGGTAGCGGCAGACGGCGGGATGACATCAAAGCCCTCCACGCCAACCAGAAAGCCACAACCTGTAAGTAATGCAGAGAAAAGAAATAGACTGACAAGAACTGTTTACGCTTAGAGCTTGCGTGTCATGTTTAACAAGCCTCGAGGACGTAGACTGAAATAAGAACAGACAGTTCTAAATGTGATGTTTTGATGCTATTCAATATGGAGCTCATTGTAAATACGACAAAAGCACAGGCATCTGATTACAAATTAGAAGGATGTCTTGGCTGCTCACGATTCATTGGCAACTGTAAACAAACCTCCTCTATGGCAGAAGTACAGTATCTTGATGCAGGCTGAGCGAGTACATCCATATTTAATGTATCGCAACGCTTTCCGGTGCAATTTCAAAGCCTAAACCTGTGTTGCTTTTGAAATGAACAGGCCCTTGTGTTTAAAAGACATTGAATAGCAAGCTAAAGAGTTAACAGGTGTCAGTAGGCCGCTATGTCACTATCAAAGTCGGCCTCTGGAAAGTATGCGCTATCAGCCCCTGGCCCCTATGAAGCTGCTGCATCATAATTCAGACAGAACAGTAGTGGCAAAAAATAGTGCTCTCTGATTTATTGCAAAAGTTCTGGCCAGTATTTGCAATAGTGAATTCCGAAATTCAGCTCACGTTGTACATTTTTATGAGTCCTGGAGCAAAAACATTTGACGAAGGAATTATGAACTGCTGAACCAATGCAGGAATCACATGCATTTCTGAATAAGTTACGTGAATTATGTTGTGTTTTACCACTGCTGCAGCCCAAGTCGGAGAATGCCATCACCATCGCTGTGTCCTCTCGGGTGCTGTTCAACATGGAGAAGGAGCAGAGGATCTTCGAGGAGCAGGGCATGGAGGAGTACGTCACATATCAGGTGGAGCACGAGACTGAGCCGTTTAGCCCCGGTCCTGCCTTCTCCTTCGTCAAGGTAAGAGCTGACGGGAAACAGAAAGACAGAGCACCACAATATGCAGCATACATTTCTCTCATTTCTCTTAAACAACAATTTCCAGCAGGGCAGCACAGGGTGAAAGGGGGTGAAAAACGGGGAGTGCATGTGTGAACATAATCTACTTATCTATTTCCCAGGCCTGAAGGCTTGATTTTTAGTTTTATTTGCCTGGACCGTATAGCATGACAGAGGGTGAAGGTTAAGTTAAGGTTAAGGTAACCCACAATGCTGAGCAGGAGCTTTGTGCTTGAGTAGGAGCTCATCAGCCAAAATGTGAGCAACCAGAAAAAAAAAAAAAATGGTTCCTCTAATGCAGCGGTTCAACAGCTATATTTGCATATACAGTGTGTAGAGAATAATATAGAATCACTACTTGAGTCTGTTAAAATGAAATTGGGTTGTTTTGATCATAATCTCTGTTTTTCCCCCGCTGGCTTATGCATATGTTTATTCAACAACATTTTTTGTGGAAAAGCCAATATTTAACATTATATTTTACATGTCTGAGTTGTATTTGGGCGGTGGCTTGTAGTCCCAGGGTGATTGTGGGTCCCGACGCCACACTTGAGAACCACTGCTCTAATAACAAGGTATTATCTTAGCAATTAGGTCTTATCCTACAAACGAAGCCTATAAGAGGACTTCACAAAAAGCCTATCCAGGATTAAGCCATCCATGCTCAGGAACTCAATGCCTAAATCATGTGACTCTAGTAATAAATAAATAGTACCTTTTCCGACATTACGCAGCCACTTGGGGTTTTCTCACATTAAACCCTTCTACGTGTGCGTGCAGGCTCTGGAGGCGGTGAACGCTCAGCTCAGAGAACTGTACCCGGACAGTGAGGAGCTCTTTGATGTGGTGCTCATCACAAACAACC
Source organism: Gobius niger (assembly GCF_951799975.1). Lineage (NCBI taxonomy): Eukaryota > Metazoa > Chordata > Actinopteri > Gobiiformes > Gobiidae > Gobius > Gobius niger. The sequence continues at coordinate 11,691,263 of NC_136867.1, forward strand.
ATGCATACGTCGGCCTGCGGCTCATCAACACCATCAACCATCATCGTAAGTCACGTGTAAGCGTCTCTCCGCAAACATACACCGCTCACGAGTGACTGGGTGAGGAGGGATTTTTGAATACGCTCTGGAGTCTATGTTCTGCCACATGGGAAAAACAAAATTAGACCAAAGATGCTGTTCGATGCTGTTATTTCATGCTCGGACTGTGGAGGAACCATTCCCCACTCTGTCTACGAGTCACTGTAGCTCAAATTACAACTGTAGTGACCACGTGAATTTGATATTGCAAATGGTACTTCATATGTGTCAACCCTAACAGTGGACATCATGCCCTCCCTCCACACAGCTGCTGCTCTATGTTCCCACACTGCAGTGACTCATGATGACCCAGCTTCCTCCTGCACATGAAGCTACATCCAAAGTCAACCCAGGACAGTGCAGGGAGATTGAAAAAAAAGATTATTTGTAAAGCCCAACAGTATGTGTTCAACAGGCGGCCTATCTGAGCCTCCAGGTCATAGGTCAGACCCAGAAATTGATAAAAGAAGCTGTCATAGTTCTGGCAAGCCTATTATTGCAAGGAGTGATATTCTGCTGTTGGAATTCATCTCTAATTGTTTTATTTCTAGAGTTACTGATCGAGCGCTTCTGTATGACTGGAGGAAAAAGCCCAATTGGATATTTAAAGGCCTACCACACTAACCTGTACCTGTCTGCGGATTCCGGGAAGGTCCGAGAGGCTCTGGAAGAAGGTATATTAAAAATACTTATAATTTCAATCTGTGTCCAGTGTGAACCAATAATAACGATGGATTTGTGACGGCAGGTATAGCAGCAGCCACAATGTTTACCACTGACAAGATCAATGAAGTGTCTGATTCACAGTTACGCGTTGCTTTTGACGGCGATGCTGTCCTGTTTTCGGATGAGTCCGAGCGCATTTACAAAGCTCATGGTCTGGACAAGTTCTTCGAGCACGAGAAGGAGCACGAGAACAGGCCCCTGGACCATGTAATGTATACAGGCTCACTATGGTTTAAATATGATGGGACGTGGGAAATATCTTTAGTAATAAGCTACAGCACAGTGTATAGGGGAGTGGATTAGATCTTTCATCAAACTCATAACTTATTTATGCTTAGTTTTGGTCAGAGATGGGTAGAGTCTAGGGCTGAAACAACTAATCGATAATTGAAATAGTTGACAACTATTTTAGTAATTGATTAATCGTTTTCTGGTTCACACAGACTCATTTCGAGCAAAAATTACATGAAATTGTTGTATTTTTGATTAAACCTATTACTATAGTTAGGGCATGTAGTGTTTTGTACATTGTAAATTTCAAAAATATCTGTCTGTGTCTCATCCAATCAAAAAGCAGAATTAGCACTGAGAGCCTCCAACAAACATTTACTGCATCAAGCGGCGCCACTTTTGCTTTATGTTGTTGAAAAAAATGAAAAAATCTTTAAAATAATCCATAGATTAATTGATTACAAAAATAATCGAGAGTAGAGTAGAGTAGCCAAAAATATTTACTCAAGTAAGAATAATGTTACTTAATTCGATTCAAGTAGAAGTAAAAAGTAGCAATCCAAATTATTACTCAAGTGAGAGTAAAAGATACATGTACTGTACTCAGTACTCTTGAGCACTGTGAGTACTGAGCAACTGTTTGAGCGTGAATGTCTGCTTTACGTGTCATAAGTGACATAGATTATGAGTAACAAAACACATAATAATGTGAAGAAAATCCAAAGAAAATGCCGTAAAAATACATACAAAGAAATAATTATGAAGAAGGTGCAAAGAAGTGTACTATAAAACTACTCTAAGAAGTACATGCAAAAGTTACTTCATAAAGTTACAAGTCTACTACAGTAAATGCATATTCAATAGCTTGAGCATCAGCATTTATATAACAATGGCATCCACGTTTAACTTTTAATGGACAAAACGTCCGTGTAGGTTGTGGAACAGGTGTCTCAGTGTAAATATGTTGTTCTGTAGAAGAGCCTACAATCTATTTTATGTTTAAATTTATGTTCCAATGGAGCTATTCATGTGCCATACGCAGCTCCACTGGCAATGTTGTTTTCTTCCTCCAGGGGCCGTTGAAAGGTTTCCTGGAGGCACTGGGAAAACTGCAGAAGAAGTTTTATGACAAAGGCCAGAGAATGGACTGCCCCATCCGGACGTACCTGGTCACGGCCCGGAGTGCGGCCAGTTCCGGGGCCCGTGCGCTCAAAACCCTGCGCTCGTGGGGGCTGGAGATCGACGAGGCGCTGTTCCTGGCGGGGGCTCCCAAGGGCCCCATGCTGGAGAAGATCCGGCCGCACATTTTCTTCGATGACCAGATGTTTCACGTAGAGGGCGCTGCTGAGCTGGGTACGGTGGCCTGTCACGTGCCCTACGGGATTGCACAGAAAGTAGCCAATAAGGGAGCCGTAAAGCCCACACTTAATTGACGTTGCGAAGAACTTTTAAAGAGGCATGTAGCCGTGTGGCATTATGTTGTGATGGTGGTGCCCTCTTTATCATCTAACACATATTATTTATTCATCTACAAAGTATTTATTATAACTCCAGAGTTGGAGAAATCACACAAAAAGAGTGCCTTATTTGAAGAGGTGTTCATATTGGTAAAATAGAAGTAAATACTAATCACACAATATAAGAATCAAATATATTCAAAGAGCCATACAATTAAAACTGCAATATTTTTATAGCATATAATTCAAAAATAAGCAAATTAAGTCATTACTTTTTTGAGTTGGTGCCTTTTGTGTCTGTCTTGCATGTTGTGTCAGTGTAAATATAGTTTAATATAGTTTTTGTTGAACCAGTGAACTGTCTTTGTATCTGGTTGTCTTACTGCTCTGTGTGACGTACTGGTTTAGATGTGGAGTCAAATGTCATCAAAATGTGTGTTTTGGAAATAAAATACAAGATTTTCAAATTTTCACTTTTCAGTGCATTGTTTAATAAAAACAAAGTCCTGTGTAGAGATGGACATAATAGCTGGCTATATGTAATAATCGCCTAATGGTATAATCATGCTGCTCTAATGACACATCCAATATGACACATCCCCAGTTTTATTTATGACAAGCCTGACTTTAACAGTGTGTGTGAGGGAACAAGAGCAAAGCTTGTTGTAATTGTATAAAACCTGGAAACATCATCTGAGCTGAGAAGTGATAGACCTATATTAGGCTTTGCCATTAAACAATGATCTGAATAACAAAGCACGTTTCTTTTGTATACTCTGCACATGAAAGGATTATAGTAAAAAAAAATGTGCTGACTCTTGATCAATGTTGTTTTGTGCACTGTGCTCGACTGCACCTGCCAAGTAACCTCATAGAAAAGCTGTGTGATTTAACTCGAAATGAAACTGTGCTTTTCTAACTAAGCTTAACACATTAAATACTATCCCTCTACAAACTATTTTTCAAAAGTCATAACTCAAGAAGAATGAATGTTTATTCGGTTATAAAAATATAAAACAAAAAGTACAGTATGTACTGCAAATTCGTCACAGACAAGGCGGGTAACCGAAAAGGTGTAGGCTGAAGCCGTGGCTTATTTTTCCTACCCTGTTTACAAAACAACAAAACAACATCTACCCATCAAAGACGTTACAAAAAAAAACACATGTATACAATATATTATATATATATACATTCACACATATACAGTACACATTTTTTTTCTTTACTAAAATAATAATATGGTAAATTGTAAATACAAATGCTTGTTTGTTTCTCTATTCCAATTTATGCACAACAGTAATGCATGAGCTTAACTTAACCACATTTTCTTAGGCATTTTTTGTATATTTCTCAAAAATTAAGGTTTTAAACTGTTTTTTGAAATAATGAATGAAATTGCTCCTTTTAAGATCATTGTTGAGATTGTTCCACAAGTCGACCCCTTTGACCGAAATAGTGTTCATTTTAAAGTTTGTTTGGACCATTTGTTTTTTAAACATGTTTTCTCCTCTCAGGTTGTATTTCTGGTCCCTGTTTGCAAACAGACAAAGTATATTTTCTGGCAGTATTTTCCTATGGACTTTGTACATAAAGACAGCGGTGTTCAGGCTGACTAGATCACAGAATTTAATTGCTTTAAATTTGCAGAATATTTCGTTTGTTGGTTCATTATACGGAGAATGATTGACTATCCTTATGGCTTTTTTTTGTAAAATAAAAATAGGTTTTGTGTTTGTAGCATAGGCATGCCCCCATATTTCAACACAATAGGTAATGTATGGAACAATAAGAGAGCAATACAGAATATACAGAGAGGGTGTATTTAGAAAATATTTGGCTTTATGTAATATAGCTATTGTTTTGGACAGTTTTGATTGAACATGAGCGATGTGTGGTTTCCAGGATAATTTATGATCTAATAATATACCAAGAAACTTGTTTTCATTCACCCTTTCTAGTACCACATCATCAATCTTTAGGCTCATGCTAGTTTTAATTTGTCGATTACTGAATATAATATATTTGGTTTTACTTAGATTAAAAGCTAGTTTATTTTGATCAAACCATTGCTTGACTCAGACCATTTTACTCATGAACAGAAACCTTTTTATTCAATTGAATGCATTACAAACATGTTGGAGATATGTCAAATAATTTCAAAAGTGATTAAACAAACATGAACACAATTGTTTCCAATTGTTGAACTTTGTGTTTGACAATTGTAAATTATCCTTCAATTCTTTCCTTTAGGTTCAGGTTTCTAGATAAATACAGCAGCTACACCGACTCCCACAGCCCCTGCTACAGTGGCCACAGCCGCTATTGACAGCCCAGACATCCAACTGACTGCAAAGGGTAGGACTACTGTTGCGAAGCCTGCAACCACAGGACCTAGAGCCACACCGCCCACCGCTACTCAGTCAACACACAAAACAGTCATTTAAGCCAATAAATGAGAATGTAATATAGTAAAATGTGTTGATAGGCTACCTGCTCCAGCAGCAGCCAATGCATAAGTCACTAAAACATAAACATCAAAACGTTAAACCACCTCCAAAATGTAAGACTGAAATGTTCCAATTTGGCTATAAATACTCACGGAGCCCCATTGTCGTCTGCGCGGTGGATGATGCTGTTGTGTGTTGTTATCTTCCTGCTGTGGAGACTGTGTCATGAGAGTGCTGTGAAGGGCCTTATATAGAGATGCTCTCTGATTTACACAGAAACGAAACTCTGAAATAACAAAAATTAAACTACCACTTAAGGGCGTGGTACCGGGAATCACACGCGAGATGTGAAGTTTTTATTTTTTTATTTCATTATTTTATTTTTTATGTCTTACATTGAAATATGCCAATTGATGAATCCCAGACATTGTGCTGTTCCCCATAGGAAAGTGAAAGGAAATACTCCAGGAATACAGCACTGATAAAATAATTGATTTTGTAATAACAGTTATAAGTATTGGCCCAGTTCTGAAGATGGGGCACTTTTTTTGAGAGACGTCATTTACATGAAACACTTTTCACCAACTTAAAAAAAAAGAATTGGTTTTAAGAATTACATTGATCGCAGGAAAGTTTCAGTTCACAGTAAACCAATTAAAGGGTGGTTTCTTGTGCAATTAGGCCATTCCACAAAGGAGGTGAAGAACACAGAGTAAAGTATGCTGGAAATGTAACCACTCCTACAGTGACAATGCACATTTAAGTGAGTACTTTTGCTTTTGTATTCTAATAGTAAAGTAAATGTCATCTAAAAATGTTCTACTGTGCACCATGATATCGGCTAATCATTGCATACAATTCCATTCAAAGGCAAGTATCATAAAACTACTCAAAGATGTAGGCAACAGTTACTTCAAAAAGTTACAAGTCTACTACAGTAAATGTATCAGAAGCCTCAGGTAAAAGCAAGGAGTCAATCAACTTTTCTTATAGGACATTATTGAGCTTGTGCATTTGTTATAACAATGGCATCAATGTTTTAATGGACAAAACTCCCATGTAGGTTGTGGAATAGGCGTCTCAGTGTAAATAATCTGGACATTTTATCCATTTATGGCACTTCCATGGCACACGGCCAGCTCCGGGGCCCGTGCGCTCAAAACCCTGCATATTGGTAAAATAGAGGTAAATACTAATCACAGAATGTAAGACTAAAGGATATTTAAAGAGCCATAAACTATATAGATCATAAAACTCTATAGATCATAAAACTACATTTTTTTTATAGCATAAAATAAAAAAATCAGCAAATTAAGTCATTACTTTTTTGAGTTGGTGCCTTTTGTCTTGCTTTTGTCTTTCATGTTGTGGGCGGACCTGTCAGTGTAAATTCATTATTTTTGTTGAACAAGTGAACTGTCTTTGTCTCTGGTTGTCTTACTGCTCTGTGTGACGTACTGGTTTAGATGTGGAGTCAAATGTCATCAAAATGAGTGTTTTGGAAATTAAAATGTAAGATTTTCCAATTTTCACTTTTCAACCCATTGTTTAATAAAAATAAAGTTTTGCGTAGAGTTGGACATAATCGTTGGCTACATCATGTAATAGTCGCCTAATGGTACAATCATGTTGCTTCAATGTTTAAAATGAAACATCCCCGGTCTTATTTATGACAAGCCTGACCATGACAGTGTGTGTGAGGAAGGGAACAAGAGCAAAGTTTGTTGTAATTGTATAAAACCTAGAAACAACCTCATCTGAGCTGAGAAGTGATAGGCCTATATTAGGCTTTGCCAGTTGTGCTGCATTAAACAATGATCTGAATAACAAAGCACGCTTTCTTTTGTATACTCTGCACATGAAAGGATTATAGTAAAAAAAACAATCATGTGCTGATTCTTTATTCATGTTATGTGCACTTACTGCACCTGCCAAGAAACCTCATAGAAAAGCTGTGATTTAACCCGAAATTAAACTGCGCCTTTTTAACTAACACATTAAATACCATCTCTCTGCAATTGACTTTATGACAAAGTGTTTTCTGTTATTTTCATAACTCAGACCATTTTACTCATAAACAGAAACCTTTTATTCAAATGAATGCATTACAAACATGTTGGAGAAATGTCAAATAATTTCAAAAGTGATTAAACGAACATGAACACAATTGTTTCCAATTGTTGAACTTAGTGTTTGGCAATTGTAAATCATCCTTCAAATCTCTCCTTTAGGTTCAGGTTTCTAAATAAGTATAGCAGCTACACCGGCTCCCACAGCCCCTGAAGCACCGGCCACAGCCGCTGTAGCAGCTGTTGACAGCCCAGCCATTCCTGTAGACACAAAACAGCACTTACATTTTTTGGGCAACATCTTTAAGGTCACATAACATATTCCACCAATCAGTTAGTCCAAGTGACATATATTTTGATTACATTCATCAAGCCTAAATTATAATGTAATGTATAATGTTCATGTCTGTGCACCACCAGCCACTAGGTGCACTGCACTTCCTGTCTGTGTGTCCAGGTGAGCCTTAAGGGCTGAAGGGAGCGGCCTCAGTGCGGCAGAGTGAAGGCATATTTGATCGTGATTGTTAAGCTGTTGAAATACGGAAATAAAAGGATTCTTCACTTAACACAAGAGTATTGGGCTCTTTCCACGCATGCTAAACACCTTTCTACTTTGCCAGCCTAGTAACCAGTGGTACAGGGCCGCTGGCCGCTACAAATAAGATATTATAGGCCTACCAGCTGACGTGAGAACAGCCACAGTGCTCCCAGCAGCCACTCCTCCTCCACTGGCAATAGCCGTAGCTGACATCATACTGGCTGCAACGGATCCTGCTGCTATGCCCACTGAGGTGAAGCCTGCAACTCCCAGAGCTACAGGAGCGAGAGCCACACCGCCCACTGCTACTCAGTCACACAAAACAGTCATTTAGGCCGATAGATAAAAATGTAATATAGTCAAATGTGTCGCTAGACTACCTGTAGCAACACCAGCCAAAGCATAAGTCACTAAAACAGAAACATAAAAACGTTAAACCACCTCCAAAATGTAAGACTGAAATGTTCCAATTGAGCTATAAATACTCACGGAGCCCCATTGTCGTCTGTGCGGTGGATGATGCTGTTGTGTGTTGTTATCTTCCTGCTGTGGAGACTGTGTCATGAGAGTGTTGTGAAGGGCCTTATATAGAGATGCTCTCTGATTTACACAGAAATGAAACTCTGAAATAACAAAAATTAAACTACCACTAGAGGGTGTGGTACCGGGAACCACACGTAACATAGGGCTAGACATTAGTCATATGAGCAGAGGTTGGTAGTAGCTGCTCAATCACATTTACTCCAGTAGCCTACCTACACGTCGGCCAATGGCAAATGCTTCATTTTGACAAATACTGCAGTTTGTCTCGTGCACCTTGTTCTTTGGAATAATTTTATTGCAGATATCACAATTTCCACATTATTTTAATGTGTTGAAATAATTCTGTGCATCTAGTTTAAAAAAGCATTTGGATCGAACTCATGAACTTCAGGCTCGTTTTCTAGCATTTCTGTGAAAGTGACGCTGAAAGTTGTGAACTGTGCTCATAAACGTTTCCCTGTGAAGAATTGATGCTCCAAATGTGGTAGAAAGTTAGGAATGAGTTTGGAAACAACTAACATTTTCATTTACTGACTTCCTCATGTCACTGTTTGCAGTAAAAAAGTCAGGTATAGAGCCTTTAAGAGGATGCTCACTGTTCTTCTGCAGAGGGTTTATTTAGCGTATTACGGAATTATTGAGGAAACAAAAATGACAATGTATTACTTTAAATATAATGCTTTTGAGGTGTGAAGTTTTTTTCTTAATTTTTTATGTCTTACATTGAAATATGCCAATTGATGAATCCCAGACATTGTGCTGTTCCCCATAGGAAAGTGAAAGGAAATACTCCAGGAATACAGCACTGATAAAATAATTGATTTTGTAATAACAGTTGTCAGTATTGGCCCAGTTCTGAAGATGTGGCACTTTTTTTGAGAGACGTCATTTACATGAAACACTTTTCACCAAATTTAAAAAAAACCATTGGTTTTAAGAATTACATTGATCGCAGGAAAGTTTCAGTTCACAGTAAACCAATCAAAGGGTGGATTCTTGTGCCATTCCACAAAGGAGGTGAAGAACACAGAGTAAAGTATGCTGGAAATGTAACCACTCCTACAGTGACAATACACATTGAAGTGGGTACTTTTGCTTGTGTATTCTAATAGTAAAGTAAATGTCATCTAAAAATGTTCTACTGTGCACCATGATATAGGCTAATCATTGCATACAATTCCATTCAAAGGCAGTATCCTCAATGGACTCCTTGAACATTTGCACATTTTGTCATGTTTACAACCCTAAACATAAAGATTTTAATTTGATTTTTTTACTGAATGTTCACACACAAGTAACAGACAACTGTGAAGTGAAAGCAAAATGATACATGATTCTGTTATTTTTCAAAAAAATAGAAAAGTGAAAAGTGGGGCGTGCATAAGTATTCATACAGCATTTTCTGAGTGCATTAACTTGCCTTTATAATATTCCTAATGACTCCAGAATGTTCACACCTTGGCCTAGCGGTTAAATAGAGGCCACCTGTGTGTAATCTACTCTCAGTATAATTTCAGCTGTTCTTTTAGGCCCTCAGAGCTGTGGTCGGAGTGTATTGGTCACTAAACAGCATCATGAAGGTCAAGGAGCACCAGAGAGGTCAGGGATAAAGCTGTGGAGAAGTTTAAAGCAGCGTTAAGTTATACAAAGATTTCCCAAGATTTAAACATCTCCCGGAGCACTGTTCAATCCATCATTCAGAAATGGAAAGAGTAAAGCACCACTGCCAACTTACCAAGACACGGTCGTTCACTTAAAATATTAGATCAAACAAGGAGAGCACTGGTAAGAAATGCAACCAAGTGCCCCAAGATAACTCTGGAGGAGCTGTGAAGTCCTGCCGCTGAGCTGGGGGAATCTGTACATGGGACATCTAGAAGTCGTATCTACACAAATCTGGGCTTCATGGACGAGTGGAAGAAGAAAGCCATTATTGAAAGGAGGCCATAAGAAATCCCGTTTGAAGTTTGCTAGAAGTCATATGGAGGACACAGCTCCATGTGGACGAAGGAGCTTTGGTCAGATGAGACAAAAATTGAACTTATTGGCCCAAATGCAAAACGTTATGAATGGAGCAAACCCAACACTGCTCATCGTCCTGAGTGCACCATCCCCAGTGTCAAATATACGGGGGGGAGCATCATGCTGTGGGGCTGCTTTTCCTCAGCGGGGACTGGGGAGATTGTAAGAATAGTTGTGACGATGGATGGAGCCAAATACAGGGACATTTTGGAGGAAAACCTGCTGAGTCAGCAAGAGAACTGAGGCTGGGGCGGAGATTCACCTTCCAGCAGGACAATGACCCTAAACACAAGGATAAATCTACAATGGAATGGTTCAATAAAAACATATTGATGTGTTAGAATGGCCCAGTCAAAGTCCTGACCTAAATCCGATTGAAAATCTGTGGAATAATGTGAAAACTGCTGTTCACAAACGCCCTCCGTCTAATCTGACTGTTTTGTAAAGAGGAATGGGCTAAAATGTCAGTCTCTACATGTGCAAATCTTGTAGAGTCAAACCCCAAGACTTGCTGCTGTTATTGCAGTAAAAGGGGGTTCCACAAAGTATTCATTCATGCTGTATGAATACTTATGCAAGCCCCACTTTTCGGTTTTCTATTTTTTGAAAAATAACAGAATCATGTATTATTTTACTTTCACTTCACAGTTGTCTGTTACTTGTGTGTGAACGTTCAGTAAAAAAATCAAAATAAAATCTTGATGTTTAGGGTTGTAAACATGACAAAATGTGCAAAAGTTCAAGGTGTATGAATACTTTCGAGACGCACTGTATCCTCACAGGGAAGAATGAACATGACTCATAAACATTTGGATGGAGGTTTGCGCTGAATTTGTTCTTGTGTTAGCTTACTGCAGATTCACTATCCATCCATCCATCCATTTTCTTCCGCTTTATCCGGGGCCGGGTCGCGGGGGCAGCCGTCTCAGCAGAGATGCCCAGACTTCCCGATCCACACACACCTCCTCCAGCTGTTCTGGGGGGACCCCGAGGCGACACCAGGCCAGCTCGGAGACATAGTCCCACCAGCGTGCCTTGGGCCTTCCACGAGGCCTTGTCCTACTAGGACATGCCTGGAACACCTCCCGCGGGAGGCGACCAGGAGGCATCCGGAACAGATGCCCTAGCCACCTCAGCTGCTCCTTTCGACGTGGAGGAGCAGCGACTCTACTCCGAGCTCCTCCCGGGTAACTGAGCTCCTCACCCGTTCTCGGAGGGTGCGCCCAGCCACCCTGCGAAGGAAACTCATTTCGGCCGCTTGTATTCGCGATCTTGTCCTTTCGGTCATGACCCAAATCTCATGACCATAGGTGAGGGTGGGAACGTAGATCGATCGGTAAATCGAGAGCTTTGCCCCGACTCAGCTCCCTCTTCACCACGACAGACCGATACAGCGACCGCATCACTGCTGACGCCGCACCGATCCGTCTGTCGATCTCACGCTCCATTCGTCTCTCACTCGTGAACAAGACCCCGAGATACTTGAACTCCTCCACTTGAGGTAAGGACTCCCCACCGACCTGTAGAGGGGAAGCCACCTTTTTCTGGTGGAGAACCATGGCCTCAGATTTGGAGGTGCTGATTCTCATCCCGGCCGCTACACGCTCGGCTGCAAACCGCCCCAGAGCGTGCTGAAGGTCCTGGTTCGTTGAAGCCAGCAGAACAACATCATCCGCAAATAGCAGAGATGAGATCCTGAGGCTCCCAAACCGGACACCCTCCGGCCCCTGGCGGAGACCAACACGCACCAGGAACAGGTCTGACTTACTGCCGGCAATGCGAACCAAGCTCCTGCTGCGGTCCGTGTGGCATTATGTTGTGATGGTGGTGCCCTCTTTATCATCTAACACATATTATTTATTCATCTACAAAGTATTTATTATAACTCCAGAGTTGGAGAAATCACACAAAAAGAGTGCCTTATTTGAAGAGGTGTTCATATTGGTAAAATAGAAGTAAATACTAATCACACAATATAAAAATCAAATATATTTAAAGAGCCATACAATTAAAACTGCAATATTTTTATAGCATACAATTCAAAAATAAGCAAATTAAGTCATAACCTTTTTTGAGTTGGTGCCTTTTGTGTCTGTCTGCATGTTGTGTCAGTGTAAATATAGTTCATTGTTTTTGTTGAACAAGTGAACTGTCTTTGAACCTGGTTGTCTTACTGCTCTGTGTGACGTACTGGTTTAGATGTGGAGTCAAATGTCATCAAAATGTGTGTTTTGGAAATTAAATGCAAGATTTTCAAAATTTCACTTTTCAGTGCATTGTTTACGCCAGAACAGCTGGAGGAGGTGTGTGTGGATCGGGAAGTTTGGGCATCTCTGCTGAGACTGCTGCCCCCGCGACCCGGCCCCGGATAAAGCGGAAGAAAATGGATGGATGGATGGAGTGCATTGTTTAATAAAAACAAAGTTCTGTGTAGAGATGGACATAATAGCTGGCTATATGTAATAGTCGCCTAATGGTATAATCATGCTGCTCTAATGACACATCCAATATGACACATCCCCAGTTTTATTTATGACAAGCCTGACCGTAACAGTGTGTGTGAGGGAACAAGAGCAAAGTTTGTTGTAATTGTATAAAACCTGGAAACAACCTCATCTGAGCTTAAACAATGATCTGAATAACAAAGCATGTTTTCTTTTGTATACTCTGCACATGAAAGGATTATAGAAAAAAAATAATGTGCTGATTCTTGACTCATCTTTTTATGTGCACTGTGCTCGACTGCACCTGCCAAGTAACCTCATCGAAAAGCTGTGTGATTTAACTCGAAATGAAACTGTGCTTTTCTAACTAAGCTTAACACATTAAATACTATCCCTCTACAAACTATTTTTCAAAAGTCATAACTCAGACCATTTTACTCATGAGCAGAAACCTTTTTATTCAAATGAATGCATTACAAACATGTTGGAGAAATGTCAAATAATTTCAAAAGTGATTAAACAAACATGAACACAATTGTTTCCAATTGTTGAACTTTGTGTTTGAGAACTGTAAATTATCCTCCAAATCTTTCCTTTAGGTTCGGGTTTCTAGACAAAAGCAGCAGCTGCACAAGCTCCCGCAACCCCTGAAGCCACTGTACCGCAGGTTTGGGTTTGTAGCAAAGCTGCACAAGCTGCCAATGCCCCTCCACCACTGGCCAGAGCCGCGCTAGCAGTCCCTGTCATTCCTGTTGACCAATATACAAAACAGCACTTTATCAGTGATTTCATTATTGGTTTGGGCAACATATTTAACATCATATAATAGATTCTGTCAGTGAGTCCATGTGACATATATAGGGTGATGTCAGGTAAAATGGGCCATTTTTTGGTAAATCATCTGGGAAAATAATATAAAGCAATGCATGACAGTGAATGGGGTCATAATATGTAATAAAGACTACTATTTTCAGATGAAATTTATACAATAAAATATAATGGTTTAGGCCCTGTACCTTTTTAAAACTTAGCTTTATCACATTTTTTAAATGAATCCTCTTCAGGCAAAGTGAGTCAAACGGATATCTCTGCTAAATGCACTTATTTTTGATGGACTAAGGAGCACTTTTTTTTGCAGCTTTATCTTTAATCAATATATGAAACATTAAATGAACATCTTAAAATAAATTGTTTATGCACAGTTCTAGTAGAACCCTACAAATGGCTTTGCTCAGCCACTCCTAGCCCGTCCTGCACATCTCACAGCAGTGACCAAACCAAGTGCTCAGAGCCTCATTTTACCAGCACCAGATCTTGGCTTGGTTGCCAGCTTTGGGAAACGTGTTCAGGACACCCACCTACAGTCCATAGTTACATAGGAGTGAAGCCCAACTATGTCAACCGTCTAAAGTACTGACAGTGACTCAAAAAGTAAGTGGAAGTTGCCAGTGAAAGTTGTAACAGCAGAAACAGTTTTTAATTTCCATAATATGGCGCTACTCCCTGGCTTTGACCTATGGTTTTAATTTCCAACAATGTACATGCAAATGCAACAAAATGCCATTAAGCATCTCCATAATCATGAAATAATTATTTTGTATCTGCAGAAAATCAACTTAAATGATGACGCATTTTAGCTGGAATGCATGGCCCAATTTACTTGATTCCATTTCAGGTCAATTGGGCCTCTGTCAAAATGTCCATTTTCATAAAGAATGAGAAAGCTACACACACAAAATCAATTCTATGGTTAAGGCAGCATTATCATGTACTATATCATTTTAGGAGCTGTACGTTCATTTTCGGTCCATAAAAAGAAAAAAGAAAAAGAAACACAAATCCACTTAGAAGAGACAATAAAACAATTAGAGACAACACATGCAAATAATCCTTCAGATACTATTCAAAAAGAACTTAGGAAAAATAAACTCCTGTTAAACGAAATAACTAACAAAAAAAACATATTTTTTATCCACAGGCTAAGACAAGAAGCATTCCAACACAGCAATAAATCTGGCAAGTATCTAGCAAACCAAATAAAAAGAAATAAAGAAAAAACAACAATAACTTCCATCAAAGACTCAGCAGGGAAGCCAACCAACTCACCTCATCAAATAAATAAAATATTTCAAGACTACTACACAAATTTGTATACATCTGACTTGGATCCAAACGAAGAAGACATAAACCAATTTCTCAGTAACCTAAACTTACCCAAACTTAACTCAAATCAAACGAATGAATTAGAATTACCGATCACGGAAAAAGAACTTCACTCTGCTCTTACCTTAATGCCTAACAATAAATCACCAGGGCCTGATGGCTTCCCTGCTGAGTTTTACAAACATTTCTGGTCAACTTTGGCACCATTATTCTTAAGAACAATAGACAAAATAAAACAAGACTCTAATTTCCCAATACATATGAACACAGCACTAATATCAGTCATCCCTAAACCCAACAAAGATCCCACCCTTACGTTCCTTTGTTCTTAAGTTACAAACCATATCATTTTCAACTCTGAGCTGTCTGCCAGTCCACTTTTCACACCCTTCCCCTCTGCGGGCTATGTCTAAACCATTGTCCCACCTGTAATATCCACCCCACACCAATAAATGTTTTGTATTTTGTTATGGACAAATGAGGCAATGATTTAAAGCCTTCTGCAAACACTAGGATTGAATATTTGAAGAGCCAGGGGCCCATTTTACTTTTTATCACCATGAGCATATTAATCATGCCTAAACAATATGATATAGGGCCTACCAGCTGACATCATGCTGGCTGCCCAGGATCCTGCTGCTATGCCCAATGAGGTGAAGCCTATGGCCAAAGGAGCTGCAGCTACAGCGCCCGCTACTAAGACAACATGCAAAACAGTCATTTAGCCAACAACACACATAAAAAGGAAAAAAAAATGTAGTAGGTTATTAATACAGCAAGATGTATAGTATACTTAGGCTACCTGTTCCAGCAGCAAGCAAGGCACAGTTGTCTAAAAACAAGCATTAAAAAACGTTACAATCGAAAACACAGATTTAGAAAGAAATGTTACATTTTTGTCCACAAATACTTACATATGGTCGCTTCCATTGAGGTTGGTTCGTGTTATCCTCTGCGTCTGGTGTGCTAGTGTTGGGAAGTGCCATATATAGAGAGACTCCCTGATTTACACAGAAACGAAACTCCGACATAATTCAAATGAACAACTGGGCGTGCTGCTGGCAACCACATGCAACACAGGGCGAGACAATAGACAAATAAAAATAACCCAATTAAAATGCAAGGCAAAAGTGTCATGTAAGCCTACTGAATAATTAATGAACATTCATTCATAATTAGTAATCATAATAATGGCTTATACTTACTAACATTTTCCCAAATAAATAATGACTAAAGTTACTGCTTTTGTAATGATTTAGACTCAAAACATGCAAAGTGACATGTGTCGAGCCTTTATTTGTTATAATTTGGATGATTATGGCTTACTACAATCCACTTTCAAGATATTCTAATTTTATGAGATTTTTAATTTGGGGTTTTTGCAAGCTGAGCCATAATATTCAAAGTTATAACAAATAAAGGCTATACATATCTCACTTTGCATGTAATGAGTCTATCATATAGATTCACAGTTTAAGGTGAGCACCTGTATTAGCAATGTGAAAAGCAGACAAAATGGCAATGTACTACTTTAAATATCATGCTTATGAGATGCAAAACAAATATTCAAATGAACCATGATCCCAAACGTCATGCTTTAAGTGAAAGTACGTACGTTTCGGTTTCATTTCTCCTCAGGCGATCCCGTACACAGGAGCCATCCCTGAAGGCCTGCACCCTGGAGAAGTCATCATTGTCCAGGGCACTGTGCCCCAGGACGGGTATTTGGGTCATCTGTTGGGCAATAGCAGTTAAAACTTTCTTGAGAGATTACTCAATCTCTTTCACTCTTTCTATGGTAGCCCATGGATGTGGCTGTCATTCTGTGCCAACACCCTGTGACCACCAACAATAACTTCATTATAGTACAAATGCATTATTTCTTTGGTGTGTGTGAAACCCCTAAAAGCTTTCAGATCGACTTGTCGTGTGGTTGCAGCACTAAGCCATGCTCAGATGTGGCCCTCCGCTTCAGGACTCAGTTCAGCGGCTCACCGTGCGTCTCCTGCAACTCCATGCAGAGAGAAAGCTGGGGCAAAGAAGAAACTGTTCATCAGCTACCGTACAAGCACGGAGCCCCCTTTGAGACCCTTATATTTGTGCACAAAAATGCGTTTAAGGTGAGTCATTGGCTTATATTTCAAATATCGTGTTTATGGGCGACTTCAGGTCAAATGCAATATTCTTAGGTGGCAGTGAATGGCACACACTTGCTGGAATTCAAGCACAGAATCCCGTTGAGCAGGGTCGACATGTTTTCTATTTCGGGCAATGTCCTGGTGTACGCGATCGGCCACATCCCAAGTTCAGTAAGTTCCTTCTCCTCACACAGAAAATGCTTCTATTTTAGACATGTATTTACTCATTGTTTTATTCCCTCCTCCTTTATAGGCAATATACTCAGAATCAGGTGACTTGGTAAGCTTCGCCTCTTTTGCGTCATTCACAGATATCTTGGACAAAACATGGCAAGTGTCTTGTTACTGAATTGGGTTCAATGGCATCTTTGTGCACTGCAGACAGACTTGTCCACCTTCCCGTGCTTGTCGCCAAACTCCTGGAATACAGCATTGATAAAATAATTTATCCTGTAATGTGTTATAACAGTGTAAGTAAGTATTGGCCCAGTTCTGAAGCTGGCTTTGAGAGAAACCAAGTTATTTACATTTGACACTTTTCAGCATTTTTTTTTTTTAACTAAGAAGAATTAAAAATTCCATTGATCACTGGAAAGTTTCGGTTGACAGTAAATCAGTTACAGGCTGGTTTGTTATGCAAAGATTATACAAAGGAGGTGAAGACAATGCTAAGTATGGTAGAAATGTAACCACTCCTACAATGACGTGTAGAAACAATTCTTTAGATATAATGCAAATCCAAGGTACTTTGACTTTTGTGTTGTAATATTAAGGGATTACATTTAAATAATACTGACATTTAAAAATGTTTCAGTGTCTCCCATACAAAGGCAGTATCTCAGGCCCAGCCAGCACATAACAATAAAAGGGCAAGTGTGCATTTACCCTCACAGGTAAGAATGAACATGACTCGAAATAACAAACATGGATGGGCTTTTGTTAAGACTTTCTACTCGTGTTCTGTCACTGCAGCTTCACTATCAATTTGCGAAACAGTCAAACCGGAAACATCGCTCTCCATTTGAACCCACGCATTAAGTCGGCAGTGTTTATAAGGAACTCTTACTTGAGTGAGTTCTGGGGCTACGAGGAACGAGAGTTGCCTTTCTTCCCATTCTCAGCTGGGGAATATTTAGAAGGTCGAGGGTTCAAATCCCGCCTCTTGAAGGTGTACACTGTCGTTGCGTACACAGACCAGACAGGTGCGCATCAACTTTAGCAAATTTAGTTCATTCTTTTTGTTGTTATCATGTGTTTTGAAATGAAAATTTAAGCTTTTCAAAATGTCGCTTTGCAATGCATTGTTTGATAAAAAATAGTGTTCTGTGTAGAGTTGGACATAATATGTAATAGTCGCCTAATGATATAACCATGCTGCTTCAATGACACATCCCCAGTCATATCTATGACAAGCCTGACCATGACAGTGTGTGCAAGGAAGGGAACAAAGTTTGTTGTAATTGTATAAAACCTGGAAACAACCTCACCTGAGCTGAGAAGTGATAGGTCTATATTAGGCTTGGCCAGTTGTCCTGCATTAAACAATGATCTGAACAGACAAAGCACCAGTTTTCTTTTGTATACTCTGCACATGAAATGATTATTGACATGTTGGAGATTCCATTTATTTCATTTCATTTATTAATTTATTTCTATGGGACAATACACATTAATGAACAGACAACTAGTGCAGTAAGTATGCCAGATTTAGCTTTGAGCTTATTTACTCACAGTCCCACAGGGTAAAAACATACCACCACACAGAACATACATGAGTACTACAAAACATGACATACAGTACACACATATACAGAACATGACATACAAGACACCCCATCCATAAACTACTCGATATGTCAAATTATTATAGTGAAACAAATGTGCTGACTCTTGATTCATCTTGTTATCTGCACTGACTACACCTGCCAAGTAGCTTCATAGAAAAGGGTGTGATTTAACTCGAAATGAAACTGTCGCTTAGAAACTTATAATAACACATTAACTACCATCCCTCTGCAATTGACTGTCTTTAATAAAGTTGTTCTTTTATATTTAAAAAATCATAACTCAGACCATTTTACTCATAAACAGAAACCTTTTATTCAAATGAATGCATTACAAACATGTTGGAGATATGTCAAATAATTTCAAAAGTGATTAAACGAACATGAACACAATTGTTTCCAATTGTTGAACTTAGTGTTTGGCAATTGTAGATTATCCTTCAAATCTTTCCTTCAGGTTTGGGTTTCTAGACAAGTACAGCAACTGCACCGGCTCCCACAGCCCCTGAAACAGCGGCCACAGCCGCTGTAGCAGCTGTTGACAGCCCGGCCATTCCTGTAGACACAAAACAGCACTTACATTTTTTGGGCAACATCTTTAAGGTCACATAACATATTCCACCAATCAGCTAGTCCAAGTGACATCTATTTTGATCACATTCATCAAGCCTAAATTATAATGTAAGAGCCATTTTAGAGGCCTTTTATGTCTTATGTCTAGGTGGCACTGCACTGCACTTCCTGTCTGTGTGTCCAGGTGAGCCTTAAGGGCTGAAGGGAGCGGCCTCAGTGCGGCAGAGTGAAGGCATATTTGATCGTGATTGTTAAACTGTTGAATTACGGAAATAAAAGGAGTCTTCACTTAACACAAGAGTATTGGGCTCTTTCCACGCGTGCTAAACACCTTTCTACTTTGCCAGCCTAGTAACCAGAGGTACAGGGCCGCTGGCCGCTACAAATAAGATATTATAGGCCTACCAGCTGACGTGAGTAGAGACAAGGCACTCCCAGCAGCCACTCCTCCTCCACTGGCAATAGCCGTAGCTGACATCCAACTGGCTGCAAAGGATCCTGCTGCTATGCCCACTGAGGTGAAGCCTGCAACTCCCAGAGCTACAGGAGCGAGAGCCGCACCGCCCGCCGCTGCTCAGTCAACACACAAAACATCATCAATGTCATTTAGGCCAATAGATAACAATGTAATATAGTAAAATGAGTCGTTAGACTACCTGAAACAGCACCAGCCACAACATAAGTCACTAAAACATAAACATAAAAACGTTAAACCACTAACAAATTGAGATAAAGACTGAAATTTTCCAATTTGGCTATAAACACTTACGGAGCCCCATTGTCGTTTGCGCGGTGGATCGATGCTGTTGTCTGTTGTTATCTGCCTGCTGTGGTGACTGTGTCATCTGAGTGTTGTGACACAGAAACAAAACTCTGAAATAACAAATTATAAACTACCACTAAAGGGCGTGGTACCGGGAACCACACGCAACAGAGGGCTAGACATTTGTCATATGAGCAGAGGTTACTCATTTACATGTCAGACAATGGCAATGCTTCATTTTGATGATGCAGTTTGTCTCGTGCATCTTGTTCTTTGGAATAATTTTCTTGGAATTTTCTTGCAGATATCACAATTTCCACATTATTTTAATGTGTGGAAATAATACTGTGCATCTAGTTTAAAAAAGCATTTGGATGGAATTCATGAACTTCAGGCTCGTTTTCCAGCATTTCTGTGAAAGTGATGCTGAAAGTTGTGAACTGTGCTCATAAACGTTTCCCTGAAGAATTGATGCCCCAAATGTGGTAGAAAGTTAGGAATGAGTTTGGAAACAACTAACATTTTCATTTACTGACTTCCTCATGTCACTGTTTGCAGTAAACAAGTCAGGTATAGAGCCTTTAAGAGGATGCTCACTGTTCTTCTGCAGAGGGTTTATTTAGCGGTTTACGGAATTATTGAGGAAACAAAAATGACAATGTATTACTTTAAATATTATGCTTTTGAGATGTGAAAGTGGAAAATACTCCAGGAATACAGCACTGATAAAATAATTGATTTTGTATTAACAGTTGTAAGTATTG
This sequence comes from Gobius niger, assembly GCF_951799975.1. Classification (NCBI taxonomy): domain Eukaryota; kingdom Metazoa; phylum Chordata; class Actinopteri; order Gobiiformes; family Gobiidae; genus Gobius; species Gobius niger. Next base: position 11,712,006 of record NC_136867.1, read on the forward strand.
GCCCAGTTCTGAAGATGGGGCACTTTTTTTGAGAGACGTCATTTACATGAAACACTTTTCACCAAAAAAAAAAAAATTGTTTTCAAGAATTACATTGATCGCAGGAAAGTTTCAGTTCACAGTAAACCAATTAAAGGGTGGTTTCTTGTGCAATTAGGCCATTCCACAAAGGAGGTGAAGAACACAGAGTAAAGTATGCTGGAAATGTAACTCTTACAGTGACAATACACATTTAAGTGGGTACTTTTGCTTGTGTATTCTAATAGTAAAGTAAATGTCATCTAAAAATGTTCTACTGTGCACCATGATATCGGCTAATCATTGCATACAATTCAATTCAAAGGCAGTATCCTCAATGGACTCAGGCCTCATGGAGGTTTGAATTTGTTCTTACTGCAGATTCACTATCAATTTAAGAAATGTATGCAGCGTATAGGAAAGTGTGGCTTGTCATAAAGTTGATTATTTCTTAGTTATGGTCAGATATGATCAGAGTTGCCAAAATATTTAAGTAAGAATGACATTACCTCAAGTATCATAAAACTACTCAAAGGCAACAGTTACTTCATAAAGTTACAAGTCTACTACAGTAAATGTATCAGAAGCCTCAGGTAAAAGCAAGGAGTCAATCTGCTTTTCTTATAGGACATTATTGTACATTTGTTGTAACAATGGCATCAATGTTTAAATGGACAAAACTCCCATGTAGGTTGTGGAATAGGCGTCTCAGTGTAAATAATCTGGACATTTTATCCATTTATGGCACTTCCATGGCACACGGCCAGCTCCGGGGCCCGTGCGCTCAAAACCCTGCATATTGGTAAAATAGAGGTAAATGCTAATCACAGAATATAAGACTAAAGTATATTTAAAGAGCCATAAACTATATAGATCATAAAACTCTATAGATCATAAAACTACATTTTTTTTATAGCATAAAATAAAAAAATCAGCAAATTAAGTCATTACTTTTTTGAGTTGGTGCCTTTTGTCTTGCTTTTGTCTTTCATGTTGTGGGCGGACCTGTCAGTGTAAATTCATTATTTTTGTTGAACAAGTGAACTGTCTTTGTCTCTGGTTGTCTTACTGCTCTGTGTGACGTACTGGTTTAGATGTGGAGTCAAATGTCATCAAAATGAGTGTGTTGGAAATTAAAATGTAAGATTTTCCAATTTTCACTTTTCAACCCATTGTTTAATAAAAATAAAGTTTTGTGTAGAGTTGGACATAATCGTTGGCTACATCATGTAATAGTCGCCTAATGGTACAATCATGTTGCTTCAATGTTTAAAATGAAACATCCCCGGTCTTATTTATGACAAGCCTGACCATGACAGTGTGTGTGAGGAAGGGAACAAAGTTTGATGTAATTGTATAAAACCTAGAAACAACCTCATCTGAGCTGAGAAGTGATAGACCTATATTAGGCTTTGCCAGTTGTGCTGCATTAAACAATGATCTGAATAACAAAGCACGTTTTCTTTTGTATACTCTGCACATGAAAGGATTATAGTAAAAAAAACAGTCATGTGCTGACTCTTGATTCATGTTATGTGCACTTACTGCACCTGCCAAGAAACCTCATAGAAAAGCTGTGATTTAACCTGAAATTAAACTGTGCTTTTTTAACTAACACATTAAATACCATCCCTCTGCAATTGACTCTATAACAAAGTGTGTTTTGTTATTTTCATAACTCAGACCATTTTACTCATAAACAGAAACATTTTATTCAAATGAATGCATTACAAACATGTTGGAGAAATGTCAAATAATTTCAAAAGTGATTAAACAAACATAACACATAAACACAATTGTTTTCAATTGTTGAACTTAGTGTTTGGCAATTGTAGATTATCCTTCAAATCTGTCCTTTAGGTTCGGGTTTCTAAATAAGTATAGCAGCTACACCGGCTCCCACAGCCCCTGAAGCACCGGCCACAGCCGCTGTAGCAGCTGTTGACAGCCCGGCCATTCCTGTAGACACAAAACAGCACTTACATTTTTTGGGCAACATCTTTAAGGTCACACAACATATTCCACCAATCAGTTAGTCCAAGTGACATATATTTTGATTACATTCATCAAGCCTAAATTATAATGTAATGTATAATGTTTATGTCTGTGCACCACCAGCCACTAGGTGCACTGCACTTCCTGTCTGTGTGTCCAGGTGAGCCTTAAGGGCTGAAGGGAGCGGCCTCAGTGCGGCAGAGTGAAGGCATATTTGATCGTGATTGTTAAGCTGTTGAAATACGGAAATAAAAGGATTCTTCACTTAACACAAGAGTATTGGGCTCTTTCCACGTGTGCTAAACACCTTTCTACTTTGCCAGCCTAGTAACCAGTGGTACAGGGCCGCTGGCCGCTACAAATAAGATATTATAGGCCTACCAGCTGACGTGAGAACAGCCACGGTGCTCCCAGCAGCCACTCCTCCTCCACTGGCAATAGCCGTAGCTGACATCCAACTGGCTGCAACGGATCCTGCTGCTATGCCCACTGAGGTGAAGCCTGCAACTCCCAGAGCTACAGGAGCGAGAGCCACACCGCCCACTGCTACTCAGTCAACACACAAAACATCATCAACGTCATTTAGGCCAATAGATAACAATGTAATATAGTCAAATGTGTCGCTAGACTACCTGTAGCAACACCAGCCAAAGCATAAGTCACTAAAACAGAAACATAAAAACGTTAAACCACCTCCGAAATGTAAGACTGAAATGTTCCAATTGAGCTATAAATACTCACGGAGCCCCATTGTCGTCTGTGCTGTGGAGACTGTGTCATGAGAGTGTTGTGAAGGGCCTTATATACAGATGCTCTCTGATTTACACAGAAACGAAACTCTGAAATAACAAAAATTAAACTACCACTAAAGGGCGTGGTACCGGGAACCACACGTAACATAGGGCTAGACATTAGTCATATGAGCAGAGGTTGGTAGTAGCTGCTCAATCACATTTACTCCAGTAGCCTACCTACACGTCGGCCAATGGCAAATGCTTCATTTTGACAAATACTGCAGTTTGTCTCGTGCATCTTGTTCTTTGGAATAATTTCTGACATTTTCTTGGAATTTTCTTGCAGATATCACAATTTCCACATTATTTTAATGTGTGGAAATAATACTGTGCATCGAGTTTAAAAAAGCATTTGGATGGAATTCATGAACTTCAGGCTCGTTTTCCAGCATTTCTGTGAAAGTGACGCTGAAAGTTGTGAACTGTGCTCATAAACGTTTCCCTGAAGAATTGATGCTCCAAATGTGGTAGAAAGTTAGGAATGAGTTTGGAAACAACTAACATTTTCATTTACTGACTTCCTCATGTCACTGTTTGCAGTAAAAACAAGTCAGGTATAGAGCCTTTAAGAGGATGCTCACTGTTCTTCTGCAGAGGGTTTATTTAGCGTTTTACGGAATTATTGAGGAAACAAAAATGACAATGTATTACTTTAAATATTATGCTTTTGAGATGTGAAGTTTTTTTCTTAATTTTTTATGTCTTACATTGAAATGTGCCAGTTGATGAATCCCAGACATTGTGCTGTTCCCCATAGGAAAGTGAAAAGGAAATACTCCAGGAATACAGCACTGATAAAATAATTGATTTTGTAATAACAGTTGTAAGTACTGGCCCAGTTCTGAAGATGGGGCACTTTTTTTGAGAGACGTCATTTACATGTAACACTTTTCACCAAATTAAAAAAAAAACATTGGTTTTTAAAATTACATTGATCGCAGGAAAGTTTCAGTTCACAGTAAACCAATCAAAGGGTGGTTTCTTGGTGCAATAAGGCGGGAGGTGAAGAACACAGAGTAAAGTATGCTGGAAATGTAACCACTCCTACAGTGACAATACACATTTAAGTGAGAACTTTTGCTTTTTTATTCTAATAGTAAAGTAAATGTCATCTAAAAATGTTCTACTGTGCACCATGATATCGGCTAATCATTGCATACAATTCCATTCAAAGGCAGTATCCTCAATGGACTCAGGCCCAGCCAGCACAATAAAACACAAATGTGCATCTATCCTCACAGGTAAGAATGAACATGACTCATAAACATTTGGATGGAGGTTTAATTTGTTCTTACTGCAGATTCACTATCAATTTAAGAAATGTATGCAGCGTATAGGAAAGTGTGGCTTGTCATAAAGTTTCTTATTTCTTAGTTATGGTCAGAGATGGGTAGAGTAGCCAAAATATTTAAGTAAGAATGACATTACCTCAAGTATCATAAAACTACTCAAAGGCAACAGTTACTTCATAAAGTTACAAGTCTACTACAGTAAATGTATCAGAAGCCTCAGGTAAAAGCAAGGAGTCAATCTGCTTTTCTTATAGGACATTATTGTACATTTGTTATAACAATGGCATCAATATTTTAATGGACAAAACTCCCATGTAGGTTGTGGAATAGGCGTCTCAGTGTAAATAATCTGGATATTGTATCCATTTATGGCACTTCTCAGTACAATCTATGATAATGAAATAGCCTATATTTAAAGAGCCACAGACTATATAGATCATAAAACTACAATGTTTTTTTTCTAGCATATAATTAAAAAAAATAGGCAAATTAAGTCATTACTTTTTTGAGTTGGTGCCTTTTGTGTCTGTCTTGCATGTTGTGGGCGGACCTGTCCTGCTAAATTTAGTTCATTATCTCTGATGAGTCTTTGAACCTGGTTGTCTTACTGCTCTGTGTGACGTACTGGTTTAGATGTGGAGTCAGTCAAATGTTGTGTTTTGAAATTAAAATTTAAACTTTTAAAAATGTCTTTTCAGTGCATTGTTTGATAAAAAAAAAGTTCTGTGTAGAGTTGGACACAATAGTTGGGTATATGTAATAGTCGCCTATTGATTGCTTCAATGTTTAATATGAAACATCTCCGGTCTTATTTATGACAAGCCTGACCATGACAGTGTGTGTGAGGAAGGGAATGATTATAGTAAAAAAAAAAACAGTCATGTGCTGACTCTTGATTCATGTTATGTGCACTTAGACTGCACCTGCCAAGAAACCTCATAGAAAAGCTGTGATTTAACCTGAAATTAAACTGTGTTTTTTTAACTAACACATTAACTACCATCCCTCTGCAATTGACTCTATAACAAAGTGTGTTTTGTTATTTTCAGAACTCAGACCATTTTACTCATAAGCAGAAACCTTTTATTCAAATGAATGCATTACAAACATGTTGGAGAAATGTCAAATAATTTCAAAAGTGATTAAACGAACATGAACACAATTTTTTTCAATTGTTTAACTTAGTGTTTGGCAATTGTAGATTATCCTTCAATTCTTTCCTTCAGGTTCAGGTTTCTAGATAAGTATAGCAGCTACACCGGCTCCCACAGCCCCTGAAGCACTGGCCACAGCTGATGAAGCAGCTGTTGACAGCCCGGCCATTCCTGTAGACACAAAACAGCACTTTATCAGGGATTTAATTACATTTTTAGGCAACATCTTTAAGGTCATATAATATATTCCACTAATCAGGCCCACCTTAATGTACCCATAGGCCCCAGGTCTTAAACAGAATTGTAGACCCCTACCCCCCTCCTCAGCGCAAACCCAAACCCCAAACCTAACCCCCACAAAAACCCTAACTCTTCATGTATCCCTCTGGGCCAGGTAGGGCGGGCCTACTCCAGGTAAACAGATAGGAGCGCAGCGCAATCATCTCATATGGTTAGTCATGCTGCAAAGTGAAGTGATTGACATGAAAATCAACGAATCACCAATTGTTTTTTTTTAACTTATTTCTGATATAGGCTCTTGACCATGGTAGGCCCCTGGGCTCCTACTAGCCCATTGGATAAGGTGGCTCTGCCACCAATAAGTTAGTCCAAGACACATATATTTTGATCACATTAAGCAGGCCTAAACAATAAGGTATTATAGGCTTACCAGCTGACTGGAGCACAGCTACGAGGCTCCCAGCAGCCACTCCGCCTCCATTGGCAACAGCCGCAGTTGACATCATTCCAGCCGCGTAGGATCCTGCTGTGATGCCCACTGCGGAGAAGCCTGCAACTCCCAGAACCACCGGAGCGAGAGCCACACCGCCCGCCGCTACTCAGCCAACACACAAAACAGTCATTTAGGCCGATAGATAGGTCAATAAATGAGAATGTAATATAGTCAAATGTGTTGATAGGCTACCTGCTCCAGCAGCAGCCAAAGCATAAGTCACTAAAACATAAACATCAAAACGTTAAACCACCTCCAAAATGTAAGACTGAAATGTTCCAATTTGGCTATAAATACTCACAGAGCCCCATTGTCGTTTGGATGATGCTGTGGAGACTGTGTCATGTGAGTGCTGTGAAGGGCCTTATATAGAGATGCTCTCTGATTTACACAGAAACGAAACTCTGAAATAACAAAAATTAAACTACCACTTAAGGGCGTGGTACCGGGAATCACACGCGAGATGTGAAGTTTTTATTTTTTTATTTCATTATTTTATTTTAATGTCTTACATTGAAATGTGCCAGTTGATGAATCCCAGACATTGTGCTGTTCCCCATAGGAAAGTGGGAAATACTCCAGGAATACAGCACTGATAAAATAATTGATTTTGTAATAACAGTAAAAAAATGTAAAAAATGTTTTTAAGAATTACATTGATCGCAGGAAAGTTTCAGTTCACAGTAAACCAATTAAAGGGTGGTTTCTTGTGCAATTAGGTCATTCCACAAAGGAGGTGAAGAACACAGAGTAAAGTATGCTGGAAATGTAACCACTCCTACAGTGACAATGCACATTTAAGTGAGTACTTTTGCTTGTGTATTCTAATAGTAAAGTAAATGTCATCTAAAAATGTTCTACTGTGCACCATGATATCGGCTAATCATTGCATACAATTCCATTCAAAGGCAGTATCCTCAATGGACTCAGGCCCAGCCAGCACAATAAAGCACAAGTGTGCATCTATCCTCACAGGTAAGAATGAACACGACTCATAAACATATGGATGGAGGTTTGCACTGAATTTGTTCTTACTGCAGATTCACCATCAATTTAAGAAATGTATGCAGCGTTTAGGAAAGTGTGGCTTGTCATAAAGTTTCTTATTAGTTTTCTTAGTTATGGTCAGAGATGAGTAGACAAAATATTTAAGTAAGAATGACATTACCTCAAGTATCATAAAACTACTCAAAGGCAACAGTTACTTCATAAAGTTACAAGTCTACTACAGTAAATGTATCAGAAGCCTCAAAGCAAGGAGTCAATCTGCTTTTCTTATAGGACATTATTGTGCATTTGTTGTAACAATGGCATCAATGTTTTAATGGACAAAACTCCCATGTAGGTTGTGGAATAGGCGTCTCAGTGTAAATAATCTGGACATTTTATCCATTTATGGCACTTCCATGGCACACGGCCAGCTCCGGGGCCCGTGCGCTCAAAACCCTGCATATTGGTAAAATAGAGGTAAATACTAATCACAGAATGTAAGGCTAAAGTATATTTAAAGAGCCATAAACTATATAGATCATAAAACTCTATAGATCATAAAACTACATTTTTTATAGCATAAAATAAAAAATCAGCAAATTAAGTCATTACTTTTTTGAGTTGGTGCCTTTTGTGTCTGTCTTTCATGTTGTGGGCGGACCTGTCAGTGTAAATTCATTATTTTTGTTGAACAAGTGAACTGTCTTTGTCTCTGGTTGTCTTACTGCTCTGTGTGACGTACTGGTTTAGATGTGGAGTCAAATGTCATCAAAATGAGTGTTTTGGAAATTAAAATGTAAGATTTTCCAATTTTCACTTTTCAACCCATTGTTTAATAAAAATAAAGTTTTGCGTAGAGTTGGACATAATCGTTGGCTACATCATGTAATAGTCGCCTAATGGTACAATCATGTTGCTTCAATGTTTAAAATGAAACATCCCCGGTCTTATTTATGACAAGCCTGACCATGACAGTGTGTGTGAGGAAGGAAATGATTATAGTAAAAAAAAAAACAGTCATGTGCTGACTCTTGATTCATGTTATGTGCACTTACTGCACCTGCCAAGAAACCTCATAGAAAAGCTGTGTGATTTAACCCGAAATTAAACTGCGCCTTTTTAACTAACACATTAAATACCATCTCTCTGCAATTGACTTTATGACAAAGTGTTTTCTGTTATTTTCATAACTCAGACCATTTTACTCATAAACAGAAACCTTTTATTCAAATGAATGCATTACAAACATGTTGGAGAAATGTCAAATAATTTCAAAAGTGATTAAACAAACATGAACACAATTGTTTCCAATTGTTGAATTTGTTGATTGTTTGGCAATTGTAAATCATCCTTCAAATCTCTCCTTTAGGTTCAGGTTTCTAAATAAGTATAGCAGCTACACCGGCTCCCACAGCCCCTGAAACACCGGCCACAGCCGCAGTAGCAGCTGTTGACAGCCCGGCCATTCCTGTAGACACAAAACAGCACTTACATTTTTTGGGCAACATCTTTAAGGTCACATAACATATTCCACCAATCAGTTAGTTCAAGTGACATATATTTTGATCACATTCATCAAGCCTAAATTATAATGTAATGTATAATGTTTATGTCTGTGTACCACCAGCCACTAGGTGGCACTGCACTTCCTGTCTGTGTGTCCAGGTGAGCCTTAAGGGCTGAAGGGAGTGGCCTCAGTGCGGCAGAGTGAAGGCATATTTGATCGTGATTGTTAAGCTGTTGAAATACGGAAATAAAAGGATTCTTCACTTAACACAAGAGTATTGGGCTCTTTCCACGCGTGCTAAACACCTTTCTACTTTTCCGCAGTCTACTACTGCGGTCAAGTGAGCCGTCATCCGCAAAATGCCAGTCAAGCCAGCCGTAACGTTGTTTTGTAGTGCGCGATTATTGCCGCTAACACGGTGGGCCAATGGGCTCAGGTTTAGGGACCGTCAACAATGTATTGTACGTCCTTTTAAGCGTCCATTATTACCACGACTGCACTAGGCCAATGCACTGATTAATAGGGACCGTCAACAACATAATGTTAACAACATAACTTGCAATCCAAAGGAGGATTACAGCTGCCAAACTTCCAACATTACTTTCTCTCCTTTGGATGTGAACAAGCAAGCCAGTTGTTCCATCACACTGCAGATAAAGACTGGGTCAAAATAGAAAAAAACCTACTAATGGAATTTGATATTGAAGTGGAAAGCCTATATTACATAAAAAAAATTACCACATGAATTAAAACAAAGCCCTATTGAAGCCACCTTTAATATTTTAAAGTCATGTCAAAAAATACTTGGAATCAAATCAGCTACATCTGTGAATCAGCCTCTTTGGTATAATTCTAATTTCACAATCAATAAAAAGATTATAAAATGGGCTACTTGGAAAGACATAGGCATTACTCAGCTTCAAGATATTATTCATGAGAGTTCCTTTAAAACATTTCCTACTCTAGTTGATCAATATAATGTCTCCAAAAATAACTTCTTAAATTACATATCTTTAAAATTTGCAGTAACCAATTGTGTATCTTTTGAAAACATGACTTATGGCACCCATCAATTGGAAGATGCACTTTTCAATCAAGATGAAACCAAGAAAACAGTTAAAAAAATATATAGAATCTTAAATGAACATCATACTAAAAATGCAAACGATATGTGTATTAGGAAATGGACCAATGATCTAAACATTCAGGAGGACGATTTATCATGGAATGACATCTGGAAGAATGCCAGGCGACCTTTTAGATGCAGCAAAAATAAGCTGAGTCAATTTAAAATCTTGAACAGACTGTACTATACACCTTCCCAATTGTTTAAAATGGGTGCTGTAGATACTAATTTATGTATAAAATGTCAGGCAGCTGAGGGAACCTTGGTTCATCTTTTGTGGGAATGCCCAAGGATAAAGGAGTTGTGGACAAAAACAACAAATGAAGCCATGTCATATCTACATATTGATATTCCAATGACTCCCCAAACTTGCATCCTTGGAGACCTACATCAATTTAGTAATGCTTCATCAACGAAAAAGAATGCATTTCTATCATTATGCATTATAACCAAAAGAATAATTTTGAAAAAATGGACAATGACTGTCCGACTCAATACGACTGGTACGCACATGCTATGGAGACGATATCAGTGGAAAAAACGGCTTTTAGATTATACAATCAGGAATCCGATTATCTTGAAACATGGGATCCATTACATGAATTTATCTTGAGTGTTAATTGAATGTACGTAGAATTCCTTTTTTCTTTTATGTGAATGGAATTGTACTTACTAATATTAATATTGACATTATCATCTGTAAATATTGTTGCGTGTGGTAGAAACGGAAAAAAAAAATTGGGAGACAATGTGGCACTGTTAGTGGAAAGTTTTACTGCTGTTCATTATACATGTATTTATGACTGTGTGTATATGTATGTGTGTATGTATGTATGTATGTATATATATATATATATATGTGTTTATGTATGAATGTACGTGTATGTATATATGTGTGTGTGTATGTCAATATACATTAGCTTTGTAAAAATGCTTTATACACAAGGTGTAAACGGATTGGGTGCGGGATATTTAGTATTTTTCTCTTTTTCTTTCTCTTTTTCTTTTCTCTGTTGTTTTTTCCTTATATGTTTACATCCTTTGTAAATGTATTGAATAAAGAAAAAGAAAAAAAAAGAAAAAAAAACAAAAAAAACATAATGGATAACATAGTCTACTGCGAATACGCGAGACCAATGTACCATAGAAATATAGCAATGTACGGAGAATTAGGGACCGTCAACAATGTAATTTCTCCTCTAAAATGGAATCTTTCCGACACCTAGTGCAGTCGTGGTAATAATCGACGCTTAAAAGGACGTACAATACATTGTTGACGGTCCCTAAGCCTAAACCTGAGCCCATTGGCCTACCGTGTTAGCGGCAATAATCGCGCACTACAAAACAACATTACGGCTGGCTTGACTGGCATTTTGCGGATGACGGCTCACTTGACCGCAGTCCTAGACGCCAGTGGTACAGGGCCGCTGGCCGCTACAAATAAGATATTATAGGCCTACCAGCTGACGTGAGTACAGCCACGGTGCTCCCAGCAGCCACTCCTCCTCCACTGGCAATAGCCGTAGCTGACATCCAACTGGCTGCAAAGGATCCTGCTGCTATGCCCACTGAGGTGAAGCCTGCAACTCCCAGAGCTACAGGAGCGAGAGCCGCACCGCCCACTGCTACTCGGTCAACACACAAAACAGTCATTTAGGCCAATAGATAAAAATGTAATATAGTCAAATGTGTCGCTAGACTACCTGTAGCAACACCAGCCAAAGCATAAGTCACTAAAACAGAAACATAAAAACGTTAAACCACTAACAAATTGAGATAAAGACTGAAATGATCCAATTTGGCTATAAACTCACGGAGCCCCATTGTCGTTTGGATGATGCTGTTGTTGTTATCTTCCTGCTGTGGAGACAATGTGTCATGAGAGTGTTGTGAAGGGCATTATATAGAGATGCTCTCTGATTTACACAGAAACGAAACTCTGAAATAACAAAAATTAAACTACCACTAGAGGGCGTGGTACCGGGAACCACACGCGAGTTTTTAATTTTTTAATTTAATTTTTAATTTTTTTATGTCTTACATTGAAATGTGCCAGTTGATGAATCCCAGACATTGTGCTGTTCCCCATAGGAAAGTGAAAAGGAAATACTCCAGGAATACAGCACTGATAAAATAATTGATTTTGTAATAACAGTTGTCAGTATTGGCCCAGTTCTGAAGAAGAGGCACTTTTTTGAGAGACGTCATTTACATTTAACACTTTTCACCAACTTAAAAAAAAGAATTGGTTTTAAGAATTACATTGATCGCAGGAAAGTTTCAGTTCACAGTAAACCAATCAAAGGGTGGTTTCTTGTGCAATTAGGCCATTCCACAAAGGAGGTGAAGAACACAGAGTAAAGTATGCTGGAAATGTAACCACTCCTACAGTGACAATACACATTTAAGTGGGTACTTTTGCTTGTGTATTCTAATAGTAAAGTAAATGTCATCTAAAAATGTTCTACTGTGCACCATGATATCGGCTAATCATTGCATACAATTCCATTCAAAGGCAGTATCCTCAATGGACTCAGGCCCAGCCAGCACAATAAAGCACAAGTGTGCATCTATCCTCACAGGTAAGAATGAACATGACTCATAAACATTTGGATGGAGGTTTGCATTGAATTTGTTCTTGTGTTATCTTACTGCAGATTCACTATCAATTTAAGAAATATATGCAGCGTTTAGGAAAGTGTGGCTTGTCATAAAGTTGATTATGACAAGCCACACGGATTATTTCACGGATTATTTATGACATAATCCGTGAATTTGTCAGTGTTCATATCAGGTCCCATTCCAACGTGGTCCCGCGGTGATCTGCGTTTTAGTAGACTACTAGGTCTTAACACGTGGCTTCATTCGAAGTGCATCGTTAATGATTTTATTTTCATTAACAACTACGAGTTGTTCAGAAATCGCCCCGCCCTCTTCAACAGAGACGGTCTTCACCCGAGTGGACTGGGCAGTCACATGCTGTCAAAAAACTTTCAGCATGCTGTACAAACAAACACACGTGATTGACAACCATCAACAACGACGTCACACCCTGCCCCGTTTACTTCTCCTTGGAGCCACCCTATGCCATTGAGCGCCCCCTGTCTCCCGCGATATGACACACCTATACCGACCATTATTCAAAACAGAAAGAGCTCAGTTAGAAAGAGCTCTGCGAGGCGCTCGGACCAAACAAATCTAGCACACATCCCCCGTCAGAATGTGGCAACTGGCCCGATCACATTAAAACATGCTGCACTTAATGTTAGATCGCTAAATAACAAATCGCTTTTAATTAATGATCTTATATCCTTTTATAACCTTGATTTTATGTTTTTAACTGAGACATGGCTGGATAAAAACACTGAGAATGCTGTCCTAATTGAGTGTACCCCCTCAAATTTTAACTTTATGTCTGAAATAAGACACAATCAGAGAGGTGGGGGTGTCTGTTCCCTATTTAAGGACAATTTATCTTGCTACAAACTGTCGTTTGGGGATTTTTCATCATTTGAGTATGTGTCATTTAAAATGAAGATAGAAAAATCTGCCATACTCTATATTGTTATTTATAAACCGCCCCAAAATGTTTCTTCTTTTATTGATGATTTTATTGGATTAATCTCAATTGTGGCAACAGAATTTGACTTTTTGATCATTACTGGAGACCTGAATGTGCATGTGGATGTACTGAATGACCGGCACACAAAAGAACTCAATGCTGTCCTGGACACATTTGGTTTAACTCAGCATGTGTCTGAGCCCACCCATAACAGAGGTCACACATTGGACCTTATTATTACAAAAGGTGTTACAATCTCTAATGTGAATGTTGTTGATGTTGCACTATCTGATCATTTTTGTGTTTTCTTTGAACTTTCTGTCGTGCCCAAGCCAGCAGTTGGGTCCGCAGTGTTTCAGAAAAGACTCATAAATGATAAAACAAGAGAACAGTTTATAGAAATGATAACATTTGAAGATTCCCCCTGTTCCGATGTTGATAATTTGTTGAGCTCCTATACGTCAGGTGTTTTAAATGTCTTGGACACCATAGCCCCTGTTAAGGATAAAATTGTTAAAACTAAGCAAAAGGCCCCTTGGATAAATGAAGATTCGGTCCGGGCACATAAAAGGGAGTGCCGGAGAGCCGAACGAACATGGTGCAAATCAAAGCTTCAGGTACATTATGAAATGTACAAAGAAAAGTTACACGTGTTCAACCAGACTCTGCGTAGAGCTAGAGAGAAGTATTTCTCTGAAATAATTTCAACTCTCGTGTTCTGTTTGCCACGGTCAGCAGACTCACAAACCCTCCAGTTTCATTGCCCCATGAATTAATATGTACATCCAAGTGCAATGAGTTTGCAAAATTTTTTAGCAACAAGGTCCAAGCAATTAAAAACGCTATTAGCTCCTCACAACAAATGGTAGCATTTCAACCAGTAGTAGAACTAGAGCTGACACATTTTGCACCGGTCACTCCTGACTTAGTGGAGGATGTTATCTCTGGTCTGAGCTCAAGTACCTGCTGCCTGGATGAACTGCCAACCAGATTTTTGAAGTCTGTGCTGAGCAGTTTATCCCAACAATTCACGTGTCTAGTTAACACCTCCCTCCAGACTAGAGTTTTTCCAAAGGCCCTAAAAACAGCTGTTAAGCCACTGCTGAAGAAGAGTGGTCTTGAGACAACAGAAATGAACAATTATCGGCCTATATCAAATCTGCCCTTTATTGGAAAAGTCTTGGAGAAAGTGGTTTACAGCCAGCTTACGGACTTTCTTATTGTAAATAATGTTTTTGACGTGTTCCAATCGGGCTTTAGACCCTGTCACAGTACTGAGACAGCCTTGATCAAAGTGACAAATGACATCAGGCTAAATACAGATGCAGGCAAGGTCACAGTCTTAGTTCTGCTGGACCTGAGTGCTGCGTTTGACACAGTGGACCACGGGATCTTAGTAGAGAGGTTAAAAACCTGGGTGGGAATCTCTGGAAAGGCTCTCGAGTGGTTCAGATCCTACCTCGAGGAACGAACATACTATGTCGCCATCGGAAACTGTGTCTCAGACCTAGTTGCATTGACCTGTGGTGTTCCCCAGGGGTCGATTCTGGGGCCCCTCTTGTTCAATTTGTACATGCTCCCTCTAGGTCAATTAATATCAGGTAACAATGTATCTTATCATAATTACGCAGACGATACGCAGATCTATGTTTCATTGACAGTGGGTGAAAATGGGCCTATAGATTCACTGTGTCATTGTATCAAACAGATTAGTGCGTGGATGCAAAATAACTTCCTCCAGCTGAACACAGATAAAACTGAGATAATCGTCTTTGGCCCACAAAAACACCGAGAGGTTGTCATTGCTCATCTTGAAGCTCTTTCACTGGCACCCAAAAGTCAAGTTAGAAATCTCGGGGTAATCATGGACTCAGACCTGAATTTGAACAGTCATATCAAGCCCATTACATCAGCGGCCTATTACCACCTCAAAAACATTGCCAAAATAAAAAACATAGTGTCCAAACCAGACTTGGAGAGACTAATTCATGCTTTTGTCTCTAGCCGCTTAGACTACTGTAACGGCCTGTTCACTGGCCTCTCTAAACGAGCTGTTAGACAACTGCAGTACATCCAAAATGCTGCGGCTCGATTCCTGACCAAACGCAGGAAATACGACCACATTAGTCCAGTGCTCCGGTCTCTGCACTGGCTTCCTGTTGCTCAGGGAATAGAGTTTAAAACAGCCCTGCTTGTGTATAAGTCCCTTCATTGTCAAGCACCAAAGTACCTTTAGCTCCCAGCTGAATGAATGAGCGTACAGGTGGGTTTTCCTTTTACACGTTTCCTTTTATTTCCATGATCACCACCGTAAGAGCTATATAAAAACATCAGTGAATTAATCATACCATATTACAAAGAATCAACCGTACAATAAAAACATACCTTATTTCCCCAATCAGCTAGGGCCAAGACCATAGTGAGGACGTCTGGCGAACCCACCCGCCCTATTCTATTTGAACATTTCCTACTTCCTCCCAAACAGGAAGCGCTCCACACCGGAAAACAAAACTTCAAAATAAACTGTCCGATACAGTACCTCTCTGACATGTTACAGCTGTATGAACCACCTCGGGCCCTGAGATCGTCAGGGAAGGGCCTCCTGGTGGTTCCCAGAGTCAGGACTAAACATGGTCAGGCTGCATTTCAGGTTTATGCAGCAAAAGTCTAGAACAGCCTCAATGAGGATCTGAGACAGGCCTCAACCCTGAGCATTTTTAAGTCCAGGCTGAAAGGACACCTTTTTACTGCAGCCTATGGAGATTGAAACTTTTTTATTTATTTTTGTATTTTATGAAATTGTAACTAATGATTTGTTTTCTTCATTTTCATTGTGTTTTTAATGCTTTTTTTGTGTGTTTTTAATGCTTTTTATTCTATTTTTACTATGTTTGGTGCTGCTGTGAGGCACATTGAGTTGTCATGTACATGAAATGTGCCATACAAATAAACTTGCCTTGCCTATTAGTTTTCTTATGGTCAGAGATGAGTAGAGTAGCCAAAATATTTAAGCAAGAATGACATTACCTCAAGTATCATAAAACTACTCAAATGCAACAGTTACTTCATAAGGTTACAAGTCTACTACAGTAAATGTATCAGAAGCCTCAGGTAAAAGCAAGGAGTCAATCTGCTTTTCTTATGGGACATTATTGTACATTTGTTATAACAATGGCATCAATGTTTTAATGGACAAAACTCCCATAGGTTGTGGAATAGGCGTCTCAGTGTAAAGAATCTGGACATTTTATCCATTTATGGCACTTCTCAGTACAATCTATGACGGCCCGGAGTGCGGCCAGTTCCGGGGCCCGTGCGCTCAAAACCCTGCGCTCGTGGGGGCTGGAGATCGACGAGGCGCTGTTCCTGGCGGGGGCTCCCAAGGGCCCCATGCTGGAGAAGATCCGGCCGCACATTTTCTTCGATGACCAGATGTTTCACGTAGAGGGCGCTGCTGAGCTGGGTACCGTGGCCTGTCACGTGCCCTACGGGATTGCACAGAAAGTAGCCAATGCCGTAAAGCCCACACTTAATTGACGTTGCGTCAACTTTTAAAGAGGCATGTAGCCGTGTGGCATTATGTTGTGATGGTGGTGCCCTCTTTATCATCTAACACATATTATTTATTCATCTACAAAGTATTTATTATAACTCCAGAGTTGGAGAAATCACACAAAAAGAGTGCCTTATTTGAAGAGGTGTTCATATTGGTAAAATAAAAGTAAATACTAATCACACAATATAAGAATCAAATATATTTAAAGAGCCATACAATTAAAACTGCAATATTTTTTATAGCATATAATTCAAAAATAAGCAAATTTAGTCATTACTTTTTTGAGTTGGTGCCTTTTGTGTCTGTCTGCATGTTGTGTGTGGACCTGTCCTGCTAAATTTAGTTCATTATCTTTGTTGAGTCTTTGAACCTGGTTGTCTTACTGCTCTGTGTGACGTACTGGTTTAGATGTGGAGTCAGTCAAATGTTGTGTTTTGAAATTAAAATTTAAACTTTTCAAAATGTCACTTTGCAATGCATTGTTTGATAAAAAATAAAGTTGTGTAGAGTTGGACATAATATGTAATAGTCGCCTAATGATATGTTGCTTCAATGAAACATCCCCAGTCATATCTATGACAAGCCTGACCATAACATAACATAACATAAACCTGGAAACATCTGAGCTGAGAAGTGATAGGCCTTTGTTAGGCTTTGCCAGTTGTGCTGCATTAAACAATGATCTGAATAACAAAGCACGTTTTCTTTTGTATACTCTGCACATGAAACGTTATGTGCACTGTGCTAGGCTGCACCTGCGAAGTAACCTCATAGAAAAGCTGTGTGATTTAAGCCGAAATTAAACAGCTTTTTTTTAACTAAGCTTAGCACATTAAATACCATCCCTCTACAATAACAAATAACAAGGTTGTTTATGTTTTCAAAAGTCATAACTCAGACCATTTTACTCATAAACAGAAACCTTTTATTCAAATGCATTAAAAACATGTTGGAGATATGGCAAATAATCTCAAAAGTGATTTAACATGAACACAATTGTTATCCTTCAAATCTTTCCTTCAGGTTCGTTTAAGTACAGCAGCTACACCGGCTCCCACAGCCCCTGAAGCACCGGCCACAGCCGCTGAAGCAGCTGTTGACAGCCCGGCCATTCCTGTAGACACAAAACAGCACTTTATCAGGGATTTAATTACATTTTTTGGGCAACATCTTTAAAAAAAAAAAAAAGCTACATCTCGCCAACGGGACGTGCACCACTAAATGCATACCTACACGCCCTACAGTCACATTGCCTGACATGTTACTAGTCAAAATGATAGATTTGGGTAAGACAAAGGTCCCCCATAAAACGCATGGACATATCCACGTAAAAATGTACAACGTTAATTTTTACAGATATTGTTGACCTGACCAGGATATATGTTCAAGTGGTATTTTTTAAAGGCTCAGGGTGTGTTTTGGTTCCACCCATACGAGCGATCGCAATGTCGTCACATCCGTTGGCCGTGGTAGGCATTTTACATTTTCATATTTGATAAACATTTTATTAAAATCCTATAATCAGCAAAAACAATGTCCATAAACAAGGCATTGCTTCTCTTGCGCTGTAACAGATCTATCATTTTATAAAACCGAGTTAGAGGCCTGTATGCATCAGCTGTTGCCGACCATTCACCAAAACATTCAGCGAAAATTGCGGAAGTAAACCATAACAGCGATCGCTCGTATTGCAGCTGTGGACCTTATTTTCATCAAAAACTTTAAACTTAAAACAGAATGTGCAGTTCGAAATGATTCGCCACCAATAAGTTAGTCCAAGTGACATATATTTTGATCACATTAATCAGGCCAAACCAATAAGGTAGGCCATTATAGGCTTACCAGCTGACTGGAGCACAGCTACAAGGCTCCCAGCAGCCACTCCGCCTCCATTGGCAACAGCCGCAGTTGACATCATTCCGGCCGCGTAGGATCCTGCTGAGATGCCCACTGCGGAGAAGCCTGCAACTCCCAGAACCACCGGAGCGAGAGCCACACCGCCCGCCGCTACTCAGCCAACACACAAAACAGTCATTTAGGCCGATAAATGTGATAGCCTCTAGTAAAATGTGTCGTTACCTGCTCCAGCAGCAGCCAAAACGTAAGTCACTAAAACATAAACTTAAAAACGTTAAACCACCTCCAAAATAGATTAAGGCTGAAATGTTCCAATTTGGCTATAAATACTTACGAAGCCCCATTGTCGTTTGCGCGGTGGATCGTTGCTGTTTATCTGCCTGCTGTGGAGACTGTGTCATGTGGGTGCTGTGAAGGCGGGGCTTTTATAGACCCTTTAACTGCTGACATCATCAGTGACATCATCTGGAGGCAGGAAGTGATCAAGAGAAATAAGATTAAACTAAAACTAGCGATTATAAGTGTAAAACTACAACTAAATAATGTGGTCCTGTTGTGGCTTAAGGTGCCAGACCAAGAGGAATGACATTTGAGACGATATTTATTTGATATTTCCAAAACAGTTTTTCATTTGTTTATCGCTACCATGACAACAGCTCCAATGGAAATAGATAGGAATCTAACTTCCTGCCTCCTGCGAGTCCGAGCTACTCATGGACCTCCCTTTGCCTCTCTGAGCACGTCTTGTGAATGCAGCGCGCGGACATCAAACAACCTAACGTAAGCGTGCTATTGGTATTTGATTGTGTATATCGCCGATTAGGCAAGTGGTTTATGTGGATCTCTAACCATTACATAAGTGACGCGTACCTTTGCACTTAGGGGCCGTTTAACAGGGTCCAAACTCCGAATGTTTTGCCTCCAGCCATCTACACCTGATTGGTAATGTAACTAACATTTTAATTGACTGACTTCCTCATTTCATTGTTTGCAGAGAAAGAGTCAGGTATAAGTCAGATGATTGAGAGCCTATCATAGAGGATGCAGATTGCTCACTGTTCTTCTGCAGCGGGTTTATTTAGTGTTTAACGAGTCTCAATGTCCTTTACTAATGTGAAAGAGTTTTAAACCCAGCAAGAAGTTAGTTTTATTACCAATGTGCAAAGCATTATGCTTTTCAGATATTGATTGAAATATGTCAATCAATCATGACTCCCAGATATCATGCTTATCCCCATAGGGAAGTGGGAATTACTCCTGGAATACAGAATTGATGAAATAACTTATAAGTATACTTAATATTTTGAGTATTGGCCCAGTTCTAAAGTTGGGGCATATTTTATGAGAGGCCATTTACATTTGACATTTTTCACCAACTTTTTGCAAAATATAGTTTGTAAGAAGTACATTGATCACAGGAAAGTTTCAGTTTTCAGTAAATATTAAACAGCCACATCAAAGCAATAACATCATCAGCTTTTTACCATCTGAAAAACATTGCTAAGATCAGACTTAGAGAGACTTATCCATGCATTTGTCTCCAGCAGGTTAGACTACTGTAACGGCTGCTCACTGGCCTCTCTAAATGAGCTATCAGACAGCTACAGTACATCCAGAACGCTGCTGCTCGAGTCCTGACAAGAACCAGGAAATACGACCATATTAGTCCAGTGCTCTGGTCTCTACACTGGCTTCCTGTCACTCAGAGAAAAGACTGTAAAACAGCTCTGCTTGTCTACAAATCTTTTCATGGTTTAGCACCAAAGTACATCTCTGACATGTTAGAGCCGTATGAACCATCTCGGGCCCTGAGAACTTCAGGGAGGGGCCTCCTGGTGGTTCCCAGAGTCAATAATAAACACGGTGAGGCTGCGTTTCAGTTTCATGCAGCTAAAATCTGGAACAGTCTTCACGAGGATGTGAGACAAGCCTCAACTCTGACAATGTTCAAATCCAGGCTGAAAACAGTTCTTTTTACCGATGCATATGACTGAGAGTATTTTATCTGCACTCTCGCCTTTTACTGTAATTGATTAATTTTATGTTGATGTTTTTATTGATTCTATTTGTTTTCTTGTATTTATGCAACTGTGAAGCACTTTGAGTTGCCTTGTGTATGAATTGTGCTCTACACATAAACTTGCCTTGCCATAATCAATTAAAGGCTGGTTTCCAATGCAAGAAGGCCATTACACAAAGGAGGTGAAGAACAGAGTAAAATATGCTGGAAATGTAACCACTTCTACAGTGACGTATTGAAACAATTCTTAAGACAAAATAAGCTGGGTACTTTTGCTTTTGTATTCTAATCGTAAAGAATTACATTTGCATACAATTCAATTCAAAGGCAGTGTCCTCAATGCACATAACAATAAAAGTACAAGTGTGACTCTAGCCTCGCAGGTAAGAATGAACATGACTCAATCACATATGGATGGAGGTTTGCTCTGAATTTATTCTTGTGTTAGTGTAACACGTGGTTGTAACTCAGCCATAATTTAGGGTTTACCAAGAGAAAGGATTAATTTAATCTAGTAAAATAAAAAAAAGAATATGTTTTCACCAGTTCTCTCATATAACAGAAAGTGTCCACCTCGTTATTAAAACAGGTAGTAATAACCTTTTTCAGTTCTTATTGTTCTTTCAGTTAGTCAAGTAAACTTTTAGTCAGTGGCCATATATTTCCCCCTGTATCGTTAAGTGAAGAATAGAACGTGGGGGAGGTTCCAGCACTCCGGAACGTGTGCCAGTCCCAGGGTACGGCTGTCCAGGTGAGGCAACGGCAGCTGGGTGTGGTCCTCCACTTGAATGGGTCTCTCAAAAAACAACCTGCATATTTATAAATCAAGTCACTATCACTGTCCATATGCAGGATTAAATATTCATATCTCAGTTACAAGCTTGTACAGATCTCAAATCAACAACTGTTACAGTTTACAATAAAAGAAAATAAATGGCAGACCTGATACCATATTTCACTCAGTAAACAACAGTTATTACAACATAATAACACAGTTTCAATAAAAGGTACCTATTAAAATACAACTTTAGAATAGTCTCCGATTGGTTTTTAGGAGTACATAAAATACATTTCACTCACCGGAGAAGATCAGCAGAACTACCTTACTGCAGATGACCTTTCGTGTGTATGCTACTCTGGACAAAAAATCTAATGTAATCAGCAGGTGTGCTCGCTTTGGCTGAACAAAAATAGCATTCTCATTACATACAAATTAACTCACCAAATAATGCTGACATTGATGACAA
Organism: Gobius niger; assembly: GCF_951799975.1. Lineage (NCBI taxonomy): Eukaryota > Metazoa > Chordata > Actinopteri > Gobiiformes > Gobiidae > Gobius > Gobius niger. The sequence continues at coordinate 11,733,857 of NC_136867.1, forward strand.
AATGCAGCAATGCAAATTTATAAAAATAACCTTGTCTCGATTACCAGGAGAAACTGGAGTTATAATAACAAAAAATAAAATATTGAATTAGCATGAGCACTAGTATTAGCTTAGCAACATTAGCTTGCTCTCAACTGCAGATATTTATCCTCTCTGTCTCACTTATTACTGATGTGGACTGGACTTTGAACGAACGACTTTTCTTCTTCTGTCTATTGGCTAAAATAAAATTAAATGAGAGTTTTGTATGTTGTCTGAGTAGCGGGCGACTCAACAACTTCAAACTTATTTTTCTTAGCAAAAGGACGAGCAAGAGCCAGGCGTGCTCTTTTCTGCCACGTTTCTCTCTGTCTTTGACTCACTTGCGTAAAACATTTGTTGCACTATGGAGTCTGGCTCCATCTAGTGGCGACTAAGTGTAACGACACCGACAAATGAGATGTTGGTGTTTTACAGGGATACTTGTAGCAATAAACAATAAAACCAAAACAAATAATGAATAGTTTGACCCAAATTATGGGGTTACATTAGGTTACTGCAGATTCACTATCAATTTAAGAAACAGCCAAACAGGAAACTAGCACCCGGCTCCAGAACCTGATGGGTGTGTCAGAGTCTGAAAGGGGTGCAAATAGAGATCCTTGTTGTTGCGATGCTAATAAAACTAAGGGTGCTGGGTAACTAAGGGACTCATGTGTTTGAGTTCAGACACAGGGGGCGGGACCTGAGTAGTCACACTGTGGTTACAATACAATGGGGACGTGGGAACTGTCTAATAAGCTATTACACTGTATAGGAAAGTGTGGTGAGAGGTGGGTAGAGGAGCCAAACTGTTTACACAAGTAAGAATAAAGTTACTTCATTTTACTCAAGTAGAAGTAAAAAGTATTGATCCAAATTATTACTCGAGTAAAATATACCTGGGGAAAAGGTTTCTTGAGTCCTGTGAGAACTGAGTAACGTGCCATAGATTATGAGTAACAAAACACATAAGAAAATGCCGTAAAAATACATAAAACGGAGAAGAAAAGAAAAACTACATCTATTTTATATGTGGAAGCTTTTGCCACAATTTATGATTTTTTTTATTTTTTTACACAAGTAGGTGTATAAAGAAGTGTATCACAAAACTGCTCTAAGATGTAGGCAACAGTTACTTCATAAAGTCTACAACAGTAAATATATCAGAATGTGTTGTGGAACAGGCATTTGGACATTTTACCCATTTATGGCACCTCTCTGTACAATCTATGACGGCCCGGAGTGCGGCCATTTCCGGGGCCCGTGCGCTCAAAACCCTACATATTCGTAAAATAGAGGTAAATACTAATCACACAATGTAAGACTAAAGTATATTTAAAGAGCCATAAACTCTATAGATCATAAAACTACATTTTAAATAGCATAAAATCTAAAATAAGCAAAGTAAATCATTACTTTTTTGAGTTGGTGCCTTTTGTGTCTGTCTTTCATGTTGTGGGCGGACCTGTCAGTGTAAATTCATTATTTTTGTTGAACAAGTGAACTGTCTTTGAACCTGGTTGTCTTACTGCTCTGTGTGACGTACTGGTTTAGATGTGGAGTCAGTCAAATGTCATCAAAATGAGTGTTTTGGAAATTAAAAGATTTTCAAATTTTCAGATTTCAGCCAATTGTTTAATAAAAATAAAGTTTTGCGTAGAGTTGGACATAATAGCTGGCTATATGTAATAGTCGCCTAATGGTACAATCATGTTGCTTCAATGTTTAAAATGAAACATCCCCGGTCTTATTTATGACAAGCCTGACCATGACAGTGTGTGTGAGGAAGGGAACAAGAGTAAAGTTTGATGTAATTGTATAAAACCTGGAAACAACCTCATCTGAGCTGAGAAGTGATAGACCTATATTAGGCTTTGCCAGTTGTGCTGCATTAAACAATGATCTGAATAACAAAGCACGTTTTCTTTTGTATACTCTGCACATGAAAGGATTATAGTAAAAAAACAATGTGCTGACTCTTGATTCATGTTATGTGCACTTACTGCACCTGCCAAGAAACCTCATAGAAAAGCTGTGATTTAACCTGAAATTAAACTGCGCTTTTTTAACACATTAAATACCATCTCTCTGCAATTGACTCTATAACAAAGTGTGTTATTTTTAAAAGTCATAACTCAGACCATTTTACTCATAAACAGAAACCTTAATAAACAATGACCTGAACAGACAAATGCACATGAAATGATTAGTCAAACAAATGTGCCGACTCTTGATCAATGTTGTTATGTACACTGTGCTCGACTGCACCTGCAAAGTAACCTCATCGAAAAGCTGTGTGATTTAACTCGGCTAAAGTGAGGTAAGAGCATATCTCAGTATGTAAAAACGGTGGCCTATTCCTTTAAGTTTATAATAACACATTAACTACCATCCCTCTGCAATTGACTGTCTATAATAAATTTCTTTTTTATTTTTCAAAAGTCATAACTCAGACCATTTTACTCATAAACAGAAACCTTTTTATTCAAATGAATGTATAAAAAACATGTTGGAGATATGTCAAATAATTTCAAAAGCGATTAAACAAACATGAACACAATTGTTTCCAATTGTTGAACTTAGTGTTTGGCAATTGTAAATTATCCTTCAATTCTTTCCTTCAGGTTTGGGTTTCTAGACAAGAGCAGCTACAATAGCGGCCACAGTCCCTCCAGCACTGGCTGCAGCCGCTGTAGCAGTTGTTGACAGCCCGGCCATTCCTGCAGACCATACAAGAAAACAGCACTTTATCAGGAATTTAGGTACATTTGTTTTGGGCATGGACTATACCTAACTTTGAACCTTTTTCATCAAAATGTGAAAAAATTAGTATTTTTACTGTCACGGCTGTCCTTCGGAGTCCACAAGTGACTCACTTATTGACTATTTGGGTCAGGCCCGCCTTAAAGTACCCATTTTTCCCCCCTTAATTCTGATAGGCCCTTGACTATGGTAGGCCCCTGGGCTCCAGCCCCTGCTCGCCCATTGATTTGGGTTGACCATTAACGTCAACAAATCAAAACAGACGCAAACATCATGCTTTACTCTGATTTTTTCCACAAATGAATACTTTTACAACACATGGGGCAAAAATAATTTTACCCTACAAAAAGAAATTAGCCTTAAGGTCATGTAACAGATTCTGCCAGTGAAGTTAGTCCAAGTGACATATAAGCCTATTTATATTGTGATCACATTCATCAAGCCTAAACAATAAGACATAGAGGCCTACCAGCTGCCTGGAGAACAGCCACGGTGCTCCCAGCAGCCACTCCTCCTCCATTGGCAATAGCCGCAGCTGACATCATGCTGGCCGCGTAGGATCCCGCTGCTATGCCCGCTGTGGTGAAGCCTATGGCCCCTAAAGCCAAAGGAGCTACGGCGACACCGCCCGCTACTCAGACAACATACAAAACTCTCATTTAAATTCATTTTAGCCAATAGACAGAAGAAGAAGAAAAACATTATGTATTAATATAGTTAGACTACCTGCTCCAGCAGCAACCAAGGCATAAGTCACTAAAAACAAGCATAAAAACTCTGATTTAGAAAGAAATGTTAACATTTTGGGAACAAACAGCCAACTTACATAGTCCCATTATGGTCGCTCTCCGGTCACACCAGTTCTGCGTCTGCTGTGCCACGTTATGAAGGGCTGTTATATAGAGATGGAGAGACCCTATTTACAGAGAAACGAAACTCCGAAATAAGAAAAATGAAACGGACCAGCAGAGGGCGTGCTGCCGGCAACCACATGTGAGAGTCACACAAGAGCCTGAGACACTAAACATTAGATATATATTATATCTCTATATATATACATCTATGCACTAAACGGGCAAAAAACAACAACATAATAAATAATAATATTAATATAAATATTAATACCTATATATATATTGTATTATTATTGTATTGTTATTATTTGATATGAGCACATCATATGTTTATAATAATATCTTAATGTATGTAAATAATTGTTAAAAAGCAGACTGTCAAGGTAATTTTTTAAAACTAAAATACAGCTTGAGTGACACCTTTGCGCATGCGCGAGGGATGCAGGCCTGTCGTAGAGGATGCTCGCTGTTTTTGTGCAGCGGGATTTACAGTGAATTACGGAATTATTTAGGTATTCAACATAAACTAATTGGTTTATTACCTTAAGCGCAACTGCATGGTGCTGGTGCATCCAGGCAGGCTCGTCTCGATGTCTGTTGCCAATGCGAAACACAGAGTATTAAACCCGGTAAGATGCTGCTGTTTTATTAGCAACGTGAAAAGCAGATGTATTACTTCAAATATCATGCGTGTGAGATGTGAAGCTTTTCCTTTTTTCTTTCTTTTAAACGTTTAACACGTAAACAAACATTCAAATGAACCATGACTCCCAAACGTCATGCTTGAAGTGGAAGTACGTAAGTTTCGGTTTCATTTCTCCTCAGGTGATCCCGTACACAGGAGCCATCCCTGAAGGCCTGCACCCTGGAGAAGTCATCATTGTCCAGGGCACTGTGCCCCAGGACGCTGACAGGTATTTGGGTTATCTGTTGGGCAATAGCAGAAATGCCCAGACGAACCACATGTAAAAACAATAAACAAAAAGACCGGAAATGCCACAAGGTGTTTTTTGTGTGTCATGTTGGCTATAAGAAGTCAAGATTGCAATTGATGCTTACTTTACTGTGACCACCAACAATAACTTCATTATTGTACAAATGCATTATTTCATTGGTATGTGTGGAACCCCCAAAGGCAAAAATATTGTTGGTGACTTGAATTGATCTGAACATTATATTTACGTGTCTGTTTTTCTAGCTTTCAGATAGACTTGTCGTGTGGTTGCAGCACTAAGCCATGCTCAGATGTGGCCCTCCGCTTCAGGACTCAGTTCAGCGGCTCACCGTGCGTCTCCTGCAACTCCATGCAGAGAGAAAGCTGGGGCAAAGAAGAAACTGTTCATCAGCTACCGTACAAGCACGGAGCCCCCTTTGAGACCCTTATATTTCTGCACAAAAATGCGTTTAAGGTGAGTCACTGGCTTATATTTCAAATATCGTGTTCATGGGCGACTTCAGGTCAAATGCAATATTCTTAGGTGGCAGTGAATGGCACACACTTGCTGGAATTCAAGCACAGAATCCCGTTGAACAGGGTCGACATGTTTTCTATTTCGGGCAATGTCCTGGTGTACGCGATCGGCCACATCCCAAGTTCAGTAAGTTCCTTCTCCTCACACAGAAAATGCTTCTATTTTAGACATGTGTTTACTCATTGTTTTATTCCCTCCTCCTTTATAGGCAATATTCTCAGAATCAGGTGACTTGGTAAGTTTCGTCTCTTTTGCGTCATTCACTGATCTCTTGGACAAAACATGGCAAGTGTCTTGTGATGTTACTAAATTGGGTTCAATGGCATCTTTGTGCACTGCAGACAGACTTGTCCAAATTTCCGTGCTTGTTGCCAAACTTCTGGAATACAGCATTGATAAAATTAACATTTGATACTTTTCACCAAATCTTTTAAAGCTGGGGTACCTGATTTTTTTTGTGTTGTAGAATACATTTCTTTTTGCCACCTCAGAGTATGTTGTAAACACAGACCTTGTTGTATTGTCTTCACCTAAAGTTTTATTGAGCATTGGATGATAGAAGTATAATCTAAATTAGTGTTAATTTATCTTTTTAATTTATCTAGCTTCACTTTGTCACCACTCGATGCTGTATACAGGTGTGAAATGCGCATGTAATTACATTCTTTGAACAATTTGAATACACAGGAGGGACTGAGAGCTGGAAACAAGTTTGGGCCAAAACCACAAATGTCACTGTTTGAACAGGAAAAACAGTAAATCAATTACGGGGTGGTTTGTTATGCAAATATTATACAAAGGAGGTGAAGAACACACTCCTACAATGACGTTTAGAAACAGTTCTCTAGATATAATGCAAATCTAAGGTACTTTGTTTTTGTGTTGTAATAGAAAAGAGTACATTTAAATAATACTGTCATCTAAAAATGTTGTACTGTGCACTAAGAAAATAGTCCAATCATTCCTGCAAGTTTCATTTTTCTCTGCAATTTCAGTGTCTCCCATACAAAGGCAGTATCCTCCATGGACTCAGGCCCAGCCAGCACATAACAATAAAAGGGCAAGTGTGCATTTACCCTCACAGGTAAGAATGAACATGACTCGAAATAACAAACATGGATGGGCTTTTGTTAAGACTTTCTACTTGTGTTCTGTCACTGCAGCTTCACTATCAATTTGCGAAACAGTCAAACCGGAAACATCGCTCTCCATTTGAACCCACGCATTAAGTCGGCAGTGTTTATAAGGAACTCTTACCTGAGTGAGTTCTGGGGCTACGAGGAACGAGAGTTGCCTTTCTTCCCATTCTCAGCAGGGGAATATTTTGAAGTAAGTGCAGTTGTACCTTTATATTGACTGACACATGACACTTTATGAGGAGATTTGTGTTATTTCTCTTACAGATTCTCATCCTCTGTCAGCCCCATCAGTTCAAACTAGCAGTGAATGGGACTCATCTGTTTGAGTTCAGACACAGAGTGCAGGACCTGAGCAGCATTGACCAGCTGGAGATCATGGGAGATGTGGAGCTCTCTGATGTGAAGATGTGGTGAGGTATGCATCTCCCCTCACCTCCCCCCCTCTTCCATCACATTATCAAAATGAGAAGACTACAAAAGAATGAGTAAGTCATCAGGAAGTATTCTCCCTGCATATGAGCCCTGGCTGTGGAGATGAAGACTGCTGTTTACAAGCCTGAAAAGTGTCACTACAGTGGTGCGTTATGTGTGACAGGCCTACAAATATTTACCAGAATGAGTATAGAGACCATGCACTAGTCATGTATTGAATCATTATAAGTATATTCTGAAAGTGACAAATACAAACCAAGTATGTGAATGTAAACAAGTAGTTATTAGGTCAAAGTAAGTTTTCCATTGTTTGCCTTACGTGTTACAGCTGCTGAAAATAAATGAATACTAAAAGTTTGTGTTTATTTGTTGTATGTTGTTTTTCCCAATGGTTTACGTCACAGAATCTCTGGCCCCCAAGGTGATTTTGAAAAATATTATTCTATACCTGTTAGAGTACTCGTCAGTATTTTTTAAAATTTTGTGGTACAACATCCCACTTGGTCATAAATAATGTGAAACATTGGTATTGCAGAAAACCATTCTTTACTTTGGACTATAATGATGATGTTCGGTCCTTGGCGTTTTGGCAATAATGAAAATTGGTCCTCCACAAGTGTTTCCTACCCAGAGGTACGGGACCCCTAGGGGTACATGAGCACTGAGTGGGGGGTGGTACTTCGAAGCATTTCACATCAGATTGGATACTAAACTAAACTAATTCAATTATATTTGATTTTGGAGTAAATTATGGATTTGAGCATATTTGGCTGTATATGACCACAAAGCATGGTCTTTAAACGAACAAACCTTTTCAGGTTTCAGTGGAATACTTTATACAATTTCGTCAGCATTCTCGATTTTGGAGTGTAAATGGACAGAAGTGGTACACGAGACAAAAAGGGTCCGCAATCACTGCTCCACGACGACACTAACTTGCCTACCAAGTATGCCAAGACAATGTACACCAGGTACATTGTCTTGGCACCGTCCAACCACAAGGTGGCACCACAGAACTAGTGCTGCCAGGTTATAATTAGACCTGCTGTTATACTTCAGGGTTTGTAATAAGACTGAATCCTCTTTAGTCCTCAACATGTGATCATCCAGTCCGGTTTGATAAAAAGTTTTATTAATATCCACAGGAAATACATTTTTGTAATACCATCTAACAGTACAACAGTCTTATTTTCTTACATAAACGTAAAAAAAACCTCAGTATGATATGCATAAATCATGAAACCAATTGTTGAAATGCTGACTTGAAGGCCCAAATGTGGCAAAGACATTGTCCAAACAGCAGGTTTCCTTATCAAAGTATTCCCATCGTCTTTCTCACAAAAAAGGCCTTTTGTTTTGAAATAGTTTTGGTCTGCCTTCCTTTGGGCAACTATAACGTGTTGTCTCTGGGCCAGGTCCAGCAGAGGCATAACATTGACTTGAAGACTGTAGTAGCAGCAGACAAAGCACAGCTCTTCGAGTTCGTTGGTCTGTGGCAGGAGTCGTCTGTGGCACAGTGGAGCGACAGAGGAGCGCAGCTGTCAGACTGAGCTGAGTTTAACTAGTCCTCTGACTGAGTCCTCGTGCAGAGAGTCCTGGCTGGCCGGGTTGTAGAAGCCCGCCTGCACTGTGTGGCTGTGTCCCATGGGGCTGCCACAAGGGAGCATGCCTGGTGGCGAGGGCACCTCCTCTGGGGTGAGGAAGTGGTGATGGGCCATGGGGTCCTGAAGGGGGTGTGTGTGGTTGTGGTTATGGGCGTGGGGGTGTGTGTGGCCATGGATGGGTAACATGTCCATGACCTCATGGCAGCTCAGGCTTGGTGTTGACGTGGGAGGAGTGGGTTGACCCAAGGGCAGAGAGGTACAAGGGCCGCCCAGTGACAGCGCCGTTCGTCCAGCCAGAATCCCGCCGTTTTCTGTGGAAGCTGTCAAGATGACAGGCTCACTGCTTTGCTGTTGGAGGAGGGGGGTGGTGGCAGCCTGTAAAACGAATTTGGTGCTCTGAATGCACTGGTCTTGATCACACTGAGCACAAAAATGGGGAAAATGCAGAAAAGAAAAAAAGTATGTAGGATAGAGACAGAAGAAGGGAGAAAAAGACACTAGATGTTAGTACTGTTGTTAAAACACACACAAACGCACCAGAAAAGACCCACAGCAGCTCGTGCATCTGCCCCAGAAACAGCAGCTCAGTCAATAGCTGGAAACACGCAGCTATCGAGTCTACCCTTCATGGCCTATTGATCTGCATTGCTTTAGAATTGAAATCAAATGTGAAAGTGGAGCAGCCTAACTGGGTTAGGGCATGTTGGGTTATCAATACCATACACTAGCAACAGGCAGATTAGCTCAAAGTTGGTCATTCCCTTTATCACCACAGCCACAAAATGACAATCACCACATGTGCAAAGACAGTGATGGTAAAATCACTGGACAAACATTTTGACAGGTGACTCCCACAGCCATGTCAGCATTTATAGGAAGCTTCATAATCTGTGCTCGAGCCTCACCTTTCAGTCTCAGTGTCACTGACCTAAAAAAAGTACAAATGTATTTTAACGCACAACGCCGCATGATTAAGTACTGTTTATCAAACTGCTGTGGACCTTCCCTGTGCTGCCAGTCCACCCTATTTTTAGGGACAGTGATTTAATACTGAATGTTTCCGACCTTGCACATATTGGAGAGGGTAAAAATGCTTGTTTGTCCTTTAAATTTGACTTTGAAGCCCACTCATGTTTTATAAACAGACAGAGCTAGACTGAGTCAGTCCTGAGCATCCCACGCACACCGTTTAAAGGAATTGTGTGGAAGGACTGATGGATGAGCTGATGGCTCCACCTGAGACTTTGATGCCGCAACAAACAGATTTATGCCTTTTTAAATCGAGTTGCATTTCACACATGACCCATACTTAAACACCATATTGTTTGGATTTCAGTAGAATCTTTACTAATCATGAAGAATTCTGCAAATGATGGATCCATTTTAGACCGTCACCCTGACATTATTTAAATGCACAGTAGCGGTCAGCTGGCAGCTCAGTGCGCCTCATTTCTCATTCTCTCTCCTGATTTTCCCCACAGAAGAGCTGCTCATCAGCAGCTTTGATCAGGTTTGACTCTGTAATTACAAGGTCACTGAAGGATAACCAGGACTTCGAGTGGTCTGAGGAGATTCAAAAACTATTTTCTTTGGCCCAACCTGTCACCAAAAATACATTGAACAAAGGAAATGTATTTTATTATTTACAAAAGACTTTGTGGCCAACAGAACTGACATTGAAGTTGTATGTGCTAAATTCAAGGTGTAACATGACATCATATTACTGCCACTGTTACCGTGGCAACAGCCTTTCAAAGTTCCTACATGGAGGCTGTGGCTTTTATGCTACAGAGAGAGATATTCAATTCCAAATGTAACAGCCACATATTTATCAGGCCATTAGCAAGTCAGTCTGCTCAGTGGACCAAGTGCATCATTATTCATGTCTGCTGTGCCCATGCTGGATCTTATTACGGGGTGTCACGTGCTGCACGCACCCTATTACACAAGGGCATTATTTGTGCATTATTTTTACTATTATTTAGAAACTTTAGAAAATTAGAGTGGTGCATTGTCCATCAATAAATATTTGTTCTTTCCCTTGTAGTGACAATTATCTTTGTGTCAATGTAGCAACCATTTATTTGTAGTTGAGAAGCTGATCAGTATGGAGATTTTTATTTTAGGTGTAATTTGAATTTTCTCTATTTCTAGGGTTCCTGGTTTCCCAAATGAACCTACAACAGACAACATGCACAGTCCTGACCAAGCTTTGCTCAAGATCAAATTCCCGCCGACTGAAAAGCTCATCTGATTTTATTCGCCTGTTGTACTTTGAGGTTTTCTTGAAATGTAAAGTGCAATATAAATAAAATGTATTACTATTATTATTATCTTATAATTTCAACTGTGTTCAGATCAATGCCACTTTTCCTGTCTGCAGCGGGCACAATAGCACCAGTGTGCGCCATCGTCAGTCTCTGAAAACAGATGGCGGTTATTTGTGAATGTGCTAACGTAAGGGAAGGCTGCGAAGGCTCTCGGGCCCAGTACAAGTACACCACACTTTTAAGTTTCAAGCCCGAAGACAGACAACGCCGGACAAGTCGGGCTGTCACGATAATTACTATATCGACTGATCGTTCAATAACAGATATATATATTTGTGCTCAATATCGTCAATACATTACATTACAATACATTATGGAATACCTTTTTTAAACCTGAAGTAAGTTGTGTTTCATGGTATTCATTTGTTGTGGGATATTTTACAATCAAGTACTGTTCGAACAAACTCATTTTTAAGCTGTGGGAGTTTCTTCAGCGTCAAAAGCTCAGCAATAATATCGTTTATCGCGATATTTTCCACCCTCACCGAATATATATCGAACTCCAGATTTTGCTATTGTGACAGGTGTACGGACATGTCGGATAGAACCCGCGGGACCAGCTCCGGTCAGACGGGACCGAGAGGGGTCTCAACAACAACATGTTCAACAGCAAAAACCAAACTATCTCGGCTGATTTGAGCTTTTTTCTGGCTTATGATTCTTTAATGAAGTTAGTCTCTGTTACACAATTTTGATTGGATTTGCTATTCAACAACTGCTGTGTTTCTTTTTTAGGAATATAAAATGGGTTTTCTATTTAAAATGGTGATAGCCTGACAACTACACATTATGACATGAACATTACAGTGTGGTCTGAGGCAAAGTGTCCACTCTGAAGCTCACCATGTGGCTCTGCTGGGACTGCGTGGCGCCGTACATTGTGATGCCGTTGGTCGGTGGTGCCAGCTGCGGGGCATCTGACTGAATAAAGCCCCGTCTGTCGATGAGGCTGCAAAGACACGAGAGGAGAAAAACATAATATCAATAAATGTTTATGGACTTAAGTACACAGTTGGAAAAAAAATAGTAAATGCGAGTTCACAGGAGGATGTCAACAATCCACAACAGTGTCTTACTTTGACAATAATCTAGGACCATTTATAAATGATCTTGCAGTGACATGTTACAGACAGTGGAGAAGGTTTCTTTAGTGCCTTAGTGTCTTGTCCATGTGTGTTCATTAATGTGCACTGTCCCGACCAAATAAACAAACAAATAAAAACATTTGAAAACAAAGCTCTTTGCGTGTGTTTTGTGGAGTCCAGGGCTGAGGTGAAGCGTTCCTCTCTGGCTGCTGCACCCAGCTGTGTGAGGCCTGTGGCCGGACACAAACATAATAAACAGACAGAGTCCAGATGGCGGCCACCTGTGCACCAGAACTATCCTTCGTGACCCACTCTTCATCACCGCTGACTAATGGGTACGGTCGGGGATGTCTAAAGCACAGCGCACTTTTATAAATGACAAATTGCACTTAAGACTAGAGATTACAAGAACTTAACCTTTAGAAATGCATTTAAACACAATCATAAAGTGCTGGAGATGACCTCATTAACTTGTACTTGTTGTGCCAAAAAATCCAAAAGAAAACAAGCCCATGCACTGTAGATATTTCAAATGTATCAATGTCATTGTGTGTAAAAATAAACTGGCACAGACCCTTGCATTGTATAATGGCTGTAAAAAAAAAAAAAAGCGGATAACAGACTTGAATCTGTCACATGGACGTGAAAGTCCCTCTTTCTCTCACATGAAGAGCACAAGTGTGGAATCTAATATCACCAGCTTTGATCTAGGCTTTGGTTAAAATGATCTTGAAATCTTTCTTCCTTTTGCAGTGTCTTATGGAGCCGAAGCTGAAGGCCGTCTCATTTCAAACGGCTCTCACATCAAAAGGAGTCTCTTGAATGCGCAGGCCCACTCGGGTGATTGTGGTGAATGAAAAAAATAAAGTAAATGTCTGAAGCTGGAGCGATGTGTGTGTAAATATAGACTATACCTGGGAGGCAGGGGTCCACACAGTGCTGCACAGCAGTTAGTGAATATATTCCCATAACTGTAGGGATTGTAGTTGTCCTTTCCTCTTTTAGACGACCAAGAGCCTTTAATCTGGACAAACACATACAGACGGGGGTTACAAAAACAACACTCTCACATTTTTACAACATTAATACAGTAAAGATATACTCACATCTTCATTAGTGGTCTGGTTTGAGCTGATCAAGTAAGTATGGAAGCCTGAAAGGCCCACTATAGACCAAACAGAGAAAAAACACACCACCACCTCCAGCACAGTAACAAAGTCAGTTAAGGATTATGCTTTACTTAAAACAAACCTAACCAACATAGTATTCTTATGAAGCACAGAGGGCACACTTTGTGGCTGAGGCATATTGACCTACAGCCCCAGGATGCTCTGCTCGAGCCAATAGTTCCATGTTACCAGTTCATTTGGCAGGGACAGCAGCGCCGCTCATGTTTTCTGCACCACATCAAGAACACAAAGACTGTAAGATGCTCTGCTCTGTAGAGTGAAAGACACTTTCCATTGCACAGATTTGTAATGCTAATAATAAAAAGCTAAAACATACATATGCAGTTTTATTCTACCTTTCTTTCTACTCATTACTCTACGTCCTTTCAATATATTCCAGTGTTAATAATGATTTAAATATCCTGTGTACTGGTATCAGGACACAGTTATCTCACTCAGTTTTGTTCACAACTCGCCCTGTGCAAGTTGACGGAACGGGACTGTTGCTCTGTTAACAAAATTAGCAATTATTGACAAATGCTTCTTCTAAAATATTTACTAATTCCCCAGGATGAAAATATAAAGCACACATTTCATACTGATTAAAGTATTTGGCCATGTATTATAAATCTTATTTTTCATTAGTGTTAAACGGGAGAGGGAGGGATTAGAGGGCAAGCTTACACAGTTAATATTTGGGATATTTTCATGAGCTTGTGTGAAATAAGAGATTGAAATGAAAAAAAGGATATCTGGCAGGACTGTCTTTGAGTGCGTTGAGAAACCCGTTTCGATGGGAGCCTGTCGAAAAACAATGACACATTTACTCGGTGCACAGGTGGTTACGCACATGGACTTGTAAAGGGCAGTTTTAACCGGCTCGTACTGGGCCCAACACCTGCAGCAGCACACTCTTAGTTACAGTTTAAGTGTGACCAGATAAAGAGCTGACACGGACACTTCATCTGAAGAAGGAAGGACAGAGCCAAAAACAATGCTTCATCACTCATATACAGTGTTTGGAATAACGCCGTTTAAAAGAACGGCGTTAGGTAACGGCGTTATTTTTTCAGTAACGGAGTAATCTAATTCATTACTCTCCTCGTCGTTACAACGCCGTTATCGTTACTGGGTAAACAAAGTGGCACGTTACAATTGGGCTGAATGAAGCGCCGCGGTGTCAGCATGGGGAGAGCAGTGGAGAGGGTGGGCGGAGTCTGACGGAGCAGAACACGCACATCTGACTGTCCGTGCAGAGTACTGCATCGCGCTCTCTGCTCCATAAACTACTTGTGTCCCCGACCCGCGGCTTGTCATCCCCACAGCGCGGTGCAGCCGCAGGGGAGAATCAAGTTGGTGATCATTGATCAGTAGTGTTGGAACTTATTTTTAACCCAAAGACGCAGTGGACGCGGTGGAGACACGTCTTTCTCCCTCTCTCTCTCAGCGCCTTTCTTCTTCCTCTCTCCCCGCTCTCCGCTCCATAGAACAGTGCAAGGCCACTAACCTTCTGGGGCATGTAAACTTATATTTGCTGTCGATTGTTTCACGGAGAGACATCATGCTTGTGCGTAAAGTCTGCCCTGATCGTTGGCACATGTTACTCTTGTTCCTCCCCATTCTCTTTGAATACGGCCATATTCCTACATTAATAAAACAGCGGCGCAAATACAATACCACTCAGTCACAGGGGCCTCCCCCACTCACCCCCCATTCAGTTCATTCAGTTACTATGAACATCTTTGAACATCTTTGAACACCTGTCTGTTCTAACCATTTCAATTGACTTGTGAAAACAGCAACAACAAAAAAACAAAATTCTTTGACATATAGCAACACAAATAGTTACTTTCCCTGGTAACGAGTTACTTTTATTATAGAGTAATTCAGTTACTAACTCAGTTACTTTTTGGAACAAGTAGTGAGTAACTATAACTAATTACTTTTTAAAAGTAACGTTCCCAACACTGCTCATATATAATCATGTACATATTAGTTGAATATGATTTAATCACAGCTTTGAGTGCAGCTGTGTGAAATGCTGCAGAAGGCTTCATAAAGTCTATATGGTAATAAAGTTTGAACTAGAGACAATTGTACAACATCATTTAAATAAAAACAGCCGTCACTTTGACAGATGTGTGCGATATTTTAAAGTAGTAATGAGCACACAATGAACCATAAGTAAACTCTTTCTTTGCAGTGCAGCATTCATTCAGCGGCTCACATTATAGACAGACCACATCAGTCACAACAGTCCACTGCCCACACAGAGGCGCTAACTTTTCCACCACAACAACAATTTACAACACGCTGATCTAGAAAAACACCTTTGGTTTTGTCGTTCAAATGGGCAGCCGCAGGTACTTACGTATAATGATGTGTGTGATGACGAAGGCGAAGATGAATATAGTGAGGAAGGACAGCGAGAGGATGAACATATAGAAAAAGCGGTAGTTCCTCCGTCCAACGCAGTTCCCAACCCACGGACAGTGGTGGTCAAAACGCTCTGCACAGAGAATAGTAAAAATGAGTCAAATACGCAGACAGCATAGTAAACAGACCCTTGAGGGCGCTGACAGGTGGATAGGCTGTGCTCCTGCAAGTGAATATGTGGGAGGCAAAGAAAAGAGCAGGGAGGTCAGCTAAACTCCACAAATGTGTGATTAGCACACAACAGGGGCAGCAGGACAAATGACTCTTCTAAAAGCAATGTGCATAATATGGTTATTATGTTAGAACTAGATTGAATTTGTTTAGCATAAATGTGAACTAAAAGTACATTGTGCTGATTAGCACCGGGCAATTTCTTTGAATAAATCTCAAACAGCTGCAGCATACTTGTTATTGCAATGATTGCTTGACTTGCTGAGGACTTTTCCTCGCAGCACCATGTCCACGTTCTTACACAACACACTAGAGCTGCACTCTGCCGCACTCCTTCAATAATTACTCATGCCCTTTGTTTGTTTAAAGACGAGAAGTAACCCACTTTAGTCTCAGTTAATCAATTCCCAGTTCAAACGGTCAGGACATGTGCTTTCTAGCCCGGGGAGGAGAGGTCCACTGCTGGTGAAATAATCATATGAACACAGTGGCAGATTTCAGACGCACTTTGAAAGCGTTGGAGATCATTAGTCACTTATTATGTACAAATGCTGGCAGAATTACAATCAAATGTTCAACCACATTCTGGAGCCAACATCTCACTGCAAATGCTCAGGTTTGTTTTAGAGGATCATGTCATGTGTGTATCGCTTGCTGTGTGCATAGTAAAATATGCAGGAAGTGAAAGTGTGCCTCGTCTCAGCGCTGGGCTTTTATAAGCTTCTTCTATTGCTCCCAGAGGAATAGCCCTCTTAAGAAAGGAAGTCCTATCCATTGTGGCTGTTTACTTATTTAACAGTGTGTTGTTAGGGACCAGCGAAACGGGAATCTTCAGCATCAGACGTTTTCACTACAAACTACAAATGATCATGCATTACACACTTACTATAGGCAGGACTTCTTTTAACACGTCTCTATGAATGAGTTATGGCGTTTGTCTGACCCATTATTGCTTCTTCCCATGTAAAAATATATATTGGTTTTGCCCAAATTGAAAATCTTTGATAGAATTTATCATTGTTCTATTCTGTTTTATACGTAGTTGTAGAAAATGATGATGCAGCACAGGCACAGTGGGTAAAAAGCATCATTCAGGCGCCAGTATCATAAACCAGAGACTAACAATAGAAAGAAACTCCATTCTCTTGTTTACAGCTGCTCATCTGTCTGTCCAGACTGCTTCAGCTGAAACATATTCCTGCTGTAAGTGATTTGCTCAGTGCAATGTTTTCAATGGAGATTTAGTCGGCTCTGCTTTTGTTTGACTCCCTGTAACTGTGTGACAAACTCAAACTACTGTCAGAGCGTCGCACTGTTCTTTCCCCTTCTGCTTCTGTTGCTGCCAAAAACCTGCGTGACTTTTGCGTGAACTCAGCGGCTCTCACTCAAACTGGCGGCATGTTTTAATGAGTAAACGGTTTGTAATTGTTTGAACAGGTCACTCACCCACACAGTTGTCACAGAGGCTGCAGTGGGACGCTCGCGGCGGCCTGAAAATTTTGCAGGTGAAGCAGTACTTGAGTTTGACCGTCTGCCCGTTGATCTCCACCTCCTTGGTCCGGGGCGGCGGTCTGTAACCCGTGCCACCGTTGGCCACATCTAGAAGAAAGATTAAAAACATTGATGCCTTTGAACTGTTAAGTTTTTCCCAGCACAAGTACAAACCGTATTGCTTTTTTCCATAGTTTGGCTGAGGGTGCGACTTAAACTCAGGTGCGACTTATATATCAAAATATATCATTTCACATGTTCATTATTTTCACACTGACAGACGCTCGAGGGCGCTCTAGGCTTGTGTACCGGTATCTGCTACTCTGAACCCAAATGCCCCAAAGAGAAAATCATATTCTGCAGATTACAAGCTGCAAATGGTGAAATATGCAGCCGGAAACAGTAATCGAGCAGCAGAAAGAAGGTTTGGAGAGAGCGAGAAACTTGTGAGGGACTGGCGAAAAGCAGAGGTTACTCTTACTGCAATGAAGAAAGCAAAAAAAGCAGACCGCGAGCTAAAAGCTGGATGGCCACAGCTAGAGGAACGAGTTAGCAAATACGTGCTTGAACATCGTGCTGCCGGGAGAGGCTTGTCAACAAAACATGTTTTTTTCTTCTTCATTATGCATTTATTGGCTGGTGCGACTTAAACTCCGGGGCGACTTATAGTCCGGATAATACGGTACTCAAATATTTAAAACTTTACAGAAGTAATCACTGAATAGAACCAAAACAGAGTACACTCATGAAGTCAACAAAAGAAGTTGAACAAACCAGCAGGTCTGTATCATCTATTTACGCTGGGAGCCTTGGGACAACTTAGTATCTTTCTGCAGCATTGTCTCTACGTCTATTCTCTCTTGTCTATACTTCATCCTTCTGTGTCAGTTTTCAGTGGCAAAGGCCTGCAATGACGACATGACAAGCTAAAGAGCAATGATGGTGATTTGGGAGCCCCACTGCAGCTCAGCTCAGAGCCACTGTGGGCAGACAATCGCTGGGAGACGAGCTACGCAGCAGCCCATCCAAACGTAGGGGTGTGCGCAGCTATTGGAGGCATCGTAGTGAGAGAGGACTGTGTGGGAGTCTGACATTTCCAAAGCAGTGCATAGGAAACACTCACTTCAACTGTATTGAACTCTATTGTTATCCGTGCCGGTGGAGCACTGCTCTGTCTCAGCGCTGGGAGAGAAAGGGGGGGGGAGACGAGTTTTATGCGGGCAACAGCACAGTTTAGAAAAGACTGGGAAAAACAATGCTGAACGCAATCAGAAAATAATAAAAAATTATTATAACGCCCTCTACTTGACTCGAACAACCCTTTTCTACGATATTTAGGTAAAATGATGTCCTCTGAAAACATCCATATCACCTTCTTTGAGATCATGTATGAAAATGTTCTATACTCTAGCTGCTTCCAGTAGGGCAAGCACAACATCAGGATTGTAGTCGTCATAATGCGCAGAGCTCGTCCGCTTGCACCCACACACACACACACACACACACGAACCCAACCAAATGAAGGCTCAATGTCAGCCAAACATGCGAGGCGTATCCTGGCGGGGTATAAAGGGAAACTAATTGCCATCCTGCTGCGAGTGAGGAGGAGAGTAAATGAGAACCTTTGCACCAGATGGAAACGACAAACAAGCAAAAGTTGGGAGGGCAAACAAACAAGGGGCTGCACTGTTTTGGGAAACACCTACTAGATTCAGTTGACAGTTTGAGAGGAATATTTCAATGTCTTTTTCCCCCCATTTTATGGCCATAAAGCTTATAGCAAAATAACGTTAGATAGGACTAAAGTGTGTCAAAGTATCCCTCAAAACTAATTCTCGAGCCCCCCACTGCTCCCCTATATTTCATTTCAGCCTGTAATATCACAAGTACTGGCTGTGCGAATTGCCTTGGCAGAAGCACCTTGTTCTAGCGTCATTTTCTATAGCTTTATCAGGAGTGAACAGTCTTCCATCCTAACCTCCTTGTTTTAGGCTATGTGCCAGTGCTCGGACAATTATTTCCAACCTTTTTTCTGGCAAACCTAGACCTCCAGAAGAAGGGAGGAAGCATCCGCCCGTGTGAACAAGGACAATGTTGTGGACCAGGTACAAGAAAAGAGGATTTAAATATGAGCAAGGCGTGCTGATGTGTTAAAATGGAAAGAGGAGAGGTTTATTTTATGGGACTGTAAAATCACTGAAGATACTGTTTATGCGATCTCTTAATATCTTTTAATGTATCGTTTAGACATTGAGATATAAAGCGTTAGGGCATACGTCAGCGTAAACAATATTAGCTTTGTGCAGACCAATGATCAGTGCTGACTCATCGCTCCTCGTAGTCAATGCTGCCATCCTACACATCAACAGGAGAAACCTCTCTGTATAAAAAAGCCTTGAGAAAAAAAAAAAACATCAAACAAATAGAGTAAACCTTCCTTTCAGCCCGTTATTACGACCTCTCCAGTCTGTGCAACATTTTGCTGGAGACTGCTGTGGGTTTGGCATGTGCTAGCCGCGCTGATGCCAGCCCGTCTAGTCCTGACAAATTGGCCGAGCGGACAGACATGCAAACACGGCACGCAGGCGAGGGTAAACGCTACACTTTTAAACCATAGACATAAACACCAACCGGCTTTATGACACATCACCTGACGAGCAGCAGGATACGTGTTTGTTTTCTCCTTTTCTGCATGTATCGTCTGCAGTGAACTGGCAGCTTGTATTGGCAGGCACCCACACCATCCTCACACTACCAGCTCATCTCAGAATCGCTGAATTCACAAGAAGTCTCCATTTGTACAGGTGTTTACCACAAACAGCAACCCGCTTATTCGCATAAAAAGAGCCTGTAGGACATTTACATTACTACAGCAGTTTCCTGAATGTAAAAAGCAGATATTATCAGAGCGACTATGAACTTTTAAGGGTGGTATTCTTCCTTAGCACGTCGTGAGAGGTTTGCTCATCTGCCCAGCAGCGGTTTAGAGCTACTCACTGCAGATGTGCCGAGTGTCCTCATGAAAGAGAGACGGTCTGCAGTGCCATATCACACTTGGATAATCAGGACATTTGAGGATCCAATGTGATGCGAGCGGTCGCCACAAAACTGGAGTGTATCGAGCCTTTTGTTTGTGATCAGTGGTATTTTCACAGCACAGCGAATCGTCACCGAATTGCATCTTGAAAGGGTCACAAAAAATGACAAAGGCAAACCTTTGCTAACAACAAAATATCCAGTGTGTGTGTGTAGGATCTTGTTGGCTGAGGGTATCCTGCTGACGCTGAAGTTTAGCACAATCCTGCATGCGATTCTTCGGTGATTAGTTTAATTAATGCCATTTAGAAATTGGTATGGAGAATTTGGAAACCGACACTTAAAGTCTGGAAAAACGGAAAGTCTAAATAACTAAAACTTCATATCACATGCCTCAAACCAGTGCGCCTATAAACAGACTGAGCTCTGGGCGACAAAACAACAACACAGTAATAATAATCATTTGCCTGAGAGCAAACATTCCAATTGAGAAGCAGTCTGCTATGCTAATGCCAGTCCCGAGCACAAGAGCCATGATGGGGAAGAGCAGGAGGAGAGAGAGGCAGGCTGGTATTTGGGTCAACGTTGTTCATGTTTTCAGTCACTAATTTGTTTATCCTCATCAAAAAGACCTGCCAGTAGAATATGGCTGTTCGGCCTCTCAGAGTGGGCCGTATTTCACTTCTCGGCAAAGCTTTTAAGTCTTCTAATGAGATTAATGAAGCCGGCCCAAGCTTTGTTAGATGAGGCTCTGTAGGCTAAGTGTAGGATCTATTCAAACAGAACAGTAATGCTTTAAAAAAAAGGCACAGAAAATGTACACAACCTGCAGATTTTTAGGCTTGTTAAGTTAAAACTGTTCTATTTCTCCCCTTCTTCTTTGCACATTTACAGTTTTCAGGGAGCAGGGTGACTCGGTTAAGTTCATATTTGGGCATGGCTGGTTTATGATATACAGTATCCTGCAAAACGTATTTCACTCCAGTTCTTTACTGTCTGGTCTCACCTATCTGCCTCTCCAGGTCGGCCGCTTCGTCTGGCGTCGCCCTGGGCAGAACTCCCGGATCGCTGAAACTCGTCCGCAGCAGAGTGCCCAAAACAAAGAGGAACAGCACGCCTCCGATGACCGGGATAACCGGCGTCAAATACTGCGCCAGGAACGGACAGCTGCAACACAACACAGGAGAAAGAGATGTGAGAATCACGTTACTACACAAAGCCTGTGGGTGGTTTCTGATCGCTGGTAAAGTTATGTGTGGCTCGAACGCGCCACTCTGAGACACCTGTGACTCTTGAGCGATAATGGCGATAATCCATCACCCGCTTGTTCTAATCTGCGCTAATAAGACAATAGAGAATGATCCTGTTAAAGCTGGGCCCAGGTGGTTTTACTGTAATCACATTTAGTCCCGTGAGGTGTGCCGCCGCGGCCCAATCCACTTTCTTCTGCGGTTTGTGGAGCGACTGGAGTCAGAGACAAGGTCCTGTCCCAGAGCGCAGGGGCAGGTCTGGTCCATGTGGGGACCATATGTTTCAGAGGCAGCTGCAACACATCTGCTGCTTTACAGACGCACACCTCAACATATGATCCTTGAGTAACATCTTCACTAAGTGGTTGGGATGTCTCGCCAACAACCAAAAATGAGAAGCCTGATAAACCAAAGCATTGGAAGCAGCATTTTATTATCACTACTTAACACAAGAATTCCCATAACACATTAAGCCTACCTCACCTTGAAATCTCGCCCTTCCCGAGTCTTTGTGCAAGGTGAGCGTTAGTTTATCTTGTTGGCAACTGCGCTTCGACTAAATTTAGGTTTCGCCACTACGCGAAGCCTGTGGGAGGAAGAGGATGTACGGTGGTTGGGGCCTGCATGAGAGTGATCAGTGTAGGTGGCTGTGAAGAAGACGGGTCGCACAAATAAAAACATTTGACAGAAAAGCTTTTGGAATGGTTGACTTAATAAATAGAATCTGGTGGATGGCTTCAACGCCAGGGACATATAAGGCTGCAGCTCCTCCGTCGAGTTCACGGGGCCGTGTGGAAACTAGCCAGTCCCTGCTGCTCTCACATCTGGAGTGAGAGTGCGATATGAAGACACTCCGGACCGGGACATCGGCAGGGGACGGGGCAGGAACACACAGCGCTGCACAAACACCAAAACTGTGGCTCTGCGCTGACAGATGTGACCACAGCTCTTCTACGTTTGACTGATTCTTGGTCTGGTGGTTGCTTTTTCCTCTCTAGTCTGCTCACACACAATGCACGCTTGTTTTCTCTGCTTGTTGTTTGGGGAGGTCAGGAAATATTGCAGCCACCGCAGACGACCAAGACAGAGACGACACACGCGGAATATTTCCCAAGTTTCAATTGTTTTTCGTATCAAGCCACTACTTAATACAGGAAGAAATCATTTTTTCAAAAGTGTGAAGGAAGTCCACAAAGTCGGCATCCTGCGAGATGTGCGTGGACCACACTGGTGTAATGAAAAGGCAGTCATGTGGAGAAAGTGGCGGGTCAGGAGAATCCCGACAGTGATTAAAGGCCGCGGCCATTAGAGAGGGCGGCAACACACAACACGTCCCGCTCCTCTCACAAATTACAATCAATACGAGCACACGGATGGTTTTAAATAGGTATTCCCTTATTAAACCGTGACTGATTTTGAGGTTCGCTTTACAGAGAGGACCCTTATGAGCTCGTCGTGCAGATAGTTTTGGCTTTAGTTGCTATAGAGATGTGCAATTTCTAATGTAAGAAAAACGCTAAATTCACAAAGAGGATCTGGTTACCCTGGAAACAGACACAAGAGAGAACAGAGGCCTCCAAGACGAACCAAAGACAGAAATGGTTGAGTTACTATGTTCAGGAATTCTGCTTTTGAGACTAAAAAGAGCTTAATCCGTGCGTTTAATGCTTAGCTGTGCCGCCACCGCTGGTAAATATAGTGCGTTTGTGAAATGTGATCCAGTTTAAAAAGGAACAGCGTGTC
This sequence comes from Gobius niger, assembly GCF_951799975.1. Lineage (NCBI taxonomy): Eukaryota > Metazoa > Chordata > Actinopteri > Gobiiformes > Gobiidae > Gobius > Gobius niger. The sequence goes on from NC_136867.1 coordinate 11,756,853, forward strand.
CCATAAGGCTACAGGTGTTCACACGTATTTCGGTTTGCTCTTTGCAGATCATTAACAAATCACCTGATATGTAAAAGACATGAAGCGTTTCTCATTCCAGCCCGAACAGAATCCCATGAAAGCGAGTCAGCCAGGAAATGTGGTTATTTTAGAATACTACAGGAATGTTGTTAGTATTCGCAAAATTAGGCTAAAATCTCAAGGCACATTCACGAGTTGAAGTCCTGGCTCCCAGCAGGTCTGATGAAATCTAGGGAACAAAAAAAAACAACAACCTAAAAATAACTTAAAGATAGCAAAAAATTAAAAGTTGTGGGAAACACTGCCCTGTGCCAACTAAGGCTACAAGATGAATCGCATTTGTATTTTATTTGTTTATATTTCTCTTCTGGCTTAATGTTTAATTTGAGAACAGTGAATGGAATCTTAAATTCAAAATGCATTGTGTCAGACAACTTGAAATCATATCCAATATCATTCAGGTCACTTCAGTCAATTTTAAAATTATGACCTTTAGGAATCCCATCATTCATTGGAGGGGAAACAAACGATCTGAAAGTGAAAGCCAAATAACCAGTCGACCCGTGTCAGTCCAAGTGTGGCTGTATCCACTTCATATATCATGTATGTATATAAAGATCACCATCACAATAGAATCCCTTTCGGCTTTGTCGCTCTTTTGCCCCTCGAAGGCTGCGCTAATCTGTGCAATGATCCAATCCAGATTACGATTATCGCATTTCTCACTAACCCTCTTATGTCGGCCACTGGCTTTTCAAAACCTCCAAACGTCAGCGGGAGCCAGAGCCGTAGACCTTTATCTCTGTGGGACGCGCCCGTGTGATGGCTCAGGTCGGGTCAGAGTCACCTGGGGTTAGCCCCGCCCACCCCGCTCTTATCTCCCGCTGTGAAGGCCTTGCCACCTCTACAATGAGTGTGCGTTGGCAAGGAGCTACAGAGGAAAAGCATTAAGCCTCAGACATCAGCATGTCCAATATGCTGAATAAAACATGACAAGGGTGTGTTTGTGCATCCAGATATCCTACAGCAGATAGAAAGTGACTTTTGATCATATGAAAGGATAATATGGAAAGAACTGAACCGAGCATATGAAACTACGGACCGGCGACATCTTCACTGCATGCAGGACCAGGTGATATGGTTGCTTACTGACAGGTCATGAGAAGAAGAGGTTTCTAAATCAGCAAGCATCCCATTACTGACTCAGAGAGTGGATGTTTGTGCGTGCGACGTGTATATTTCTCTGCAACATTAGCCTGCCTTCTGAATGGAGAGCGGCCTTCGGAGGAATGCTTTTCTTAGGAAACCTCCACAACGGGCGTGACTGTTCAAATTATGTGGACAAAGGCTATTTCGCAAGCAACTGCCAGATGACACTCCGGGGCAGACATTTTTCTGAGTTCATGTAACGTTGTAAAGAGGTTAATGTTGAGGTGGATTTCAACCTAAAAGTTGAGAAGAGTTAAAGGGGGCCAAAGCGTGTACATGTCAAACAAAGCCGAGTTCTCATGAGGAGGGCTCCTACAGCATGCCGGTACTGATAGGGTTCCTTTGAGTCACTTCTCTGGCTCCAAACGGCCTCACAAATGCTGCCCGTTTACCTTACACACCCTTCAGGCTTCGCAACTTCAGCTCAAGTGCCACTTAGCTGAAGGAGAGATCACTGGGAGAGCAGCATCGTATAAATTATTCACACTTTAGCAAATATGGTAAAGTCCATAAAGGAGTTCAAATAAGGCTACGGGAAATACAATGTGTGCAAAATGACTAGAGAGAGTGGTTCCATTTGAAAGTCATTCAAACAAAAGTGATTTCCAACTTTGGGAATCACTCATCTCAAGAGCGGTCATAGACTACGTTTACAATATTTGGGTTACGGTCAATATTCCGGTTTCTGTAACCCATTTAGAATAACTTGTTTACATGCGTGAGCAGGCAGAGCTACTCCTGTTACATGGTCTTTGTAATCAATTGGGAATATCCTGATCCAAACAGCGATGCACGGAGAACATCAAGATGTAAATATGCTCTTGATCTTTCTATCGTCAATATTCATGCCTTTCACCACACTAATAAAGCAATGTGTGGTGCTGTGCTGCGTTTAGGGTGTGCCCTCTTCTTTAGTTTATTCACGGGTCGCAACCAACAGTTTAGGTGCACCTACTGTACCGTGTGTGTCTTGGGATGCTAGTTCTGTTTCTCCTATAGATATAATTCTGAGCTGTTGTTTTTCCCCCCAACATTTTATTGAACAGATATGTAATTACAGTAAGAATAAAAGTGCAACAGAAGTAAACACGCAAACATGTATTTCCAGACAGGGCATTCGTACATGTACTTCCTGTTCTCAATAGACCAAGATTCCTTATGAATGAGTATGAATGTTCTTTTTGATGGGGATATTCCGATTCGTGTTTGCATGACCAAATATTCCAGTTAGGAAAGGAGTAAACCAGGGTCATATTCAGGTTTTTAAAATCCAGAATATGAGCATATTCCGATTTTGACGTGGCCGTGTGCAACCAGGGTATTGCTAACATCCCGGTTATGAAAGGCTTTTTGACTGCATGTAAAAGTAGTGACTGTTAAAAAAGACCCCTTCTTCTTCTTGTAATTTCCAGCAGGCTATAGGCAGGAATGCACATTGTTGCAACCCCACAGTTAAAAAGACAAAAAGGGAGAGAACTAGATTCTTGCCAACTTAAAATAGACCTCTAGCTTAGTGAATCATTCTTACATTTTGAGCGTGAAGAAGATTCTAAGATTCTGGGATAGAAGCGAAACCAACGCAGTCCAGTCAACATGAAAAATAAAGCATGGTGGTGCCCAAAGACTGAAAAATTAAGTTCATTCATCTTTAAGTTTGTGTTGCTAAGTCCAAGACAGACAAGTAGAAACAAGTCCTTTTTGAGAATGTTTAAATAAGCAAATAGATCAACCACTGCTAATCACCAGACAAAAGAGTTCCAACACACCTTTTCTATTCAGACAAAGAAAATTGTATGCGTAAGCTAGATGGTTCTTACAAACAAACATCCCCCATCTTGTGCACCTTATTACTGATTCACGCTACACAGACAGCCTTTTACCCGGAGTCTAAAGTGCACTGTCAGACAAATTATATGGAAATTAGAGAGATAATGACAGCTACTGACAAACACAGATTAGTCTGACCCTTGAAAGTCTTCAGCCATTCAAACTCTCCATTTAAATGACATCCACTAAAGAGGTTTATAAAATCCTTTGGCAGTGCTGGTCTATTTGTCCATTAGGAAGGCAAAAACAAAAAAAGAGAAAGTAGGTGAGGTGCGTGGACTCGATGATATATAAAGTTTAACAACGTTGGAAAAGTATTTAAATAAGACACTTGGTACATCGATTATTAACTGTAGGATTCAGCGCATCCGCCACTTCCATTCAATGCTTTGAACTCTCTGATGCCTCGTGCTTTTCTCCAACACCTGTGGCTTTTGCGCTCCGTGTCACCTCAAAAGAAAAGCATCTAACCCAACACTGATTAGCGAGAGTCAACTTTAACAAGGCAAGGGCGAGAGGAAACAGCAACATGTGGAACAACAGAGCACACAGGTATCGTGGGGGAGGGAGGGGACTGGAGATAGAAAAATAAACAGCCCAGAGTCACTAAGAAGCCTCACCATACCTTAGATCAACAAGCTAAGATGGATATAGTTCACAAAGGATGTTCTATGTTGTCACAATCCTTTTAGCCTGTCCGCGCAGCACAATGAATGACATGAGCCCCGCACAGTCAGACCATGTGAAGTAAACTATAGTGTCAGGGTACATGGACGATTTAAAGGCATCCCTTTACAAACTGGAAGAGGAGCTGTTTTTCCACTTTGCTGACAACCTGCGAGGACGAGGAGGCTTAGGAAAAACGCCTCTAATCGAAACACATTACACTTAATGGCAACAGAGGCCAGTGTGCAGGTCTGCTGACTATCGCCCTGTCCGATAAACGTCTCCGTTCAGCTGACAGGCAGGCGGAGGCAAGGGGAGGAGGGAGGAGGGAGAACTGATCCAGCCTGAAGGCGGCTACAGCTCAAACAGAGGCACATGGTGCTGCTGTGGTCACAACAAACAGGGGACAGGAGATCACAGGTAGTGGAGCTGTATCATCAGGAAGCATCCGGCGTCCTCTGTGTGGGTACCACGAGAGTCCAGGTTACAGCAGTCACTTACAGGCGGCCAAAATCCTCCCAAGACGAAGGTTAAAAATGTACCTAAGGCAGTGTGACCATCTTTCATGAAAACCACCTCCCCAAAGAAATTATAATGATATTATATATTTTATCATTAAAACAACACCTTCTAGGACTTTGTGTGGTGATAGAGCAAGACAGGCTTGAACGCCCTTTTTCAACCTGTGCTACAGATGGCAAAATAAAAATGTGTCTCATTGTGCACAACCTTTGCTCACGAATAAACAAGCAATACACTTATGGCCATGTTTTACTGTTACTTATTTAAAGGAGAAACACAACTTACTTTCTTTGCTATGGAGCACAACTTAGAGCATTATTTTATTTACCTCAACAAACATATTGCTCTATGTAAACATGACCGTACCAAAGTTTTTGTTGTGTGTGTAAAATATAACTTGCAATACTATATTCCTTACAGTTATTAAACCAGAAGTGTGTTCTGCTCTTTGCTCTGTGTGTCACACAATAATATGCAATAATCAGCATAATATTGCTTCTTCTGCTGGCTGTTGCTCTAAAGCTTTGGACGCTGATAAATCGTCTAATTGAGCTTCAAACAGCATGATGTGCAGGTTTCTTATCTAACAAAGACGTGCTTCAGAGACCATCAGTGTCAGAGTTATTACGAGGTCTAATGAGGAGATAGAGAGTGTCCTGTGTTACACTTCTGAGCTGGCAGCGGACAGGTCAATGTCTGCATGCAGCATTACACACTGCACTAGAGTTTAGAAAAGGCACATGTGGAGCTCGACAGGACTCCCACAAACACAGAGACTCTTTATAGCACGTTGTTTCTGGAGTGAAGGAAAGACAAGTCTCCTCTGGGAATGCCAGGACTGTGATTAACACAGGTACATGCAGACAGAGTAAGCCAAAGCGGACTGTGACACGGTCAAAAGTCAGCGACAACTCGAGAAACAAATACAGACCTGTGTTTTACAGCAGCGGGAGAGAAAGTAGAACCTGATATCAGATCGATCCGCAGCGTTGCCACACTGGACACCGTGTCAACACTGGAGAGGTACACTGAGGTTGTACACTACACGAAGAGACTTGCTGACATAGTGTGAATATGAGTCCTGTGGCAAAAGGATACTATCTGATCATACTCCAGCATACACGCAAACAAATAACAAGAGGGAAGTAGATTACAGTCTCACCAAGTATTAAAACTTATTATTTCCAGTTTCCATCAGCTGCTGATAAACGGACAACGCAAAAAGTCACCGACGTGCTTGAAACACAAACCCTGTCATGATTCAAACCACTCTCAGGACATCAGAAACCCCCCACCCCCCTCTCTCACACACAAACTGAGACCAAACAAACCTGCATAGACACAGCAATACTTACTCAAATGTGAAGAAAAGTCCACAGGTGGCTAGAATAAGCACAAGCGTGAGGTAGAAAACCCCAGTCTGTTTGGCCATCATAATCCTGCCATTGCAGTAAAACTTATTCCGCCCAGGAAAGGACTCCCACTTCCTCTTCTTGGGGGTCCTCTTCTTGTAAGGGGTCTCCATCGGTGTCGAGCTGCGAGTGCTGATCTGGCTGTACTCGCACTCTCGCATGGACTCTGACACCCCGAGATGCATCAAGTGCCGATGACTATCTGCACAGCTGAAGAAATCCTGGGGCTGACGCGTCTCTGTGAAAAACAACAAACCAGTTCAGATCGACACATTACAAAAAGTGACAGGCTTACAGACAAGAGGTGGAAAGTTTACGAGAAACACACTCCCAGTTCCTGATATTAACTACTACACCTGGCAAACTCTTTACACACAGAGTTGGCTTAAATACGAGCAAAACTGTTTCGAAGACTGAGCGAAAGCAAGTTAGGAGTAAAATAACTTGACATAACCTCACGAGCCTAACGTAGCTTCTTTGTTAGCTTCAACTTGGCTAGCACTGTAGCATATATATGTGCTGCTAAAGCTAAAACAACTTTATTACTCAACACTAGCGTGCAGTTTTAGCTCATCCTCATTCAGCACACAGTTATAGTGAATACACATGGTTGTAGAGCGAGTGGATAAGCTGCACATCTCCCGGGTCCGCTTAGCCCCAGTGAGGCGCAGCTCAAGTGCCTCACCGCAGCCGAGGAACGCGGCTCTGTCGCGGGGTGGCGTCACGTAGCTGCTCCTTTTCCTTATCCAGGCTTATTCCGAGCCGAAGATAAAGCGAACGACACCATTTTCGACAAATTCGTGGATAAGACGCGTCCAGATGCTTGTTGCCGGGTAAACTTCACACAAAAAGACGAGGATAAAAATCCAGCGAAAGCGCTCGACGGCTTCCTCAGACGAGCTTCAGCATCCCGTCGCTCAAAAACACAGGGATATTATGGCACGAGCGTTCACCCCATCACAAGCACAGGAGCGAGGATCTTAAAGTATCAAGTAACCCGGATATTTAAAATCTTCACTCGTGAGCACCTTGAGTGATAACATTGGCGATCGCAGCATTCCTGGAGACGCGTGAGAGCAGGCAGGCCAGCCGACAGCCTCCGCACCACGTCCCCGCTGCTGCTCCTGCCACCCGCACAAACACCGACACACGGCGCTCCTCCTCCCGCGGCCGAGGCGGACCTCAGGAGGCTTCCCAAACCGAGGCCCGGGGACCGCTGATGGGGGAGTCCCACTGTTCAAGCAGAGGGCGTGGCTAAGGAGAGCTCCCACTAACACAAAAGTACCACTTCATGTTATATTTCAATATCCATTACAATCCAGTGTTAATTTTGACAACATATTTTTATTCAGTTTTAGTCTTAGTCTTCTGACGAAAATGTAATTCAATTTTAGTCAAGATTTAGTAAAAAAAAATCTTCAATTTTAGTCTAGTTTTAGTCGACTAAAATTGCAAGTAAATTTAGTCGACTAAATTTAAGACACATTTAGTCGACTTTACATTTATAATATTCATTATTATCATATTTAATCTTGTTCCTCTGCTTCATGGAGCTGCTCCCACTTGATAAAAGCTCAGAGCTGATCCTTTGGCAGAGAATTTACATGATCTGAGACTCTTTCAGACTGTCCATAGAAGTTTGTATGATTTTAGTCTCTCCTTTTCATTTTTATTTAGTCTTATTTTAGTCGACTAAAATATCTAGACATTTTAGTCATAGTTTTAGTCTCATGAAAAACTTTTAATTTAGTTTTAGTCCAATTTTAGTCGTCAAAAATATCACTTTGACTAAAATTAAGACTAAATATTTTAGTCAACGAAATTAACACTGTTACAATCCCAGCCTTAACCAGTGCGTATGATTTGTGTCCTTTGGCAACACACTTCACCCTCCAAGCCTCCAGTCCTCCATGTCACATGACTATGAATGAGAAATAGTTCTGGGCTATAATCTATATGTATGCATAAACTAATAATAGGCCTATTTATATCAATAATAATTGTGTGTCTATACCCTGCAAGTTTGTGTAAGATCTCAGTCATACAGGACTTTTCTATTGTAGACAATGTTCTCATCATCTGCAACGCCAGTAAAGAGTTTCTACACTTTTGCTTTCCATGTCTCACCATAACCTACCTGTTGTGACGTCAACTTAAGGGAATGTGAATGTTCATCTGTGGAAATGTCATTTGACTGGCTTAACCAAGCATGTCCATCTCTGATAAGGTTTGATTCAAAACTTCTAGTGGATCTAAATTGACTAAAACACTGGGCCACTTCATCATTTAACAGTTTTCTTCTGGAAGGAATGCACTCGGTGTGCGCTTGTGTCCAATTTGGTCCGCCTCATGTGGGGCTGGTTTTATATCCACCTACCATTTGTAGTGCTACATTGGATATGACAATGTAAACAGAAACAAACAGCTTCTGAAACAGTAAGGATGAAACATAGCTATTGGGAGGAGGCGTGTTGACATTATCCACAGCTTATGATTCATGGTCATTCTTTTGTTTCCTCTTAAACCAGCTGACATTAAAGGCAGTGTGATGTCGTTTCCTCTTTCTTGCTTAAAAAGTTTGTAAGTACAACACAAACCAGTATTTCTGCTGTCATATGTCTCTGTCATTCTATTGCACACTTTCAAAACCACACGCCTGACTCTGATTCATGTGAAAGTTTTTTCCGGGAAAACATTCCTAATTTCCGTGAGCGCAGTTGTTACAAATGAAGGAAAACATATTCAGCTTCACTCTAAAACCCACACATTTCCAAACAAAACAGTGACTGACAGCGTGATATTTAAAGCATGGCGGAAGTGAACCCGTTTTACATCTTGTGGCATGTGGCTGCTTTCAAAATGAGAAGTCATGTTGATTGGCACCCACAGCAGAGCATGTAAAATCTACAAAGCTTGTGGTAAAATATGTGTTGGAAAGCTGGGCATGTTTTCCTAATGATCTGAGTGTAATCCAGGCAATTATTTAACAGTTTGGCTTGTTAAGAAAAGTGAAGACATATGGCAGGGGCTTTGTGACATGGGTGAACATTATAGACTCCATTTTGATCTGGAGAAATGTGGGGGCCAGAGTACTTTGCGGCGTAAGTGTGACTCATGAACTGAAGTCGGTAGAGTAGCCAAAATATCTACAGTACTCGAGCAAGAGTGTTTTATTTTGAACAGTTATAAAAACACATTTTGGTGAAATAGAGGGTAACCTATACACATAACATAACATAATTTCCATGCTCAGAGGCAGGTAGTACTCAGTTACATTTATTCAAGTGCATGTACTTGAGTAACGTTTTGAAGAAATTTAACTTCTTAGAATAGTTTTTATCAAACTCTACTTTCTACTTCTACTTGAGTCAAGTTATATTGAAGTATCTGTTGAGTAATAATAATTGTTACTTTTTCCACGGCGCATAATTATGTGGCAAATGCTTCATTTTGATCTATACACCCTGTTCTTTAGAATTATTTAGTTTTTCTGTATTTTCTGCAATTTTCTTGAAAAATCACAATTTCCACATTATGTTATGTTTTGTTTCACACAATGTATGGGATCTGTCATCCAAAATGAATCACACATTTTTGCTCAGTTACTCCCAGTACTTTATAATTTTTACTTGAGCAATTGTTTGGGTCATTACTTTTTGCTTGTACTTGAGTAAAATTCTTTCAAAGTAACTAATTTGACAACTCTATCACCTCTGTCCATGCTTAACAGAACCCTCAACATTATGTACTGAGTGGCAAAATCAAATAATAAAAGCTGCAGTTGTACATTGTAAAACTGTACCCCCACATCACTCAAATAAGACGCATGTTGATATTCATCAACTCCCTCGCCTCATCCTGGACATCAGCCGAGAGTTATGTAGCTACAAAACTCGTCTTACTCTATCGAGCTCGAGTGAGAGACAGTGCTGGTAAAGTACCAGAGCCACCACAGCAGTCGTCAGTGGCAGGCTGCCCTCAGTCGCCACATCCATCCTGTCAGATCTGGATGACTCAGTGTCAGAGGCACAGAGAGTGGGAGAGGTTTTCTCAGGTGATCTGCTGCCTACATCAAAACACTTCCTACGACACCAAAACCTCCTACAGCCACTTCCCATTCATATTTCCCAAGTGGATGTAGGGGCAAGGATACCGAGATAAACCAACAAGAAAGAGGTAAGTAAAACAAAACAAACATATTAGTCTTAAAATGGAGGTACTCAAGTAGAAGTAACCAGTAATAACCCTGATCAAATATGTATTACTCCAGTAAATGAAAAACTCTTTACATGGAGAACTATTGAGAGCAACTGAGTATAAAAGTCTCATGTATGTTTTAGCATATTTATTCAATAGTACAGCAACTTCAAAATACTTACAAGATAAAACTACTCTTGGAAGTACAATTTGCCCAACAGCTTACTCAAGTAGTTGTACTGAACCGTAAATGCTTACTCCCCACCTCTGTCTACATGAACACAAATCACATCTTCATAGAGACACACTTTAGCGGAGGATCCATCAAAGCTGCCGAAGCACCTCTCAGGAATGTTGTAATTGGTTTTAAGGTGCCAGTGCAGCTATAATAGGATGAAGATGAGTGATTACAGTGATCTGCAGCTGAGCGACCGAGCTAACCATCACTATGTGGATGGCAGCCTTTGATGAGGCAGCTTATTGGCCATGTTGTCAAATCCAGGAATCCTGTTATTGAAGTTTCCAAAAAAAAGAATTAGGTATGCTTTCATTACGGAGACAGAGTAGACCTAGAGAAAGAAATCATATCATAGCTCATTAGTAAAAGTCTTTTGCTATTCCCACACCGGCTTAAAATGACTCCAAGTAAATGTGTGTTTGTGATTGGAAAATAAAAAACAGTAGATATAAAAGAGATGGGCTAAAAACTACTTTGTTAACAATAATTTAAAAATAACAATATAAAAAGTTGTTGATTCAGTCTTGCCATTTCTCGCCAGACCTACACATCCAGTCGTGGTTTTGATCACAGTATCACAAGAAAATCAAAAGCAGCAGCCCGGGTAGCAGCTGATGTTCGTTTTATTGGCCTAAGATTGTCGGGACATTAAGCGACATATTGGGTGTTTCCATGTTCATTGTACATTTATTGTGACATGTGCAGCACAGAGTATAAATGTGTGTACTGATAAAAGAGACAGTCATATGAAAAAGGCAAAGTTTACAATGAGCTCCGGGACTTTTCTCATGTGTTTCAGAGCCAGTTCATAATGAGTCCATTGACATGAATGGAAATATGGATGAACAGTCTCTCTCTCACCCTGGCACTTTCATGTGGAATTACCAAAGCGATTGTTTTCTCAGCTATTATACAATGCATACAAGATTTGTACATTAAACATCAGTTACATCTTTTCAAATATTTGACCCAAATAACAAAATATGTATAATAACAATAATAACAAATTTACCACCATTAAAAGCATTCTTTTAATATTTCAGAAAGCCTCATCTCTCACTACGCTTGAAACACGTGTCCATTATATACACAGTGATGAAAAGATACAGACATAACACAAGTGTGTAAAAACATAAACCTCATCTGTGAAAGTCGAACTTGTGAAAGGCTATGGTTTATAAATTAGACGTTCTCTCTGGTTTATTGGCTGGTGCAATGCTGCCTCACCATGGCCTAAAGCACACATTGCATGTGTCTGTTTCAGACTTCCTCTCATCCTATTGCACAATCGATCTTCCAATGAAGAAAACGTATACATTTCATAGAGTCAGTGTTTCAGTTTTTCACCATATCTGTTGGCAAGAAGTTCAAACTACTGTACAGTGTCACGTTTTAAATAAATACTCTTCATAACAAAATGTTAATGTGTAGATTAGCATTTATAAAACTGAAAAATTTCTCATTGCCTCCAAACAAACAGAAATCAGCACCAATATCTGGTGGCAGCTTTGGCTGAAAACGTAAACAAAAAAGTCAAATAAAAGACTGAACACTGCAATCCAACACCAGCAGGTATTAAATATTTGTATTAAAATGAGCTTTCAAAGTTAAAACCTGTTTAATAACAGGACCACGAAGCTTCTCATGTATAGATGTATTCTTTTAAGCTGGATATTTCCTATAAAACAAATTCTTCTTTCATTTTGATAAATAAAAATATAAAATCACAGGGATATGTTGCCCGTTTTACTGTCCACTGTGCGAGTGCGGCCTGTCCTCCTGTCATAACTTCCCTAAGTGGAAGAGGATTTGGCAGATTGTGGTCACCACAGTCGTGTTCAGCACCGATGAAATGGAGAGGTCTAATAATCTGCTTTCATACAGTACAAACTCACATTTATTCTCCTCCACTCTGGCCATGGCCAGGAGGCCTTTAGCTGCTCTGCACAGCATGTTGGAGCTGGGCGGGTCCATAGGGGGGTGTCCCATGTGCAGCAGGCTGTGAGGGTTCTGCTGGTACTGTGCCATGCTAACACCATCCTCCAAGAAGCCCACCAGATTGCCCACACAGCTCTTCTGCATGGCAATGGCCCGGGCTGCTGTGGGTTCTCCTTGTGCCAGATGTGACAGGACGGCCACAGCCATCTCTCGGTACACCTGGGCCTTCCTATGTCCCACGTATCGCACAAGAACAGTGAAGAGTTTCTCCTGTCTGCTGAACGGTGGAGTAGCTAACAGCAGGTCTACATTAGCATCCTGGATACTGAGCTTACACAGACACTCCAGCACCAACCTCTGAGGAGTGAGCTGTGAGAGTGAGTTTCCAAAGGGGAAGGGGTCGTGGGACTCAGCTGAGGGGCACACCATCCAGTGCAGCAGCCCGTCCAGGATGGGGAGACAGATGGTGTCCGTGTAGTTGGAGAGGTCTAGCTGCCCGGAGATGTTGGCTAGCGTCACCATGGAGTCCTCCCTGAGCACGCTAAGACACTCCCACCACCACTCCTCTTTGTTACTGGACATGCCCTGATCCTGTTGTTCATCCCTCTGAAAGGTAGGGGGGGCTCTGCTTCTCTCTGGGTGCTGGTGGTGCAGTAGCAGAAGCCTGCCTAGGAGGAGAACCAAAGCAGGGTGGCGGGACATTTCCAAGTCGTTGCCCGGTATAAAAGACAAACTGCGCACAATATTGGACACACAGAGGCACCGTTTGGACAGGGACTCCTGCCATGTCAATGTGGTGCACAGTGGCGCTTCATCCAAGCAGCGGGGCTCATCCTCCAGGAGGGTGATATTGTCCTTCTCCCCATTTGAATGCACTCGAAAGGGGTAGGATGGCAGGAAGCGTGCAGGATGGGCAGATGAAAGGGCATCGACGCGAGCACATAGCACATCATCGATAGTAGCAGTGATCTGCTTCCTTGGTTTCTCCCCTTCCTCTGTGCTGCAGTCCTCTTTCTTTTCCTCCCCTGCTTCCTTGTTGTCCTGGGCAGGGGGTTCAGTCCGAGGGTCGAAGTGTGTCTGGATGTGTGCAGTGGTGTCTCCTCCTCCGGCCTGCCAATGGAGCAGCCCAGTGCTGAACTCAGAGATGTAACCTAAGCGCTCCGTAGGGTTCTCTATCAAGTCCTCTTTCTGTACGATTTTAATGGGGAACTTGTCATGTTTGCTGGCCTGCTTTGGTCTTGGTTCTAGCTCAGAGGCCGATTGCTCCATTGGCTCTTCCTTAATTTCTGCTTTTATTTCACTCTTCTCCTCGCCTTGGTCGTTCTCTGCTATTTCTTCTTTTTTGTCGTTCTTTGCCGCTGACTCCTTGTTGACCTCAGGCGGCGCTGTATCTTTTTGATTGGCTGGGTCCTCCGTGCTGCCCTCTCCTTGCGGTTGCTGAACTGCTGATTCGGATAAAGCAGTACAGTCGGGCTGTGGAGTGGAGCTTTTAGCATGATCCGCTGTGTCTTCTGTTTGCTGATCACAAGCTGTATCCAGATCGTTTTTCTGAACTACTGTCCCAACTTCAAATTCTTCCAAGATGCCAAATATGTCGATTAAGCAGCGACGGAAATGCTCCACAATCAGCTCTAGGAAACCAGGCAACTGGAAAGAATGAAAATTTGAATTAGTACATCAGTGAATACAAGGCTCAAGAAGTAATTCTCCCACAAAGTTTGATACAGAAAATGTTCAAAGTATTTCTTTATTCCTAAAAATTCAACAGATAATTGTAGAGGCTGTAGGAGATACATGTGGCATACCTGGGAAAGATTAAAGGAGGCCACTGTGCTGTCGTCGTACAGCAGGATGTTTATTGTGTCCAGAGCCCATGTGCTCTCAGCCAGCAGACCAGACTTTAGAGACATCATCACACGCCATGCTTCGGGGGTTCCTGGAAGATAAGTAAATAAAAAATTGAAGAAGTGATAATAATACAAATGTTAGGAGTAGCACTCACAAAGGATGTTTTACACGGCAGTTAAATATAAATAAGTAATAAGTGCTCACCTGTGTCCTTAGAAGTGAACTTGCGGCGCGTCTTGAGAACAGGCATAGTGGCTTCTACAGATCCCGGCGGGTAATTCAGGTCCCTCCTCAGGCTCCCTGGAAACTGCAGCATCCCAGAGCCTTGGGAGCCCATCATGGCCATCCCGGGCTTAGGCATTTTCATATTGGACATGAAGGGGACTTTGCCGGGTGACATCCTGGAGTCCATAGAGCGCTGGTATGCTCCTGGGCTAGGAGCTCTGGGCAGGTGGTTGACCATGGATGAGGAGTTGGTGTAGGACGAGGGGGGTTGCCGTGACGACAGAGGAGCCATCGATGACGACATGTAGGAGGACTGCCGGTGCCACTGCTCCTGCCCAGGCCTACCCTCCAAGTCATCTCTCCCCATTGAGCCGTAAGGCGGCATCTGGGACGGCGCTCGGCTGTGATACGGATAGCCGAGGTCAGTCCTGGATGACCACATGTTTGGCCCGTCGGCGTGATTTGGAGTGGACCCCCCTCCCATCATACTGTGCTGGCTCTGTGATGGCCCTATGCGGTCCCGGGGGTAAGGGTAGGAGAACTGTCCTTGCATTAGTCTGTGCTCTGGCCCTGAATACCCGCCTCCGTAGTGGTTGTACATGTCCGGCTGCTGGTTTGGGTACTGCATGCCATACATGTCGCTCTCATGCCTCTTTGCTGGAGGGCCGTACATACCATCAATGGGGCGTTTGTAAGCCTGCGAAACAAAACACGCAGACGAAAATGAAAACCTTTGCGATTCTGGCCTATTAACTTAATTTGCTTTAATGCCTCCTTAATAAAATAGACCTTAATGTGACTTGACTGCATTTAAACCATGTCCAAACCAGCAAAACACATAACTTAAATGCATAAGTACTAAATTATCTCTAATCAAAATAAATAAAATTGTGTACCACATTCAACACTTATCTTCACGGCAAACTAGACTCTGAAACATACATACAAATTAAAGTGTGTGAAGAATTAGGATTTGTGAAAAGGTTTACGAGAGCTGGAGTTTAGCTGGGGCTTTGGCTAACAACGTACATTCAGCTTTCTCCCTCTTTCACAATTTAAGAACAGGGTAAATAAGGTACAAATAGCACTAAATTCCAAAGCATGTGCAATGACAAGAGAAATGATCTGCATAGAGAATCCTCCCACCTGTTGCTGTGGGTACATCCCAGAAGAGTGCATACCATATGGCATGCTGTACTGCTGCCCATAGCCGTCATGTCTATGATTAAGCAGAGAGAATACAAATGGAAAAAAAAGTTATATCAAACCGGAAACACTGGATTAAAAGTAACCCTGGATACTGACCGTGGCTGTGAGGGGTATCTGCTGGGAGTGTACATGCTGTTTTCACCGTTTCCAGGTCCCATACTGTTCTGGCTCCCAGGTGGGCCCATGCTTCCATCCATGCTCATCATGTGTTCAGGTCTGAAATCACATGACACGGAAGAATTTGATCATGTTCTCATTAAAACTAGAGTGGAGTAATGTTTTAACTTGAATTATAATGTTGCAATGTTTAAATAAAATTATAAAGAGTAATTATAAAGGATCTTAGGGTAGTTTATTCCCATGATCACTATAATTACTGTAAATACCGTGTACCTACCTTCTGTCATAACCTGGTCCATACGGGGGGTACGGAGAGCGCTGGTTCATGGGGAGAGCTGTCGACGGGCGTCCGTACATATCCTGCATGGCACCACCGGACATCTGACTGGGCATGTAGGAGTCCCCTCCAGCCACTGCAACGACAAGTATACATACAAAAAACATTATAGTAATCGTAATACTTTCTTTAATCCATATGCTGCAAGCTTACACTTAAATCGTAAAAAATTTGATATTGATTTCTAAACCAAAAAAGAAAGAAAGAAATGTATTAAGATTATTTGGGAGAAATCTAACTTTACTTTGCTAGACTGGACCCTTTGATAAGAAAATAAACAAATAATAAAGTGACTGCTGCTGGGAATTAATGGTCTGGCTTGAATACCTTCTGAATGCACAGTACACTAAAATGTAGAATAACACATTTCTTAAGACCCGTCTCGTGTTAGCCACCAGATGGCACCATTACTCTTCACTCATTTCCCACCTCCAGTGATTAAACCTATTGCTGCTTGCCTGTCTCTTTTATTATGCAGCCAACATCCTCTTCAGTATTATTCATTCAGACGCCGTTCTCTGTCTATAGTCTTCGGAGAGACCGTGTCCTTTCCACAACTCCTGTTTGTTGTGAAAAACCAAACCGCACGCGTCGGTCCAAACAGGTGCTTCTCAGTGGGGTGGTGAAGGATGAAAGGTGGAGATGAGTTGGATGAAAAGCATGAAACAAAGTTAGGATGAGAGAAAGGCTAAGCTACAAGAAGATCAGAGGGGCTGCTGCTTTTTTCATGATAACGCCGTGTGGATGTAACAAACAGCTTCCATCGGCTTTTATATTTTCACTGGTGGAAAAAAAAAAATGACATCTGTCCTTCTAAGGGGTGACGCAGGGATTAAAAAATTAGAGCAGAAATGCAGATGAAAGAACAGTACCTCTGTATGAGTGATGCCAACAGCATTATGAGAAATTGAACACTGTTACATTTCTATTGGTTGCATTTAAGTGACATCAGTAACATTGTAAAGAGTAGTTTAAAAACTGAGGTCAGGCCAGAAATCTGTGGTTTGAATGGTGTCTGAAAATGTTGTCATCTGGTACTTGATTCTGTTATTAATAGACCTATTGTTGTAAAAACAAAGCCATTTAAAACCGCATTTAAATGACCCCACCTACTATTTCCTGCGTCTGTGGGGGTCATTTATCAAGACCGGTGCAAGCTGAAAAACAAAATATGCTATTTTGTTGGCATATTACACCTAATTTACCATTTGAGATCTGTATTTCTGCTGCTTACCCACTATGGCCCATAAAACTCGTTTTGCACGCTTGGTAAATGATCCCCATCTTGAAAAGAGCTATACAAGTACTATGTCATTATTATTAGTATTATGATTATTATTGTTACTATGACCATTATTATTATTATTATTGATATTATTATTATTATTAATAGTAATAAAACTGCCATGGAGTTCAAGGTATTGATTGCCAGCAAAAGTAAAATATGTTTTTCTATAATGAATAAGTGGTGGTATTATTCAATCATAAAGGATGAGAATATGAGTTTGAGCAAACAGTTCTTAAGCCAGTGCAAGCGTTGCCTTGGCTAGTGTTTGGAACCTTTGTGGACATTACTCTATATGCTACAAATACTGCTATGTCTCTGCATGGGCCCACTTACTCTTTCTCATCCCGGCGAAAGGGTCCTTGGTGTCATAGTGCATTCTCATCATCATGTCGGGCATGCCCAGTCCCTGCTGGTACGGGCCGGAGGGGGGCAGGGGCGGAGCGCGCTTCTGGAAGGCTGGGTCGCTCACCTCTGAGAAGGGGTCCTGCACGCTCACACTGCTCCTGAAGGGACATGACGGGAGGCAAGGACGTTGGATTTGAAACAACTATGTAGAGAAGATGCCTGGTAAATCCAAATGCATGTATGTATGTAATGCATGTAGTCATTAAGTGATAAGTGTAAATATATTGGCTGCATAGGCCTGCAAGTTGATGTTGAAGCAATTAATATTAAATAACTATGTTTTTTTTCTAAAAATCCTCCCTTTGTTGATCACAGCAACTAATCAGAAACTGTAACTGTAACTTCTACTAGCCTATGATATAAACATGAGGTTTAGCACATAGTACTAGAGCTTTAATGGCACAGACAAAGCACCTGTTAGGGGGCAGTGGCGTGGCCTGTCCCAGGGGTGTGGTAGCGGGAGTGGGGGGCTTCAGCTCTCCTCCTGCCTCCGCCGCGGTGCTGCTGCCGGAGGACTGAGGTGTCTGCGGGCCTTGGAGGGATCCAGCTGAATTTGCTGAAAGGCAGAGGCAGACTTTGCTGTAATAGAAGGTGATCCACTGTAACACCAACACTGAGTCCTGCTTGTCCTCAGCTCTGATACGGGCTGCTAGGACTAAGAGCAGTCCAGACCGGCTTTAGGTGCTGACTTCGGGAGAAACGCGAAGAATCAGAAGTGTGCGCTACGTGCAAACTCAGCAAAAAGGGGAGAGTGAATATAGTAGAGTCAGTTGAAGGTCATATTTGGCAAGTGATATTTCAGTCTGTTGCACCTCAAGAATGTGCAATGTTCCTGCTCACTCATACAAGTTGAGGTAAAAAAAAGTTGTTTTTAGTTGCAAACAAACTACACAAAGGACAACAGGCTTTCACTCTCTTGTCAAATTCAAACCAATACATATTACAATTGGAAATGTAGTTTTGTTATGATATTAGTGAAATAGAAAAATAATATTTGCCGTAATGAATTCAGTGGCCTTTCAGTGCAGCACACAATTCCAGTGGATGAAGATTGAGCTTTTAAAAAATGTATTACAATTTTGAATTATTGAACAACCCCCCCTGCCTTTACATCATAAAAGAGAACCAGACAGAGAGAAGGGTATCCCATGATGAGGGGTGTGCCGAGCAGAAGTAGGTGAGAGGGCAAGCGAAGGGCAGGAAGCAATAGGGGATTCATATGCTCTCGGGATACCCCTGAACTGAATTAGACATAGGCCGATGAGGTGCAATAACAGAGCGAGGGAGACGTCCACATGGCATAGCACAGAGTCAGGGATAACAAGAAACCAATGCAATGGGAGAAAAGTGTGTGAGCGTGCGTGTGCCGCTAGTGTGTGAGCCGTGACATAATCCAGAGATGTGGCAGTAGTAAAAGGGGGGAAAGGAGGGAGGGGGGGGTGATAAGTCAGTCAGCTGAGCCAGTTTTGTGAATGAAAGGTGGCGGCGAGGTCGGGTTTGTTTACGTAGTACATTCCTCTGCTCATTAATCACCCCCCTGACCCCCCCCCCCCCCCCCCCCCCCCCCCCTACCCTCCCCTCCCTTGACTGCTGGACGAGCTCCCTCTGTGACATCACCAGCCTGCTGTTCTATATATAGATTTGGAGGGTGTCACTGGGGCACACAGTGACACTGAGTAAAACAAGGTCGAGGCTAAACTGCTGATGGGGTGGACTTCATATCGGGGATTTACTACAATAAACAACAACTAAACAATAACTAAAGCAAAAAAAAAGGTTAAATCTAGTACTTAATATAAATATGTTTAAGTAGGCCATATGTAAAAGCTTCTTTCTTCTTGTGGCATTTCATTTTCTTAATAAAAATGTGTACCGCCGTGAAGAATAAATTCTGAAAAAAAAATCTGAACGCATCCAATATTGCAAGCTGATATAAAATAATGTAATTAATAACATCAATTTTCTCGCCTCAGCAGTTAGAGTGTGACGACGACTACACATAACCGACAAAAGCCATGAAATGAAAATAAAATTGAAAATCTTGTGATACATATTTCGTAATAAAATAAGACCATTTAGAGTTAGACATCTGTTGGACTGAATCAAATTAATACTTAGATGGAAAAAAAGCCACATAAGCACCGTTCATTTCTAACATAGCATTACGGTAATTCATTAAAAAGCCTGAGCCTTTACCATCACTCCAGGACAATTTATATTGGGAATTTCAGTGCTATTCATTCTGTTTTAAAGATTGAAGTCAGTAAACTGCTCTTTTTCTATTAAACTTCAAACCGAGCCTTTCTGTGACTGTGTTCAAATATAGACCATTCTCTGTTCTAAATGAGCTCCCTAACCCTAAAATGTTCATGTTTGCGCAGGTCTGTGGGTTTATAGGCAGCATTCAAGACACATGTTCATTACGTGTTTCAATCTGTGACCGCTCACAACTTCTACTCGTGTTTTAAAAGTGTATAGAACAGAGATTGGCGACTGCTCAATAATTCTATTCAAAAGGTAATTTACAACATCGTTGCAGTAGTTTTACATTAATTAAAACAAGATTTAGAATGAAGTCCTGCTTATTAAAGTATATTGACCTCTGCATTTGCAATTACAAGTACATTAAAACATGAATAAATACATTTTCTAACTTTTGACAAAGATGTACAGCACAGAAACAATTATACACATTCAAAATTTGCAGTTATTTTTGTTGGCAGAAGTTGTACATAAGATCTTAAAATTAATAATATGAATCTGGCAACGAGCTGTAGACACCTCTGTATTTAACAGTCTAAAGAGATGTTGGTTTAAAATGATGTACAATTAACTTGCATGTTAATTTGTTATTCCAAATAAAGAATTTCCAACTGCAAAATCGATATTTTTTAGCTTTTACGCATAAACCGTCACTGGGACGTTCTGAGCAGTTCTGCACTTGATATGCTAGCAGGCATTTAGCTAAAAATGATGGCTTGTATTTGGTGTTTAGATGTAACTTTTTATTGAATAACTTCAGTGTCACGAACAGCACTATATGACGATAATGCATTAGCTTAATACATATAAATTGATCGGTGATGAAAACCCCAGCTCAGAGCACTTGCATATGGATGCTGTTTTTTGGCCTACCAGGTGAAGGAGGCTGGACCTTGACCAGCTTCCCTCTGTCCCCTCCCGTCGTCCCGCCGCTGCCGTTGCTGTTGTCCGTGGGCGGCTCCTCCCCCCTCTCCATCTTGCACTCGTAGGCGAACAGATACTGGATGTACTGCTTCTTCAGGGAGCTGGCCACGCTGCTGGACGTGCCCACATTCAGGGTGCTGGAGAGTTCGCGCCACTTCTTGTTTTTGTTTACCTGGTGTGGAGATAAAAAGGCCACGACAATACAAGATTAAATAAAAACGTGTTCACTCTGTTTTTTTTCTCACCAGTGGATCCCAATAGTGCCAGGCAGCTACACAAACTTGTCATTTTGCCTGGAGCGGGGCAGACCACAGCAGCTGAGTAAATCGACAATAATTGATTTCATGTTTTGACAGTGTTCTTGTATTTACTTGGGCCACAGGCTGCTGGAAATGTAGACACTGCTGTTCTCGTCAAATAGGGGAAAATGACTAAACAATTAGCTTTTTTTTTTCTCGTTACCAAAATATCCAAATTTCAGTTTTAATTGATGTATAAGCAAGATGTTTGTTGGGGACGTAAAATTCAGAATAAATAATATGAACAATCAATGTTTATAGGATGGTTCTACTGTGTTACTATTGACCAACCATGCAATTATTTGGGTTCACGAAGAAGAGAGCTTGTAAATAGAAACTGCATAATCTCTAATCATACCCCTCTATTCCTATATGATACTGAGTGAGTTCAGTATTTCTGTATCATCGGCCATAAATAAACTCTAGCTTTGAACAATGGGATGGGTCCACGTTTATAAACTTGATTATAGGAAGCATGACTTGAGGTTGGTATATGTCCTAAGCCTCACCATAGCCAGGCCTCCAATCTCTCGCACGGCCATGTAGAGCTTCCAGAGGTCCAGAGGCTTCTTGCCCACGACAGGCAGCTGGCCCACAGGCGTGCCCCTCTCCTCCATGAAGGACAGGTATCGCTCCACCCAGCTGCGTCTCTCCGGCTCCACTCCCAGATCGAACAGACGGGCGATTCTCTCTGCTCCGAGGGAAGAGGAGTTTGCTTTCTGCGGAGGAGATAGAAAAAAAAACAACAACAGATAACTATACACTCTTTGCAAATGTATTTCACACAAAAAATTGTATTGGAGTCAAAAGGTTGTGAGGGTCAATTTATTAACTTTTCAGGTCAAGAAGTAGCAATAATTTTTCTGCTGGTTTGTTGTACATGATGTAGCAGAGACTGACCTTGTATTAAATTTATACTGTATTTTACACAAATACATGTATTATTTGTAGCTTCAGGTTCACCAATTGATCAATACAAACATTGTTCAAATTAAATTTATCTTCCTATTTTATATTATTTATAATTTTCCATAAAATGCCCAAAACATTTATATTATTTAAGTTTTTCACCGATAAACGAACCATGATTTTTTTTTATAGAATCTGTGATACATCCAGTGTGCGGGTTATAAATATTTCTCAGAAAAGGTATACTCCGATTTGCCATATCCCAGTGCTGTTTTCCTCAAAACACACCGCGTTTGCCTTCGGGGATCTTTAATATTTCATCCTATATTTACACATTCTCAGGAAAGCCTTTGGTTGAATGACTGGCCTAAAAGAGCATTTTGTAGGAGAGGAGTTTTACTTTCTGATGTAGCTTTTATAAGACGTTCACTGCCCAAAGTAAAGTCGACTTTTCCTATATAGTGTACCGTATGTATAGCAGTGTGAGGGTACTGACTGGGCTGGACGGGGTCTTGAGTGGCCAGGGCGGGCTGCTGATGCTGTCACTGTCGTCTCCGTGGTAGGACGACAGACTGGCGGGGCTGGGGGAGAGTGGAGAGGACACCGGGAGAGCTCCCCCCGGTGTGGGAGGCTGGGACACACACTGCTGGGCACCTACACTGCTGCTGTTGGCGTTGCTGTAACCGTCCTGGAGCTGCAAAACAAAGACAGGAAGTTCAATATGTTATCAGTACTGGTCATTTGTATTAAAAGCAGCATGTTCATTAGGGAGTCTAAACACAACACTTTGGGAGCTGGATTATTTATCCAAACCCCTTGTTCCAGTGTTTGTACAGAATCAGCATTTATGTGCCTTCATTTCCACTGTTTGTTGTGCGGAGCCGAGATTTCAAATGCGGGCAGATCATTATGCATTAGCCGCATTTTTACATCTCACAAATACGCGGCGGCTAACAAACTCTGAGAAAATCACTTCATGTTAGCTTCCACTCGTGTACGTGTGTGTGCGTGCGTGCGTGTGTGTGTGTGTGTGTGTGCGGAGCGCCTGTGAAGGAGGGAACAACAGCTTGACAAGTGCTTCTGGTCTGCCGCGTGGAATGCCCATGTCAGCAAAATCTTATCTTTCTCTCCCCCCCCCTTCCTCCTTTTCCTCTCTTGGCAGACAGATCATCTCTTTCGGGAGCATTGGGGGTCTTTCTGGCTGCTCGGGCTGCCTTAAATTATTCAAAAGGCCCTAGTACAGTAATCAGCAAAAGAAAAGACCGGGATTTGTAGGGAACAGACGTGTAGAGGATGTGATGGAGTGAGCGCCTGCGTGTGTGTGCGTGTGTGTGTGTGCGCGTGCGGGAGCGAAGTTGTTAAGTGCAAAAAACAAGGGAGAGCAAAGACCACGGAGTTGCGTTGATGCAGAGCCGGAGCAGTAAATAGTAGGGCAAAATGAGA
Organism: Gobius niger; assembly: GCF_951799975.1. Taxonomy (NCBI): domain Eukaryota; kingdom Metazoa; phylum Chordata; class Actinopteri; order Gobiiformes; family Gobiidae; genus Gobius; species Gobius niger. Next base: position 11,780,152 of record NC_136867.1, read on the forward strand.
AGTCAGCATCGTGTTTTGGGACTTGTGCGTGGACTTACAGGCATCAAGGAAGTTTAAGAAAGCGAGGTGCGTGTGTGTGTGTGTGAGAGTGAGTCAGTGGAAAGGCCAGTGTATGCACGGGCTGCGCGTCGAGAGTGCTTGCCAAAACATGAAGCAGAAGAAGAGCGCTATGGGCAAAAACAACAAGGGGAAAACATTGAGAGCACTAAATGTTAAACAAATCATTAAAGGGGCTTCTGGAGCTTTCTGCCGCGCTGTAAAAATATTCCCAAATCAAAAAATATACCTGAAGCTGTGTTTTGTTTCATTCACACCTTTTCTTTTGAGTAGCCCTGTATTCTCCCGCGCTGCTGTTAAGCAAACTACAAACAGCTCATTCTCTTTACTTCAGACCGCACTGACCAATCAACAATCCCTCCACATCCTTTCATTTTTTTAATCTGTTCAAATATAATGCCTTGCTCTGTTTACCAATGTTTCCTCACAGCCTTTTTCTCTGTACAGTAAAGTAGTATCTGTTCTAAACAATGCACAACTGAACTGCTGCCCTATATTGAATTAAGTTGTTCATGTAAAGCACAGAAAGCTATTTACGGACCTCCGCAATCCTGTCCACCTTGAAGCTTCTGTGATAGTAAAATTCACATTCCTTTCCCTGTAAACAATTGGTCAATTACGTTGATTAAACATGTTGTATTGTCAGTGGAAAAAGGGCCTGTTTGCAAAGTTACAAGTACAAATGCTGCAGATGCAACGTCCCTGCCAAAAACACACCCGGGAGATGAGCGCCAGGGGCAAAACTAAAAGCGCAAAAACATTAGGAGTGCTAAATGTTAAACAAATCATTAAGTACAGTGAGGAAACAGCAGAGAGGGCACACTGCAGTGAGGCGTCATATGCAGAATGGCTTTAGTTTGCTTCATTAGTGGAACAAACAAACACATTGGTTTGCAAAAATGAACTGCAAAAACAGGCCCTGTAAAAGAGCAAGTGAAAAGAGAAATGGCAAAAACACGCACTGAAATGACACAGTTAATTTTCAGCTTACTCAAAGCAGCGGCGAAAGTCTGTTACCTTTGGTTTGTGAGGGTCATTAGCTGGACTGTCCTCCTTCATGTCCGGTTTGGCTTTTCCGTCTGGGCTCATCACCTCGTCGTTCATGCCTCCTTCACAGAAAAAGAACATTTTGAAAACACAGCTCTGTTTTACATGTATTAAAGGAAGGGTGTGTAATTCCCGACTCCTGCAAGTACACGCTGTCATTGTGTCCTTGGGCAAGACACTTCACCCACCTTGCCCCGAGTGCCTGCGTACACTGGTGTATGAATGAGTGTGAATGGGTGAGTGGTTCCTTGCTGTAAAGTGCTTTGAGAGCCTGATGTAGGTGGAAAAGTGCTGTACAGGTGGAGACCATTTACTATACAGTGCATTATAATATATAGATGTACTGTACATGATGTAGAAGTTGCTTATAGGGATTAAATGTTTGTTTTTTGGGGTTCTTGAGGACATTGTTCTATTCAGAAAGCAGTCACTATGGGCGGCCAGATCCTATGGTTAAAACCACTTTGCATTACACTAAAAAGCAATTCCAAATTCCCAGCACCAGTCTCAAATCAAGTCCTAATTGTTTTCGAAAACGTTATTTCTCTATTATTACACATTTCTTGGCCTGTTCAACTCTGTGCCTTATGCAGTGAGGTATATAACATCTTCACAGGGACTATTATGATCTTAATAGTATTCATTTGAGGCTTCTGCTTTTCTGTTGACTATAAAAAATAATGTATAAAAAGTCAAAGCGAATTAGATAAAGACTGAGGTAGCACGTTCCTATTTTAACCTCGCTAGTGCAGGAGAATGAGTGTATTCAAAACAAGCAAAGTGCCTTTCAAAAATATGCTTTTTGTGTGTATTCTCAGGTTATTCCTAATTGAAAAAGAGTTCTGATCCTTAAGACTGGGTTTAATGATGGCAGCTGCATACTTTCCTCTGAACAGAAGGAAGAGGTCCTTCGATGCAAGGCTGTTCTCTATCCTCCCTTGTGTGCCTGCGCTGCGCTGGGAAAACGAATGGCTTTTTACTGCGCCCAGGGGCAAGCCAGATGAATTTTGAGGAACCTTGGTGCTCTAATTCTTTTGAAGTTTTGCAAATGTCACGCGATTTGATATTTGGTGTTGAATGAAAAGCTGCCTTTCAGTTCACGCATGCTCTGAGGTGTGTTTAGTAACAATGCAGCGGGTGAGGTGGTAAAGTAGAGGAGGCGCAGACAGTTGTGGTGTTGGCTCAGTGGAAGGGCAGAGGGGGAGACGCTGGCATTGGGAGAAAACAAGTCTGATTTGTTGACCTTTACTCTTCCGCTTCTTCTTGCTCGCTATACCCCCACTGCTATCCTGTCTCTGTGCTTCAGAATGTGAATAAATACGAGTTATGGTATATGTTGTATAGTGCAACTTTAAAGAAGATAATGCTACAACAACTCATGTCAATTTGCAGATTGAAAAAAAGAAAGAAGACATTGAAAAGACTGAAACTGTTACACAAATGACATGCATTTCATAATATGTTTGCAGAGATGCGAACAACACCAAAATGTGTGTTTTAGATCATTGACATATGTCTAACCCCGCTGTGATGTCATTAGGTGGTGCTCCTCTCTGTTTTAAAAGCTTCACTGGACTCATTCTTATCATTTCAGTGCTCTGACAAAATAGAACAACAACTGCATTGGCTCACTCATTTTTATTACTTGCACCACAAAGTGATGTTTATTTTTATTTTTAGTACAAACTATGTCTGGCTAATAGCTGACGGCTATTGTTTTAAGATTATATCACTCACATCTGCTCCATCAGATGCTATCTGTCTTCCCAACTTAAAGCAGAACTAAGTAACTCATGCCCCTAGAGGCCATAAGCGCCACTGCAGGTGTTATGTTTTTTACTCATTAATTGTCCGTGAGAGTAAATACTACGCAGACAGAAAAGACAAAGGGAGAGAGGGATACTACACAACCAATTACACAATGGAGATATTTTTTTTCACTCAAACTTGGCTGTAAACACTGTCTAAGTGGAGCTACCCTGCAGTTAGCTTTGCCCGTTAGCCTGTTAGCTTCTTCTTCGTGATTCCATTAGTGTGTATTGGGGCCTCCGTCCCCGTGCATGAAAACGGCAAGTGTGGTTTTCTGGCCAGAGACACCAGGGGGAGATTAAAGACCCCCCAATCATCCCATTGACACTTGTATTACCCCCAGAGGAACTACGGAAAGGATTTATAAAGGTAAAGAAGTTACTTAGCACTGCTTTAAACTCCTCACAGAAGCACACCCGGGCTTTGGCGCATTTACCTGTGGGTGCCATGTTGTAGGCTGGACTTTGTGCGTTGCCCATAGTGGAGCTGTTGTTGGCCACAGGCTGGTTGTTTGGACCTTGGCAGTTGCCGGGCCTGAAAGACAAAGCAACAAGCGGCACCATAAAGGTTAAATTTGAACAAGATGAGTAGTCAGACGCCGCAGAGAAGTCATAAAATTCAACAAAGATCATGTTTGGATTCTGTCAGGGCAATGCATCAAGACTAAATGGAAGCACTCCAGTGTGTATATGTGTAACTCTGAGTAAAAGACAAGCCACAAATCTGCCATCAAACAAACAGCTCTTGAAACAGAAAGCATGATCTTGTTTTCCCCGCTCTCTCCATCACTCCCTCCCGCTCCCACAAGTCCTCATTTAACTAATTAAGGTGTGCTTTTGGAGAGGATCATGTTATTTGTTGCCATGGTGACAGCAGAAATCAATCCCGCTCCATCTTCCTCCCCCGAAACAGGCCTGCCTTTAAAGCCCGCTCATCACACGGCGCTCAAAGTGACATCAGAGGGGCTTATCTGCAGCCTGCCTAATGCTCACCGGCCCCGTGGCTTCTATCAGTGTGAACCAGTGCGGCCGGAGCAGGGGCACGGAGGCTGAAAAAGGAACACCACGTTTTGGAACAATTTGCTCTATCTCCTGTTGCCTCCAGATTATCTCCTGGACAACCACAGGAAACGAGCGGAGGCGCACACAGAGAGGAGATTGGGAAGGACTGCAAATGCAAGATGAGATAAATTAAAGGAGAGACATGGAGCTGGTCAAAGAGTCCATTTAAAAGTCAGAAAGTGTAACGATAACAGTGCAACGTTCTTCAAGGAGGGAGTTTTGGCACAGATTACAACGGAGATTTATGAAGTCTAAATCATGCTTTACGGATTTATGCCATTCAAAATGTAACTGGCATCTTTCTCTCTCTCTGTCACACACGGAGTAATACCTCATGTTGGAAGCGCTACACATAGCCTAAGAGGAGGGATCGGATTGGTAAACCTCCCCATAATCTCATCTCACAGATGTAATTAGTCATAGAGCACGGCTGATGATACATGTGTAATCCCTCTATGGGGGCCGAGGTGCACAGGGAGCTCCATGGCGAAGAAACAAGCGCTCACCAAATCCATGCTTATCTGGCCTGTCTCCATAACACCGGGGTGATATAGAATGTGCTGATGCTGCCTACGTAAAACCTCTGTGTGAGTCGACAAACAAATACATCACCGTTTAATCAGCGCACCTTTCTCTCTCCTGCGCTCAATCACAAACTAGCTCCAACGTGTAAATAGCTTGCCAAATGGCGGCGGATCAGGTTTCTCCTTACTGTAAAACACCCACTGCCACCTAAAGCAATGTAAGCACAAGCTCTCAAGTGCATGAGAAACATCCAAATCAACAACAACAGCCACGGTGGTTGGAGGTTTTCAACTGTGGCGCTCTCCCATTATGACTAATTCATGTCATAAAAAAGCCTATTAGAAAGCACTTGATGGAGGCACTGCACAGCGTTTAATCACACTTAATATATGCATGTGCTGCTATCGGGGAAAAATGGAACAGCACATTCATCTTGCTCTTGGGCACCTTTGTGCTGGAAAAAAAGCATCCTGTTGCTGAGAGAGAGAGAGAGGGAGAGAGAGAGAGAGAGAGAGACAGAGAGATGGAGCAGACAGAGTAAAGAGGATGTGAGATGAAGGCTGGAACAAGCTGGAGCTGTGAGCATGTCCCTGGCGGACCGACGGGGGGGCATGTTTGGAGCTCAGGGGCCCAGAGCTGGAGGTAATCGCTGTTCCATGAGACTGAGCCAGGGGAACCACACACATATACTGAAGCATGGAAAACATCTATCTAACTCCATCACACCAGTGCATTCTCAGTTTGTAGTCCAGGAGTGGCCTGAGGAGACGAACTCCACTCAGCGCGTTCTGAGTTTGAGCAAAAGTTTGAGCTGTCCTCAAAAGTCCACCAAGTCGAAAGAACCGACAATATACTATGTGTGGGTAGCAGATTCAAGTATATAAATATATAGCAGTGTAACACTTAATGCTTTGCCATGCATTTGCAAATATAGCACTTACTCCAATGACATGTAATATACTGTAAAATATGTATGTTTAGACAGTTTTTGTTGAAGAGTGCCAGCAACCACAACCACCCACACACCATGGAGGAGGTTTAGGTAGTTGGAATTTACTTTTGCCCTGACAAACAAGATTTAAGAAGTTTTCACAACATTTCGGAGCACACCGTATTCTTGTTTTGTGCTTAGTGCTGGTCCTGGGTGGGTGAAGGGCATTACCAGCACAGACGCGTACGCGAGTGTCCATGTGTTTGAGCGTGTCCTTGTGCACATGACGGAGTGGGCGCTGTTGCCAAGGGGATGCCATGGTTACGAGGTGCCAGCCAACCAGCTGACAGCGTCTCTCTCCGCGTGGCAGTGGCTTTGTCCTTCATTTGTGTTGACAGGCCGCGGTGATGGCTCCCAGCGCTGCTAACTGGAGCAGACAGCAGAGGAGTGTGTGACGGCTGAGCGGCTGTCCCTATCGATCCCTTGCCTTTGTGCGTGGAAGAAAGAGGCAGAGAGCGGAGCGCGGCTGCTGGATGGAAGGATGGAGTGAATCGGCTGGAGGCCATGAATTATATATGGAGCCAATCTGTTCTCAGGGCAGTGCGGGCACATAGCTCCTTCAAACTCCTGACTCAACCCTGCATACACACACACAAACACTGAGGGCACCAGAATAACCCGGCAAAAAAAAAAAAAAAAAAAAAGAGAAGGACAGCTTTTAACATATTAAATCCAGAGAACGCTGCTCCCCCTTCATCCTTCCCCAACATCAAACAGCTCAGGACGGATGGAGGAGAAGCCATTTATTTAGCCGTTCTAATGAAAGCAGAGCGAGGCACAGCACTGCCAAGACTGCCAGCGACAAAGCGCCACAGGCAGCATCCCCCGTTCTTGACATTCAAGCGCTGCTCTTATTTATTTAGCAAATTTACTTACTAAGGAGGTCAGAAATGAATTATTTGGCGAGGATTTGCCTGGGAGCACTCTTCTCTAGTCGCTTCCAACATTTTTCTCCCTTCAATTTCCTTTGATTTACGCCTCTTTTTTCCTGAGCTTTGCTCTTCTTCTACTAAGTGCTTATTTTTTGACAGAGCCTGTTCCTATAGCTCCAGGAACTTTTTGTAGAGTGTCGCCGGCAGCACTAGAAAGTCATTTGAAAAGCCAATTCTGTTCTCAGAAGCCGCTGCCAAGAAAAGCTTATACCTTTTAATACTTTGTGTTCTCTCTGTTTTCCAAAATTTCCCCAGCATCAATCTGCCAAGCAGAAAAAACCTGCACCTTTATCCCAAACAGACTTCCTCCTCCTCAGCCCTGACAAGCCTGCCATCGCCCATGTTCTTCCACACAAATCAGAGATTTATCATGCTCAGTCTGACAGACTCTATCACCCATAGAGACAGCGCTTTAAATTTATATCCTTCCCCACTAAATCATTATTAATTAAGAATGGCCAGGATGCTTTCGGGACAATCTTACTAACAGCCTTTACTTAGTCTGTAAGATTGTAAGTGAGGAGAGAGCAACTGTGATTTTTTAAGGTAAACAATTGGATCTGCAAGTTACTCCTAGTTTGCAAAGTGAGGGGAGCAGGAGCAAAAGTTCAAAGTACACAGTTAAGCTCCCTCCCCCTTCGCTCCTGATTGGACCTGACAGGCTGGCTCACAAAAACGCTCGTCTTATTGGCCAAAGTAATAGCCCAGGGATTTTCATCAGCAAAAGGAGGGACTTTGAATATTGAATATTATTGTCACATCAAATTGCGGGCTCAGGCACTCAATTATACATTATACTATTACATTTATAAAACATTTAAATTTACAGACTTCCTTAAGTGGAAAAATAGAACTCACTCAACAAACTTTTTCTTCACCTCTGACCAGCAGATATGGGACGCTTTGAGAGACTGTTCTGTTTTCAATTGTTACTCTAGTGTCGGTCTGTGAAAAGCTGTATGCTGAAGTGGGATGGAAGTCCAAGGCTGCAGTGAAGAGGGTCTGCTAGTTTTTGGTAGGTAACAATGGGACATTTATGATAAACTCTAGAAAGAAGACACATTGGATCAGACTTCTCGCTGGCTCTGATTTAGAAGGTCTGGCCGAGAGACGCCTGTGGATGGACGCATTAAAGCTACCAACAAGACATGCGCCAAGACTAACAACTTGTTTCTACGACGAACCAGGGAGGAACCGAGTCTGGATCTTTCACAATGTTGCTGCAGAGAGAAAGAGAGACTTTAAACTGCAGGTTTTCCGAGGCCAATTTTCCCCTGATCTCCCTCAGATGTTCTAAAGGGGGGATCTGAGGGAGCAAACATAACAAGGCTGTAGCTGGAGTCGGTGCAGAACAAAAAAGCAAATTGGGAGGAAGAAAGACTCTGGCAGATAAAACGGTCTGGGGAAGGATAACAGAGGCGCACAGCAGAGACAGAGACGAGGGAGCGCTGTGCAGTCGGGAGAGTTGGTAAAACGAGTGAAATAAGGTGGTGGGAGGAGGAGGAGTGGGAGAAATGGCTGCCGATGAAAGGGGGAGAGTAAACGACGGCGGTGGCAAAAAAAAAAAAAAAAAAAGGTCGCTTTAGCACGCCATTAAAACGACTTGATCCACTTTGTGTTATTGACAAATTCACAGCATTATGAGGAAATAAAAGAATGGAAGAGCCCGTGTTGGCAGACTGTTTCATCATTCTTTTATGAACATCAAAACAGTGAAGGAGTTGCGATTACTTCTAACTGCATTGTATCAGAAAAAAAACTAGTTAAAAGGCTTGATAGCGCACATAGCATAAGGTTATTTGTTCATTGTTTTTTTAACCTAGCATTTCATACCGCTGGGGCTGCTCTGTTTGCTACCAATGGGGGCCTTCACAAGGTTTCTTGCTCAGCCAATTGAGCATTTTAGCCAAAAACATAATCTAATCTGATTCCTCACACAGGCTGGTATAGTGTTTGATCTATCTTGAAGCTGCAACCTCACTTCATAACTACAGAACCTTACCCTTGCTCGTATCGAAACATAACTGGATAAAGATGCAGTCTTGTAAACAAATGCCATTTCCTGACAGTGCCCCCTTGTGTGAAAATACAAGCGACTGACAGACACTCTGATTTGTTCCAGCAGCGGGGATCACATCTTCTGCCACTTCTTATTGACAACTCAGACATGTCTTACTGACACGACCCACATTTGCATTATAGCCTGCGCATGTGACAACAGAATTTACCCCCCTGATGCACATAATTAATCATAGTCCCCTGCTACACAACACGGCTGGGCTCATATCGTCGGCGAGTGCCGGTGATGATGGCGACAGTTAAAGAGCCGTAATAATAATGATGACACCCGTGGCTTTGCGCTCACACAGAGATCATGAGGAATATTGAGTCGTCGGCGTGGGGTACGCGGTGCTTTTCGACGTACCACAGGCGCAGTGAGGGCGGCGGGATGGGGAGGTGGTGGAGGTGATGGTGGTTGGGATGAGGTGGAGGTGGAGAAGGAGGGGTACAGGAGGGAGGCCAGTGGTGAGTGGGAGGCATCTGAGAAGGCCTACCAAAAACAAAGCAAATAGTCGACTTAAAATGGGAAAGCATAGGAAAGGGGAATCAACTTTCAGTTAGTGTCAGTAACCTACTATCTATCTACATTTTCAGCATACAGCCTTTCCAACAGTTATTGTCTCGTTTACTGCCATTGCTTAAAGCAGTATGAAGTAACTCATGCCCCAAGAGGCCATAAGACAGAAAAGACAAAGGGAGAGAGCAATATTGTACATCCAATGACACAATGGATATAATTTTTCACTAAAACTTGGCTGTAAATGCTGCAAAAGGGGCGCTAGCCCACAGTTAGCTTTGCCCGTTAGCCTGTTGGTTTCTTCTTTGTGATTCCGTTAGTGTGTATTGGTGACTCCGACCTGTTGGCAGCGAAGTTGCAATTGTGGTTTTCTGGCCAGAGACACCGGGGGAGATGAAAGACCCTGCTAATCATCCCATTAACCCCCAGAGGGACCACTAAAAGGATTTATTAAGGTAAACAAGTTACTTAGTACTGCTTTAACGAGACTTAAGTGTACATTTTACTCACACTTGGTGGAAAATGTCTACACTACTGGTCTTAGATCATATTTTCGAACTAGGGCTGGGTACATTTTTTCCAGTACTGGTACTTTAACAATATAGATTTATGATACCAATACCTGAACAATACTTGTTTTGATACCTATACTGAAATATTTGTTATCTAGAACAATAAAACAGAACAAATTTGTATCATTTATTTGAGCTGAAAGAAGCAAGTAACTTCCTTAAACGCTGTCGCTGGACTCAACGGGCATCAGAACTTGGTCTCTAAAGATATCACCTAAATTCGTGTGCATATGGACATTATTGTTGTCATTATCAACCAAGGATTTGTACCTGCTTTTGATACTGTCATTTTTTCGATACCAGTATTATCGAAAACATTTTCACCGATACCATACGGGTATCATTCAACGGCACCCAGCCCTAATTCTGACTACACCAGTAAACAAACTAAACTGGGTCAAAACTGCTACACTGGTCCCATAAGCTGTACCAGACTTTGAGAAACAATGATCTTGTCCAGTGGTTCAGGTATTACAGGTTCCCAACCTTTTTTGTCCCACATACCTCTTTATACCCCGAGTACCGTCTAATACAAGGATCCTGCCAAAAAAGTGAGCAACTAAAGATGATTCAGCATTTAGAAGTTTCAAAATGTAGCTTAAATACACCTTTTACTAAAAATTATCATTAAAACTTGTCTTTGAAAGTACTATTGAAATTCTACTCAGTTTCACCTACTGTTTTTAATCTGAGGTAATTCCAAGTACCCTCTGTGAAGTGCTCAAGTACCCTCGTACCCCTGGTTAGGAGACACTACTCTACAGGACTAGTCTCCCTTTATTTTATTTTTTTTGATATTATTAATATTTTCTGATCAGAACCTCTTTAGTCTTGGTTTTGACCTGGTTAAGGCCCAGTGTAGACCTGATTGAGACCAGTGATTGACCTGGTACAGTCTAGATCTAGTTTAGATCCCCTGCCACACAGACAGCCTACCTTTGAGAACCACTGGTCCAGTCAAAATCACTACAAGACTTGTATGATGCACCAAATCATTATAAATGTCCTACTGCAACTCGACATTCAGGAGCATTCAGTAAACAACCAGAGCAATAAAACTTAAGATCAGTGAACACGTGTTTAGATCAATGCCACACTTGGTTTTATGATTGGACATCGTAGTCTCCCATTTACAGACTTCGTACAAGCTTGTATCTTTCCTTCTGCAACAACTGGCACTTGGCGTATAGCGCAAGCAATCAAACTGTCAGGGGCTTTATGAGTGTGTGAAAATAGAGATACGTCTGCAAATGGCTTATAAAAGTGAAGAACCCAAGAGAACTAGTCTTGGCCATAGATTTGAAGAGATGACAGCAGGCCTTTGTGAGGCTATACTCCGCACATCTCCCTACAGAACGCTACAAATAACACTGAGCTTTGAGACTCAGGGAATATGCTACGTTTTACAAATTAATTAAAGTACATCTTTAAATATTATAAATGAAACATTATCTGAAGCAACCAGATATATCCACCACCAAGGCACGAGCTATTCAAAAGTGATACTTTGCTCTATATGCTAAAAAGCTAAATACAAATTCAGAATGTCAGGGTGGGCCACAAACAAAGCTTGGTTGAAAACACATATTTAATTGCATACCTATTGTGCGTAGAGTTAGTCGACATGGATGCTGTGTCTTGGGATTTGCGGCTGGTGGTGCCCATAGCTGGTGGGCCCATTCCCGCGGACTGGGGCATGCTGGGGGAGCTGGGGGCCACTGGGGGGTAGGCTCTATTGTGGTTCCCGGGACCATGGCCGCGTCCCATGGCACCAGGCTGGCTCAGGCCCTGGCCTTGCATCGGACTAGTGGAGTTCATCCCCACACAGTTGGTCATCCCGGTGCCGCTGTAGCTGCCGCTGCCGCTGTAGTTAGAGGGTCGAGGGTAGTTGCCTGCAAAGACAAGATAGGAATGTTTAAGTGTGGATATTGCTCCGAGGAGCGACCTACAGTAGACTTGTGCTAATCTGACTTTGTGACCTTTTAACCATGTTATAAATTTGTTCTCTCATCATAAATATACATGGCTTTGTAATCCGATTCATGTTTTTTTGAGTTATTTTGCATATTCCGTCAATCTCCTTCCCAAACAGCTCAAAGCACATGGTCCACCAACCTGCTCATGCAATGGGGTGGTAGTTATTATTGTGGCCATACCGCCTGTGCTATGCCCCATCCCGTCAGACCTTGGAAGCTAAGCAGGGAAGGGCCTGGCAGGACTTGGATGGGAGACCGTTTGGGAACAGCAGGAATCCTAGCAAATGTAATGCGTGAGTGAGTGGTGGTGGTCGGAGGGGCCGATGGGGCAGACTGGCTCGCTTCTGTCAGTCTACCCCAGGGCAGCTGTGGCCGCAATAGTAACTTACCACAACCGAGTATGGAGTGAACGAATAGTGCAATGTAACGCGTCTTTGAGTGTCCAGAAAAGCGCTATATAAAACCAATGCATTATTATTTGTGTTTATATTGGACAGACATATGCACCAAGAGTTGTTATGATCATTTCAGAGCTCAAATTGTCTCCAGTAAAAAGCATGTCTTTCTTATAGCAATTCTTTTGCAGTCCTCAAATGCATAAAAGTTATAAAATATACGCTTTTTCAAAAATTCTGACGTTTATGCATAGTTTATAAAAGGATCTTTAAAATACAGTACTTTGGTAACATAGTATCATCATTATGGAACATTTGAACTAAAATGTGTCAGTATACACATGTCGTACACATTGCAGTGACAAAGAGGCACAAATCGGGTGAAGGTGGGAGAGACTATCCTGGGTGAACCATGGTGACATTTTTAAAGGTTCCTAGAAGGCCTGGGGAACAATCGGCTAGCTTAAGACCAACCACTTTAATCTGCGGTAAATGCTTTCCTTTCTGCCCTGTAGTGGCACACAGCTCCGGCGAAAGCAACACTCCTAAGGCGCACTTAAACCCCTCCATTTTGGCTCAGCGTGACTCCCAACTTCAGCAAAAAGGAATCGCTGTGCGGTCAAAGACAACATCTACATGCGTCCCGGCATATTGGGACGGCCACACCACACACACACTTCAGAAGTGACAATATATTCACTCTCTAGGCAGCAGCGGGGTCTTTCCAGCGTGATCCGCCCTCCCTGGGACAAATCCGCGCAAAATAGGAAATGGAAAATGTGGCATCCTCTATTGTTAAGGGGCTATTTATTATTATTTGATTAAGGGCGCTTTCGTTGGGCCTCGCGGCTTAATCCCCTGAGAATGTGTCTGGAAAAGGGGATCAAGTCTCTTAAAAACCTGCGGGCTTTTTCTGCACGCCAGACGAGGGGAAGTTGAATGACAATATTCTGCATGGGGAGGGAAACGATGACGGAAAATGGGTTTTCAGTGTCCTCGAGCTGAAGACACTTTCCACATGACATAAACCCACGGGTCCAGAAGTTGTGGAAGGCGGGGGCGGAAAGAAGCACACCAGAGGGGAAGGGTTATAAACTCCTACCCGTTCCAAACCCCCGAGATAGGATTTATATTGAATCAAAATCTTTCCCATAAAAGTCAGCAGCTCCGCTTGAATTTGTCCAGAAATTGTGATGAAATCAACTGTGGGAGATGAGAAAAAGAGAAGCGGATTATTTTGGGGGAGAGGCTTTGAGTACAGCTGACACCTGTCAAGGGTTTTGGGGCTATAATAGGGAAGCGTTCAGGAAGAAAGGAGGGCTGCTAACGAACACAAGAGGATACGGGGAGAGGAGTACATTTGTGCACTGAGCATGTGTGTCCATCTGCTCAGAGAGGAGGCATTTACTTCAGAGACAGACCGTCAGAGGCACATTCAGAGTTTTACTGCGTGGAAAGTCCTGGGAACAGCTCAGCGCGGCTCCTCCCTGTGACTCCGGCCTCAAACAGTCACTGACCTCTCCCACTGCTCCATGACAGCTGCAGCCTCACTTCTTAAATTTGCAAAGGTGGGTTGAGGAACTAATAATGTTTAGAAAAAGTACATTTTGGCACTTACATTTCTCTTCCCAAATATGGTCATTAACTATGGTCATTAACATGTCTGTCCCTGCCAAAAACACATTTGCAATGAGTGTTTGAGAGTACTGCAAACTTCCATTCTTGAACTAGGAAAAATAAACATTTATATTATTATATTATACACACTCAAGGTTTATGTTTCAATACAAATCTTATATACGTTAAAAAGCTGCGCTGTACCCAGAGCCAAATAATTTTTCATGATCATAAATTTGACTAACTCAAAGCATAGGAAAGTGTGTCATTAGGGTAGCTTTATCAGTCAAGATGCTGCTCCATTGAGTGTGGAGTTGCCCGGGCTGACAAAGATAAGACAGAGTAGCACAGAGACTGGGTTAATGCTAAGCTTTCCTATGGGAGGTTTGTTCCACTCTGACAAGAATGATTCATTTCCTGAAGGATCGGTGCTATGGCAGCCAAAGTCTTTCTCAAGGACAGATAGCGCACTAACCCACTTTTTAAAGTGACTCTTTGGAGTTTGGAGATAGACGTTTTATTCATGTGTGATGGTTTGGAGAGCTCTTCAGACTACTTAAATGTAGATCAGAGAGATTGGAAATGAAATCGTTTGATGTTTTACATGTGCTTTACAAAAGTATTTGAGAATAAAACTCTACGGATTGGAATGTACTTGTAAGAGCTGCAGCAACAAGTTTATTCAGTTCAATGTCTTCTCTTCATTTCACAATGTAACACATAGCACTATCATCGACCTTGACTGTTTCAAATATTGAACATTTCTACTTTTTCAATTTGTTTGTAATTATTTGATGCCCTAATGGCAAACATGCTGCTGTTGTGTCATTGTGCAAGACATTTTTATCTTGAAAATAATATGTGCCGGTTGAGAGGACACATGGTAATGGAGTGCGTTTTGAGGCAGAAAAGCCCAATACAAATATGCCAATTTAGTAATGTGAATTTTCTTCCTGCATGTTAAGATATTGAATGAGGGCACAGAAGGAGAGGTGGACAAGGAGAACAGGTGTCTTGGTGTGTCCTTGTGGCTCGCTGCTGCTGCTGTGCCTCGGGCTGCACTGGTATTTATAGTGCTATGGATGAGAGGAGAAGGAAAGCTCATACTGCTTCGTTCATGATTACATGGACATTCCAAGCCCCGTCACGCCTCGGCCGGACACTGTATCCCGAGCCAGCTTTAATCCCAGCATTTCCGCAGGAGAGAAGAGTGTGACCAGGCACATTACTGTCTTCTGCCTCCTCAGCAAACCGACCCCGGCAGTCATCGGTATGAGGTGCCCCATGGACGGAGTGGAACGGAGATTACATGCTAGCATATGTGTTCTGTTAGAACCGTTGGTGTGGGAAAACCGTGCACACACAGAGGAGCACGAGAAAAGTTAACAGCAGCACTTTTGCTTTGAGTTTACTGTTTGTTGGTTCTGACATTTCACGGTGAGGATAAAAGGTGATGTCAACAGAAATAAAGCAAGACTGTGGTCATGTTTCATACAGTGCACTCTGACACTTTTATGTCCATTACAACTTCTGACAATAGACTTTTTCATTGTGGTTCAGTCTTACAGTGCACTTTGTGAGTCTGACTGGGGTGGAGAGTTTTCTGCTGCCTTCTATTGCCCGGGGCCAGTACATCCTCTGTGAGCCACCTCAGCACCTTCCCAGCAGGATGCCTGAGCCTCAGCAGAGCAAGGGGCCGCCGCGGGGCTGCCAACTCCACACGCTGTCAAATTTCCTCCAAAACCCCTCTCCCTCCCCCAGGCACTGGCTTGACTCATAGCCTTTTCTTGGGCCGAATTATACCATGGCTGCAGCAAGGCAAGCGTGGCTTAAAAGTGCTGTCTGAAGCGTGGTCATTACCAGCAGAGTGCTTAACCCCTCCAGGGGGGTGAGGGGAAAGAATGGCCCAGGACTCACTCCAAACCTCATACGGTAAAGACAAGATATCCTGTCTGTCTGGTTGACAGCCTGTTGATCTCACTGGCCAGTGCAGACCAAAACTAATAATACAGGGGTTACCTTACATCGGATAAAGAATACTTTCAGCGGATCAGTCGCAGTACTTCCTGGTTTAAGTCGAAAAGAGGTCCACCAGTGCATTTGCATGTTCAAGTAAACATTTCTACAGCAAATAATGCAGCCACAAAGTTGCCAATTCAAACTCACATTACAGCTCTGGTGGATGGATATCAAATGTGTGTTTTATCTTAGGCACAACCCAGCTGGTCCACAAAAGGCACATATGCACAGAGACAAAGAACAACACTAGTGCTTAGGTAAGCATGGTAGTACAGTATTTACGCTCAACCCTGACGAGTGACTCAATCACAAACAAATAGAATGTATGTACAGAGCAGATGCAGAAGCAGAAGCACATAGATCTAGAGTTTGGTCTGGTGAAGAGCAGCAGTCAGATCTGAACTCCTCTGTTGGTGATGGGACATGTCTGCTGTCATCCTAGAGAGATTTCACGCTCATGTGAGTCCAGAGACGCTTCACTCGCCTGCCTCACGTTGCTCGGTGCCTCCTTCATTTCTTTTCTTCTGAGCCGTTTGGGCTGTCAGCCCAGCCAAAGTCACGTTAAGAGATAAGAGTGGGCGGAGAGAGGAGACAAAATACCAAATGCATTAAGGCTATTAATCAACATTAATGAAAGTAAGGGAGAGCTGGTTTCAGAAAACACACGCTCGGCTGGGCGTGTTTATCAAGGTGACACTTGAGAACACATATACTAAAATAAAACTCAAGTATTTTGGTGTGTGTCCAAAGATTCAAATCAGACCACACATCATTACTCCCAAGACATTATCAAAGCAAAAAAAAAAAGCAGGCATAATTAGACCCTGCTTATTCGTGGGCTGTTTCTTCTTCATTTCTTGTGTTTGGAAGTACAGTTTTAACATCGGCACAGCGCCAGAATTCACTTTGTGTGACATTCTTCCATTGTTTTAATGCAGTGGTCTCTCATTTTCACTAAAGTAAACCACAAACTTTTACAAATCTGCAATGGCATCATAAATCCAACAGGGGGTGTCACTTTTAAGTCAAAAAAGTCTTTTGACTCTGGTGTTAAAATTAGAAACAAATGACCAGAAATACTCATTACGAAAACAATTCTTTTTGCATTACTGTGGCTTACCCGGACCATACTGTGCTCCTTGTGGTCCATACTGTCCTGTAGGAGTGTTCTGAGAGTAGGGGCCCATCCCCTGATACATGGGGCCTCCAGACGTGTGATGCGGGGACATGGGGGGCCCAGACTGTGGACAGGCGAACTGGGAGCCGCTCTGGTTTCTCTGCACATTGGACATGAACCCTGCAAGAGACATAAGCACATCTGCATCATGAGGCTGTTTGTTCAGTGCCAAACAGTGACTGGCAGCTCTGTGTGGATAATCGTTAAGGTCATAGCAAAATGAGTCCTGCTTTAGCACTAATCTTTTGCCATTCATGAGGCTTGTGTCACATGGAGACGTGCACGGCAAGGACAGGCCAACATGTAAGATGAACCTTCGGAACATAAAAACAAAAACACACGACCAAGGTAAGTCTTGGTTTGAAATTAAAAACATTTTGCGTACAATACAGACAAAGGGGGCAACCGAGGACAGCAATATGCAGATTTGCTTTCTTTCTGTTAATTGAGTTTTGTTTGTTGTAAATCAAAAAAGAACATGGTAAAAAGATCAGAAATATAAACGGAGCCCCTTTAAAGCACACCTGGGCATATTTTAGGAGAGGTATGACTTACTTGACTGCCCAAGCGCAAGCTCTTTCCCCACAGGATAACTCGGGGATTTGACCATGACTGCAACTTTATTCTAAACCATTCTGTCAATGTCCGAGCCGCTCAGGCCTGGATCTGGGCAACACCATTCAAATTGACATTTTAAAGCAATCCTCACATGGGCCCGGAGCTTTGAATATGTCCACCTCCTTTCACCGCAAATCGGCAAAGGTCACCGGGTGGCCATTGAGAGCGAAGGAGAGGCGTGCTTGATAAAACAGATCTGCCCTAAATGGATCGGGTCCGCTTGGCAGTAAACTTTGATAGCTATTGTTGAACGCTCAGAGCGACTCGCCAGTGAGGGCTTTGATGGTTAAGAAAGTGCAAGCCGACACATGTACAATTCCGTGTTTTTGCTAGCGGAGGGGGGAGATAAAACTTAAAAACCAACTCAAGACTTAACATGCGCGCACGCTTCCGCCCCTGAGTGCAAGCGCGGGGAGATAACGCGCCAAGCACAAGCCATAAAAGCCTTGTGTGTTTGCGTGAATAAGACGAGCCAAGGCAGCAGAAGAAGCTCCGGTGGCTAAGTGTGTGTGTGGGAGGGAGAGAAAGAGCGACCCAGGTCTGAAAGTGCTTAGGCTGCGAGTGCCGGGTTTAAGGAGCCAGGACATTATTGTAATGTTTTGCTTCCATTAGGGGAAGGGGATTCTGGGAGAGCAGCAGGAAGAGAAAAAAAAAAACATACAGTGTGTAATACTGCACTTTAAATTGCCTGGAAAATGGATGGGGAGAGGAACATTGTGCAGACAGTGCTAAAAGCAAATAACACATTCAAGGATTCTCTCTCTGAGCTTTATTCCCGTGGCACACTTACGGTCACACATAAAGGTTTTCTGTGGAACTCTCAACAAGTGGAGCTGGGGCCCGGCGTGTGTGTGTGAGGGAGGGAGGGAGAGGTAAGTGGACGGGGACAGTTTGTGGAAATGAGAAACACTACACTCAACTATTTGCAATCTTTGTGTAGGGGGAAGTCTTTTATTCATAATGTTGGTGATTAGTCTCTTAAGCTCCTCTTCATTGATTTCATACTTGTCTTACTTTGTCTTTCTCTGGTGCCCTCTGACTTTCTGCATTGCGCTGTAAAATGTTCCTAATCAGTTGTTTTGGCTTAAGCTAAAGAGAAGTGACCAGAAACACCGTTATCATTCGCTATTCCCATGGACTGGCATTAAGTTAAACTCAGGTGGTGGGTTGGTTTTTCAACATCAGCGAGGAACACAGGAACGCCATGAAATCGATGCAATGTCTATAATATTACCGTATTTTCCAGAATATAAGACACACTTTCTTCATAGTTTGGCTGGACTTATGCCCAGGTGCGACTTATATATCACAATATATAATTTCACATTTGTTATTTTCACACTGACGGCCGCTAGAGGGCGCTCTAGGCTTGTGTACCAGTATCTGCTACTCCTGTACGGGCTGTACAATGACAAATAAAGCACTTACTTACTTACTTACTGTGCCTCTGAAAACAGTAAGGTTTGGAGTGAGTGAGAAACTTGTGAGGGACTGGTGAAAAGCAGAGGTTACTCTTACTGCAATGAAGAAAACAAAAAAAGCTAATTGCGGGCTTAAAGCTCTATGGCCACAGCTAGATGAACGGGTTTGCAAATGAGAGCCTGAAAAACGTGCTGCCGGGAGAGGCTTGTCAACGGAGCAACTTATGCCTCCATGCCCAGGTAGTTGCCAAGGCTGGTGCGACTTATACTCCGGAGCGACATATAGTCCGGAAAATACGGTATATCAATGCAGAAACATGTAACGTTGTCAAAGCTGTCATTTTTTAAGTACGATTAGAGCGCAGACAGAACTAAAAGTCTGAAGCATACTGTACCTCTGTCCTGAGCCATAGGGGAGCGAGGGATGGGAGGATGCCCCCCCTCTGGTCCATTTCCAGCACTCTGTGAGGCCATTGATGAAACTGCAAAACAACAGGGAGACGAGACAAAGGTTATCGTACAGAGCCTGCAGGATAACCCCGAGCCGGTACATATTGCTTGCTCTCCTGTCACTCCCCACTGTACACAAACGCCCCAGAGAGAATCAAAGCCATCTGAGGATCATCGATTAGACGCATGGGTTAGCACCTTCCCCATTGAAATCCAATGGACAGTCGAGGGCCTGATTAGGACAGTGACAGACAGAGCGGTGAAACTCGTTTTACCCAAAGGTCAGAATAAACGATCCCATTGTTTTGGTACATCCAATTCATTCTGCGTGACATGTGCTTTTATTCACATTACCTTTTACAAAAATGAGCTAAAAGATGACCGTTTAGGGCTTGCGGAAAGGCACAGGCGTAGAAAAAATGACTTTTTATTCCGTGAACAAAGCATAACTTGAAGTATGTTTATATGAAGAAAAACATTGACAGCCTTGTTCAAAACCTCATTGATTTTTGTATGACAGGAGGAGTATCTCTTGAGTGCTGTTTTATAAGTAGGAATCTTTGGTATTCTTTGTGTTATGTCCTTACACTCTACATTGAATGGAAACCTTTTTTCCGACAAGACGCACTTCACATTATTCACAGCTGAGAGAGAGGGTCCGCGGCGTGCCTCGGCAGCACATGACTGGAGGTGGCACTCTCTTCACACACAAACAAACCCAATTAAGTCAGCCTAATTGCTTTGAATACAACTGCATAAACAACGCATCCAGCCTACTCTAACGCGCAAATAATACGCCCAAGTAGTAAGTGTAAACACTCGCGAGCGCACAGCGAAGAACATAATGGCAAAGAAGGAGCGGAGCATTTTGCGCAAAGGAGGACCCCCCCAACGCACGCTTGAATAGAGCCAGCGGCGCGTCTTCAAAGGCAGAATATTCGATTAGTTATTCTGTCGCCGTGCGCGCTGCATGAGGATGGATCTGGGAGAAACGCGCAAACACTGAGAGAAGGAGCTGGTTGGATGAAGTGGAGAAAGAATTCCACTCAAAAGCAATGTCAAATTCAAGCAGCACTTTACAGTCAAGGTAAAAACTTAGCAAATATAAGTATCACAAACTTATTATCATATCCTTTTACGTGCTATATTTTTTAGGTTCATAAGCATTCAGCAAATAGTCGGAGCCGGTGCTCTGCTGCAACCTTATCTACCAGGTATTGTAGTGCACTAATGAAGTTGTATTCACTATGGATTAGAGACATGTTTTTCAGCTCGGCACATTCTTCCTCAAGGCAAAAGCTTGGTCACATGCTAGCTATGTTTTCGTTTTTTTTTTTCTCAGTGATGGTGTGTTTATTGCATGATAGAATTGAGAACTGGACTTTCAAAATATTATTTAACGACAATTTAACCATAAAACAAGGTCCAGAATTTTCAGTTCATTATGGCCCATGATGGAACCAATGGAAAAAAAAGTTTAATGGATTCTGTCTCATTCAAATATTTAGTTAAGTATGTCAACGTTGAAACTGAAATATCTACTGTATAGCGTGAGTCCAAGTTTAGGGGAATTGTTAATGTTCTGATTACAACACTGGTATAGATACTTCATGTAAGCTTAAGAGTTTTCAGAGAGAAAAGGGAAAGAACAATTCCATAATTACTGGAGTTGTAAAATTATAATATTTCTGATATTTGGGATAAAGAATAAAAAAATCCTCCAATTAAAAGTCACTGTTAAATGCTTCCAAGTTGTTAATTAGCACTCCAACATGTTAGCATGGTTGAATCTTGTTTTGACAGTTTTTTTTTTTGACGGTATCAAGGTACAATTTTTGGATGTGCAAATCATCTAATCACCTTGGAGATGGGTACACATCCCATGATATAGTTCTGTTGAGGCACAACTTTCTTTTTTTTTTTTTCAATTAAAAAGTTCAATGCAAGAAAATCTACTTTTAAAAAACACAAAAACATATCCTTTAAAATGTCATCAAAGTTTGACAGCATTTTCCACATTTCTTGCTAATTGACAACCCAATAAATTAACTATTCAAACAATGCCTCCAAAATTATAACCTTTTCATTGTAGTTTGAGTAATTATTAAACAAGCAACCTCAAAACCTAACCCGTTTTGGAAGTTTTAATCACCAGTAATTACTAATCACATGTTTGGACAGGCTTCTCATGTGCTAAATGTCAGCAAATTCTTCAATATATATTTTCACTTGTCCATGTAATGATCAATTACTATGTTTAAAAACAAGGGTATTTCAGGGTGGATGCACTCTTTGGATTTGTAAGTTTTGGGACAGTTGGTAAGCAAGTAGCTAGTTAGTAAAGCCGGTATGCAGTATGGCAAAAGCATGGCAACAAAACCTAAATGTGTGCCAACGCTGAGTTATGAAATTTGTTATTTGCTTTGACACTTGCTGAGTACTCTGTTTAGAATGAAAATGAGTACATACCCTCCCTGAATAACCGAGTTGTAACGACACATTTAAAATCTGCTTTTAAAATACCATATCTTGACCCAACCTTCAATCTATCTGGAGGAAAGAAGTATTTCTAATTACCATGTCCAATATGTCCACTAAGGTTCTAGCTCATTACCAGGTCACTGCAGTATTTCTCACTTGCATCTGTGTACCGCTCAGTTACAGCTCCCATAGGTGCCCTCTAACACAATTAACACATGGCACTGTCATTCCTGCCTTCTTCCCCACTATCCAATGGCTGCAATTTGCACCTTGCCTATCGCCCAGCTGGGCGCGCACACACAAGAGGCGTCTCGGCCCAGCTTTAACGCATCACGTGTAAGACTTCTTCCTCCCTCTGAGTATATTCTCTCCCTTCATAGACGGGCCTTCAAATGTAATTCATTCACGCTGACACCGAAGACGTCGGGACGCACCTGCACAAATGTTTGTTTTTAAGAGATGTGGCAGAACGCATTAGGCTCGAGACATGAAAAGATCTAATGGCCACGCTGATGGAGCTTTTACAGAAGGAACCGGACTTGTTGAAGCCTCAGAGCGAACAGGCGGGAGAGAGATTTTCAAACAAGGATGCACTTCGGAATGTGAGTCAAATCACTGTAATTTCCTCTTTGCACAAAAAAAAAAACGGCACTTAGCAAGCACATCCATTTCTTACATTTTTCCCATGATACAAAACACCAGAGCCACAAGTAATAGGAGTTCATTGCAATTTTTTCGAGGAGATAATACTGCCTACTAAAAGCCAATACGCATTTTTAAATTTCCCTGACTGGCGAGGCAACCCGGAGTCCGCTTTGAAGAGACGCGGCGTCAGTCTTTGAAGCGTTTTTTTTCATCAGGGTTTCAAACGTGAGCGCTGGCGAAGTTCAAAGCCGAGGGAGAGCACTTGTGGCCATATTTCTGTTTTGTTTCAGGGTCTTGGTAATATTAAGCTTATGGGAGTGACTGCGTGTGTGAAATGCCAATGATGAAAGGTCGGCCCGAGTCAATAAAAGGCCTCTATTAATTGGAGATGAAAGGGAAGAGGTGTGTGCGTAAGGAGACGGTGTCCTACCAGCAGCAGGGGGGAAATTTTGTAAACTAAAGCAAACTCACAAATTTATACACGTTCAACTATTTTCCAATGTCCTTGTTTGAGAAATTTCACACCGAATACAACTGGCTCCAGACTAAACTAAATCAGGACTTTAAGACTCCCCCGATGACTTGTATAACCATTCTACAACCTTTTGAGTGTGCAGAACCAAGCAGCAACATTCTCACTTTTGTGCTTGACCCACTGACCCCTAGAAAAAAGGAGCTGAACTGGTGCACCAAAAATACAAATTCAAGTTTAAATTTCCAGTGGCAACCATAAAGTTCACCATTACAAGAGAACACAGCTGCTTGAGTCGTGACTAGAACCGGGGTATATGCCCACATTAGTCCAGCACTCAAGTCTCTGCACATGTTTCGTGACAGCCAGAGGAGGGACTTTAAAGGAACAGGCCACCGTTTTTCCATACTGAAATATGTTCTTACCTGAGCTTAGACGAGTTGATGCGTACCTGTCTGGTCTTTGTGCGTACACTCAGTCTTGCAAAACGACCAAAGATGTTGTCAGCATTTGGCCTCTCCCAGCATATTCCTACAGCTCTAAATGGGATGAAGTTGGAAGCTACCAAGCTCTTCCACGGGCACGCACAAAGACCAGACAGGTACGTATCAACTCGTCTAAGCTCAGGTAAGAACAACTCACAGTGTGAAAGAACTGTGTGCCCTCAGTCACGTAAAAAGACCAAAGATGTTGCTAGCATTTGGCCTCCCCCAGTATATTCCGATAGCTCTAAATGGGATGAAGTTGGAAGCTACCACTCTCTTCCACGGGCACGCACAAAGGTCAGACAGGTACGTATCAACTCGGCGAAACTCAGGTAAGAACATATCTCAGTATGGAAAAACGGTGGCCTATTCCTTTAAAGCAGCTCTGCTTGAGCACAAGTCTCACCATGGCCTTGCGCCTAAATACTGTACATCTCTGACATGTTAGTGAGAGTCCAAAGTCAGGGCTAAACATGGTGAGGCTGTGTTTCAGTTTTATGCAGCTTTAAACAGCCTTCCTGAAGAAACAGGCCTCTCTACTCTGAAAATGTTCAAATATGATCTGAAGACATACCTACCACTAAAACCATGTACAATAAGTTGTTTCTGACCATCAGCCTGGGTCCCCGAGTGCCGGCCAACGCTGGCAGCTCACTGCTCCTACAGGTTGCCCCAGCGGCATTGAGGATGGGTCAAATGCAGAGAATGAATTCCCCAACAGGGACTAATAAAGTATAATTTAACCTAACTTAACATTTAGCTAGCTTTATCTGTTGGCTTTTGATTTAACTTTTACAATAATTATCTATGTTTTCATCAATTGTATTTGTCTTCTACATGTTTTTTATCACATTGCTTTTGAACTGTGCACTAGAAAAATAAGTTGTCTTGCCTCAAAAGCCTTTGTGAAAGATGCAGCATCCGAAATTCTGAAATTACACCATAGTGAAGAAGCCTAGCATCAACTGACTGTTATCACCAGCAGAACAGTATCTACCTGGTGCATGCCTATATAGTGTGCTACTATAGCGCACCACCAGAGTAGCAGAGGGCAGTTTTGTTAAATTGAGGTAAGTCCGGTAAGCACCGCTGTACAATGTGGAGAAAGGGCTGCTTCAGCACCATCTCGTAATACAGGCCTCCGGCAGTAAATGCACACACCTGCTCCGGCCAACAAACACAGCCAGCTCATATCCCCGACTTGGCATGTCTTTAGGGGGAAGACGCAGATAAACAGCGGGCTCCAATAATGCTGGTTTAGATCTCAATGGGTGCGAGTCAATGCCTCTCCGAGCCGGGGGCTAATGCCAGTTAACTCTCCCTGTAGGGAACAAGCGCGGGCCTGCAGTGGCTCGCAAAACAAGCGCTCTCCCCAGATCCTCATTACTTCCAACGCTGAGTAGCAAGTGTAAGTAAGGCAAAACTGCAAGCTTAAGCTAAAAAACAGCGAGCGGCGAAGCGATGGAGTGGGGGAAAAGAAAGAGAATAGGTGTTGGGGAGGAGAAATAATTGTGCGCGCCGCTCCAGTTTGGGGTTTTTTGGAGACAGTTGGAATGGGATCTCTCTAAATGGCTAACTCTGCAAACCAAGTGTTTTTTTTATTTTTTCTTCGTTTCTGTTTTGGCCGACAGTGTACTTTGTGATTGTAATGCCTGCGGGGAGGGCATTTTGCTGTTTCACATCGAGAACATGAGCAGCCATCAGGAAGAGCAGAGACGGCGGCATGTGGGAGCGATGGGGCTGCGGATGCTATGGGGTAGGGGGGGTGGGTGGCGGGCGGTATTTGTGGAGGGAAGCAGGGAGAAATAACAGGCAGAAACGTGGATGGAAAAAAAAAAATGATCCAGGCTTGTTCCTCGGTGGGACGCCCGGTACCGCAGCAGCGCTCTGAGCGAAAAAAAAGAAAGAGGCGCAGACAAACAGAGACGGAGCGGAAAGGGGTAGGGACGAGGGGGACGTGAGACGAGAGATAGAAAGAGGGAGAGAGAGAAGTGAGAGAGTAGAAAATAATGAGAAAGACGATGGGACAGGGACAGCCAGAGGCGCCGTTCCCACCACGCAGCCTCTCAGGGAGTGCGGTGACTAGAAAACTCACTGGAAAACACGTTTGCATAAAATCTCAACCCTCCCTTCAACCATTTAGCTGCAGCTTTCTCATAACAACATCCCAAACGGTGAAAAGTGCGAGCTCGACTTCCCCGTGGCATCCTTTGTGGTCCAGTAACTGCTTGCTTTAAAAAAAACAACCCAACAACAACACTATTCTATTGAGCTTTATGGAAGGTCAAAGTAGCAACAGCTTTCTCACTTGTTAGCGCTTGACCTATATGACCCCGAGTGCAGAAGAATACTAGCAACATCCCACCTCCCACTTTGATATGCAGCCGTCATTAGCATAACTTCAGAAAGAAGAAACACACACATTAGAAATGGTTAATGAATGCAAACCATGGGGTTAGCTTGGGGACAGTCGGCTTAAAGGACAAAACGCTGCAGATGTAAAGTAGGACGTGATGGGGAGTAGCAACCCTGTAGCGTCTAAAATAAAAACCCAAGTCTCTCAAAGCTCCTATCTGCTTCGATCTGCTTCTCCTCTCGCCCTGACCCCTCTGTCCTCGCTCAGGCCCTGGAAGCACTCGAAGCGCGGTGTAGATAAACAGCTCTTAAACTCTCTCGAGCGCTTGCCTACGTGCTCCAATCACCTCTTCAGAAGAAAATAAAAAAATGTAGCGGGAGGAGGAAAAAGGAGAGGAGAAGAGGAGGCTAACTGGACCTCTGAGGACCTGTGTGCGGAGACGGGGAGAGACGATGGTGGATCTTGCGGGGAAGAGGAAGGGAGGGCGAGGGGAAGACTGTTAATTGGCAATAGTGCAGAGTGGTGGGCTGCAGTGGTACATCCTGCTCATAGATTACATACAAACCATCACCTATTGAGGACCTTTTCATGCCCTGCAACACATCGCGGACAAGACGTGTCCAGCCTTCTTTTCTAAACTTTAGCCAACTTTAGTATAGACTTTACCAAAAGCTCTCCCCCACAGCTCACAGCCCCTGACAGGATCTTATGTCTCTGCGTTCCCTCCACCCCTCCACCGTCCGGCCTGAGAGATGAATGGCCGTCCCCCGCCCCGTCCCGACTGTCTCGCGGAAAGAGAAAAATATTGGAAGGATGCTCTGAATTGCTTCGGAGACACTGGGAGGAGGATGAGGTGTGTGTGTGTGTGAATAAACAGCTGTGTGTATATAAGGAGGGGTTGTGTGTGTGGGGGGGTACGTGTTGTGGGGGGCTGCTGGCGTTTGAGCAATGCGATTTCTGCTCGACTGTCACAAATCTAGCGCAACAGGAAAATCAATTTGGCCCTGCGTGTGCCTTTTTGGCTCTGGGAGAGATTCCAAATAGCAAGGCGAGGCCCGGATAATGTTACAGTGTATTGGATTTGCTTCACAGGGAGACGGAGACAGCGAGGGAGAAAGGCGCGCGGGAAAGTGTGGAAAAGAAGGAGGGAATCGCGGGCTCTGACAAGATAAATTTGTGAGCGGTTTTGGATGTGTATGATTGGCTGCCAGGCTGTCAGTCCTTCTCCGCGTCCCCTCACCTGTAACAGCTTTTCCATTCAATGTGAAGGATCTGGAGCGGGGCGTGTGAACAGCGCGACAGAAATTGTTTACAGATAAGTGTGCAAACGTGCGTCAGCGCTGGACCTGACGGCTGTGATTTGAGATTTTCCAGGGGTGACATAATGAAAGTGCGCTCTCCACTGACTGCTGTCAAGGGGAACGTGTCCCACAAGCGCTCCGCCGCGTGACACATCCCGTCACTCTGGCGACGTGATGCTGGCTGACAAGCGCTGGACTCTCGAGCAATGGGAGAGAGATGTAGTCGCACCGGTGGTTCAGGTGTAAATGCTCCGTTCAATTAGTCACAGAGGCAGCAAGATTAACAATTGGAGATAGTTATTGTACAAAATCCCAATGTGAATTACAATTGCAGAGTCTCACCGTCTCTACAGCCTGCTAACCCTGCCGTTTAGACGTCTACAATTGTGAAAATACATGACTCTTGTTTTAGTTCAGCAGTTCATATTCTCCTGGACAACAACAGGAGGCAAAAGTAGCACTTTTTCTTGTTGACTTGCTTCACTCTTTCCACACAAACTGCAACTCAGCTGCAAGAACAACTTTCCAGTGTCCTCTAACTCATGCAGAAGTGTTGGTAATGAGCGCGTGTATGCTAACTCCATTAGTTAGGTCTTCGCTAGGCTGCCTACTCCTCCATCTAATTCAAATTGATCGCAGAAAAGTCTCCAAACCACGGCAGATGTTACTCACCATTCTACACTTAATCACCATTTATTTGGCACGGGGAATATTTATTTTAACCCTTTTTCTTATTAATCATATCCCCGCAATCACTTTTCTGCCCCCCCGTCTAATTTGGGATCTCGGGTTGTGATTCTTGGCACGGATTCCCGGAAAACCGCTGTCCCAGTTTTTCATTAGCGTCAATCACTGCATAGAGGTGACGCGGGGGGAGGGGGGGGGGAGGGGGTGTGTGGCGTGGGGGATTGCGCTCTAGACACTTTGGCCCTCCCGCGTCAGTGTGAGTGGCAGGTCTGAGACATGCTGATGCGCCGGTCAGACACGCTGCCAACCAGAGGAGAGACAGCAGCAGCACCCACACAGCCGAGCCACAGTGTCGACCGCAAAGGTGATCAGTAATCAGTTACAAATACTTTATGTAGGATTGTACAAAAAAGTATCATTGTAATTCCTATTAACTGTATTGTTCAGCTTACTTTTGGGGTCACCTGTCTCCTCTCGAACACTGGATAATGTAACTTGAGTAAAACATTTGGTTACTCTTTCTACTGTGACAAAAGCTTCAGATTGATGTAAAGTAAACACAATTTAAACATAAAACAAACTTTTATGCGATTATTCATGACTTCACTTTCGTCTAATCGAGTAACATGACTTAGCAGTATTTATTTTCAGTTTAGAAACTATACTGGCTCTTCCACATAGCCCCGCTCTACTGCTCAGTGTTTATCTAAATTGTAATGTTGTCTCCCATGGCCTCGGGAGACAGACAGACATAGTGCACTGTGAGATTATCCGTCCGGTGTCTTGTTGGGAACGCCATGACTTAGATAAGGCTTCGAAATCTGATGGGAGGCCGCCCAGTACCTGTCTGTCTCAATTCATTAGCAGTGGAAAATGAAAAAGGAAAATCTTCTCCCTCAAATATGCCAGTTTTACCGTTTGTCAGAAAGCAGGGAGATAGACTTAATCGAATCGGCTGTCATGTAGGGACATTTCTACTACATGGCTTGATCAAAGGCTTAACAAATCCCCACTATGCACGGACCAAAAAAAAAAAAGAAAAAAACGTGCGAGGAAAATGAAGGAGTCATTTCTGATGAAGAGTGCCGAGGTGGAAAAGCTTCACAGTGAGAATAAGGATCAGAAATGCAGAAAGAGATATCCAGTCTAGACACCAGATTGATATGATTTGAGCTTTGCAGCAGTGTACTCCCAGGCTAATCCTCTCTGTCCAAATGAATGAAAATTGATCGGGCTGGATTATGCTCTCAGTCGCAGATAAGAAAAGAGATGCCGAGATATTGGGACTATTATAGTTCAGAATGTGCAAACTGCTCTTGAGTTTGGCAATCACAGAGTAATACAAGCAACCAAACATCTTCTACTGGCTCATTGTGGCACAGGCGTCCAGTTAGTATTTTCTACTAATGCGGGACTGGAGCTCATAATGGTGGGACATCATTTTTTGGTTGTGCAGAACAGCAAAGGTTTCATCTCAGTGGGGCTCAAACTCGGGTTCACCCCCCACAGGATGAACAGTTGAGTTAAAGAAGGATGTGAGGCGAAAACATCATTTAATTCTAGACAGCCCAGACCAGATGAAAGCTTGTATAAAACATTAGTTATACATTGGCTACTCTTGTCACATGCTGCTAGCTCCAAAAGGCAGGTCATCTGGTAAAACAAGCGGCCAAATTGCTGCACCGCCAAATAGAAGAGCAGCACCCACAAAACAAAACAAGCAACCGGCCTCTTAACATCTTTCCCTGCCCTCGTAAAGATATACTTTATTCCTCAGTCAGTGTAAAATACAAACACACATTCTGCTTCGGGGTCAGCCTCCTGCCCTTTCTAAAGGTCTCTCAAATTGCACATATTCAAAAACAAATGAAAGCAGGCCAATGCCTCTAAATGGCTGCAGAAAACGGAAAAGGTCAAGCAGAACTATAGGTATGAAAAACAGTCCCGTTTGCCAAGCACGACGGCTAATGATGCTTCAAGGTTTGTTTAGTAAAAGCTGACCTCGAAAGCGTCTCTAATGTCCCAGCTGCTGTTGTTACCGCTGTCAAAAGCAATACAACTGACGTGACATAACCATCTGGGAGATTTGCCTGTGTTCTCATTTGCTCTCAAACTGCAGCCCTTGTTTGGTGGCACAAAGCAATTTCCCTTTAAGCTGTAAAGTAATTTTGCAGATTTCCCAGGGAATCCGACACAGTAGTGCGGGATACGGGCCGGGAGTGGAGTGCGGCTCGGAGCTTTCTAATGTTCTTTGTGATTTGTGTTGTTTTTAACACAATGCTGGAGGAGCGATGGCGTGCCTGTGCCCATACCTGCAGCTGTGTTGTTAGTGGAGGGGCCGTTGGCGGGGGAGATGGGCCCCGAGCCGGCGCGGGACTGCTGGGACTGTGTGGATCCAGCCGGGGAGCCCACAGGGGAGGGAGAGGGTCCGCTCCTCTGGTTGGGGAGGTGAGGGGACGCATGAGGGGAGAAGGGCGACTGTCCCTGGGCACTGGCACCCCCCTGCTCTGCTTGGCTACTACTGCTGCTGCTGGAAGAGTTGGCAGCGCCGGCTGAACCCGTGCCGACCTCTGTCCCAGTGGGGAGGTCATCAATGGAGCCCGACAGATCCTGAAACACAAAAACAAGACACATGACCATCTCTGTGTAAAGGGAAATAATAAAAACATGTTATTTTCTGATAGGGATGGATTAGTTATTGTAAAAGTATATCTTCAGCCACACCCGCTACAAGCAATCCATACAGCCAATGTGTCCTTGAGCATAAGGAAAAGCACAAACTAGTGAAAAAATAAATAAAAATCACTGCTCCGTGAAGTGTTATATAACCTTATTGCATTATCATTATTCATCATTACAGTGGTCGGCCACAGACACTGCCCACAGGAGCTGAAAGCCTTGTACCGTGGCCGCAGTGGTGAAAATGAAGTGTAATAGGCTTCCATTCAGACCAAGGTGAGCTCATATTACCGTGTTCATTCCCCGTGGTGAGCGAGAAGTGTGCACATTTGAGTGTGTTCACAGGTTCTCCCCTTTTTCAATTGATTCCAGGGAATCCCCACTAAATCCAGCTGACAGAGAACTGACAGCCAAAAAAGAGAATTCGGAGGGGAACAGGTAAAAGTGGGAGTAAGAGCAGAGCAGATGAGATATGACATGATGGGGATGTGAGAGCTTAACTACAAGTGACACACATTCAAACACACACACACACTCACAGTCAGACTGGAGCCTGTGCCACAGCTGCACTCTATACAGGGGAAATCACCTGTGAGTGACCACATGCTCCAACCTGCTACTCCTACCCTGACCCCACTGTAGCCGCACCTGATCCTCCATGACTGACGCTACAGATGGCTCATCTCTACTGTCGGCCGAGCACAATAGCAGAAACAGTGCGTGCAATGCACCAAGTCACTTTTGTTTACTCTCCGAGGAGTAGTATGTAAAGGTGTAAAACATTGTGTTGAAAAGCGAGCAGATTGTACAAGTTACAAATAATATTTTGTATATGGTGTATGCCAACATCCATTCTACACTTAAAAATGGATTTGATTTCAGAGTTTCTACAGCCCTGTCATTTCAGTGTCAGCAGTAGGCAAACACTGCAGCTTTTCTCA
Organism: Gobius niger; assembly: GCF_951799975.1. Taxonomy (NCBI): domain Eukaryota; kingdom Metazoa; phylum Chordata; class Actinopteri; order Gobiiformes; family Gobiidae; genus Gobius; species Gobius niger. The sequence continues at coordinate 11,811,444 of NC_136867.1, forward strand.
TTATTCTAGCTCTATGTTATATCGCAGAAGTACGACAGGCGTCCCCATCTCGTCCCATCTATGTGGGCTCAGCCGCTGGAACAGACAAGAGTTATTGTGGCAGCCGCTCCATGGCTGCTTGTTTTGGTTAATGCGATCTCGACACTGACACACAAAGCTTTTGTTTTGCTTCATGCCACTGTGAGTGCCCACCCGCTCTGCCAGCCTGCCAGTCTGTCGCCTGGCATTATCTCCTCATGCTCCGCTCAACACATGGGGCACTGGTTCTCCGTCTGACGCGTTCTCTTCTCCCCTCACCCTGGTACCACTCGCTGTCTCAGCCAATCACGTCAGCCAGACAACACAGCTGAATGATGTAATGCTCGGCAACCGCCAATAGACTGGAGTGTTATTTTTGACCAAACCTCCACTAGGGTGCATGCCATCTGACACGGTGGGGCATAAGAGTCTGGTAACCATGGCAATGGCTCTTCCAAAACACTAGACGCTAGCCTAGTGCAAAGCTAGGTTGTTAACCCACAGGCTAATTGTGTGAATGGATGGGAATAATTGCATTTCAACTAATTGGGAGCTGTTGCCAGCTTTTCCAGTGGCAGTTCAGGGCTGGGAAAATGTGTACCAGTAATTCGTTTAGAGGCTGTTAGGCTCATTTGGATTATACACGTACTTGAGCACAGCTGTGAGGCCCGAGCCAAAATACAGCAACACTATATGAAATTAAACAGTGTTAAAGCTTAACTCTATTACAGTAGTCATTGCATGCTATTTGTAAACACTGACTACATCTGTGATAATAAGTGTTGAACCACTGCACACCCATATGGCCATGTTTGGGAAATGGGCCAGAAACTACAATATGTGCTCCACGGCATCACCTTTACTGTCTGCTAGGTGCAGTGTGTGAAGAACCCATGCCAGTCAACCGTCCCACTAACTGTCCAGGCAGGATCATCCCAACACCCAACAATCTGGGGCCCCGGTCCAAAGTGGCCCAAATCCAATTTGTTTGGCTCGGGGCTGCAAATTGCTCTGTGCATCGAGTCTCCAAATAGCTGTCAACCACACCCGCTTGGCGTCCTGAATCGCTTAATTCGCCGCAAGAGCATGTAATTGTCATAATAAGAAAAATATTGAGGTGATAATAACCAGTTACTTTGAGATGGCCCCCTACACACACACACACAAACACACGCACACAAACACACACACACAAAGACGCAGTAGGTATAATAGGCCGAGAATGCCATCTACGCTTTTCACACAACATTGGAGAGGCAGCCGCTTGTGACCTTTCACCTTGCTGCTGTTGATGGGTGCGTGTCTGTGCTGCTGCTGTCACCCGCAGACATGCTTGAGCACTGGAGCAGCCGAGGGACAGATGAGCCTACACACACCCTCTCTCTCTCTCTCTCTCTTTTTCTTCTCTCCCTCCATCCCACTGCCGGAGCACAGGCATCAGAGTGGAGCCGCGAGCTGTCACAGTCACCTTCTCCCCTGACCACGCCGCCGATGTTGTCTCCTCTCACTGCACTCCGGGAATTAATCAAAGTTGCCATGGTAGAAGGAAGCGAGTGTAGCGTGTCTGTATGAGGGAGTGCTCTCTGTCTAGACAGGGAGGAGCCCGGAGAGGCAGCTTCCTGTGGTGGCAGGAAGAGAGCGCGACAAGGGAAAGGTGCAGCTCCTCCTCTTTTGTCGCCTCCAAAACAGTAAAGTGTAACTTTAAGCCATTTCTCAGTCTGTCGCTGGGGCCTGGTCAGAGGAAGAGGGTGGCTCTGGGCTCTGTAACAGATGGCTTGAGCTAACCTGAGCCGAAAAGCACTTAGACAGCACTGTGAGAGGTACATATCATATTGTGACCTTGGTTTTTAACTGAAAGGAAGAAAGTTAGCATTGCTTTTAGTTTTGTACTTTTTCACTTCATTGTCCTATGCTTTTGAAACCTCCCTTCCACCACTGGCTCTGGGCAAACTCTCAGAAGTAGTGGGCATCTCAAATTCGACTTGGCCGGCCCCTTATGTATATATGCAAGGTTAAAAGGATGAGTGGGTGGCCTATAGTAGCACTATGGCTCTTTTGTGCAATCCCACTATTTTATGTACGTCCTGGAGCGCTAATGTTCTCATCAATGTGTATATTTATCCATACTGGCCTTGGGTTTTCCATAGGTCAGAGGCAAAATGCATTGTATTGTTGCGCACACGGCAGCGCATTCAAAAACACCACCTCAGAGGCCACTTTGACTCTCATGGCTGGGTAAATATGATGATGCAAACTGTAATTAAGTCCAATAGTTATCGTTTGGAAGCCGGAGGGACGAGGAAGCTCATGGCAGCAGCACGCTCGTTTATCGGGCTTGGCCGCTGTGCTCTCCGTCTTTATAGTGCGCTAGAGGAAAAAAAAAATTTAAAAAAAAACGGAAAATGCTATTACGCCAAGATCTTATATTTTCTCATCTTCACAAACCTTTGATTAAGGCAAATGAAAAGGAGGCAAAGGTATCTAAAAGAGCAGATAACCGTGCTAATTACAAAGCGCTTTATTAAAAAGTTAAGACACACTACGAGAATTTAGGAGCTTTTCGAATTAGAATTGACAAAGAGAGCAAAGAGACACAACCAAAAGGAATAATCTCGAGAAAGATGACAACAGTACATGTGCGGGGACCTCTCTCCTGATATGGGCGATGATCCTGGTCATTCTATCATCGGTCGAGGGAGGAAACAGAGCACACAGGACCAGAATTTCCACTCAATTATCAGGACGCGTCTTTTGGTAAGGTGAAGGTGCTGCAAACGTGCTGCAAACTGTGTCAAATGGCAAGTTTTCCAACAGGGACGATGAACTAACCTTTACCTGAGAAAACTACGGCTTGATTCCATTAGAAATTGATTCTGCAAAAACTCACAGTGCATTTTTACATTTCCAAGAACACAGTCGTCTCTGTCCAAGTCTATGCTAATGCGCCTTCCCCAGCTCGACATCCCCTCTCTCCTCTCAATAAGACGAGCATCTGTGCGCTGGCATGTCTATGAGCATGTGCGAGGAGATAAGAGTGCTCCAAACTCCGTCTCTGCCATCTCCCGAGGGCTGCCTGAGTGAGTTCTTACTTAGCAGAGGTAGACGCCGGGCACAGCGGCGGCGGAGTACAAGGTGGCAGCTCTGTGGGAACCTTCGGGGAGATTGGGTGAACACCTAGCAGGCACTCCAGTATGCTAACATGCTAACCTGCGTGCCTCTTCTTCACTGTGCCAGGGGCAAAGGGGGGGGGGGAGAAAACTTCCCCTCTTAAGTGACTCCCAAGTTTCCAAAGTGTCCCTCGCTTAGTTATTGCCAAGGCAGGCGCAGGTGGGATGCAGTCGAACAAAGTAATTCAGCCATCACTAATGAAACTAATTATATTCTGTAATGTATGTGCAGGTTAGCGCCCACTTCAACAGAACAAACAACTCAACTTATTCATACAACTTTAGGCACATCCAGGATACATTAGGCTTGAAATGAGAACGTGTCAATGCTTACAACTAACAGACAAACTTCCAAGTCAATCTGCAAAGTCGAGGAAGAGTAAATGAAAAATTTAATTGGATGTGTGACTGATGTTTAAAAATCAAGCTTCTTCTATGTTATTCCAAGTAACAACTCTTAATGTGTTTTGCACTTTCACTCATACACACACACACGTTTCAAGTTGTTACAGGTGGCCGATGGAAACTGTGTCCGAAAGTCTTGTTTTTGTTTAGACATACGTTTTTACATCAGCTTTCTGTGTATGTGTGTGTGTGTGTGTGTGTGTGTGTGTGTGTGTGTGTGCTGTGCCCACACCTGAGAGAGGCTCCCACTATAAAGGCGGCATTCATGGGATTAGAATAATGAGCAAAACGCTGCTGCTACCATTTTACGATAAAGAGGTTTTTTCCCCCTCTTTCTTTTTGGAAGAAACATTGCTGAATACTGTCTTTTTGGCTTTCTTTTTGTGTGTGTGTTTTTGTGTGTGTGTGTTATCCCAGAACAAAAGCTACCTTGGAACAAACTGTTCGGGGCTCCCTAAAGTTGCGTGGAGGAGAGCCGATGCTTTGCTGAAAAGAAATTGTGCTTTTTCTTTTTAATTCGCCTTCGCCACACTTCACAAAGCCGGCGCTATCTCTTGATAATTCCCCCGCATCCCAATAAGAGGGGTAAAAAAAAAAAAAGGGCCTATGTTTCACCAACAGCAGAGAAAGCAAATCAAAGCTTAAAGCCTTAAAGGTCAAAAGATCAAGGGGATGAACTGCAACGACACCTGGCGACGGTTGACTGCACACGCCGGGTGATAATGTCACCTGTTTCTCCAGCGCATTAGTAGTTACATGTAGGCCGATAGCGTCCTAACAGTCTGATAACTGCACCGCCTGCTAAGCCCCTTATAATGCGGCGATATGGGGCGGGCCACTTTGAAAAGGACATTTGAGGCACTATTAGCCCTAAGCTGGTAAAGACGGCCAAATCTGCGGCGCTTGTCTCCAAATGAAAAGGATTAGCAGTGAGTTCGAGATGCCGTCTGATACAGCAGGGGCTGGTAGTTAAAAGCGCTAATATAGCCACCGGGCGCTATTAATGCGATGACCAATTTGTGTTTGTTTGTTACTGTAGAAACAACTACGGCTTTTGCTGAGGTAAAGACTTGCCATTTCAAGCCAACGAGGATCAATACAGATGAAGGCAATAATATTCTGCCGTTTAAATTTCAAATGCAAGCGTGGGAAGACTTGCAAAGAGATATTCGAGAAAAGTGCTGAAATTGCCACTGTAATAATCACACAAGTATAGTTAATACTTACAGTAATGCATTTTGTTTCACCAGAAAAGCAATCATTTGGTTAAAATCTTTCACAAACTTGGGAGTATTATTTCATTGCAGATTCTGGGCGTTGAATATTGTGCATGTGCTCCTCACAGCTCTCTCCTTTCACCAACAGTTCTATTAGTTCAGCACATATTTGCTCCACTAATGCTATTATTTATAGCATTTCAATATGACGTCCTCACATGCATGAGTGTGCATAGACAGCGCCGTGTACAGAGAGAGAGAGAGAGATAGAGAGAGATGGGAGCAGGGCAGAGCAAAATAAAGAAATAAATGGGCCCTAAATTCCTCATTTCTAATTCAGCTGCTCGTTCAGCTTAACCTCTCTCTCCTCAGCAATTAAAGCGCACGCCACATCCTTCACGCTGCGTACGGCCCCGGCTAAATAATGCAGGGGGCAACCGGCGCCCGCATCCTTTATCATCCCAAATGACAGCCATTTGCATATCTCCCCAGTCAATTAGAGCGCGGCGGAATAATCAGGCCATAATTGGGGGAGAGCGTGGGTAATCAGGCGCCCTGGCACACCGACAGGGCCGTGGCAGGAGCGCGCACTTCACTTCACACTAACACGTCCAAACAACTCGCTCCACTCCTCTCCAACTCCGGATAATTCTCCCGTCCCTGCACTTCTACGTCGCTAATGTGCACGTACCGGCTTCCTCAATCCCTTCCCCTGCACCATATTATTTCTATGAGATATATTTCAAAAGGATGGGTCAGCGAGGGACTTTCAGACGCGGAAAAAAAAGTCTACCTGAATGACAGGTTTCAGCCGCAAAAGCATTCATCTCCAAATGTTATCGAACGTTAATTGTTGGCCATTGAAAAGCTGGAATTATGGCGCGCTCTTCAGTGATGCGACTTCATAAGTGGGATTAAGAGTTCAAGATCGCGGCGGTTAATAATGAATTGGATTTGAAAGCAGACTGCCGCTCAGTCAAAGGTATTATTAGTACAATTCATACACTTAATTTCCTACACGTTTTATTTCTACTACTCTAGAGTTAGACATGGGCAGAAAGTAACTAGATACTTCAACTCTCATTCATGTGAACCTTTCGATTTCCTTTTAAAAGTAAATTAGTTAAGTAAGATTCTTTTTACACTCAAACCTGTTATAATTTGGTGCAAAAAGGCTTTGAATGTCAATTGGTGCCACAGATATTGTATCATATTACTATAGTTCAGTTTGACTCGCTCACCTTTTGCTCAGTGACACAACATTACAGTCAGGGGAGAAATGGCACATATTCTTAGCCTGGTGTGTCTAAAGTAAGCAGGATGCAGCTGGGTATGCAGATGATGTCACAGCATGGCAACAGAGAAGGAGCTAAATGAGAGTCAATGTTAACATTTGTTTTGACCCTGGAATAGGAAGTCACTGGGGCCCAATCTGCAGCGAGCCACTTCTGGTTCAAACAACCACAGCGGTTTTGTGGGGAAACTTCTGTCACGCTTTGAGGAGGTGTATGTAGCTCCGGCTATAAAGGGGAGCGGCCATTTTGAAAAAAAAAACTTTGTAACTCCATACCCTCCCATCCTTTAGATGTTCGGGCTCTGTCCTGTGACAACACGAGCAGTCTGACAGTAATGTGTGTGTGTGTGTGTGTGTGTGTGTGTGCGTGTGCGTGTGTGTGTGTTTGTGTGTGTGTGTGTGGATGTCTTTGACAACGGGACATCACAGAGGAGGTTAGCTCCCATCTGCAGCTCCCCAGCTGCTTTCTTTGCATCTAGCCGGTCTGGTTCAGTGCGAGCCAGTGCTGTTTTATCTAATGTTTTATGCCTAGATAAAACATTGCTCTCCTTTATAGAAGACATGGAACAGGAAGTTACAGCTTGGCGTGAGAGGACAGGTTTGAAAATGTAATCCCCATGGTGCAAGGTGCAGGAGGGAAGTGAAAGTTCCTGCGTCTAAAATGCATTGTTTGGCTGGAGTGACCTGAAAAGGAGTATTTTGTCCAGATTATGAAGATTGTGTTCCAAGTATCAGGTAAAGTTACACTTTTAAGTATTTGACACAACACAAAGAGTAGCATCCTTGAAAGCCCCCTACTGACCAGACACAGGAAAGAAACATCACTTTGATTTTTCCTTTTTTGTGCGTGTAACGTCGTCGTTCTATGGTTAAATCCCTGTTCCTTTGCTCTCAGGGGATCTGTGGCATTTCCTCGCAGCCAGTCAGCTCCGTGCGGTATGAATCACTGTCAGGGCTGCTCTGATCAAAAGAAGGAAGGGATGGAGAGAGGTGTGTGTGTGTGTGTGTGTGTGAGTGCAGGGGTAGCGGTGGTTTGATGGGCGTGAAGTTGAAGGCCTGTCCCCTCGCCTCTGCCGGACGTGCCGATCTGTCAGGGCGGCCCGCTCCAGTGATCCATCAAGCACACAGCCGCTGATCAATAACCGGGGATCAAGAGAATCCTGAAGAATTGTGGACATGTAAAATTAATGTCTGTGCACCTGGCAAGTGAAAAATTAAAAAGGAAATAGGTTTTTGGGGGGCTGGTTGCTGTACATTTTGTTGTATTAGTGCACCAAGTAACCAAGTCCAAGTTTCTAAAAAAGGATTTACGTTTTTCTTATTTGTTTCATAAAAAGTGCAATGGTCAAACTGCTTAGTCAGAAGTGGTTGCAGTCTCTCCTTTGAGCATCGTATCAAAGTGAGGATTTGCCTATATGAATGAACAAGTCTGCGCTGCAATACTCCAGCACGTCGGGGCGTACGCAGAGCGGCCCTCCCAGGACCGGCCTCTCTCCTCTCTCTCCCACGTCATCCCTCGTCCTCGCAGCGTTCAAACAAACTTTTTTAGCGGCGCAAAAACAAATTGGGCTCACCATCAAAGAGACTTTTCAAAAAGCCATTTCTCTCTGCCAGTTCAAAAGGAGGGAGACGCGCTCGGTAAACAGGCACGCGCAATTCACAAGCGCAAAGATATTGTAGGAGGAGGAGGAGGAGGAGGAGGAGGTGGGAGCTTCGCCACAACAAAGCAGTGGAGGGGCTGCAATTCATCACACGCTCCCACAAAAGCAAGTGTGACTGACTGTCCGTGACCAAAGAAACAAAACAAACAAAAAAACTTCTTAATTGGAGAGGCGTTTTTTTTTCTTTTCGTTTTTTTTCAAAGTCCATCTATTGTGCGTTTTTTCTCTCTCTCACTCTCCCTCGTTCCAATCCCTCTGTCTCAGCCGAGCTGCCCTTGCCCTCTCCTCCCCGCTCTCTCCCCCTCCCTGATTCTTCATTAAAACAATTCCAGTTAGCCAAGCCTCCGAGTGAAATTAGCAGACAAGACATGGCTCCAGGAATCGAGAGAAGAAAAAAAAAAAAAAAAAAAAACAGTGTTGGCTTGAGAGATTTCTTAACAAACAGACAGGCGGGTTTCGCTGTCCGTAGCACCATCTCCGCAGACACCTCGGGCTATTTTGGATTTGTCCAAGAATCAACATCAGACTTGGGGGATAGTCGCTAAGAGAAAAGAGAGCAGAACAATTGAACAACAGCTACGCGCAAGACGGAGGCGCTCCCCCCGCACAGCCGCGCGCGGAGCAGAGGAGAGAGCAAAGGATTGTGGGTAGGCAGGTGCAATCCATAGCTCCACCTGTCGTCTGTATTGACATCCCTGCCTCTTCGCTCACCTCTGCAATTACAATCAAACAGTGGGCCCCGAAGCGGTGACGGACAGCTCGGATTGGGTACGCGGGGCCATGGGAAGCTTCCTGAAAGTGTGTGCGTGTGTGTGTGTGTGTGTGTGTGTGTGTGTGTGCGTGTGTGTGTGTGTGTGTCCCTGCCTGTCAAATGCCTGCCTGTCCATCTCAGTGTGCTTTGCTTTGTATGTGCGGCGTGCGGGCCGGTCGGCACACATGTCTGCGTCTCCTCCTGTCTATCACTTCATTTTCTTTTATTCGAGCGCGGCGCTGTGGCATATGTCCGGAGCGGAGCGTGAATAACAACACAATTACACTTTTTAATCCAACTGCGTGCGCCAAACACCACACTTTCAAATCCAGCCATGTTGCTATTAACGTTTAACACTGCTACTATTACCAGTCACCACAAGCTATCACTATTCTAATCACCACAACTTACTACTACTTGTACAACTACGTCTGCTACTTTACCTCTGTTACTGCAACAAAATACAACCAGCACTTGAAGGACTCTTATTAGTGTCCTGAAGTAATACAAGTACAGAGTATAGACTCTGATTAACCTCTTAACCCCCACCTTAACTGAGCCCGGCTTTGAATGCAGTTCGGAGTTTACAGTTTTACCCAAATCTAACAGCCTCTTGACCTGAGAGCTGACAGCCTATAGGCCAGAGTGACGCCTCATTTGAAAGCTAAGACCTACAAAAGTGACTGTAACGTTTTTGTCGCCACATTTATGTCAAATTTTGAAAGCGTTTTTGTCACGTTTTCGTCTCTTTTTCGTCATGTTTTTTGTCCTTTTTTGTTGATTTTTCATTGCTTTTTTCATTGCTTTTTTGTAGTGTTTTCATCACGTTTTAAGCGATTATTTATTGCGTTATTATTGCTTTTCTGGCATTTTTTTGTTCACTTTTTTGGGACTTTTTCGTCACTTTCTGGTCATGTTTTTATCCTTATTATTGTCGCTTCTTTTATGAGAACTTTTAAGCCAAAAGAAAATTGGTTCAGCTACTCCCAGTACTATTGCAATTACTAACTACTCCTACTATCACTGATGCTGTTATTATAAGCCTGTTACTTATAACCACTAATACTACCGCCTTCAAGTACTATCACTACTCCTTCTACACGATGCTACAACTAAACTAATCACTACTGTTATATTACTCACTAGTAACACGATGACGACAACCACAACAGAAACAACTACCACTGCTCCACTGCTACTACAATATGAACTACAAGGGCAATCACTTCAACAACTCTCACTAGCGCTACTGAACAGATGTAGTCAAAGTTACTACGACCGCTGTTCTGAGAAGTACTGTATGAGCAGCGTGCTAAAGCCAGTCAGCGCTGCATGTCTGCGTCTCCTCCTGTCTATCACTTCGATTTGCCTGACTTTTATTTGAGCGCGCAGTGGCATATGTACGGAGCGGGGTGTGAATAACAATGCAATTACACATTAAATCCAACTGAGCGCCTCATTTGTTTCTGCTGGCTGCGCTGGGGAAATGTATCATCAACTGATTATTTTAGGGACGCCATGTGACTTGATAGATTTTCATGGGAGATTTCGGGCGGCATATTAATGATCGTAGACAATTAAAGTCTCTCGCAAATATAGGGAGGGGGAAGGGGTGGTGGTGGTGGTGGAATAAAAAAGACTTCAAAATTGCCTTTGTGATTTGCAGAACAATCCGGATACTGCACTTTACCCAAATAACAAAACTGACAGGGAGGAATGTCAGAGAAAGTGACAACACAAGCCAATCCAAATGTTGGAAGGATACGCGGCGAAATCACAAAGCTGTCAGAATAAAGGGAACAAACGGGCTCTGAATTAACTTCACCGCGGCGCCGCACCAAGCCGTGTCAGACATGCAACGGAATAGAAAAGCGTCCCCTCGCAAGGAAAAAGCGAATGAAAGGCGAGTGTGGTGGGGGGGGGGGGGTGAGGGAGGGAGAGGGGAGGGTGACAAAAACACATCAATCTGCGCTATCCCCCCAAAAAAAGAAACAAAAAAAAGAAGAAAAAAAGTGGGGAACGCTGAGCCGCTCTCGTGCCTGGTGTGGCGCGCGTGCCTCTCGCGAGTTACGGATTTAACTCTTGCCGGGCAGATAGCGACGTCATCCATCACGACGTGACAAATGGGACATGACAGCTCAGCACCGGTACAGGCAGAGAAATCCACTCAGAACACGGGCGCCGAACAAGGGCAGGTTTGCCAAAGCTGATAGGATCTGAACTACTGTGCCCCAAGTGCGCAAAGGAGGGAGCTCAAATGTTAAAGCTAACCAACATTGTACTTTGAGTGACATCTAGACAGAGAAAGAGACTTGCTAGCACTGCTACATTTACTACAAGCACAGCGACTATTGTCTGACTATTCGTTCACTTTACTTGTCCTGTCACTATTATTTAACTGTTGTTACTTACTAATATTACTAGTTGTGGAGCTAGAACAACTTTTCTCATTTCTACTACTAAGTTACTACCACTGTTGATGGAGTAAACTTAAAGAGAGTGTTTTCGGAGGCTCTTTCTGCTGATTCTGCTTTATGATTGGACGAGAAACAAACAGACATTTATGAAATTTTCAATGCACAAAACACTAAGACCCTAACTTGGAAAAACAAAGTAGGTTTCCATCAAAAATAAAACATGTTCATGTAATTTTTTATTTTTTTTAAGTCTGTGTTTACTAGAAAACGATTAATCGATTAGTAAAATAGTTGACAACTATTTCAATAATCGATTTGTTGTCGATTAATCGATTAGTTGTTTCAGTCCTATTACTCTACTGCAGTCATCATGAATCTAAGCACGTCTACTACAATTTGTAACTACTGTTGTATTATGAGTATAAGTACAACTACTGACAAACTACTATAGGCTATATTGTTTGCATGTGACTTATGATTTGGCTGAAATTCCAGCTACAACCTTTAATTTCCATCACTGTGCTCTGAAGCAAACATGGCTGCCTTGATTCCCCCTGCGCCGCTGACAGCTTTTGTTGTGTTTGATCCTAATTGGCCGGCGCACAACAGATATATCCAAATACAACGCCTTTCTTTTTTCTTTTTTTTTTCTTCCTCAAGACATTAAATATACCACAAATGTCAGCGATGAGAAAGAAGAGCAGCGCATGTCGGGCCGTGACTTCAAATGAAAAAGAAAAAAAAGAAAAACGCCAGAGAAGAAGATGACAAACAAAAACAGCCATAGATCCTGCCTCTTATCAATCAGCGCCTGCTCTTTTTGCATATTCATAGCTCGTCCCGCGGCGCCCTCGCTCTCCTTCGACGCTAACCAACCAGAACAATCTCGCCGCAGCCCGGGCGAGCCAATGGACGTCCCGTGTGTGATGTCAGGGAGGGAAGGAAGGAGCGGTGGCGGCGGAGGCTGAGCTAATAAAAGCCGGAGATGAAACACTGTCAGGTGCCTAAAACTATACAGTGCTGGGATTTGGTGGTTCTAACTTATGTCGGGACAAGTAATGACCCTTTTCAAAGTTCTGTGACGAACATTTTTGCGGCATCTTTATCGCATGTTGCCCGCTCTGCTTTTTGTGCACGTTTGACCGTTAGTTGTTGTTAGAAGAAAGTGTCAAAGAGCCGTTAAAAAAGATCCGATCCAGGGTCTTGAATGCCACAACTCCTAGTGAGGGCTGATCTAATAAAAGCGGAAGATGAAACACTGTCAGATGCCTAAAACACTCTCTCACTCTCTCGCAGACGTCTCGCACTATCTGGCTCTCGTGCACGCTCCCAGCCCACGTGCGCGCCTCCCCCCACCCCCCCCCAGTGTGATCGACAGTTTCATAGTGTCGGAGCTGAGGTGGCGGCCTATAAAAAGCACTGCTGATATGATTTAATGGGCGAAGTCTTATTATAAGGCTGTCGCTGGGCCGCTGTAATCTGGCAAAGCGCTGCGGGGCACGGCGAAGAGACACATGCACTACAATGCGCCAGATAATATTGCTATGTGCTAACGTTGCTATTATAAGATGGAGCTATTTGCCACGGTGATACGGCGTGTGCAGCACTGTCATTTGGGAGGGGAGAGATTTATGACTGCGAGGCGTACGAATAAAGACGTGGAATTATTTTGATTCACGTCTCTGTAGAGGATAACTTCTTTCGTCTTTGTTTGTATTGTGCTTATTTTTACACGGTATCTAAAGGGAATCTGTGAAACAGGCAGCAGCACCATATGCGTGAGGGTCCCACTCTGGGGTCCCACTCTACACTAATTATACTACCAGCACTGTTTAGGTAAATGGAAAAACAGACGTTTTAATAAGCGTCACTAAGGGTACACTATTCACTCATTCATTTGAAAACACTCACGCATTTATATAGCGCACAGTACACGCACATAAAGGTCTTTGCCAAGGACATGACAACTTTAATAGTGCTGCTCCCAACACTAATATTTAAGTACTGCTTGAATGAGTGAATGAAACCTTTATTACATCAGAAGGGAATTTGACTTGTCATGAGAACAATAGGCCATGTTCTCACACATGTTCATTCACCTCATTTGTTCTTAGCTGAAAGTGTTTTTCTGGAAGAACTAATCCTTTAAGAACAGTCAGGAGGACAAAAAATCTGCAGTTTCAGAATATTATCACAGTCAAAATGGACCCAAAAAATATTATTTCTTTCTTATGGCCAAGAACATGTTTGTACAAATTATTTAATTTACAAATGCAATTATTTTAGAGAAAGCAGTGATCCTTTTTTTTATGCTTATGTTGTAATAGAACAAACAAAACAAAACAAAAAAAATGCTATAAAAAAAGTTAATTATTTGATTTTTGGACATGGTCAGGTCTAATTATTTAAACTTTGAAAAAGTAAAGAGCATTGTGTGATAAAAATTACTTCAAAAAGTAAAATGACTTCAAAAAGTGACTCAAGTAGACGTATGTGAGTAACAGTACTTCCGGACTGTGGAGTTTAGAGGTGTCTTTGTAGTTACATAGTCAAATGCCCTGATAATGACAGGGAGGCTGTTCAAGGGGGAATCCTTCTTTTAAGAAGGGATTTGTCTTCTTAAGAACTCTTCATGAATCTGACCTAACATTCTCCAGAAACTTCTTAAAGTGGTACTTAAGTGCTTTTTCTTAAGAAAACATTAATGAATGAGGCCCATTGAACACAGAATCGTCACAAAGACAGGACAATAAGTATCACATATAAAAGTATAAAAGGCCTTAATAGCTACAAAGAGTAAAAAGTCCAGGCTAAAGGTGCAGTACAGAGGGCAGATGCACTGTGCACTTATTGGAGTTTATTCAGCAGCTGGATGTGCCTTGGGACTAAGGATGACATTGTTTTGTTCCTCATCAAATCTTCAAGACTTTCTTTCGTAATGAATATTATATCTCCTACAATGCCAAACCAAAGTAGAGTTCACTGTTACTACATTTCTAGAAGCGAAAATTGAGCAAAAACTTACAACGGAAACCACTAATTTTGCTTCCACTTTGACAAGGTGTGAGCATAAAGACATGGTAATATTGTAACATCTCTTTATAGACACTAACTTCTTTCTCCTTTGTTTTGCACTTCCCTTTACACTGACTCAAAGGGGAATCTACTAAACACACAGCAGCACCATATGGGTTCGGAGTATTTATACAAGCCCCGAGGAGCGGAGGCCTCCCACTCAAAAACTACACAGTGTCACTGCGACATTGATTTTGAATGTGCTCCTAATGGAACCAGATCCCTGTGCTAGCAGTCGCGCAATTTTTTGCCCGCGACTAAATTGCTATTAATTATAAATAGTGAAGCAGCTGTCTTAAAATATATGACACATCTACGGGGGTATTAGACACTGCGGTGATATTGCCTCTCCTGCCACTTTTAATATCAGCACCCTGGCTCCAATCACGGCCTAATAATGGCTTCTCATTATGAGGCGAGTGTGTGTAAGTGTGTGTGCATGTGTGTGTGTGTGTGTGTGTGTGTGTGTGTGTGTGTGCGCGTGAGGCGATGTGCTTCAATTTCAGCACTTAAAAGCCACAGATGACACCTTGTAAAAAGTTAATTTCATTTTAGACATTTACGGAATAGGGCTGTAAATTTAAGCTGGGGAGGTGCGCAGTAGGGCCATCAGCTCTGATAATTTGAGATATTGAATAATTAGATGCAAGCGGTTCGGTATATGAATAAATGCAAAATACCTGCGAGACAGAAGATTTGTGAATAGTGAGGTTTTAACATTGCAGGAGAAGGGTGTAATGACGAGCATGGACAGGAGGTGGCACTGTGTTTGTTGTGAGCGCGGAGGGGAAGGTGATAAAACTCCAGACAACAGAAGAAGGGTGCACTCAGGCTGAGGGAAAACTGTGAGGCTGTAACCAAGAGGAAGAGCGAATACCAGAGGTTTTAGCCAGGAGAAATGTGGGGAGCATATCAAATCATTCCAGCAGTGTAAAAACACACACTTCTGCAAACCAAAACCAGCTACCTCATTTTATTATTGCTCAAGCAAAAAGTACTTTTAACCAAATTAGTAGTACCAACTTCTACAAATACTCTGTAATGCTGCAATGTTACCACACTGCCCTATAACAGCTTTACCTCATTCAACTGGTAATTTAATCTGCTCCCAGTGCTACCTTTGCTATTTTACGACTACACAAACTTTGCTTACAAGGTCTTAAAATGACTTTCACTCCTTTCGATATCCTAATTTAACAAAAGCTTTTACATATTTGAGTAAATGTCATTGTTCCAAGTTAGACGGTGTGTGGGAGTTTCCCATTAGAGATGCATACAAAAGGGCATGCACACTGACTCCATAAAATTACTAAAGAAAATTGCTTGATTAAAAGTATCCAGCGCGTATTTTCACAATAACAATTTTATTAAAACAACTGCCCACTGTTCCAGCTATACTATGCCTACTAATACTGCTTTACCCACTAAAATAGTCGACAATTATATATCATTGAACTAAACCTTTTTCATAAATATAAATGTCACTGTTGGAAGTTGAACAGTGTGTGGGAGTTTTTCTACTAGAGATGTATTCAAGAGGGCACACGATCGCAACTTCCTCAACATTTACTGTAGAAAATGGCAACTACATCAGCAAACAAAATCAACATTGACCTTTCTTGGGTTTAACTTAACCTCTTTAAAGCGTCACTTTTACGAGTTGAAGTCTGTGTGAGACTTTTTCTATCAGATATGTAATCAACAGAGAATATTCACACTGAAGAAAATTGCTTGATTAAAAGTCTTGAGCAAATATTTCGTAAAATGCGATGTTGTTGGCATGTTTTTGTTGGTTTGTGTATTTAATGACGTGAACTATTATTGTTATTAGTCCCATCACCTATTTGTGTATATAGAGCGCAGTGAAGGATCCATTTTCTCTGACACTATTGTGCCTTACCCTTGTGTATTGTGTGATTGCAAAACTGCTCCTGCTGCGTGATTTATGTGTAACCTGCTTTAATTCCTGCATCAGATGAGATCGAGTTAGCGCGGAAGGCATCCCTGCACCCCCCCCTTCACAAGCGCCCCTCATGGCCCCTGTCTTAATTTCACTGGGGAATCATTTGACAGATATTGCCCTTGAAGAGCCAGCCTGTATCGTGCCACGGAGAGCTACTATGGCGGGGGCTATGTGGGAAGAGCAGGAGACGAGTGATGGGGAGAAGAGAAAGGACGGCTGCTGCTGCTGCTGCTGCTGCTGCTGGTGGTGGTGGTGGTGATGGTGGTGGGAGTGAGGGTGTACAAAGTTATTAAGTGGATGTGAAAATGCAGTGCAGCCAAAAAGGTTAAGTCTGAAATAGGAAATTAAAACTTGCATCGCTTTTGGCTTTAAATAGATTTGGTTTCATTACGGGCGCCAAGGCCAGTTAGAGTCAAATCCCCCCCGGAGAGAGAGGAACAGACAGGAGGAAGGAGGAGAGGAGGGGACAAGGAGAGGAGCAAAACCCAAGGATAGCGTGCAATAAGCAGGGAAGAAGGCTGACTATCAATCGCAGTCCCACCAGACGAAGCAACCACTACAACCACAACAGAAGTAGAACAAATACTAAGGCTGTACAAATATTTAGGTATAATATTCCTTGCAAACAACAAGAAAGTCAGTTTTCCAAAAAAAAAAAAAAAACCCAGTAGTAGACAAAACACCTCTGTACCAAGATGTTTTAAAACAGAGCTGCCATTATGGTCACAAACCTAAAGAACGGTGAATGGTTTAGATGCATCTGAGATGGATCGACACGATTTAATCCGGACCGCCAACTGTAGAGCATACAGTCCTCCTGAGTATGTAAAAAAAACAAAAAACAAAATGCTCTACTGTCTGGAGTGAGCATGTGTCCAGCAGAGGGCACTGATATAATAAGAGATCAGTAAATAAACAACATATTATAGCCATGTTTCAAGTCGTCAGTCTGCCCCAGGTTTGGCTACAATAGTATCTTACCAGCACTGAGTGTGGAGTGAACGAATAAAGACAACAATGTAGCACTTTGACAAACTTGTAACACAGGTTTGTAAAGCGCAATACAAGCCATTATTATTATTATTATTATTATTATTATTTATTAGGATACAGTCCTGTCAGGCTTTTGACCAGATCAGCACTATTTCAAAATCACAGCTTATTTTTTTCTCAATAGTATTTTCCTGTTTACGTTATAGTATGTACCCCGCGACACACTGTGGGAGCTGAATTTTGGCCCACAACCTAAAATGACTTTGACACTCTTATACCCCTTCCTGTTACTACAACAAAGCCGGGCGAAACACCAATTCTACATACCATCACTGCAACTTTAAGTGGGATCCAAGGCTGGTTCAATTTGTGCACACCAAAATCCCCTGAAGGCATTGGCAAACAGGTGTGTGGACATCATGTGGTATGTCTCCCGTTCCCGTTGCTCTTGGGTGACTCGAGTTAATCCTTTGACCCTGGATTGTTGAGCCGTTTCTTGGTCAGGCGTTTTTACCGTCGTCACTAGGGAAAATGAGAAGGCATGTCCCTATCGCCACCATGTCCTTGTGCATTGTAGACCAAACCAGTATCTCACAAACATGAAATATACACCAAGGATCCCTCAAACCACAAAGGGCCTTGGCTGCGGTTCAACAGGAGGCCAACTCCATTCAATCACACTAGCATACTAGACATACTACGCTCTCAGTTTGGAGGAAGGGAAGGAAGGGCATCTCTGTTTAGACTGCTGCCTTGGCGAGGCCACCAATGTCAGATTCATACAGACACTGAAGTGAAGTTTTCTGCCAAAGGACACATTGGCTGTATGCATTTCTTGTGGCGGAGATAAAACCACCTTCATTAGGTTAGTCTGAGAGATTTGGAGAGATATTCAATCATTCACAACACCATTCAGTACACGCAGTATTGTCTAGTTAGGCAGCTTTTTTACATGCAGCATCCAAACGAAGAGAAGAGATAGATGCTAACAGAGATAAAAGCGAAGGTGAAAGAAAGTCATGTGCATCGCTGTGTCTCTGTAGAGATGTTATCCTTTGCCCCCTCTGGCCATGCAAGGAAACAGCAACAACACAGGCTAATACAAGACTAGCTGCTGCATACATGAATAAATAAAGTTGCTACGGATTTTAGGCAAATTCAAACTGTTAAAAGTGAGAATGCTTTTATGATGATAATTTTATAAATGAAAACATGTAACCTGCAGCCAAATGAAAAAACCAAAGCATAATACAAACGATTGTGCTGGTGAAAAGGGGGATTTGAATGGAGCGTAAAAGATATGGTGAAGAAGATAAATGCGACAGAGAGCCATCTTTTTTCCGTTGCTCTCCTGGTTCTTTCTCCGAGCGACAGCGCGGAGACGCACACGGGGCACAGTCTCCTCTCCCTGTCTGCCTCTGGACGCCACATTATGAAAATGAGCGGGAACCAGTGACCCCTCAGCTTCCACTGCGCACTTAGGGAGGGGTGGGACAACGCACTCTGGGTACTAATAAATAAGAGCCGGAGCCAATGTGACACCAGAAACAATGCATTCAGATGTGATGGGATTCATGCCAGCCTCTGGAGGATGAGGCTGACATGTGTATTTACATAGAATAGCATGAGTTGCTAATGAACGTCAAGGCAATAAGTGGAATCATGCCATTAAAATGTATGATCTGCTTTGCCGCAGAGTAGAACAAGCTACAACGGAACTATTGCACATTACAGGCTATTATTAAGTGTGTCCCACTACATTGTTTTCAGTCATGCAGTCACAATACCTGAGTTGAACATTTCCTTACATAAGTTGGTGGTTAAATAATAAAAATTAAAAAAAATAAAAATAATTTCACCCAGGCTTCCAGGTATTCTCTTACGGTCTTCCTTCCAGGTACTATCCAGGCTGGACCTCGTTGTACAGCCTTGACTGGAAATATTATGATTCTGTGACCCTTGCACATGATTTGATCTATATTTTATGTATACAATGCACAGTGCTGCTCGTCTTGTATCATGAATGGTATTTACAAGGTAATAACCCTGAACGCTTGGCTAAGTAAGCATTGGCAAGAATAGGCTCCGAAGGCTCACTGTTACGGCAGCTCAAGTAATAACACCAAAGTGAGTGTTGCACGATGAAGTCTTTGTAGTTCATGTTCTTATTTACACCTGAGCCACAGCCTCCTCTGATGGGCCAAACGTCTTAAACGCCTCGAGTCAGTGCATTTGCATCTCAAAGGAGCCTCATTTGAATTGGAGTCCATACAACTGTTGCTTTGAGTCATATGTGACAGCTCACTGCCGCGAAATGTCACTAATATAAATGTTAGAAGGAAATGCAGGTCTTTTAGACCCACCCCAGAACGTGTTTCTCAACCAAGTGCTTCTCTAAGTGGGATCCGGGGTGGGGGGATTCAGTTTGTATTTTGTTTGTGTAAATGTTAAAAAATTTCTATGAATGAATAATTAGTCTATGGCTGTTTTTACACTTCAATCTAAAATTAGGCGTGAAAACAAAATATATTGATTGGAATTAAGTGTTTTTTGTTGCTGTGATGCTTTGGACTTTGCTGCTCTAATGCAAAATAAACGTTATACGTTTTTTTCTTTCTTTTTTTATCCCGTCCCAGAGCTGAATATATTTGACTTTATTAAATCACCCACCACGTATTGCACTGCCTCTGAGTGGTCTTCGAAAACACCAGAGGATTTGAATGTGGTGGTAAGTGCAAAATGGAGAGACAAATGTTACCAAAATCTACAAGCTGTATTATTTAAAGTGAACTACAATTTCTTCCTCGAGCATACATCAGCCCTCTAAAGACCATTCACTTAGTGAGTGGTCCTCTTGTCTGTTGGCATCAAAATGAAGGCCAACGCCAAATTTTAAGTGCATGGCTCTCCATTTAAGGCGTGCAATACAACGTTTCTTACCCCTGTGAGGGAGGACGAGTATGTGCATGTGTGTATGAGAGAGACACGAGGAAAGAAGTGTGAGGATGTGAAGAAGTGATGCGCTGGCTTCCTTTCAAGGTCTGCTTTGGAGCTGGAGAGCCAAGGCGGAATGGCTGTTAATGTGTGTTTCTCTCTATACCATTTGAGTGTGCGCTCGCTCGTCCCGGCAGAATGGAGAGAGTGAGCACTCCAGCAATGACAAGTAGGTAAACAAAAGCATCCGTGCAGAAAAAAGACAGACAGAGATGGACCGTGCGGACGGCTGAGAGATGGGGAGGATGAGAGGAGCAAGAGGAGGAAGTATGGACTGGAATGTAAGAGATGCTAAATGATGCAAATAAACAAGAGAGCATCAGAAATGAAGTGCTGGCAATATGATGGCAGTAGACAAACACATTCACAGCAAGGAATCCAATATCTAAGACTAATGCATGAAACAACTGGCAAACCACAGTCAGTCTGTTTGTATGGCTCTACATTTACTGGAGCATTATGGGAAAGTGAGTCCATGTGTCCAGGGGCCAGTGTACATTGGGAAAACTGCTGTTTACGGCTGTCCTTTTGGTACCAGAGACAGTTCCTAATGTGGCCACTCTAAATCAGACAGTTGTTGTTCATGAGTCCTGACAGCACAGCGTGCACGTGTTCCTGCGTCTGAGCATGTTTATTTCATGTGTGTTGCCGTCTTTGAACATCTGTATGCACTCTGTCTCCATCCCTCCTCCCTCTGCTCCCTCTCCATGCAGCTCTGCCATGATGAAGTCCGTCGCACGGTCCCCGACCCAATATCCAATGCCTAATAAACTAATACATCATTAATGAGAGGAAGGGAGGGACGCGGAGGAAGACAGAAGACTCCACAGCTAGGCTATAGCACGCTATTGCTCCACAGCTCAATAGGCTTTCTAACAAGGCTCTGTCCTTGAGAGAGGCTGCATACTAAAAACTTCTCCATCGGCTGCTGTGCCAGGCAAGGGGAATTCATAAACAGAGGACAGACGAGGGAGGGAAGGCAAAGGAGGGCACAGGCAGCGCTTCTCAGAAAAGTGAAGGAGGGAGGCCAAGAAGATGAATCACGCTCCACTTTAATTGTCCTTTCTTATCTCCTGCTGGAGTTGGGTCAGACTGTCTGTCTGAGGCACACACTAACGCCACATGATCAATAAGCGGTTTATTAGTTTGTTTGTCCTGACAGTGTGGGCGCACAGGAGCTCGTGTCACAAACACGTCCCATAGGCATGTGGGCAGAGGAACAGGGCGCCACTCTACTTTACAGCCCCTCCATAAAATACAGCTCATCCATTTATAACTAAACGCATAAACACACAAACACATAATATGGACAAACTGCTTAAATGGAGGGTATGGAAATC
This sequence comes from Gobius niger, assembly GCF_951799975.1. NCBI lineage: Eukaryota > Metazoa > Chordata > Actinopteri > Gobiiformes > Gobiidae > Gobius > Gobius niger. Next base: position 11,832,739 of record NC_136867.1, read on the forward strand.
GCGCCTACCTTTATGTTGCCTTCGTAAACACGCTCGCACAGGCGCGCTCACACACACAAATGGGACGTCTCTGAGCAAATACTGCCGCGGGGCTCATTTGAATAGAGATAATTGAAAATCAGACTTGTTTATCAGGCTAAATAGAATGATAGACGCTCACAAAAGGCGGCAGCGAGCGCGGGCTTAGCCGGTATTAGCATAATGTTCACGGCTGAATGATTTTAGGTCCATTAGGCCAAAGAAGGACGAACAAAACTTTTCATATCGAAGCCTAAATGCTGAAACACTGCTGATATTTGAAGGTGTAACTTTAAATTTGGGGGAATTTGGTAATTATAGAATTAACAGCTTTGAGTGACTTTGGAACACTGTCTAATTGTAGTATTATGACTGCAATTACGGTGGGTCTGCGATTTATGTTCTGAATTCAAGACATCGCTTCAGCATATGTTGTTCTACCTGTGCAAGAACATTTGAGAATTGGCAGAATGATCAGATCCACAATTAAAGCTCTCATATATCTCTTTGTTCCATCCTCCTGCTATCTCCTTGTGATCGTCGGAGCCGTATGGGGTGCAGGGGGCCGTCAGAGCACGTCCTTCCCCTTTTTTTGCGCTTCTCCCCGGGCCCTGGTGTGGCACAGTGCCTGGACGTCCCCTCAATTAGTCCCAGAGACATACAAAAGACACATGGCGGCCTTCCTTCGACACAATGCAGCGGCTCAGAATGAAAGGGAGAGCATTTGGCCCGGAGCGCTTGTGTAACGACCGGGACCGGAGATGGGGCTATAGGGACTGCTGAGTCAACAATAAGCAACAAATCTACAAATGTTCGGATTACTGGTTTGATTGTGTCCATGGATGCGGATTCAATATACACTAATCTACGTAATGAAACTATGATTATGGGAAATTGTCGAGTTTGAGAATCTGACTAGCTTCCTGACTTACTCAATTGATCCTGGACTGTCTGGTACTGCTCCATAGAGAACTGTTGCAGTAATAGCATGGTTGGGTTGGGTTTGTATGAAAGAGAAAGGGAACAGGCTTCTCTTAAGGCTTTCCTTCAAAAAACAAACACAATTTTCCCATGCCACTGGGGTTTTGCACTAAATGGACTGGCTTACACTGTATATTAGAATACACGGACGGAGGCGAGTCAGGGTACATCTTGTCTATACAAGCAAAAACTCAACAGAAAAATGTTGTGACAAAACAAAAATGTCAGAGAACACTTGAAGGGATATTTTGAGTATCATCAAAACCCAGCGTACAATTTAAGATTCACTTCCAAGAGCCAACAAATCCTATTGTCATCTGGAATCCAGTGAACAAGGCGAGTCTGTCACTCAAAACCTTTAAAGACAAGAAAATACAAGGAAATATCTGAGTCGAGCTGTAGGGAATGTAGAAATGCAGAATATGAAACGATCAAATGACTGAATTTAAAGGCCACTGTGGCAAAAGATTTGGTCAAAACAGAATTTCCGAGGCTGTGGCCCTATATCAGCGACATCGTATTTACATGAAGGCAATAGATCAGAGGGGGGGAAAAGTGCATTTGTGTGAGTTAATATCCTGGCCCGGTGCCCTTGTGTCAGCTACAGCCCCTCCAGAGGCAGAAGTCAAAGTCAAGCGTCCCATTTCCCCAGTGAGATGGGCTGATTAGCTGGGGGGAAGAAAAATGGCTGAATGATGGGACGGATGGGAGTAAAAGGGGACCGCTATAAAAGGCAAGCCTGAACGAAAACAATGGGACTTGGGTAAGTAAAAAAAAACCTGTTGTAGCTATGCCAAAATCCCTTTACACACATCATTGTCGTTGGCAGTGCTGTCAATCAGAGAATGAATCTATGTGTGTGATTTACTTGTGGAAGAATAGACAATACAAGCTTCAGAAAAGAGCTCAACTTTGGTTCACTTATGCATATGTTAATTGCCCTTTTTGTGTGCAAAAACCAACCGATAAAATCTTATTTCTAAAGTCCACGAGTAAGACCTGCTTTACATGGCTGTATCGAGCGGCCAAACACAGCGATAAGGCAAAGGACAAAGGCGTATAAAGAAGCAGAGGACACTGACATTGGCCCGCTCCTTTGGGACCGCGGCGATGGGCGGGAGGGGAAGGTTGAGTAGGAAGAGCCGAAGAGGGCAATTTGGTTTCCACTCTCCTCTAATCTAATATGTGTAACTGTGACTGATTCTCTGTCCTAAACCCTGCACCCCCAGACGCCGGCAAAGGGCACCAAAACTTCTCCGCTCGCCTCGGGGACGCGAGGAGCCGAGAAAAGGGAGAAGAAGCAACGTGTCAGCGCTGGTGAGGAAGAAAGACCTATGGTGCCAATTCCAACAAATAGAAGACGGATATTCCCAAACGCTTGTGTATTATTGCCGGGCGATGTCGGACAAAGCAAATATCTGACGCTGCGCAGTTAATCCTTTGAAGGTGATGGTGTGAGGACAGCACAGAGGAGAATAAAAAGTACCGAATCACAAATTTTTCACAGCACCGCGGGAACATGCTGACTCTAAAGTGAAAAAATATATGCTGGAGTATAGTGTGGCCATGGTTTCGGTCCCAGTGCAGCAGGCTAGAGCTGGCCATTTGCTCTTTTCACACCTCGCAGGGTAAAAAAAAGGCTTGGACGCACAGGGAAATGCAGCTATTAAGACTTCCTAAATCCCCCCTTTCACCGCAGGGGCAATTCGTGTTTGGCTAGCCTTGCTCCAAGACACTAAAACGAGCCAAAAGTGACACATAAACGCACATGCACAACCACACTTCTGCATTCTCCCATTAGATCATTGATTTTGAGAGAGAGAAAAAGGCTCAGGGCAAGATGACTCCTCCAGGGAGGTTTCAGAAGGCAAGGTCAGCGATCCACAACTGGGCAAAAACACTACACTAATGATTATTCGTTATGTATTGAAACATATTTCTGTTTGCTCGTTCAGCATTGTACTCATGATTGAAGAGACTTGTTATGTGTCTACAGGTTGACCATTTCAAACGGACGACATGGAAGAAACTCTACATCAGCTAGTTGTTATAGTAGAACAAAGCGGTTGAGTATATACAGAAAGTTGTTTTTAGGCTTAGCATTATTATCTAACCAGGAAAAGTTCCACTGAAAATATCAGATTCTAGTTTTTTGTAATGTTTTGCTGTGAGAGAACATTCAAACTCCACACAGGAAAACAACAGGCCTTGTACATTTTCTGTGAAGGGACAAACTGCAGCTCAATTCAGACCAGTGTTTGAAATGCACATAGCCAGGAGGCGGACCTGTGACACTGAAATGCTTGGCTTATGTGCTGCAGCTCAAACCCTAAGGCTATCATGAAGTACACATAAGAATAGATTGTTATTGATTTTTTATTACTGAGACACAGGGCTCACCGGAAAGTCCGTAATACAACCATTCACTTTTGCACCGACATGTTCTGAGACCCAACGTGTCATCACCCTGTATCAAATATAACCTCGCAATCACCACTTAGCCACTTGAGAACTTTAACAGCTCTCACCAGCCGAAGTTGCCAAAACCAAGCACATCTACAATCCACAGTGGCACATGACAGTCCTATCTCTCCCGCAGCTCCCCGCAAATGTCCCTTACAGGCACTCTTACTGTCTCACAATGCATGCTCAATGTCAAACGGCGGTGCCATTCAAGCGTGCGTCTCCGAGGGGCGCAGAGACGGAAGCGTTTAGGCATTTTAGTGTGAATAATACGCGGACGGTCTCCTAAGTAAGTGGGTGCGTGTGTGCGCGGTGCATACTGAGTGTGTCAGAGATGAGTAGCCATGCGCGGCTCTCAGATAACGCCTGTTGCGGAGTTCTCTGAGGGACAGGGGGGAGAGAGAGAGAGAGAGAGAGAGAGAGAAGAACATCTGAACACAAAGTCTCTTCTGAGGCGATCACAGAAGACTTCATTCAAGCAGCCAGCTCGCATTTAGATCACTCTGTCTTTGTGTGCCCCCGCTCACTTCTTCTTTCTTTTAAAAACGAATATTCTCTGTACCAGCGCTTGCAAAAGGCAGTGCTCTTGATGGTAAAGCCGCCTGATGATCAAAGTTATGGTGGAAATCAGTTGTGTTTTAGATTCATACAATGAAGGAATGATTAAAAGCAACGTATGGTTAGGAATAAGAAAACTACTAATTCATCAATGCACTCTGCAACGACGTAAACCTTTTTAAAACCAAGACAACGTAACAATACTGAAAGATATATATTAACCAATACTAAAACATTAACTGACCACTTTAGGATGAGCATCTTTCACCCTATCTTGCAATGGTAAGACGTCCACGCTGCTTTGAATATGTTCTTTCACAAGAAGCTTTCCCTATCTCAGAGCAATTTTACAGAACTGAAGCAAATCTGCGCATTAGCTTTGAATGAAAACACAAAATAATACAATTACGGCCCTTATATAAAAGATAAATGTGCTGCTGAAGTTAATCCGACAAAGACACATGGGCAAAGGGAGAAACTGTTTTTAATGCGCTATGCACCACTATATGACATCGGCATAATTGCTCATATAGTCTATACAATTTGCATATGATTATTCCCATACAAAAAACCGTGCAATTCATTAATTTTGCATGGGGTTACAACAGGCACTTGCTGGTATAATTACATATATTCCCAGGAATGTTGTTAAACATTGTGACAATTTGCGGCACGTATGAATGTATGAACTGGCGTGAGGGATGTGCCGTTTAAGAGCCGGCGCTGCATCATTAGGGGCTTTGAGATACTCCGTAGTTTTTACAGGGCTGTAATGATTGTGTTTGCACATGACAGAGCCACAATGAGAGGGCTGGAATTACTGTGATTACTATGGAGAGGGAAAAAATATAATGGCGTTTTATAGAAATTAATACAAAGTGCAGTAAATGTGTAGTGCAAATAACAGTGTAAAATGTAACTCAAACAGAAGTGATATTACCGTAGTCGACTAAAGTACGACGTGAGCATGTTAGGTGCTTTACTGCTTTGAGGACTGGGAGTGTGACAATGTATACATTTTCCATGTATCGCGATATTTTGCGGGACGATACAATGCTTTTTATTCTGATATCGATACTTTTGATGAAGTCATACATATTAATGATGGACCTCATGCATATTAATGAGGTAGCAGGGCTGCTGATTTCAAGGCAATAATGAGCAAGAATTCAGTCAGAACAGTAGAGGGCAGCACTACAATTTGAAGCACTTTGACCAAACACTGTCACACAAACATATTACTTTTAATGATTTAATGATACTTTATAAAATTGTAAATAAGATTAATTTTGTGTTGATTTATTGCTTTTGAAATGAATGAAGTGATTTTTTTGTGTGCACTATATCGATGATCGCAGTATCGGCGTATCGTGAGATTGAGCCATGCATCGCGCATCGTATCGAATTGTGAGGTACCCAGAGGTTTCCACCCCTATTGAGGACAACAGTGTTGAGCACTGGTTGGAGACGATATCGAACCACCGACCTCTGGAGTAGCGGGTAAATGGTCTATCCCTGAGCCACTGCTGCCCCATGCTGGCTTGCAGAAATGTCATTTTTCTTGACCGATAATACGACAAACATCTTCACCGAGTCCTTGAATAAATGCCCAGAATTTACCATCCACCCTCATCCCCTCCCTGCCTCCCCGAACCCCCCCCCCCCCCCCCCCCCCCCCCCCCCTTTTGCAATCTCACGGCTCTCATTTTAATTATCCAGAATGCACAAGGAGAAATTAAAAGGAAAACGCAGAGCAGCGGAGAGAGGAGAGCCCAAGGTAAAGAATGGAAGGCGCTGGAGATGGCGTGATAAACAATCTACAATCGCTCTAAGTGAATTAGAAAAGGTGTGTGTGTTGAGTTCAGATGAATGATGAGGAAGGGCTGATGTTATCACTACGGGAGAGAGAAAAACTGCTAGGTCAAATAGGTTAGACACGGGTGGAGTGGGACGCTTGGGCGACTGTCAATTCTACTTCAAGATTTCTATAACATTAGCACAATAGGCGAATAAATCCTCCAGCAGGGTAGTCCTTCGCGAACCTGGCTCAAGATCAGGAGACACCAGGAGCTGCACTGCGTTCACCAACTGCTTCTGACAGGCTCCTTCACTGGCATTGAAAGACGGGCCAAAAGGAAAAAAAAATCAAAGTCCACCCTTCTTTCTTAACTTGCCTTGTCAGATGTGTATTTAGAAATGTGAAAAAGCATGATAAGTAGTTCTACTCTTGTGGAGCTAGTCGACTAAAAAGCATGTTTTACAATGGTGCAGTTTGCAAAGCATTGGACTAACTGTGGGTTGAAGCAAAAAACAACAACAATTTCAATGTATTATTGGAAAACCCCTTGAGATGACACATCTCGTTTGCAAGTGGGACCAAGACATTAAACAAATAGACATACCAATATATAACACATACTTTCACACACAAACAATACAACACAAAACATAACAGACATAATACAGAGAAGCAAACGAAAAAGAGATAGCATGGAAGATGGAATATAGATGGAACTAGGTGACATTTTAAAGGGACTAGATGCAAGTTCTCATTTTTATACCTACTACTGCCACCTCAGGTCTTACGTGTAACTGCAGTTTCTACAATAAGCTCGTGCATGGCAGCAATAACAACTTTTTGGCATCAAGACGTTAAACTCAGAGAAACTTCAAGCGTGGTGCGCTTTGGGGCGTGGGCTGGAGTTTTGAGAGCAGATGTGGCAGACGGACTACTGAAAGATGTGCAAATGAACCAAAACACCACTGCAGGTATGTTTTTGATGAGCATATAACATTATGACCGAGCTCAGAAAAGTTTACTATAGGCTCTCTGTGTTCCTCCATGGTGCCTATATCCAGCCATGTGTTCTTGCCAGTGTTAGCCAGAGCCACAAGCAGGAGGCGAAAGGAAGAAGAAAGACGAAGATTTCAAACGCAAATCCTCCAGAGTTGAGATCACAGACGCACTAAAAACAGAACGAGATGAAAGTCAAACCCATCAGTCTTTCTGCGAATACAAAGCTCCACTCACATTTTTGGAAAAGGTAATATCGTATCTCCATGTTTTCAAATGTTAAAATCTCGAATACCTTTATAACTTTCATCGCCCTAAAGACTTTTTAATAATCCTCCAACTTGTCCCCTCCTCGAGTCTGTCATCTCTCCTTCTCCCCTCCTGATCTTTTTCGGCTCCACCGTCCCCCCGGCTGCTTTCTGCCGCTGTCGCTTTGCAATTTAAATATTTTCTGCCGTTTTAAAGTGCAAGGACAAAGTTATTATGGCTGGATTTTCTTGTCTCGCTTCCTCTCATTAGCTCTCATCCTCGGTGGGTCCGGGCCACTCAGGAGGGTCCCAGAGAAAAGCACAGAGTGATTTAAGTTAAGGAAAAGCATGCGATGTAGGTTGCAATTTTAAGAGATGGTTAAATGTAATCTACATCCTGTATATATGTAAAATAACTACTAAAATGCTATATAAGCAATGTGTGAAGAAAGACCACCACATGCAGTGCTTTTTTTTTTGTGCTAACACGAAGCATGGAGTCAAAATCATTACATTACAGTTTAAACTCCTTTGACTGAAAGCAGGAAAACTCTGGAACACAAACTAACTTTCCACCAACAAATAGAAAACCTACAAGCCTGAAGTGTTTAGCAGACTTGCTTCCAATATCCGTGCTAGACGTCCTGCTTAATGACTTAACCTTCCCTATTTTTACCTGGGTTGTGACCAGCACCAAACGAATAAAATACTTTTTGCCATGGCTAGATTGATGCAGTGAGTTAAATACAGTGCATGCAAAAAAGTCTGATAAATCCTACAGCCTATTCACTCAATCAAAACCATTCAGCCATGGAAATGTTTTGAGATATACGGACTAAGCAAAACTGTCCAAATTGCTTACTTTTTTCGTGCTTCTCATAACTTCCTATATGCACCAACACTTTGAGTCAACTTCTATACGTATTCTGTATGTGCTTCTGTCTGAACCCAGCAGGAAGCTCCCTGGTCTGGGGGTCCTTCCTTCATTATGCAGCAGCCTGTTTAAACAACCGTACACAAACAGTCTCCTTGTGTGACACCTCCACATGCTTACCGCTTCTCTGTGTCTGAAAAAAAAAAAGAGAAAGGCACAGTTTTTCTGCCACACACCGATTTATGATGAAGTGCGCGTATCCATGTAAACAAGGGCATACGCACAGGAAGAAAGCCACGCATCATTAGTCGCTGAACAGAGATTTGATTTCTGCTCCCTTTTTCTATAATTAGACAGAGGTGAAAAGAACTCAAAGTGAGACCCGGAGAATGACGGATGAGGTCAGACATCATTATAAATACATCGCAATGTAAAGTTATTGCGGTTCCGACGCAAATCGGGAGATACAGTGGAGACGTGTGCGTGCCGTAGCCTGCTGTGACATTTGCTCACATGTGACAAGTTCTCATCTGAGTTTTCCACAGCTAACAGTGACAGAGAAAGGGCTATATAAAGCTACACACACACACACACACGCACACATTAAAGGAATGAATGCACACATTACTGCGAGCACAGCATGGCACAAGCGGTGGAGGAGGATTATATGGAAAGGTGTGGTTAGTCAGAGCAATGGGACCTATTTGCTATACCTGTGTTTGTAGGACTAACCATGTGCATTAGTTGAGAAATGTATTTCTAATCATTGATCTTCCTCGGCTTGTTTACGTTGCGGGTGACTTGAGTCTATCCAAGCAACTTATGTTACCTTAATGGCAAGAGCACCATTCACTCTTACATTAAAGGAAGCCTATGTGTAGAGCATAGCAAAGGACTTATGGAGCCATTCTCTTGATGATAATATTAAATTTGCATGATAATAATAAACACTGTGAGCTCTGCTTAGGTTTAGGTTATAACGGGCTATGTGTTCCACGCTCATCTTTGCCGTGTTTTTGTGAAAGTTCAGCTAATTTTTTTCTTACAGCAGAGAGTCCATAATGGTCCTAAAGAAAGCAGCTTTTTAAAAGTAATAATAATAATAATAATAATAATAATAATAATAATGCATTAGTCTTATATAGCGCTTTTCCAGACGCTCAAAGTTGCTTTACAATTTCGTGCATTATTCATTCACTCCATACTGGTGGTAAGCGAGGCAACCAGTCTGCGCACATCAGCCACCACCACCAACCACTCACACACACTACATTCGCCAGGCTTCCTGGTGTTACCAAATGGTCTCTCATCCAAGTCCTGCCAGGCCCTTCCCTGCTTGGCTTCCGAGGTCTGACGGGATCGGGCATGGCAAAGGCGGTATGGCCACACAAAGCAAACAAACAGCTAGCGTATGAGCTAAAGACTTTTAAGACCAACAAATGTATTTTTATGAAACACGGAAGAGGCACGAAGAGCCCCCCACAGCTTCAGCACAGTGGAGGTGTTACAAGAGGCGCTACAGGAAACAAAAAAGTGACAAACAAGGAGGTATCTGGGCGAGACTCGCAGCTAAGCCACACATGCTATCTATCCCTACTATTGTTCTGGCTAATGGACGTTCACTGGAGAATAAAAGAGATAAACAGCGGTGATCTTCCCAGATGGTGAAAGACTGTTGTGGAGTGGTCTGTCCACACTCTGAAACAAGGACAAAGCCAGGAGGCGTTTCAGAGGGTCAGAGGAGGACTGACGGCAGACAGCCAGGTTTCCTCCAGGTGCTACGGTTTCCCCTACCTCCAAAATTATGCTGGTCAAGCTGGCCCACAGTTCAGGACTAGCACCTGAACACAAATTTTGTTGACAAATACATCACTTACTAACTTGCTCACTTTACTCATAAGGGCTATATAATTTGTATATGATGGAAAGTCGAATGTGCAACCGAATTAATAAACAGAGACTCTTTCTGTGTTAAGCACATATTTTCAAACGCCACAACAGAATAAAGCGGTGTTTAAAGACACAATGGACAGTGTTAAAATAACTTGTTTACACTTCCTAATCTCTGTGATATGGCTCGTTTTGGTGTGTCTAATGAGCTCTCCTCTCCTCCCAGCGTCCCCCAGTATCAAACCTCCTCCCTCCACTCCACTCGTTTACCCGGGGACTGTTCTCTGTGAAGTCGGCGCGAGCTCTTGTTCCAGTTCTGCGGCTTCAAACGCTTGCCGTGCCTTTTGGGGAGCCGCGCGCACGTATCCCCTCTCTCTCTCTTCCTCTTCCTCTCTCTGTTCGCCCCCTTTTCAAGTCCTCCCCAGTGTCTACCCCGATCTTCGCTTTCATTTTTTCCTTTCAGGTGGGAGCGAGCAGACTGCCAGCTTTTTCCTTGGCGTTTCATCTGCTTTCTTGTTGTCTCTCTATCCCATTCTTGCGCTCCGTCTCTCTGGTTCTTGGATTTGCAGTTTTTTAAGTACAGTGTAGTGCGGCGGATTTGACGTAGTGGTACACAAACAAATAAGAGGATTAAATAATACATGGCTAATCTTACTGTAAGTACTGCTACACGATCAACAAATAAAGTTGAGGCCTTAAAAATAGCTGTTCGCTCCGACTCATGTTTGAGGCGATTATTTCTGTTACAAATGTGTGGCTCCTTTGTTATTTTAGAGAACAATATTGTAGCAAGGTCTATATATCAGTACTACAAAAAGAAAAACTACTATTAATGTGGATTGCCGAATGCGAGTGGGTTTGATTGGTTGGGCAATGATTACATTAGGTAAAGTCTATAGCTAGAAAAACTAGCTACTAGTTCAACTGATATCTTGACTACTTCTACTCCTATGACAACTCATCCTATCACTACCTAACACACCCCTGACAATGGCACTTCTTCCAAAACCACATAGATTAGAGGCCTATATTTGGGGATTTTACAATATCAGCCGATCGAGTGCAGAAAAAAGCCGATATTTCCGGAACCGAAAATGATAGAGACTTCCTGTTTTTTGTAGAGAGAAAGAGCAAAGTCAGGGCTTTCAAACGAGTCCTCCCACAACTCCCTAGGCCTCAGGGGAGGTGAGAAACATCGCTATGAAAATTGGTTAATGCTAACGACAACTATTCAAAGCTGGGACAGAAACTATGATTGGATCACCTAAAGTAATAAAATAAAATCGGCCGGAGCTGGTGCGGCCAAGTATTTGTTTTTACAGGATTATAGTAGACCATATATTGGCCGAGCATATCGGCATCGGCTAATTAACATCCCAAAATATCGGCATCGGCCTTAGAAAAACCCATATCGGTCGGCCCCTAACTGAGATTACTCGTGCTACCAACCAAAACAGTAAGATATTTCATTACTACAACAGTACTGTCCTGTTATTAAGTGTCATTGTGTCTATACACAAGCGTCCGAATAGCAGTAAAAGTTATAGAAAATTCAGTGCATTTATTTGCTGAAATAATGATTGGCCACTGTGTCCTCAAACCTGAATGTATGGGCCTGCACATTTCTCTGCTGCTCAGCCGTCCTCCCACAGGTCAGCGACGGACAAATAACTTAGAATATAATGATTCTCGGGCGGAATTGTGTTGCCTCGCGCGCCTTTTAAAACATATCAGCATTTAGACTGTGTAGGCAAACTCCGGGACATACTGCATTTAATATCAAAATGAACCTTTAAAAAAAACTATAATTGAACAGCGAGTGGTCAAAGAGCAGAATGGGCCCTACAGGAGGAAAGCGCCAAGTTAATTTATGAGCAAAAATCCTATTAGCATGTGTCTAGTGGCATAAAGCCATCAGAAATAAACAGGAAAGAAGAAAGCTCAATTTAAAATGAAATGCAGTGAGTGAGAGGGGGGAAAGCGAGTTTCTGTGCCTGGCTCTCATTGCTTCCTGAATCGTTTTATAACTCTCGTCCAAAAATCACCCCAATTACCGAGCTAATTTTAGCCTCCAGTCACTGCGCGTCTGTCTGTGTTTTTTACCTTTCCAATAGACAAGGCAAATAGGCTTAATACAGCAAGCCAGGGTCAAACTAACTAACCTTTTGTTGGCTTAAAACTGTGTTTCCCAATCTCAGGTGCGGGGACCACTGGAGGTAAGCCAGTTTTTTACACTTAGAACATGAATACACATGATTGAAATGTAAGAAATGAATGGTATATCCTAAATTACTAATCCATGACATATGTGTAATGTATTCCGGGTAAATAAACGCTTGTGGACCACTAGCTTAAAACACCCTGTAAGACATTGCAATGCTAGCTCGGTGTTTGTGCCCAGTTACAGAAAAAAAAAAAAAAAAAGACTTAGCAGCAAGCTGTGTATGTTCTCTTCCCCCAAAATGTGTGAAAAAATTGGTAGACAGCTTGTGCGCAAATCCCTACATTTGTGCGCTTGCCTTTAGCTTGTGCTTTGGTGCATTATGTTGTGTTTTGCGAGAGTACACAACTGCCAAAATGTCACTCGCTTGCTAACACGCCGATCATCAAAGCCCGCGCCATCTATCCTAAAGACCATCTAGTGATATTCATAAAGAGCATAGCAGATAACAGCCTTGTCATGTTAGCTCCTCCATAATCCAGACGTCTCGCCTTTCATGTGAACGCGCCTGAAAGGAGGTTGATCATATATGCGGCTGTTGTTAGGGCTTATCACCCACATCAGAGCCGTGTCAAAACAACTGTGCGCTGGCAGGTGATGACACGGGCTGCGCTCGCACACGCGCGCTTCACAAGAGTTTCGGGGAGGTGCAACAGTGGGTAGGTAGTATGGGGAGAGGAAAAAAGTGTGATCAATCGAAGCAGTGGGATCTTACCAACTCCCAAAAAAAAAAAAGAGGCCGACTTTAAAGATTTGTGCACTCTCACGATTCACCGCCCACAGATACATGGAGAGGAGCTTCAGCCCCGCACACAGCCCGGATGAACTGATTTGGTTACGTTGGCTTTCTTGAGTCCAGCGTCTACTTAAAAAAACTACTTTAATGTCTCTTCTGGTTGTTTGTTTTAAAGTAATAATGCATGAAGTAAATACTATATTGTGTGCTAATCTGTCTTTTCTTTCTTGTTATTTGCCGTCCATAATGTACTTCTCAAACCCAATGAGTTCCATACCCTTGATCGCAAGCTAACCTTTATTCACGTTGAATACAATGTAAGCAGAGTAAGTAAACGTCGTTCAAAACCGCATGAATAATTGTCAGAAATCGTCCTCTCCTGGTTTAAAGATGAGCGAAAACAATGCCTGCACAGAATGCTTGAATCACAAGTGAACTTTGATGAGGGAACAACATTATAAGATGGTTAAACGCTCAAAAAAGTCATTTTAGAATAAAATATCGATGTTGTTTAATAAGTTTGGTGTGAATTCTTTTGTTGATGATATTTACGCGCAGCTCATTCACTGCGCCACACTTATAGCCACACACAGCATACTCCGTGTAGATGGGTGTAGGAAGTCAGTCTGGGTATTTGAGTTCTTGTACCACAGCCAGCAACAGGCCTTCCCTAATTACCTCTGGGACGCCAACATCACGCCAGCAGCCAGGCAGGTGCGGGAGAGTCGGGCCCGCGTCTCTGTAGGCACTCTAAATTCAAAGTGTATTTTTTTTTTGAGAGAGAAATGTTAATAACAAACCTTGATCAATATTTCACAAAGCAGAGTTGATTTTGGCTGTTAACAGGTTCTGCTCCCGAGAGGAGGGAGAAAATTCACTGCGCTTGAACTCATCACCAGATATGAGCGGATCAAAGGTGTGGGAATTTCGACGGGAATATTTGGAAATGCAACGCCGTACTGGGAGATCTCGGCGTTTTAGAAGTGATCATTTTTTCATGCCGAGTTATGAGCTGGGGTCACGGCAGAGCGAATCCATTAAAGGGACTGTATTTTGCAAAATCACCTTTATTTTTTATCTGTCTACCATATTACATTAAATAATACAGTTGTTCCCTCGTCAAACTGGAGCTGTCCTGCCTTTCATGCCTAGCTGAGTATTTTCTGGCTGTCTCTGTGAGCTCAAAGTTGTTCATTCATATCCTCACCCCATATTCATTACTACTTCACAAACCGCAGACCTATTAACGAAACCTTCTACATCCGGTCTTTTCATAAAGTCGAGTATAGCACCCTGCTGGTCTGTTGTGTAGTGAATTATTTTAGTCAGACGGTGTAGTGGAGGTAATGACAATGGTAACTTTGATTTCTTTACAGTTACAAAGACATTTTACACCTTACAAAATTTGCTTTGGTTCTCAAGCTGATAATCCAGTCATGAAGCACAACGCGCCTTGGGTTGCCAGATCCAAAAACTAAAACGAGTATGTGGCAAAGATAAAAGGTCACTCTCTGATATAAACGCTTACAACCACTATTGCCAAATCAAGTCCTAATTAATGCGAGGTTCTGAGCTTTCAAATAAGGCGTGACCGCATATAGGACAACTGAAATGAACTAAACAAACCCAGATTGAGTTGTTATTGTAATGCCGTTTTATTTTAAACCAGTGCACGCGCATGCTACATATCCTACCCCTAAAACGACAAAATCACAACATAATCCTTTCGTGTTTGCAGGTTGCTCCCATCCTGTGAGTTTACTATGCATAGCTTGTGGCTCGTCTTCCTGCTTCAGCATTTCCGTGACAGATCAGCACCCGTCTCCCGCCTCCTCTGATCAATACGTAGATGCTGCACCCAGAGAAAGCTGACATGCAAACACACACACACACACACACACACACACACACACACACACACGCAGGTAGAAATTAGCATGCAGCAAGGACGCATGCATAGGAATATGAGGGAAAACAGTGGCCTATATGTGGGAAAATCAACATGGCCGACAATGAGTCAGGCAGCTGCATACACTCTATATGAAGCATGCTAATTTCCAAGGACTAAATGGATGGCTCTCTTGGGGCAGCATTTCAGCTAAACGGTCCAAAGCCGTCAGTGTGGAGAAGATGGGATGGGATGGAGATGGAGATGGTTAAGGGAAAATACAAAGAAAGACGGCAAAAAAAAAAAGAAAAAAAGAAAAAAAAGAGGAACAGTGGAAGGAGAAGAGCGACCATTAATATGAAGAAAGAAACCAAGCAGGAAATGAACGTTTGGAATCCGCGCTTCGTCTGCTGGGAAGGCTTTTATGGCTCAAACCTTCTTTAGCTATTGCAGTTTCTTTTTATGATACAAGAACTGCTTCAATGATGTTTTACCTTTTGGATCTAGTGCCTTGAGACTTTGTTTCTCTCTCTCTCGCTCTCTGAGGAGGATACAAAGCGATGACTGTAATTCGGTAATGAAACAAAAAAAAAAAAATGCGCAAAGGTCGAAGTCATTACACCACAGTAATATTTCAGAATGAATGAAAAATCAACAAAGACAGCAGGATGGTATACGACAGTACTGTAAACTGTGGACAGAGGGGTAGTGTTTTGAGAAGAGTTAAAGTGAGTTTGAGCTAATAACACCAGCTGCTGAGCGCTGTTGTGGCTCGGTCCGGACTTTTAAATCTATTTCTCCACTGTAATTGAGTAAGTGAGGCTGTGGGTCTACCTCTCATCACCGCACAAGATAGACATTCGCGCTGCTCCATCAGAGAGAAATGATTGCCACATATACGCTTCTGATGGCTATATAAATCGACACCAGCCATGGCAGCGGGGTGAAAGGCATGCTGGGAAGCGAGGTATCAGTAAACACGCGCGCTCTGATTGGTTCTGACAGCCTCTATTCCCCAACATGTGATCGCTGTATGGATATAACAGACAAGATTGAGCCTCTCTCTCTCTCGCAGCACCTGAACCCGGGCCGGACCTCTGACCTCAGGGTAGTCATGGCAACGGCGGCAGGTTAGCGGCACATATACATACAGATGAAACCCGCGCGCAGTCACAGAACAACGGAACAGAGCATCCTTTTGTCTTGCGCCTTTGTTTTGCCGCGCGGCTTTCTCTCCGGCGCAGGGTTTGAAAGTGATTACCGATGTGGTCCACTTCATTAGCATGAGAACAAAAACAGCGCGGGGGAACACATTATCACTTCACAAGAGAAAGGACCGGCGCTGTCTGCCCGTTTGTTTACCGCGAACGCGTCCGGACATTTTCTCTCTCTCTCTCTCTTTGCGCCGCGGCTGTCTCGTGAGAGCGGGCGTCTTCTGATGGAGGAAGAGCTCAGAAGCATTGATGGGCAAATATAATACGCTGTAATAAAACATCTGGGGGAAAAAAAATCAAAAGCAGGCACCGCACGGGCAACACCTGGAGATGTCAAGTGCACCGCGACCACATATGACTGAGACGTGTTAATACAGGAAAAAATGCTGTGATCGGAAGTTTAAATATAACCGAATCTGAACACTTGAGACACACGTAGCTCAAGCCTTTCTCTTCATTACTGTCAACTATTTTGTTCTTGTAAGCGGGAGGCATATCTTATTGTTTTGTTGATGTTGACTGTACATTTAGCAGAAAAGGTTCACATTGTGCTTTCTTTAACCAACGCTATAACAGTTTATGTAATGGTGAAGATGAAGGATGAAGTTAGACGTACATCCGAAATACTTAGTTACTTAAAGCAGTGCTAAGTAACTCATGCCCCTAGAGGCCATTAACGCCCCTGCAGGTGTCGTAGCATGTTGCGTTTTCTACTCATTAATTGTCCGTGAGAGCAAATACTACGCTGACAGAAAAGACAAAGGGAGAGAGGGTTATTGTACATCCACTTACACAATGAAGATATTTTTTTTCACCCAAACTTGGCTGTAAATACTGTTTAAGTGGAGCTAGCCCGCAGTTAGCTTTGCCCGTTAGCCTGTTAGCTTCTTCTTTGTGATTCCATGAGTGTGTATTGGTGACTCCGACCCGGTGCAGGGAAGTTGCAAGCGTAGTTTTCTGGCCAGAGACACCAGTGGGAGATGAAAGACCCCCCAATAATCCCATTAACATTTGTGTTACCCCCAGAGGGACTACGAAAAAGATTTATTAAGGCAAACAAGTTACTTAGTACTGCTTTAAGGACATCATAACTTTTTGTTGATGTGCCCTTCCTTCTGCTATAGTAAAAGTAGTTATTGCAGTGCTATCTCCAATTTCCATTTCCTTTAGCCCTTTGGATTTCTCATGGCCAATAACAAACATTACTGTTGTTATAGTTGATAACACTGACCAAATCTATAACTGTGTTCTGAAAACAAACCCATCCCAAAGCAGTCTATTGGAGGCTGTGAGGATCATAATATGAGACTACCAGGCGTATAAAGTCTACATTTTTAACCAGCATCCTTCTCCCACCTTTCCTGCTCCTCCAGTGTTCAGCCTAAAGAAAGGTGTGTGCCACAGAAATGTAGTGCAAACAAGAGTGTAGCGCTCAGAGGAAGCTATTTGGGGAGGGCTGACCCAGGGGTCGGCTGGCTGCCTCGCTTCCTGGTTAAAGGCGATTGGTGGGAATGGAGGCAGTTCCGATTAGCCAATCACAAGGTGCCGAGCAGAAATCAATGAGGTTTCACAGAAAATGTCATGGCAGGAGTGACCTTTCTGCCTATAGCTGTAGGTGGAAATGGAGGAAATAGGAAAGAGGTGAGGATGGATGGAGGGAGGCAGGATGGAAAAATAGAGTGGAACATTTCCAAAATAACTGTACTAACCTCATGCTGCATTTATAATATGAGAAAATAGCTTTGAGCACCACATTGAGTTTTGAAATCAGCCTTTATCTGAAACAAAAGTGGCCATCTGTTTTCCAGTTGATGTGACAATCATGGCAAACTAAATGTTGATAGTAAATAGTGTCTAACATACTTGCAAAGCATAAATAGTTTTGCCATCAATCTATTACCAATAAACTAACAATAGACATTTTGTTTTTCTAGCACAGACATTACAATTTTCTTGCTAACTTACAATGTCTTACACAGTACTTTTGCGTTTTAATGATACATGTTCAAACATATCAAACCAAACCTTTCCGCAAGTCATAAAATTTAATACAAAGATTAATATTTAAAGAGTACTCAGCATCACTTTATGTCTAATCTGAAATCATATCAAAGGATCCCCTGGTAAGTGCTCGTGGTGATATTATTAGGGAAGTACACACTTACAGTCTGTGTTGAATGCAGCACTAAACAAAGAATGAAGCTGCCTCGCAACATTTTCTCAGTATTATATATATATTTTGCTCAAACTGTGCTAATTGTTGGTCAGGGGTAAACCAATCTCGCAGCGGCTGGGATTTTAACTACACCTCCAGATATTTTCCCTGCTCTCTGTAATTCCTTCTGTCAAGCGCTGGTCACATTTTCTCGGTGGAAGAAGAGAAATGAAGTCGGCGGAGGAGTTTGAGTGGAAATCATTTGAGAGATGGAGGGAAGCAGGAAGTGAGAGATGAGGTGACCTTTACTGTCTCCTGGCGCTGCTCTGTCTCACAGCGTCCTCACAGGGACAACGGCCAGGGGACACGACCAAAAATGGAAACACTGCCTGACTGTGGTCATAGTTACATAAAATAGTCCACATTTCTTTGCTTTGTGTCCTGGTCATTCAAATCCACTAATATTATATCAGTTTTAAACGGCAATAACAAACTTAGTTCCTCTTATTTATTGGGATGACTGTTATTCGTGATCACAAATGTCAAAGGAAGGTTTATAGGTTTCATTTAAGGCAATACAATTAAACAGGAGCAATGACAATGAACAATCAGAATCAGAGTGTTGTGATGTCAATTATAATAAAAAACACAATATTTCATCTCACAAATGACTATAATCACGTTAAAATTTGACATGATAACATCCCGAGTCATAAACCATAAATCTGCGGCGAGTTGTCCACTAAGTGAACCAAGCCGTGGCGGCATTAATCATGTTTGATTATGCACTACAAAAGTCAACCGTGGAAATCAGATATTGAGCGCCAATCTGAAAGTGTCAATTGCCACTCGCAGCTGACCTTTAGGTCGAATGGCGCCGCGAGGAGACGTGAGAGCAAACATGCATCGCAAACAAACGCAGGGAGCATGCATGTAACAGCTTCATCATATGCTGTACGTTGACCAATGTGACTGAATGGAGCAAGAACTAAGGCACACACGATGCACTTTCCAGGACAAGTCGAAAGAATATTCAACATTTAAACACAAGAAATATTTGGGGGAAAGCCTCAATGGTTAGAGCAGATCTAGCCTGGTCTTACCATACCCTCGTACTCATTTCGTGCAGAGGGTCTGGATCTTCACAACTGAGCGCTGTTTTCAGGATGGAGGGATAAACTCCTTTTAAAGTTTGAAACGATTGGATCTGATTTGACCCAGTCGCGACGTATGTAATGCGCCCGAGTGAGTGAAGGAAGCTATCATAACTCCTGGGGGCAGCCAAGGCTTCAATTTCAATTTCTGGATATTTGGGAGCCGAGCCAGAGCGGATTGAAGAGCTTGCTTTACTTTCGTATACGCTGTCAATTCCAAAATACAACGAGCAAATCTGGCGCAAATGCTTGACGTCACCTACAACGCCCGCCTGCCTCGCTCCCAGACGTAACATGTAGAGAAATGATAACTGATAATTGACCGGAGTTTACAGATGGCTAAGGCCAGGCTAGAGCAGATCCAAAATAAATTAGCCTTTTGAATCAAGCTCGGCTCACTGCATACTGTCCTTGGGCAAGACACTTCACCCACCTTGCCCATGAATGAATGTAGTGTTAGAGTTGGCATGATGGCGCAGCAGTTAGCACTCGTACTCAAGATATAGAATAAAATGTACATAATTATGCGAGACCGCCTAACTACCTACAACTGATGATCCTCCAATACTGATATTATCTACTATTTTTTGCTCCAGTGCAATTTCATAAACTTGCTGGAACCTATAGATTTTAATACAATACTCAATCCATCCATTTTCTTCTGCTTTATCACAGAGCAATACAAAATGATGTTTTATTAAGAATTTCACTATATATGTAGTAGCCAAATATGGTGGAGCTGCTCATGAAGAAACAGTAGAATTAACTATTGTAAAAAAATGTATATCTTTAGTTAAGTAATCTACCACTTGTCAGACTCACAGCTGTTAAATTTAGCCCATGGGGAATGTTGACTTTCACTTTCTACCGAGGTCAAAGGTGAGGCCAAGCCTAGCGGGGGCCTCATCGGTCTGTCACTGTCCCTGTCCCGCGGTCCATCTCACCGTTGGGACAGCCCTGCCTGCCCTGCCACTGTCCTGGGTCACTCTTAATTAGGGGAGGGGGCTCTTTGAATGCAGGTGTACAGCACAGTCTCCGTCGGCCCTGCTCCTCCTTCTGAACAGACCAACACAGACTTCCACACACACGCACGGGGCGCTCGGCTTTGAACTGCGTGCTGCAGCGTGTTCAAAGCGAAAGGCAAAAACTACGGGGGCGGCGAGGGATGGGGAGAAGGACACTTGAAGGTGAATTTCATTTCCACAACTTATCCCGGCGCACATGCTACAAACACAATGCTAGCGAGTCGGGCTTCCCAAAAAGAGTAGCGGCTGCATAACGTTTTGGCAAGACATTTACAATAATTGAGACAAGAATGAATTGCAAAAGTCTATGACAAACAATATCGTCGCTCTAAAATATACATGGATATAGCGGCTAATTCCATTTGTTGGGACTGTTTTAGCATGCCTTACATATTTATGAATTTAGCACACAGCCCGAGCCCCCTTTTTTTGAAATGTATGTTTACTCAGTATGCATATGAGCGTGTAGGAGCGAGATGACTCATGCAAAACTGGATTTTACCGAGCAACAACAGTGAAATCAACAATGCACTTGGAAAACCCTGGCTCGCGTGTGCGCCTGTGTTATAACGCTCTGCCAATTAAAACAATCAAGTCAAGAGCTCGCCACCCACAGCGCCGCATACTGATGAGGCGGGCCGAGCTGAACGCTGACCCGGACGAGCTAGCTTGACCCCGCCTCCACTCCTACAACCAAAACGCAGTAAACACTTCACCGCTCCCGTGCTGGATGCAGGATGCAGATAGTCTGTTGTCGACAAAATGATGAATTTTACCTTGCGCACGGAGAGGAATGAGGCAATACAACTGAAAAGTCAATGGCTCATTAGAAAGATAAAAACCCTCCCTGAGCCCGAGGGTTAGAGAACAGAGGCGAAATCAAGGAGTGAAAAAGAATAGAGCGGAAATGACTTGAAAGACGACAAATCATAACAGCTGTAACTTGATTCTGAGGCGCAGCAATAGACGGCTTTCTTGATATCCTTCATTTTTTTTTCCTCCCAGAGTTGTTTCTCCCTCTCTCATTGTCCCCGCTCCTTGATAGTTTTTTTTCCAACCAACCAATAATAAGTCGTTATGTGGCAGTAATATGGCTGCTAATGGATGCAGCGACCTGAGAGGAAGAAGCGCACGGCACGCTATTAGTCCAAATGCTATGCAAAAGCTATCATGGGGCACTTTCGGAATTAGCTCGAGTTAGCGTGTGTACACGTGTGTTGGTCGGTTTGGAATGAAGACTTTGAAGAAGAAAAATTTTGCCACTCAGAAGGCAAATATTAATGAATTCGTCCTTTTGCTAAATGAAACGACAACGAATGTCTGGCCCCATCTTACATTTTTACAGTTTAGAGCATTTGTCAGATTCTAGGATTGCACGACTACCAAATCAAAATAGAATTACAACGGTTGCACATAGCAAATTTAAAATATCTATTACAGCAGTACAATATCCGTAAGCAACCAAATATTCTGTTCCCATGTGTTCAAACCTGCAAAATTGGTGATAACTTTAACTAAATCCTTTTTCGTAGTCTCTTTGTGGGTAATACAATTGTTAATGGGATGATTAGGGTCCCCCTGGTGTCTCTGGCCAGAAAACCACACTTGCAACTTTCCCTGCTCCGGGTCGGAGGTCCAATACACACTAATAGAATCATGCCGAAGAAGCTAACAGGCTAATGGGCAAAGCAAACTGCGGGCTATCGACACTTTAGCAGTATTTACAGTCAAGTTTGAGTGAAAAAAAATATGTCCATTGTGTAAGGTTATGGCACAATGTACAATATCCCTCTCTCCCTTTGTCTTTTCTGTCAGCGCAGTATTTACTCTCACGGACAATTAATGAGTAAAAAACGTAACATGCAACGACACCTGCAGTGGCGCTTATGGCCTCTAGGGGCATGAGTTACTTGCTTCTGCTTTAAATATTGTTCACAGAACTGAGTTGACCGAGTTGAGGACATTTCACTCTTATCTTCAGAGGCTTCTTCTTGCTCTTGTAGTCGAAGGTAAGACATATTGCAGCACTAACAGAGTCATTACAAAAAAAAAATGTTATAAGCGAAGTGCAAGCCAACTCACCGCTCACACAGGGCAAATTAAAATCTTCTCGTTAAAGGTCAATTTTATTTTAAATAGATTTTGACAGGACTCATATGAAATCAACCAAATTGCCCCAATAACAAAACAAGTGGACGATTAAACGGTTGTGTCCAAAGCACGAGTGGATTACTTCATTCAAATTTCACTTGGGTTTTCATGGGGGAGGATGGTTCATAGCGCCTTTATACATAATTTAATAATTAAAACAATTAAAACATGCCCGGCCCATGGAGGAAGCATAATTAAAACATAATAAGAATCAATTATAGCAGCCGAACCTTGCTCAGTACACGGCGAAACATTGTGAAGAATTAGTGCTCATAAAGAATCCATTAGAATGGCGAGGTTTTCGGGGAGCAGAAGGGATATTGTTCCTTAATTTTCCAGTGCGGCATGTTTGTTTGGAGATGGGGCTTTTATTGCGACACAGAAGCCACACAAACACTTTGGAAAATGGAGATGCGCCATCCATCTCGGGGGTCAGCGACACATGACTTATAACACTTTCCCAGAGAAATAGACAGGGAGCGCTTGCTTGATCATTGGGCCAAGTCTGACAGATGGCCGAGCCCTTCCAAAAGAGCAGTGCGCGGCTGCCGCAAAAATGGTCCATTAGTGACCCTGGCGTGGCGTAACAGTGTGCTCCGCTTATGCACGGGTGAGACTGTTACTAAAGCTAATGCTACGCCAGTATTGTTTCACTGTAAATCACTGCCAAATGTTAGTGGTAATGTTCGAATGGCTGAAAAACAAGCATTACGAGAAAGCCCTTTTGTAACTCAATGCCACCTTCTTTCATTCATTGACAGCCAAACTTTCTGTCTCCACTCCAACAACCATGCATAATGTTTACAAGCACAACCAGAATCTTCCAAGAACCAAAAGTTGCTATGGTTTTCAAAATGTTGATTCATCTGAAAATAGGACCCATTTAGGTATTAAAGATTAGCTTTAACCAGCGCTGTATGATATGAGAACGACATAATAAAAATAATACACTGATTTATTATAGTGCTTTACATGGCATTATGTATTCACTCCATACTTTGTAGCCACAGTTGTCCTGGGGTAGACTGACAGAAGCGAGGCTGCCAGTCTGCGGCCACCACTAACACACTCACTCACTCACTACCGTCCTGGTGTCCCGGTCTCCCATCCAACCAGCCTCTTCCTGCTTTGCTTCAGAGATCTGACAGTATCGGCCATAGCAAAGGCGGTATAGGACCTTACAGTGCAATATTTACAGTTTCATTCGGTATCAAAATTATTGTGATTTTACTAAACCGTTTTAACACAGTACGTTCCATTAAAAATAAAAACAAAAAAACGAAATTCTGTCAAAACAAGACCACATACTAAATCAGGACCAACACAACTAAAATGGAAGCTTATTAAAAACAAAATCATAATATCATTGGTCTCTCACAGCGTCCCAACTATTCCCCCCTTTCACCAACGAACACTCCACAACAAAAACATTCACTTCCTCTTCCATACTGTAAAACAAATAGTCTCTGTGCACGCTGCTGGGACATTTGCGACGTAATTAGCCGCACTGTTGATCTGGTCTTTACATAAGAGACAGCTCAATTACACCCAGGGAGACTCAGAATGGACCTACATATGCACAAACAAATACAACTGGCACATGCGCACCACTCTGGCTGCTGTCCAGGCCAGTCATGCTGTTGCGTCTATAAAGCCCTCAGCGACATATCGACAAGTGTAATAACCAGAGCAGGCAAGAGAGAGCACATTACACCCTCGCACACACACAGACTCTCCCTTATGGTTACACAAATAAATCAAAGATGGTGTAGCAGTGTGAGATAACTATGCTTTAAATGCACTTTTTACATGGGAATAATGAACTCTGTAAACCGGTATAGAAGCCATCCAGTGTCAGGCTGTCAGTGAGGGTTCGTAATAGCGGCACAAGGCCATGGAGCAAAATGAAAGTGCACTATATTGGAGCGGAGATTGAGGTCAAACCTATATGGTGCGCGGGCCAAGGAGAGGAGAGGCCATATTAGGATGGGACCAAAAAAAAAAAAAGAAAAAAAAAAATCACCCCCCCCCTTTTCTTTTTTTTTTTTCCAACACCACTCCTCTCTCAACATCCTCCCTTCTTTCGTTCAGCCCCGGAAACCAAGGAGAAGCGATTTGCAGCCGGGATCCGTCGCTAATTCTCGCTCAGCGTTCATGAAAAATGTATAGCAGGCAGCAGGCGCGCTGTGGGGAGATGCAGATTGGCCCTCAGCGCGAGTCTGGCTGTGCATTAATGGAACACTATTCGCACCAGCTCATCCCGTGTCTGTGCCTTTTTTTCTTTTTGTTTAATTCTGCCTATACGTCCGTTCATCTATATAGCATCTTTGAATATGTCTATGCCAAGCTGATAAAGAAAAAAAACAAAGCCCCATGAATATTCCAGGACTCTGCGGAGTATTAGCAGCACAAGCTATCTGCAATCTGAGCATCTCTTTATGCGTGTGCCTGGGAGCGCAGTGTGTATCCAACTAAACCTTCTCAAAGATAATAACGGGGGTGAGAAGAAAAAAAAATAGAAACTTTATCTTAATCTTTAAAAGGCACAACGTGAAGTTCTGAAGCCCGGAAAATGGGTCGAATGTGTGTGTGTGAGCGCTCCGTGGTGAGAGATTTCAGAGCGATAATGGTGCAGGCGAGTGTGTTTAAATAAGCACAGGTATAATATGAGGCTGGATTAATACAACAAGTGTAATGCCATCAGAACTAGTCGCAGTGTGGAGCGTGCATAATAAACCTCCCGAGGAGTTTGCGCGCACACACGCGTACACACACACACACACACACACACACTAGACGTCGCCATAGCAACGCTGCCCCCAAGAACCCTGAGGTATGAAGATGTAATTTCAGCCTCCCAGCAGCCAGAGGGAGCCACGGTGATGACAGACTGCCGGCTTCCCATCTCCCCTGGCCAGAGCCGCTCTCAATGCCAGGCAGCCCCCGACACTAAAATAAACCCGAAGGTTAGTAGTGCGGCCGGGCGGCAGGGGGGGTCAGGAGAGACTGAGGAAGGCAGTCTGTGGGCAGAGGAGAGAGGGATATGATGTGGTTGTTTAGCTATTTAGGCTGGACACTTGTTTCTAATTCTGTTTTGCTTCACAACATCTGACTCTGAGGCTAAGATTCCGCATTATGTACATAGTCTTTATATTAATAGTCTCATGTTTATCGTTCAAACTTTTTCTCTGTATTATGCTGACATTCTTTTTCTCTACATTTGGTTTACCTATTTATGTTTTCTCCCTTTTATAGTTTACCTGTAGACCATTCTTTGTGAGGCAGTGTATGCGTATGTGTGAAAAGTGCTACATACAGTAAATGAAAAATAATTATTATTTTAGAGCATGATCAATTTTCAAGAGGACTTTTTTAATCAAGTTTACCCACACTGTGCTTACGTTATTATGATGGAGGTTTAGTGTATCTTATTCACCACAGCTGCACACCATGTTTCAGTTTCTGGGGTAATAAAGATGGATTGATTAATGGCGCTTTTTGTACAGATAAACCCTTGTGTCCATCTAGGGGTCTGTCCTGCCTCTGCTGGTGCTTATCTGTGTCCCCGCTCTGGAGCAGAGTCTGCTGGAGCGGCGCCAGCTGAAACGCACCACTGTTTTCTTAACCAAGTTCATTCCTCTCCATTTCCCCACACTCCCAAATCATAGCCCTGTCACACACCGGGGGTAGGAGCATCCGCGGGTCTCCGGTCTCTTGCCGAGGGGTGTAGGTAAAAACATGCCCCCTCTGTTTCTCTGCCTGCCACTGCTGATCAGCCGTGTGTTGTACCCACTCGCTCTAACAGCCTGCACTGGCTGGCATGGCTCCCAGTAGGTGGAACAGTGTGTCGCCTTCACATTTTGCCGTAACATACCACTAAATGCCTCCGGGCTGAAATACATTATTGATCCCCATGGGGCTAGACTTACTGGAGAGTTTGGGCTCAGCATGGAGACACTGACTCAGCTGTGGAGCGCTGCTGCTGGCATTCTCTGCCCTATTAAAAGACATTTGCACACACAGATTTCTGTAAAGTTGGTAGAGACGTTCGCCCACTTGCTCAGGTTAGTGGTTTGATGCCTGCTGTCGCTCTCCTTGTGCAAGGCACGTCACCCACTATACCTGAGTGAATATTTTAGGCTGAAAAAAAGATAGCTATGTTTTGGTGACTCTCTTTGATTGAAGAATAACTTGTACAGCTACTGACTAAGTCGAAAGTCTATTTATTCTAGAAGCCCAAATGTATATAAAGGTCAAGCGTTTGCCAAGGGCAAAAGTCTGACCCAGGCTCCAGAACACTGCTTAAAATATTGTAAGAAAGTGATTTTGGTATCGTCTCACCAACATGGTTTGAACCCAGAATTTTATGGAACACCCCTCCTAAAGTGCCTTAAAAGCAAGCACATTTAAACACAGGTATCAGCAATGTGCAGATAAGCATATGGCAAACCCAAAATTGAAAGTTTCATTCACAGCTCGGGAGGATCAAATGAAACCTCTGCGTACATGAAACTGAGTGTGTGCATGCTAAATCATTCATGAGACGCGAACGAAAACAGGCGCGAGTACAAGCGGAAAAATAGCCTGTCTGCATTTTCGATGAAGCCAGCTCCTCTAAGCGGCTGTGTCATGATACGAGCTCTGTGAATCAGAGGTGAGGTGAGCGCGGGGCTATGGTGTGCGTTGCTCTTGTGGAGAGAGAGGACTGTTGCTGGGAGTCAGGACGTAGCTCCAGATTACCGGTCCTATTCTCAGAGCTGTTGGTTCAGAGCAGTGGCAGGAGCTGCTGTGGCCTTCAGAGCTGCCAGCCTAAGAATAGGCAAAAGCCCACAGAACATCTCGTCTCCCTCATGTGCACTCCCTTTTCTCCTGCACGCTTCAAAACATACATCTGAAATATCCATTTCATTTCTGTAACTACCAGAATGGGTTATTGAAAGACAGACTGGCATAGTTGCAAAAGCTTTTTGCCAATGCATCGTGTCCTAAAATATCCAACTTAATTTCTTAAAACATATGAATTGAAAGGCACATGTGCATTATTTTTTCCTTCCATAATGGATTTCTTTTGCCAGTTTCCTCTCTCCCTGGTGTTTCTGTGCTTTCATTCCCTCTCTCCTCCCCGGTGCTCTAATGTGGGGCTGAAGCTAGCCTGCTGGATGACATTACTGTGTGCTGCCTGCTGGCCTGTCTGCCTGCCTGGGGACTCTAAAATAAAACACAGCGGTGGGAGCACCACAGTGAGAGCACATGCTATAGGCAGCCTGACTGACATGCTCTGATAGAGCACACACACACGTGCGCCCTGTGTAACTGTGCTGTGGTGGAGATAGAGGGGAGACGGGCCTCACCAGCTGTGTCCTGTCAATCATTCATGACCCAGAACTCAGAACAACACGGGAGGCCAAGGTGGACAGGCCTGAGAGGAGACTGCAGCCTCACACAGTGGGTATAAGTTTGAGCTTTTGTTTGACTGAAAATCATTCCAAGAGGCAAACGATCTTCATAAAATACAACACATTTGTGTGTATTTAAGCGAGGAGCCACATCCGTCACCCTGAACAAGTGACAAAAAGATAACAATGTTTCACTCCACTGCTCCTCTCTCTCTCCCTCGCTCTCCAGCCTGTTTCCTTTCTCAGCTCACCTCGAGCCCCTTCCTGATCTTTACACATGGCTGCCCATCCTCTCCCATGTCCCAGAGGATGGGAGCTTGTGAGGCAGCTTGGCAGGCTGTCAGGGGAGCACCGGAGAGCAGGGAACATGTAGTGACTGGAACAGAGGCTGGCGGAGGTGGAGGTGGTGAAGGCATTGGTTCCCACCTCAGCGTGGCACTGGATCACCAGCTTGATGGAAGGTGCAAGTGCTGAAGGCGACAAAGGCAGCAGAAAACAGGAACACAAATGTTGTTATTCCATGTTTGTTACCGCAAACCTCTGTGAACCACAAACCACTGAAAACCAATCATCAGTAGCACTGCAGAGCAAAGATCTGTCACTATTTATCTGGTTCATAACAGAGGAAATGTGAAATATCTCTGCAGTACAGACAGTACCAAGTGTGTAAGGGAGTCAGGGTCACAGACTTAGAAAAAGGAATTGTTTTACCCAGAATGTGTTACTGTAGGTTTTCTTCTTCTATCAGTCACCGTCCAACGAAATGTTTGGAGGTAGTGAATTAATACTTGTTAGAGTGAGAAGCTACTGGCTTGTAGACCATCTAAGATACTAAGAGGGTCAAGTACAAAGCGTTTGCCCAAGTGCGAATCAGCAGCAGTGGAATTTACATTTTTTTTTCCTCATGCAGCATTCTCTCATCTACATATCAGATGTGGGGCCCTGAAACTGTAATGCACACAATTTCAAAAAGAAATGGCATATATACATAAACATGTATATACACATCTATATATCTATCTTGCTCTAACATGGCTGTGATAGTCAGACGACTACATTTCAACTGCAATGACACAAAAACGTACAAAGATGGGAGCGGGTGCATGTGCAATGACAGCACTTTAACTAACAGAAAGTGTTAAATGACAGTAGTTGCAGGTTAGCCACAGTCGTGCATCCTCTCTACACATTATGTTTCATAAAATCCTCGGGGCGGTGTGACTCGCATTTGTGATAAGTTACAACCCTTTGGTCTGGCTTCAAAACTCGCGCCACATCACACGACAGCCCTGTCCCGAAACAACAACATGACACTGCGTCGACCTGCGCTCCCTCCCTTCATCCTCCCCCTGACAAAAGAGAGACAGAAAGGGAGAGAGAGAGGGAGAGGGAGAGGGAGAGAGGGAAAAGATGACAGCAGCTTCAGATCTGACATCAAACGCCGGCAAGAGAGTGTACATCTCTTCAATGACAGCCGGTCGGGTAAAAAAAAAAAACCTTGGCAATTCCTCCTCTATCCTCTTTCTATCTATCCATCGCTTTCTCTGTGTCTAGCCGATCAAAAAATGTGCCGGCGATTAGGATCTAGGCTAGCCGCGGATCACTTTTGGATGGGATGGATGTAAAAAAAAAAGAAAAAAAACACAGGGAGGACCCAGGGGTGAGGGAGTTATGGAGGGTGACAGTGGTCCTGGTTCAAATGCAGAGGCCTAGCTTTTAGCGCTATGGATTTGCACACAAGTACATCAAGGCGGCTTCTCTTCTCCAGCAATAAGGGGAGGGGGCTTTGATGATGCTGCTTTAGAGGGGAAGATATGCAGAAAGAAGACTGACTGGGGCAGAACGAAAATAAAAGAAGAAAAAATAGCATTAAAGATTACATTAACAACATGAGCAGTGGTGCTGGGAACCCATCTCCATTTGTGTTGCTATAGTTTCATGGTCAGAAGTACTAGCCGGATTCAGTCTCTGGTGCACGGTCTAGGAACACTTCAGCACCGACTTCATTTAACACAGAGCAAATTTGACTTGGTTAGAAAGTTAAAAAAGTATGGCGAGCGAAAACTGTTTTAGCTAATTACATTTCATGCATTTAATTTAGATTTCACTTCATCACGGCGCTCTTGAGGCCCTTCCAAAGTATCTGGTAAATTAAAATGCCGCGCACCTCGAGCCGTGCCAATATTTGCGACAATTTGCAAATGTGTATTTATTCTATCCTTGCAAAGTGCCGAGGAGCTGCGAAGGAACACACTGACAGAAAGTGAAAATTTGTTTAGGCAGAAGAAGAAGGAAAAAAAAGAAGAAGAAAGGAAATGGCACAGCCCACATCGCGTCCTTATGGATTTACTCCTCCGGTCCAACCTGCTCCGTGATTTTGCCGCGGTCCAAATGCCAGGAGGCTGTGTGCGTGTGGGTTAGTGTGACTGGAGCACGGCCGCTCCGGCGGGAATGTCTTGCGTCCGTGCATATGTTTCCCTGCTCACGTGGGTGTATGTTTAGACCAGGCTGATAAATAGTACGGACATTTTTAATTCTTTTGCTGTAGACAAGGTCAAAGTCGTGACAAAAGTAAAGAGTTGCTACAATTTATATAGGTTTAGTTCAGCAATAGAACTGGGAATACATGTTTAGAAGCATTAGCAACATAAAACAAAAATATCCTTCATTTTCTTTATCCCATGTGTCACTGTAGCAACTAAGCATGTCCTGCAGTTAATTTAATAATGCACTGCCTCGCCAGAAAAAAAAAACAGTCACACACTTCAAAGAAGAACTAAGTAACTTGTTTACCTCAATAAATCCTTTTCCCTCTGTCGTTAATACAAGTGTTAATGGGATGATTGGGGGGGCTTCATCTCCCCCTGGTGTCTCTGGCCAGAAAACCACACTTGCAACTTTCCCTGCTCTGGGTCGGAGGCACAATACACACTAATGGAATCACGAAGAAGAAGCTAGGGGCTAACAGGCTAAGATAACTGCGGGCTAGCGCCACTTAAACTATTATTAGTATAAACAGTCAAGTTTGAGAGAAAAAAATGATCTCCATTGTGTAATTAGGTTTTGGCGAAATGTACCATATCCCTCTCTGCCTTTGTCTTTTCTGTCAGCGTAGTATTTACTCTCGAACAATAAGCTTATGGCCTCTAGGGGCATGAGTTACATAGTTCTGCTTTAATATTTCGCTGGACTGCTTTTCGCTTTGATTACAGCGCACATTCACTCTGGCATTCTTTCAATAAACATCTGCAATGTCAAAAGATCCAGTGTTGCATGAATGATTCACCAAGAACTTGTACTGATGATGGGAGAGTGTGGCCACTGTGCAAAGCCTTCTCTTCGCACTCCCCAAAGACTCTCAATGTGGTTAAGATCTGGACTCTGTGGTGGCCATTCCATGTGTGAAAACGATCTCACAGTGTGTTAAAATAGTAACTGTAGTACCATAATGCATAAAAGCACAAAATTAGTTGGACACAGCATCACCCAGGCTAATTTTAAGTGTGAAATCAACTAGTCTCCTGGTGAAAAAAAAAAAGAAGAAAAAAAAGACCCGGTGATGCATTGATCTGTCTCAGTCACTCACCGGCAGGCTGGACGGGCGGTCCTGGGATACTCCGTCCTCACTGTTGGCCTTGGCAGAATTGGCTGTGACTGGACCCCTGGCGTTAAAGCTCTCCTGCTGGGTCTCCTGCTGCGCAAGAACAAAAGAGACAAATGGAGAAAATCAGTCCAATCCATAAGCTCTAAATTAAATACAAAACGCTACACATCCACAAAAACACACACTGGCGATTGAAGCTCACCTAAGAAACCTTCTATCAGGCTGAATTGTGTCATCTCCTGTTGTTACGGTTAGCTCAAAGCCCACAACAAGCCACAAAGCAGGAAGAAGTACCAGTAAACCCAGAAAACAACATTGCAAACAAAATCAAGCATTAGTGCAACAATAACTGACAATTCAGTTCAACCAAACCTCGCCAAAGCACCTTCTAATCCGCCATTCCAACGCACACACGGCAGGCCTATTGTTCAAATCTCAGTCATTTTCCTGCCCCTCTGTAATCACAAGCCTATCTAGTGTAAACCAATTTTCCTTCCATTGTTGGAGGTGTTGCCCTCTCCCACACTCCCCTCCGTATCTTGCTGCCTTAGACGGCCTCTTTTCATTCACCGCTGAGGTCGTTTCTCCATCATGTTAAGCGCGGGCCGCACAATGGCAACTTGTTAAAGAGCCCTGAGTGGAGGGATTAGTGATAACTGAGATCGCGCGCACTCACAACCGCACACACCCACGCGCTCCTCACTGTTCCTTCAAATCCACTTTCTCTCCCCATGTCTGATTCCTTATCGGTACAGTAGGTGGGCTATGTTACTGCCAGTCGGACAAGATTACTCCTCGCAGCAGGCTACAGTATTTCTATTATTATAAGATTAAATAAATATCAAAGCCACACGCCACATTTGTGTTGCTCTTGTATCCGTACTTTTACTTAAAGCCACACTGCCTGACTCGTCACCCACTAAATAGAATAAAATACAAACATTTATTCAAACACAGATATTTTTATTGTTGAAAAATACCTAGAAAACGGAAGAAACCTGTCTTTGCTGTGAGCGGCTCACCTCGTCTAAGACCTGACTGTAACTTTACTGGGAGTGGGGACGTCTCTAGCTCATCTCCATGGAGATGTTGGCAACACGGTAGTGCAGCG